>NW_026526710.1:18321482-19020586 GCF_024362965.1 Panthera pardus
TTGGGACAGTGAGGTGGTCAATAGAGCAGGAGAGCGGTAAGAGATGAGTTCTGAAAGGTAGAAGGGTCCAGATCCTGAAGATCAATTACTGACCACGGTAAGCACCTTGGCTTTGGCTCTAGAATGAGTTGTATCTCCTCTGAATGTTTACTTCACATTCCTTTGTGAAACCTTCCTTGACCATCCCTGTTGACAGTGATTTCTGCCTCTAACTCCTGGCACAACTGCTGACCATGTCCTTTGTTGTTTAACCGACTAAGGCAATGCCTGGTTGTCTTCTTATGTGTCCTCTGTTTTGTCCTAACTTCTTTGTAACTTCCTCTAGCATAGGGACTCGTCATTACACCTTTCTGTCCTAAATTTTGCTTTGTATCTAGTGTATGTTTGTACCTAGTGTATGTTTGTTTGGTGAGGCTCTTGCTTCAGAGATCAGCAATAGGAGTTTGAAAGTGATGTCTAAGAAAGAAGGGAAAAGACTTGGTGGTTAAATATAAGGAATGATGTCAAGGTTTTGTTATCCTGGGATGATAACAGTGCTATGGACAGATGAAGGAAAGCTAGGAAGAGAAACTGATTTTGGGGTAGATAGATGAATTTGGTTTGCAATTTACTGACCTTTGCATGCTAGCAGGATAACCACATTAAGCTGTGTGGAATGATTTGGGTATGTCAGAACATATACAGAGTATTGGTGTTATTTGCTGGTATTATTTGACTGCTGACTACTGTATGTAGTTTCAAGAGCAGGGACAGCCTCCTACTCATATTTCTAGTGCCTGGAACAAGGGCTGGCAAATAATAGGTGCTTAGGTCATAGGCACTTAATATAGTTCTACTGAGATGAGAGGTAGCTGTGATGCACATTGTCAATAGCTCATGGGCCCTGGAATCACATTATTGTGGGTCTGAATACCAGCCCCACCACCTTTCGTGCGTTGTGGTCTTGGTTGAGCACGTGACCCCTCTGAATCTCAGTGTCCTCATTTGGAAAATGGAACGATAAGACCTTCCCTGCAGGGCTTCAGGTAATGAATGTAGGCATAGATCCTGGCACGGAGTAGTGGTTTAAGATACAATACCTATTCATTCAGCTGTAATTGTTAATATTATTATTATAAAAAAGGTAATGCTTTCACTATTGAATTTCAGACTCTTAGGCTTAGAAAAGATCTCAAAAGTAACCTGTTTCTGGTAACTGTTTTGTGTATTTTAGTAACATTTATAATCAGATATGGTTAGTGTCCAATCTGCATAGAATCACCTACATCAGCCAATCCTGCCAATGCATATAGAACTCGGAGACTAATAAGTTAAACGTTGCTGGAACTTGGACTCATAGTACATCAGTTACTGTTATTATGTACATTAGTATTCTAGAAGCTTACACCAGCCATTATATTCCCATCTATCAGAATAGCCTCATGGTGGGATAGGACTTGATAGACATGTTGGATGACAAATAATAGTGGAATTACATAGTATCTTGCGTTTGGAGATGTATCTCCTTAAATAGGATGGAATCATTTTACAGAAGATGAATGAAATCAGTGCTAGATTTAGAGAAGCAGAGTTTTTTCTTGATTAATTTTTTTTATTTTTTAACATACCTGAAATCTTTTTTCTTCAGATCACACATTGAGATTTTGTAGCTTTTTGGACTAGAGTCCTTTTCTATTCCTTTTTTGTTTTCTCTTGATGTAACTCACAAATTGAAATACATCTTTTGAAATGGTTTCCTGATTTTGTAGGTCTCTTCTGGCTCTGATTCCTTGGGAGCTGCTGGGTGCCTCTCAAACTGTATGCTTACTTTTTGCTTTGGAGCAGATGTCGTGGCACTAAGACCCAGAAACCGTTTGCTCTGTGTGGCTGGAGCTGGGCAGGCTGTGCTCACACTGAAGGGAAGGAAGTCATTAGTGCAGACTGAGCTGTGGAGTTGGGTTCTTGCAGGATTTCCTTCCAGCCTTTCCCCACTAAGGTTCTTGGGAATTAAAAAAAAAAATCTAAACACACAAACCAAGTTTTCCTATTTACAGTGTTCAGGGAAGGTAGGCATTTCGGGAAAGGCAGATCCTTTCCCCAAGTTAGCCAAGAAGGAAGAAAAAGCAGCGTAAAGAAGCTCTGATTACAGATCTTTGGAATTTTCTTTGCTAAATTTTACAAACGAGAAATACACCCAGAATTTTGGGAGTTGCTCCAGGCTGCGCGTGAGGGTTTGATTGCTTGTCTAATCTTTTTTTTTGAGAAGAGGAGAATTCGCCAAAAGGGGTTTGGATGGCAGGAGCCCGGCTCCGTTTCTGCAGCAGCTCTCGTCCTGAGTCTGTTCTCTGAGGGAGGGTCTCTGCAGCCGGCTTGGAGACCCCCTGCCGCAGGCTCCTTTTGCAGGCGCTTGGCTGGGGGGGGGGAAAAATGCCCCGCTCTGGCAGGAGTACGCTGGTTGCTGCTGGGACTTCCTAGCCCGGTGGGAAGTGTGTTCGTGGTGTGGGGATACTTTTCATTGAACTGAAGGCGAAAAGACTGGACTCTCCTGGGCTTTTTCCCTTCGCAGTGAATATGGGGAAGAATTAGGGGGTGGGAGGGAGGCAGCATGACTTGCAGTCGCGGCTGCCCTGCATCTGCCCCCAGCCCCCAGCCAGCATCTTGATGTTCCACGTATCGGCTGTACAAATATGATGAAATGGCAGCCCCGGAAGAAGGTAAGTGTCCTGGAGCGGGGACGGGGCCCTGATGCCCGACCCAGGGAAGGGTGACTGGGGGCGGTTGCCCTCGGGTCCCTCCATCCCTTCTGTAGTTTGCTGGGCTGGCCGGTCCAAGCATCTCAGTCCCTTTAGGGACTCGGCGCCAGTCCCCCAGGGACGAGTTACTAAGTCTAGCCTGCGTCCACTGCCCTCTTAAGTTTTTCCTTCTTGGTGTGCCTGGAGTCTCAGGGGTGACAGCTCAGAAACACCCGGTTGCTTTAGAAGCCCCGTGAAGCCAGCGACACGATTACCTTTGCGAGGACCCAGCCAAGAGCTGCCAGAGTCCAAGGACTCGGTGGCGCCCTGTCTCTGGGGGTGCCATTTGGGGCCGCACCCTCCCCCCACCCCATACATTCCAGCGTCCCTGCAGGTGGGTGTTGCAGCACCTACTTCCCCAAGGGGTTAATAGGTTGCGAGCCTCTGGCAGCTGCTTCCCAAGGGCCCCGCTGGGGGGCGAACATCCCCAGCACAACCGCCCAGCAGCTGGTTCCCGGGCAGCCCGGCCGCGGGGCCTCCTGCCCCGGCGCCTGGGGCCGGCCCGGGCCTTCTGCCTGCGGGGCTCCCGGGCTGCCGCGTGGGCCCGCGCGAGTGCGCGCGCCGGCCATTGTGCACGGGTGTGTGTCTGTGCGTGTCAGCGTGCACGGGCGTGTGTGCATCGATCGTGGGGAAGAGGGGGAGGGGGCACTTTGCTTTTTGCGAGATTATTTCCTAATATGGCTCCTTTGTTGAGAACTCAAGAAAAAAAAAATCCAGTGGTTCTATCAAAATAAATTGCTATTGGTCCCAGAAATAACGTTTCTAAATGTGGGACTGGTCCCTACCCCAGGACGCTCAGGGAGAAAGACAGCTTTCTTTAAGTTGTTGGCGGCTGTAGGTTTGGCTAGGGTTCCCTTTTGCTAACTTGTCTGGCGCTGTTAGGTGAACCCAGTGGTTCACTGCATAGCAGGACCTCCCCCCCAAATACCTCGTTTGGCCATGGTTTTTATTGACATTCTTCTAAAGGAAAGCACAGCGAACTGAATGTGCTGTGCCCCTCCCCAGCCTTGACCTGTCTCGGTTAGCAGCTGGATGGTGTTTTACTTGAACTAGCCAAACTGACTCCTTCTTTGTGGCATGATGTGCGATACCGTGTTTTATACCAGAGTTGAGATAGAAATCATGTGGGAGATGATTCTCTGATATTGTGCGTTTGCTATATTGCTAGAGAATGTAACAAACCATGCTTTAGTATAGCCTGGTAAATTGAAAGGTTTTCTTTGATATGTAATTAATGCAATTTTGATCTCTGACACTAAGTCATTTCTACCTCCTCCTGAAGTCAGAATCTCTCATATATTAGTTCTCTCGTAGAGCCTCTTTCAGTGAGATTGGTTTCATTTACTTTAGTTAAAAGAGATCCACGTTATCACCTCCTTCTAATCCCCAATCAAATTCAGAGTCAGGTTGAGGAAAACCATAGAAGAAACCATATAATTAAGCAATTTAAACAGACACTGTGTATTCCGAAAGTGCTCCCCCATTTCTTCTATATTTGTAAATTGCATATTTATGAGTACTTTTAAGACGTCTGCAAACTATACATTCATAAATGTCTGTTTTTTCTATTTTACCCAATATGCAGTAACTCATGCAGTTATGTCTGTGGAAACCCCTCTGGGTACTGGTATTGCTTGAACCACGGAAGTATTATTCTTGGCAGTCAGGTGGATTTCTGGACTCTGGAAGATTCTGTTTCAAGTGTTAGGATTCACTCTGCAGTATTTACTCACTCTATGATGCTTAAATGGCTATAACAGAAGGTTGTGTTTATCCACTGTATTCATAATCCCAAACCATCATGTTATAAAGATCCAGATATAATTCTGCAGAGTTCATAGAAGATTAAAAAATAAGCTGAGCCATCAAATACTGTGTGATTTTTTGGTGGTGGCTTGAGAACAATTCTTGATGTTTCTGCATTGGAAATGGAAGCTTCTTTGGACAATACTCAGTATTCAAAACCGGTAGGGCAACAGTAAGTCTTTATAAAAATTAGGTTTATTTTCTTATTCTTTCAAGAATACTCTCATGATCAGATCATTGCCATGGTTTCTGGCTGGGTCTGCTAACACATTTGTAGTAGAATAGTCACATGCCATGTGTTTTGCCAAACTGTTTCATAAAAATCCTTTACGCTACAGATGAAAAGTGATACTGCATTGATGTGATTTTAACAAAGCTGGGAAGATCATCTATAGAATGCTGGCTGCCCCAAATGGCATTTGTCTATAGCTGGGCTTTATGACTAGGATTGGTTGGTAACTTGCTGTCCTGGTGTCCTGTCAGCTACCAGTCCTGGCTTTTATCAATTCTGGGATAACTCTAAGAGAATGACCATAGCTTCTAGGCTGCTTTGTCTCTGAGAATACAGCTGGGATACCTGATGGAGGGGAGCTCCTTAGTCCTCTTTCTTTACTTGCTGAGTTAAACTGAATACTAAAATTCAAGATGTGTGCTCCAATATTCAATTAGGGTCTCCTAAACTTTTCACAAAGAAACCACCAAAATGTGATTAATCACGTTGCACCCTCACAACCAGTGAGGAACTTAGGACCCAGTCTTCCAGAGCATAGGGGACCTCCTACCAAGAGCCCTGTAATTCTCCCTAAAAAGTAAGATTCTGTGCAACTGTGATTGCATCATGGTAAGAATGACATTTAATATCATGCTGCCATTTTTTTCATGCCAGTAGGCATCTCTACTTGTTCTCATATCCATTCATTTAATTCTTTTTCAGTGAGGTGGCAGGTGTTCTATGTTGCATTTTACAGAGAAGGAAACAGGTTTAGAGAGATGCAATGACTTAGCCAGAGTCACATAGCATGGCAGGATTGGACCAGCCCTGTTTACTTCAAGATGTGTGTTCTTCACCACTGTACTTGGGAGTTTATCCAGGAAAGATAAAGGCTGATTGCTGAGGTGATCTCAGTATATAAGAAGGTTAGCCATAGCTCTCCTCCCTCATTTCTGGATACTGGCACCAAGATGCTCTTCTTCCCTCTCCTTCTTGAAGAGACACAGTGATTTTATCTACCTCTGAATTCTTGGAGCATTTAGAATCTATGCTCTTCTAGGCTGTCTTTTATTGATACCAATCTTTTTTTTTAATTAAAATTTTAAAGTTTATTTATTTATTTTGAGAGAGACAGAGACAGCATGAGTGAGGAAGGAGCAGAAAGAGAGAGAGGGGAGAGAGAGAATCTGAAGCAGTTTCCGTGATGCCAGTACAGAATCCATCTTGGGGCTCGAACTCATGAAACCATGAGATAGCAATCTTTTTAAAAAAATCTCTTTTCGTATCCAGCCTCTCAATTACACTTCAAATTCCTTGAGTTTGGGAACCATATCTCATACCTCTTTTTTTGGTGTCAAGGATAATATAGTTGCTCAATAAATATTGATGTAAAAGTGAAAAAGAACTATTACTTTGTAAAACTTGCATCTTTAGACTTTCTTATTCTAAGAGGTAGTAGTAAGTTTACATGTAAGAAAAGATATAAAATATTTCAATTGATTCATAGATACTAGACTGTAGTGGATTATTAAAGAGCACCAGAATATTTTGACACTTGATTCTGGTCTTTTGTAGAGAATGTTAGGAAGGGAGGGGACAGCCACACTTCCCACAGAATATCCATGGCATTCATTGTTAAAATGACATACTACCAGGAGCCATGGACCAGACTCCTGATTCAGTGTCATGATCCTTTTATTAATGTAACCTTATTGGCCTGGCAAAATATACTTTCCCCTGTGAGGCTATCGTACCACACATTATTTTTATCTTGTACTTGCAGAAATGATAGTAATTAAAATGCTCATTGCATAGAAACATGTTTGTTTACAATTCTGAAGTGATTCCTGCTCTTTAAAATCCAAGGATTAGTATCAGATAACACTGTGTAAATAAGACTGCAGTCAAAACCTGCAGGAAAGCTGCTGCTGATTGGATTTTTTCATTGCTTATCTAATGTTATTTTACTGTTCACACATAATAAAAGATCATTAATAGGAATATGTCACATAAGTGACATTAATTATGTCATTTGAGAATCATATGATGTATTTATCTTGTTATACTTGTCACATTAATACAATGTGAATCTGGCTTCTTAAATGACTTCTCTCATAGCACTTCATTTAAAAAGCTTGTTTGGAAGCTCACTTGTAAGGATTCCATCCTGTAAATCTGTGTCTTGGAATAGCTTATTCCTTTTACAGAAGGGTGTATTTCAAATCCCTGTACTTTCTCTATGATAAAGTATTTTGTTTCTGGATTTGAAAGTGAAAAGTCTCATATTAAAAAAAAATTCTTTTTAATGTTTATTTATATTAGAGACAGAAAGAGAGAGAATGAGGCAATGCATGAACGAGGGAGGGGCAGAGAGAGAGGGAGACACAGAATCCGAAGCAGGCTCCAGGCTCCGAGCTGTTAGCACGGAGCCCGATGCCGGGCTCGAACTCAGGAGCTGTGAGATCCTGGCCTGAGCCAAAGGCAGACGCTTAATCGACTGAGCCACCCAGGTGCCCCCCCCCCCCCCCTTAATGTAACAGTATGAAATTAGACTTAAAAATAATCAAACATTGTGGACAAAAGTACGTGTAAAGAGAAGTCTCACAAATCTCATGATAAAGGTCTTTCTGCAAATCCATTGTATACACCATTCCCAGGTCAGTGCAACCTAGAGACCGAGGTTTTTGTTCTGGCACTTCCCATGACTTGTGTCCTTGGGCATGTCATTTAATCTTTCACATGTGACCCCCCACTGTTATAGGTTAGCACCTCATTATCACTTGCTGGATGTCTTGCAAATGGCATCCTAATGATTTTTCTTTTCCTGGTCTCTTTTTTTTGCCTCTGGTTTTTCCTTCTTACTCCTCTTAGAGTTATTGTTAGCCCCCACACATGTGCACATTATTCACCTCCTTAAAACCCTGCTGTGTCTCTCCATTGTTTAGTAGAGGTCTTCCAAGTGGGTAAACACACCTTGGGTTAGGGGATGTGGAAGAAAATAACTGGGTTATGAGGAAAATACGAAAACTTCTGTTTTTATGGGTTTTTTTAATTTAAAAGAATAAGAAACAAATCAAGTTTTGCTGATCTTCCAGTATGGCTTGCCACTTGTGTGCTCACTGGTTCAGAGGCCGCCAGGGATCCTTAGTGGTGCCCCCTCACTGTTCCTGTCAGTCGTTTGTTGACCTTCAGTGTGCTGTGGTCGACTAGTTTCCATCATGAAAGATTGTGCCTTAAGTGACTAATTTTATTAGAAGAAGAAGAAGAAGAAGAAGAAAGGAAATTGTAGTGTGGACTGTATAGAGATGAAGAGGATGGGCTCTGCAGCTAGACGGCGTGGCTTTGAATTGACTGCCTCGCTCAGCCGCTTTGTAGCTGTGTAGCCATTCCTTAACCTCTCTAGACCTCAGATGTCTCATCTACTGAAGGCGAATGGCACTTAGCTCCTAGTATGACTATGAGGATATGGTGTAAAATGCGTACGAGGAGCGCCTCGCACCTAAAATGTGCTTACTGCATTTTTGCCTGTTGGTGTGACTGTATCCTACAATGCAGCTGGCCGTGGCTCATCAGGGCATGGCTGCCGTGCATTTGCGTTTACTCCTTCTTTGCCTCCAATCTCTTCTCCTTGTAGTACTCTCCTTAATTTACCTTCCTTTCGTCACTGGTCATGACTCTGAGAGCTAACTCAGTCTTCTTCTCCTTCGTGAATTCTTCTGTCATTGCTGGGCATAGCTGGCAACACTCTCCTTTGACTGTACTTGTATGGGCTACAGTCATAGCCCTGCACTGTAGCTGTCAGTGTGTCCGTCTCTACCAGTGGAATGTTACAGGGTCATAACTGAATGAGTGAATGTTTGAAAAAATGTAATGCATCTATCGAACGAGGTGGTCAGTGATCTTCAACCAGTTGGTTGACTTTGCCAGTTATTGAAGATGCCTAACATGCAAGTTTATATCTGCCCATTTCTCACCCTCTTAGAACACCATATTGACTCCGAGGGAGGGTGATTCATTGAAGGGGTGATCTTAACTATGCACCCATTAAAAATGAAGTCACAGGGGTGCCTGGGTGGCTCAGTTGGTTAAGTAAGCGTCTGACTCTTGATTTCTGCTCAGGTCCTGATCTCATGTTTTGTGAGATGGAGCCCTGCAGCGGCCTCTGCACTGACAGCATGGAGCCTCCTTGGGATTGTCTCTCTCCCTCTTTCTTTCTGCCCCTCCCCCACTCATTCTCTCTCTCAAAATAAATAAACATTAAAAGAAAAAGAAAAAGAAAGTCACGGTTATGAGGTAGTGGCTGCACAATATTGTGAATGTACTGTGTGCAACTGCATTGTACTCTTTAAAATGGCTAATTTTGTGGGGCGCCTGGGTGGCTCAGTTGGTTGAGCATCTGACTCTTTTTTTTTTAATGTTCATTTATTTCGAGAGAGAGAGAGAGAGGGAGAATGAGTGAGCATGAGTAGGGGAGGGGCAGAGACAGAGGGAGACACAGAATCTGAAGCAGGCTCCAGGCTCTGAGCTGTCAGCACAGAGCCCAACACAGGGCTCGAACTCACGAACCTGAGATCATGACCTGAGCCGAAGTCAGGTGCTTAACCGACTGAACCACCCAGGCCCCCCCCACCACCTTTTTTTTTTAGTGTTTATTTGACAGTCTAACTCTTGATTTCAGCTCAGGTCATGATTCCAGGGTTGTGGGATAGAGCCCTGCATCAGGCTCAACACTGAGCATGGAACCTGTTTGAGATTCTCTCTCTCTCTCCCTCTGCCACTCTCCCCTGCTCATGCTCATGCTCATGCTCTGTCTCTGTCTCTGTCTTTGTCTCTCTCTAAAATAAAAAAAAAACCTCTTTAAAATGGTTAATTTTGTATTATATACATTTCGCCCCAATTGAAAAAAAGGGGAGAGAAAGTTAACAGTTATTTGTGACACATCACCTGACATCAGTACAGCAACACCGTGGTTGTAAACCCCCAGAGTAAATCTTTGTTCCCTTTAGCCTTAAATATTTTTGATTCTGTAAGATTGGTAAGGAATGGTCATCTATAGAAAGCTACTTCCGGGAACATTCGCGAAGCTGGGAACGGTGGATAGACTTGATAAGAAGTGAAGGAAGTCAGTGAGGAGAAAATCTGATTTGGCACCTTTAGTGTTCAGGAGCTAGCCAGTAAACATTGCCAGTGTGAGAGGCTACAGAGTTTAATTGGCCCAACCTCAAAAAGGCGCCAGCAGCCACCTTCACTTTGCTAGTCAGTTACAGTGATGACACACTGCGCAAAACACAGCGGGAGCAAGAGAAAACCTGAAGTCCTGGCTGGCCCCGCCAGCTTTAGCTTCCACGGTGAATTCATTGAATCATTAATAACAATGTATGTCTCTGCTTTAGGAGTTTGCTTTTATTGATGTGTTAAAACCATGTAGTTTTATGGAAAGCTATAAAAATTACATCATTTAACAGACATTTTCAGGATTTATATGAATCTTTTGTCCTGAACTTTTTTGTTGTCTCTCCGCCCCCCGCAGTCCCCCAACCCGCCTTTTAGGTTTTTGTAGCTAAGAGGAGTATTCTCATATGATTGAGCCCTTTGTTATTTATTGTGTTAGGGTATTCTGTCTTTGTGATTTTGAGTATTCTATGCTTTTAGCATATATTTTAAGAAAAAAACAAAATTGTGTCATTTGGCTTATACCTTCTGTGTAATAAATTTAGCATTTTTAGAAAAGATACATGAAATAAGCTTGATGACAGTTATCAAAGCTGCACATAAGCTTTTGCTGGTAGATGTCCCTCAGTTTGGATTCTTAAAGGACTGAAATTTCTCAGGGTTCTGTCTGATTATGTAAGCAACTGTCCATTCTTGAATGCACCCATATTGCTAGCATTATTTAATTTGTGGGAGATAATATTTTGTATTTATATCATGTCAGGGGATTCATACTTGTAGAGGCACACATATGGAGGCAATTCTGAGTTAGAGAGCAGTTGACATTTGGAATAGGGTCAACGTGGAGATGGGAGCCAGGAGGTCATTGTGGGAACTCCTTGTGTTTGGACACATACTCTCCCAAAATGCAGTACGTGTAGACTTGAACCTAGAAAGATGCTAGCTGGGCACAGGGAAGGAAGAAACTCATAAGGAAACTTTTTTGCACATCCTAGGATAACTTTGTTATATCCTATATTGGCATAACAACACTGGCAAGATTAGAAATAGCTTTTTTCCCCCCATTGATAAATTATTCCTTATTCTAGTTTGTCCAATATAGGTGTTCCTTGTTTTGAGGAAAATCAAAATACAATATTTTGAATCTGAAAGCAGACTGAATCCCAACTTACTTTATATAACTAAAAACCTTGAGTGTCCATGGGGCGCCTGGGTGGCTCAGTTGGTTGTGCGTCTGACTCTTGATTTCAACTCAGGTCATGATCTCACGGTTTATGGGATTGAGCCCCACGTTGGGCTCTGCACTGACAGTATGGAGCCTGCTTGGGATTCTCTCTGCCCAACCCCCCCCCCCCCCCCGACCCTCCTCTCCTCGTGCTCTCTCTCTCTCTGTCTCTTAAAATAAATAAACATTAAAACACACACACACACACACACACACACACACACACACACACACAAACACACACCCTTAAGTGTTCATTATATTTATTTGGATCATACTTAACTGCTCTGACAATTAGTTGTGAAGCATATTTTATTTTTTAAATATTTATAAATGAACATAACAGGTATGCATGCACACATTTCAGTATTATGTTCAACTGTGGTGTCTATGAAAAACTATAGTGCTTAAGCCCAGACCTATCGGATATTTTTGGAGCTGTGTGTGTTTGTGGAGTTGAGATTTTCAGGCATAAATAAGATTGTTGTTTTTGAGGAGTAGAAAGAAAATGTCATAGGGGGTGACTGTGGACTCATTTTCATTTTGGTTGGATTTTGGGTCTTTATTACTTAATAATTAGCTTTTTCTGATAGAGGGTAGGCTTGAGATAGAAAAGATAAAATGCAAACCACTTTGTTTTATTATTAATAATTTTGGAAAAGATTTTAGGTTGAACTGTGAAATTGTTGATGTTTGACCATCTTTTACCTACAAAAATAGAAATTTATTATGGTTTAATTAATATTTGGGGGGTTAGGGATGGTGGTGATAAATATTGAAATTAAGACTAAAATGTGTTTGGGGGATTAATTATGAATTAATTTCAAAGTCACTATGGTTTCTTTGGAAAATCACTACACTAATATTTAATTTATCCATGGTGTTCTTGTGAATTTCTTGTTAATTCAAACTTAATTCATCAACTGCCAACCCTTGTTAAATTTCAAACATTTTTTTTGATGTGAAATTTTCTAAAATGTATTACACATTTCCTGCCTTCTTAAAGAGAAGGTACTAAACGTGAATCAAACTTCTGATTGATGGGGCACCTGGGTGGTTCATTCAGTCAAGCATCTGACTCTTGATTTCAGCTTGGGTCATTATCTCATGGTTTGTGGGTTCGGGCCCCACATCGGGCTCTGTGCTGACAGTGTGGAGCCTACTTGGGATCCTCTCTCTCTTGCTCTCTCTCTGTTCCTCCCCCACTTGGGCATACTCTCTCTCTCTCTCTCTCTCTCTCTCTCTCTCAAAATAAATAAATAAACTTAAAAAAATTATAAACTTCTGATTGCTTAGGATATTATCACAAACATGAGTTATCCTACTTTGCTATAGTATAGCAATACTATAGGAGTTTTTAAGGAATGTAGAGTTATTTGTTCTTATACCGAATGACCCTAGATTGTTCCTTGATTCTTTAAAAATACTTTTATGTCTTCTTTGTAGAGTTTTTTTCTTTCTCTCCATGTTGCCCACAGTAATGCTGCTGTCATGTGCCTACCTTCTGCGGTTTGTTGTGTGTATCTGTTTCCTGTCTGTGGTGGGTAGGAAACCCAGCTAACTGAGTCTTAGCTTGTGATTAAGACGAAAGTAAGTACTCAGAACGAGGGTTTCTCTTACAAGTATGTGAACTTTAGAGTGTGAACTGTGGCTTTCTATTTTGACAGCATAGAGGTTTTTTGTTTTTTGCTTTTTTAATACTTTCTGGTTTTAGGCTAGGTTTTAGGTTGTTGAGGTGGTTAAATAAGTGACCTTTTGATAAGTGAGATATTTATTATGCTGTTGATTACCAAGAGTTAGATATATATGAGGAGGCATGATCACAGGGTTTAAAAATGAAAACATTTGAATTGATTTGATAAATACCACTGTCGTTTTTCTTTTCTTTGTCTTTGCTTTGGTGTGTCTGGCTTGGCATTTTTAAAAATAACTTGTTCATATATATACACAGAAGGAACCAACAGCAGTAGTTTATGTGAAGGGGAGAATTGCATATCCTAGGGAATGTATGTGATTGCCTTTGAGAAGAAATGACCAAAGGATGTGGGATTTATTTAAATAGTAATTAGTTACACATTAATTAACTAAAACATTATTTTTTTATTGACACAAGTATTACTTATTTTAAACAACATTTTTGGTTTTAGCCTAGGCTCTTGCTAGACAGTATTTATGATACTGAGACTAAAACATTTTTCGGAATGAAAGGACCTTAAGGAGCGCTTCGTGTTCCAGATGAGGAAGCAGAGTCCCAACAGTAGGGTAAACTGGCACCTTTGTTTTCTTTTTTTTAATTTTTTTAAATGTTTATTCATTTTTGAGAGACAGAGTGTAAACAGGGGAGGGGCAGAGAGAGAAGAATCTGAAGCAGGCTCCAGGCCCTGAGCTGTCAGCCCAGAGCCACCAGCACAGAGCCAGATGCAGGGCTCGAAGCCACAAACGACAAGATCATGACCTGAGCTGAAGTCAGATGCCTAACCGGCTGAGTGCCCCAGGTGCCCCAACTGGCACCTTTAGAATCACATAGCTTTTCAGGCCCCAGCTCTGAGTATTCCAAGTGGAGGCCATATCCACTGGGCTGTACTCCTTGTACTTCCCTAGGAATTTGGGCTTCCCTAGGGTTGGGCTTGTTTATAAAAAAAGACACGAGAAATTTGCTTTGCTTTCAGCTACATCTTCTGTGACTTATTTTCCTAAAATTCCTTTGTGCTCACCCTTTAAAAATCCATAGTAAAATGAATATATGAAAACAAATAGTAGCATTTGTTTGCTCTTAGTTTTGCCGTTACTTAGCAAGACATTCAGATACGGAATCTGTATAACCTCTTATCATAGCTGGTAGGGAGGCATTCATGAACCATCAGGACCTTAGTCACTGAGAGGCCTCACTTGAGGTGGAGGATGGGGTTACTTTGATGGGGACCACGAGTAGCCGAGAAGCAGCAATCAGGGGTGTGGGAGTGCAGAAACACTGACTCCATCTCTGGCGCTGCAGCTTGTCCCTGCCCATGCAACGACCTGCCTCTGTGGTACGCGTTCCAGGCCCCTGGAGGGTAACGGGTGCCTTGACCAGAATGCAGGAAGTCTTGTTCAGATCCTACCTTAAAGGATCCACTTTAGATAACTAGTAGTGAGCCTCTGGTGCACAGATGGTGCCCCTTTGGAGAACTACCCCAGGACCTCACCACTGTCTCCCTACCTTTATAAAAGCTGTGGCTTGAGCTCCAAACAGGGCAGAGAATAGAGGTGGAGGATGGGGCAGAGAATGGTTGCCTACAACCTGGATCATCCATCTGCCAGATACCCCTGTCAGGAAGTTACCCTGAATAAAACTCTTTGTAAACATATGGGGTGTAAACATATTGCTCTGTTTTTTGGTCTTAAAGTGCCTTCTCGGTCTGGGGAATACTTTATCAGTATCCTCCACCTTCTAAGAAGGGGTCTGTGATATGGGGAGAGAGGAAAAACAGTTGAGAGTGGAAATAGAGGATGTGGGTGACAAACTTCACATACTTCATATGGGAGGATGAGTTCTGGGTCAAAGTAGTTGATGCAAAAGAACCAAGAGTCAGGGAAGAAAAAATCATGACTATTAGCAATAAAGATGAAATAACCTATCTGAAAAGTAAATGGTTTATGTAGGTTTACA
Source organism: Panthera pardus (assembly GCF_024362965.1). Taxonomy (NCBI): domain Eukaryota; kingdom Metazoa; phylum Chordata; class Mammalia; order Carnivora; family Felidae; genus Panthera; species Panthera pardus. The sequence continues at coordinate 18,336,317 of NW_026526710.1, forward strand.
CAAATGTGAAATAGACCTCACTGGTAAGTAAATCATACCAGGATGTCCTTGTCTCTGTTCTAATTATTTCTCATTATAGCTATGGTTCTTGAGAAATTTTAATGAACCATATAAATGCTATCCCATTTATAGTGGTCACGAAACAAACAATTTAGAAGAACTGGGTTATTATGAAAACCAGTATTTTCAGTAAATAATTGTAACTGTGGGTAAATCGTCTGTGTTAATTTGAACAGAACTCTCTTTTATTTTTTAAAGTGAATATATACTGTATCTTTGAATTGCACCATACTGGATTAAGAGTGAATGAGAATGTCAAATTTCTAAAGCCAATTTTTAACTTATAAATTTATATAATTTAAATTTAAATTATAAATCTATAGGCTATTCTGCTGACATTTAGAAGCTGATTAAAAGAGGATAAAAATGTGGAGAAAGTGTATAGGTTTATCTCTTAAAAATTTAAACAGAAAAATTCTAACTTTAAGAGATACCAGTTAAAGGAAAGATCTTCAACTATAGGTCACTGACTGTGTTACTACATATGCAAGTATAATTAACACTTATATTGACCAAATAAACCAGGGAAGTTAATAGGCACAGAGGTTATAATCTCATCATGGGTGAGTTTTAAACACTAATATAAAATTGTACAGTTTTTGGATAAATAGAACCAGATATTTGTTGAGAGTTTAAAATGTGTATAATTTCTTAATGGATTCTGTAGCCATTTTAGAGACTGTTTCCATGAAACATGCTCTTATAAGTTTTTATTTTGAGTTTATTTATTTTTGAGAGAGAGAGAGAGAAAGTGCCCATCTGCACAAATGGGGGAAGGGCAGGCAGAGAGAGGGAGAGAGACAGAATCTCAAGCAGGCTCCACACTGACAGTTCGAGACCTGCGATGTGGGGCTCAAACTCAGGAACTATGAGAACATGACCTGAGCTGAAGTCGGATGCTTAACCAACTAAGCCACCAGACATCCCAACAATACATCCTTTTAAATGGGAATAATTTTAAAAATCAATTTTCTTTTAAATGATCAAATTACTGAACATTTACTAAAGCTGTTGAGGATGCAAATATGAAGAAGACACATTTTCTCTAGAAGGGAGGATGAGGCCAGTGCTCAAATAACTGAAATGGGAGGTGGCATATGTTAAGTATCACTGGAAAGAGTCCATAAAAGGAGAAGTCACAGCTGACTTGGTAGAAGAAAGGGAAGAGTTTGGAGTTTGCAACAAGAATTCATAGACCAAGAGAGTCCACGTGGTGGAGAGGCATTTCAACTAGACTTGGTGGGCTGATTTTTACCAGACGGAGATGAGGAAGGCCATTCCAGGCAGTGAGAACAGCGTAGGGAAAGGCAAGCTTTGAGCATGTTTTTACAACATGGTAAGGAATCCCACTTTGGCTGGAGGATAAGCTTCAAATGCCAGCTGAAATCCGGACAGTAATTGGCCCCAAAGATGGTGAAATTAGGTTTTCCCATGCTTATTCTCCTCTTAATGCTTGATGAGTAACTGGTTTTTCTCACACTTTCTTATTAAAGGAAAATGAAAAACTGAGTAGGTTGCAAATGATGGGATTTTATTTGGCTCTGCAAGGATTTTTATAAATACTACAGCAGCTGTTTATATGTTTTTCATGATTGCCTTATGCATATCAGAATGAGTCTCTTCATTGTTTCTGTGTAAGTCCACATTTGACTCAAGTTTATCTTTGAATGTTTGCCATTCTCATTTTGTTTGTACTCTCTTGGGTAGTATTAGTTACCTGATGATAGGAATATCATAAATTTGGAATTCCAAGGCCTTCCAACTTCAGAATGTCATCTCTTTACTACACATACTATGTAGTACTGTTAAACAATCAGTTTGAGGTCTGTAGCACAATTCACAAAGCAACAATCTCTCCTGTATTTCCAAATAAAGTACTTGAAGGGAATGATATTTGCAGAATGTGCTATAGTGGTAAATTTAGAGAGTACAAGATAATTACTTGTAATTATGGCAATTTCTGTAAGGGAAATCATCTTAATTTGTTCCTACTAAGAAATAGAATTGCTCTTCTCATAGCATTTGAATCTTTTTAGGAGATTAATGCTGTGTGCCTTCATTACTTTGAATGGACATTACAGCTTTTCACTACATCTGAAATTACCCTTTTAGTTCATGCTTCTGTTTGAATTTCTGTTAAATGCAGTCTTCACTTAAAAAAAAAATCATATTCCAGAGCTCTTGTTGGAGAGAAGTTACATGTCCATCCTAAGCAAATTGTAAAAGAATTGTATGTCTCTACTAGGAGAATAAACTCCCCAAGAAGCCATAGTCTGGGTAGTGAAAAGAGTCTTTAACTAGAACTTGGAGCATTCACCTGTCATGTTATTCCCTGGAGATTTTAAAATTTAGGTGGATGGCCTTTAGGCTGATGGGTAATTATGATGACTTAAAAGGAGTGCTGTGTCTTTGGGCATTTTTATGAAGACAACATTCTGACTACTTTTTTATTTTTAAGTAGTTAATTATACCATCTGGGAAAGGTAACTTGTATGTAGTTAAGACAGAAAATTGGATTGGGAAGAATGGATTTATACTAGACTATAATTAATTGGAATGTTGAAAAAGAAATGATGGACATATGTCTCCATAGGTGACAAAGGTGCTAAGTATGGAAAACTAACTCATTGTTAGGCATAGACTGTCTACAAAAATAAGTGATTTCAGTCTTCAGAGCTGCTGGGGTGGCTTAGACAATTCTGAGTTTTCAATTAGCACCCGTTTCTTCACATTATACATGAATTTCTTTTGGCTGCAGTGAGTTGAGAATGGTGCATTGGTGCTGAAATTTCTTTTTCCCCTGATGCCAGGTACAATACTTAGCAGCAGTCAGAAGCCATGCTTGAGTATAGTATAGCAGGTTTTAGGTAGGATCAGGTGGAGCTAGTGAGTGGCCAAAGCCACAAGTGATTCAAGAGCTCTTTGATTTTGGAATGTCCTGCCCTTTCTACTAAGACCTAAGCTTGTCGTCAAACTAGGGTTAATTGATTGAATAATTACTTCAATATGCACTTATTGAGGGCCCATTATGTGCCAGAGGCTGGCTGTTTATTTCATAATGAGGAGGAAAAATGAGTAATGCTCAATGGTAACTCCATTATCTCAAACTTTGGGATAGTTCAGTTTAATCTTATGAATGTTTGCTAAGTAAGTTAGTAATTACTGAATTTGAGAGAACCAACTAATTTACTAAGTATAAGCACACTAATAATTTATGAAGTGTTAGATGTTGGGAGTACAGAATCAGATATAATATGATCCCCATTCTCAAGAAGCTTACAGTCTAGACAGGAAGTCAGAGGAGAAAATAAATTATTACAATACAATATGATAACAACGGTACCACATATGGGGTGCTATGGGAACATTGAAAAGCAGTAGAAAAGAGGAGGAGGAGGTGATGTGAGCTAAGCATTGAATTATGTGTAGAAGTTGTCTAAGTTAATAACCAGTGTGTATATCTAGAATAAAGACTTTCTCAACACTTATTCTTTCATTTTTATTACAGTGATTTTCAAAAGTAAACTAATTTTAAAGGGTTCACCACATTCTGAGTTCATTTATTATTTCCATGTTATATCATAGTTTGATTTCCTTTTAATACTTTGAAGATAAACGTGCATTTCCTACATATCCACCTCCAATCATACTAGTTTTCGCAGTTGGATTCTTAATCAAATGAGTGCTACCTTGAGCTTGCTTCCTTGCTTCCTTGCTTCCTTCCTCCTTGTGACATAATGTCTTCCTTAAAAAAATACTTTAATATACAGACCTTTTGAAATGTGTTATATGTATATTAATTTTTTCCCTTAATTTCTAATTTAAGAAAGCAGTTCTCAAAGTGTATTCCATTAGAGTCACTGAGGAGGAAAAAATTCTATGGTTGAATAAATTTGGAAGAGGTGTATACACGGTCTTCCTTTTGGAGATTTGATTTGGCATAGTGTGAGGGTTGTGTGAAGTCCTACAATTAAGAAAGAAAGAAAAGAAAGGAAGAAAGAAAGAAGAGACTTCTTCATCTTTATTCAACGAAATATTTCCTAAATAAGGCCGCTTTAAAAAAAATTTTTTTTAATGTTTATTTATTTTTGAGAGAGACAGAGACATGATGTGAGTGGGTTAGGGGCGGAGAGAGAGGGAGACACAGAATCCGAAGTAGGCTCCAGGCTCTGAGCTGTCAGCACAGAGCCCCACATGGGGCTCGAACTCACGAGCTGTGAGATCATGACCTGAGCTGAAGTCGGTCGCTCAATCGACTAAGCCACCCAGGCACCCCTTATTTTAACTTTTTAAAAATTTATTAAAAAAAATTTTTTTAGTAGATACATAATGTTGCATTAGTTTCAGGTGTAGAGCATAGTGGTTTGACAGATTTATGCATTACACTGTGCTCACCACAAGTGTAGCTGTCATCTGTCATGCTATTATAATTTCATTGACTATATTCCTTATGCTGTAACGTTAATTCTGTGGCTTATTTATTCCATAGCTAGAAGCCTATATCTCCCACTTCTCTTCACCCATTTTGCCCATCTCCCATCCTCTCCCTTCTGGCAACCATCAGTTTGTTCTCTGTATTTATAGGTCTGATTCTGCTTTTTGTTGTATTCACATGTTTTGTTTTTTAGATTCTACATATGAATGAATTCATATGGTCTTTGTCTTTCTTTGTTTGACTTAGTTCACTTAGCATAATACCTTCTAGGTCCATCCATGTTTTTGCAAATGGCATAATCTCAATCTTTTTTATGGCTGTGTGATATTCCACTGTGTATATACACCACATCTTCGTTACTCATTTTTCTACTGATGGACAGTTAAGTTGCTTCTATATCTTGGCTGTTGTAAATAATGCAATAAATGTAGGGGTACATATATCTTTTTGAATTCGTGTTTTCATTTTCTTTGGGTAAATATCCAGTAGTGGAATTATTCGGTCATATAGTAATTCTATTTTTAATTTTTTTTAAAATATATTTTTTTAATATTTATTTTTGAGAGCAAGAGAGAGACAGAGTGTGAGTGGGGCAGGGGCAGAAAGAGGGAGACACAGAATCCAAAGCAGGCTCCAGGCTCTGAGCTGTCCACACAGAGCCCGATGCAGGGCTCGAACTCACGAACTGTGAGATCATGACCTGAGCCGAAGTCAGTTACCCACCTGACTGAGCCACCCAGGTGCCCCTCTATTTTTAATTTTTTGAGGAACCTCCATACTGGTTTCTATAGTGGCTGTACCAATTTTCATCCTAACATTGTATGAGGGTTCCTTTTTCTCTACATTCTTGCCAACACTTGTTATTTCTTGTCTTTTTTATTTTAGCCATTATGACAGGTGTAAGGTGATATCATGTTTTTGATTTGCATTTTCCTGATGATTAGTGATGTTTAGCATCTTTTCATGTGTTGGCCATCTGTGTGTCTTCTTTGCAAAAATGTCTCTTCAGGTCCTCTGCCCATTTTTTTTTTTTTTTTTTTTTTTTTATTTATTTTTGGGACAGAGAGAGACAGAGCATGAACGGGGGAGGGGCAGAGAGAGAAGGAGACACAGAGTCGGAAAGAGGCTCCAGTCTCCGAGCTGTCAGCCCAGAGCCTGACGCGGGGCTCGAACTCACGGACCGCGAGATCGTGACCTGGCTGAAGTCGGACGCTTAACCGACTGCGCCACCCAGGCGCCCCTCTGCCCATTTTTTAATTGGATTGTTTGTTTGTTTGTTTTGGTGTTGAATTGTGTAAGTTCTTTATATTTTTTTGGATATTAACCCCCTGTCAGATATATATTTGCAAATATCTTCTTCAGTTCTATAAGTTGTCTTTTTGTTTTGTTGGCAGTTTCTTCTGCTGTGCAAAGGCTTTTTATTTTGACGTAGTCCCAATAGTTTAATTTTGCTTTTGTTTCCTTTGCCTTAGAAGACATGTCTAGAAATGTGTTGCAATGGCCAGTGCAGAGAAATTACTGCCTGTGATCTCTTCTAGGATTTTTATGGTTTTAGATCTCATATATAGGTCTTTAATCCACTTTGAGTTAATTTTTGTTTATGGTGTTAGAAAGTGGTCCAGTTTCATTCTTTTGCATGTAGCTGTCTAGTTGTCCAAGCATTATTTATTAAAGGGACTGTTTTGGGAATTGCTTCCTTTCTTAATCTGTCTTTGTTTTTGGATTAGATGAAAGAATTCATATACATTATCAATATGGAAATATTCTTTTCTTAAGGACTGAAATTAATTACAAGGAAATAACAAGAAAGAAGGTAAGAGAAGGAAATAAAACGAGAAGACTATAGGAGTAGAGAGATGTGATAGAAGAATAATGGTAACAGCATAAAGGTTAAAAAAATTCTTGTAAAGGCTACAAAATGTTATTAAAATGTGACATAGTGAAATCCATTTATCAGGTTCCTGGATTTAACATTTCCCTAGAGATATGAAAATATTGCTAAGTGCCAAAGTATTTTTCTCACATTTAATTTTTACAGTGCTTAAGACATTTCCCTACTGTTTTTCCTGAAAAATATTATGAAGGTTTCACTTTGTTATTAAAGGACTAAAATTTTTAACAATATCAAGTTAGATAAGAGAGCTGAATTACTTTGGTGAATTTCACAATTGGGAAAACATGTCCCTTCCTGACTTTTTTTTTAAATTAAAAAAAAATTTTTTTAAGTTTATTTTTATTTTGAGCGGGACAGACACAGTGTGAGTGGGGAAGGGGCAGAGAGAAGGGGGGAGACAGAATCCCAACAGGCTCTGGGCTGCCAGTGCAGAGGCCGATGAGGGGCTTGAACTCACAAAACCGTGAGATCATGACCTGAGCTGAAACCGAGTTGGATGCTTAACTGACTGAGCCACCCAGGCACCCTTTCTTTTCCTTCCTGACTCTTTAAGGACAGGTAAGTTTGAGGTGGTATGGAAAGAATCTCTGAGTGTGATGCTGCCTATGATGGTATGAACTGTAGTAGTTAAATCTCTGATACTGTATGAATTGTTTGGTTGTCTGGTTACTTCTTCTTGTTTTTTTTTTCAATGGGGTGCTATTATTCTTTTGGAGCTTTACTGCATTATCTGAACTTGATTAGCAGAAGGTCAGAGAGGGCCATTGAGTTTGTCTACTCTTGCCAGATAGCTTAGATGAGAACAGGAATTGAGTGGGTGGAGCATGTTTTAAGTCTTGTCAAAATATTCCGGTTAGCTCTTGCACGATGCATAACCAAATGGTCCCCTTCCATCAAAGTAGCCTTAGGAAGTACAAAATAAGAAACCTGAGAAATTGTAGAGGCTGTTTGGGGTTAAAATGTGACTATTTTTTTTCACTTAAATTTTAGATAACATACAGTGGTTTCAGGAGTAGAATTGACTGATTCATCACTTACATACTACACCCAGTGCTCATCGTAACAAGTGCCCTCCTTAATACCCATCACCCATCTGGCCCACCCCTTATCCACTTCCTTATCCCCTTATCCACTTCCTCCATAAACCCTCCATTTGTTCTCTATTGTTAAGAGTCTCTTGTGGTTTGTTTCCCTCTCTTATATTTTCCCCTCCCTTCCCATATGTTCATCCGTTTTGTTTCTTAAATTCCACAAGTGTGTGAAATCATATGGTATTTGTTTCTCTCTCTGACTGACTTATTTCAGTGAACGTAGTACATTTTAGCTCCATCCATGTCATTGCAAATGGCAAGATTTTTTTCTTTTTGATGGCTAAGTAATATTCCAATGTATGTATGTCTGTATACACACACACACACACACACACACACACACACACCACATCTTTATACAGAATGTAACTATTTTAGAAATGAGAGAGACCTCATGCAATTCCTGGGGCAACCCAACTAACTTTATGCAGATGGATTCAGAAAACCAAAGGAAGGTTTTGTCGTTGTTTTTCTCCACTCCCACTAGGTTGGGTCATTCACTGAACAGATATTGAGCAAGTGCTTATGAATTCTGATGAGGCAAACAACACACCTCTTGGTTCCAGTGAGATGGTGACAACAACATCTAAGTGGTGGACCCCAGGGAAAGTGAGACTGAGGAGATACTGTTGGGCTTTGTTAGTGAGGAAGATTTTCCCTTACTCTGCCTCCAAAGTCCCACATTCCATCTCAACTTGATCAAACTGAACTCCTCCTTCAGGGCCTCTCAAGACCTCTTTCTGTGAGGCTCTCTGAGATTCACCAGTTGGAATTGATCCATTCTTTCACTGCACTATTTTCCCTTATTATTAGAATAATATTCGCAGTTTGGTCAATTGATCAATGAATTGATTGATTAATTCATTCATTCAACATGTGTTTGTTAAACACAATATATCGGCCATTCAACATATCAGGGAAGGGGATGATGAGTAAGACTCTATCCCTGTCTTCAGTGAACTAATTGTGCATTGCCGTTGCTTGTCTATATCGCTTTCTCCCACTAGATCTTAAGCCCCTAAGAGTAATGATGGCTCTTGCTCATCTTCCATGTGCCCAGCATAGTGCCTGACTATGCAAGGCCTCCAGCAAGTGCCTTTGAATATATTGAATTTGTTTTTGTTTCTGTTACACAGAACTGAAAATTCATGGATATTACTCCCTTATAGTTGAAATTTGTATAATAGGCTTATATTGGAGGAAACCAGAGTTCTGACAGCTTATATTAAGTGACACATCCAGCTGTATTTAGTAAGTCTATAATAGATGAATTCATATTTGATACTTTTTATGTTAGTTTACAAGCCACTGAACTATTGTGCCTTACTTTAGCTTATTTTAAATAAATCAAATAACTGAAGAACTAATGTTTTTGAAATATAATTTGTAGTAGAAACAAAGGGTCGGATCTTTGTTTATATGCACAATGATTTAGTAAGCAATAGAGTCAGATGTCAAAAGGCTTTTAGGTCACTGGTTGAGTAGCATTGTGGTTTATTATTTACCTTTTGCCTACCACAAATGTTCTTCTAATCCAAGAACCCAGAGTAAATGTTTGCTGAGAGTCTCTGCAATGCCTAAACAATGAAATATTCACATGCTTTAGTGGTAGCAAAATTGAATGGCAAACAGCTGCCAAGCAGCCATTCCTTACTGATCTAATCCAGGAGGTTTGTGAAAGGGGAACATATGGATAGGGGCTAACTGGAAATTAGCAAAGATCTAAATGTTTGACTAAATGTGGTTATAGTTTGGTATGGTAAAGCCCAGAGGTGAGAAATGACCTCATATCAAAGCCAAGTGGTGAGAAAGAACTTTACTGGAAACAGCTATGGCACAAACACAGAATCAGATATGAGATGCTCTTTCCTGGGGCTATATTCAAAGGAAGTTGTTATCAGACTTATACTATGGCCTGAATAAGGAAATAAGACTTTAAAATGACCTAAAGAGGCACGATTTCTGCCAGGGTGGAGTTGGGAAGCATCTATTAGTGTTTAAGTATAATGCAGTGTTCCTATGAAAGTATATACTACAAATATGGGACCACTGAGAAAGGAGCACTGTGGGAAATACAGATGGTTTCCCAACACTTGGCAGAAGGTTTTTGTTTCAGGCAGAAACACCTATACGTCACCATAGGCAAAGGCAGGATGATGTGAAACATTACAACACATTTGTTTATTTACTTATTTGTTTATTGTGGGAGTGTAAAGTGTGATGGGCAAGTAATTTGTAAGAGCCTGATTTTCTGTATTCCTTGATATAAATAGCATGAAAAAATGATAACTAAGCAGGAAAATACATTTCTTAGTCATATTTTCTAATGTTTAATGCAGATCTGTTAAGTCAATGCAAGGACAACCTTTTATTGCATGTTTTCACTTGCAGTTATATTATTAGGTATCTTCCCAAGTTATTTCATAAAGGTTAATTTTACACGAGTTAAATAGACCAAACAACTTGGCATTTCCAGATGGAATATTCAACATCCAAATTTAAATTGCTCTAGTGATCCCAAAGAGTGATCTAGAAATTTGTGACCTTGATGAAGCCCACAGTGGCCCCTGTGTCACCTGTGAGTTGCTTAGCTAATGAGTGAGCATGGCTGGCTACCCAGCAACCTCATGTTGAACCTTGTTATGAATACACCCACATTTGGATTACTGCTAGTGTCCTCTGCCTCCTCCCTGCTGTGCGGTGTCCTCCACCCTCCTCTTCATCACGATGGCCTCTGTTGTCTGCAGGGGCCGTCATCAGCACTTGGAAGCATTGCTCTGGTTTTGTGCAGACAGGTAAGGTTAATGTAGCTATTGTAATGATGTAACTTAATGGACTTTAGAGTTTATTTGCACGGCAGGATTTATTTTAATGGCCTCATAAATTATTGAAGTCCGATATTTATAGAACCATTGAGGGTCTGAAAAGTGTTGTCTGAAATTTTCAGTCATATCTTAGTGACTTGTGTGGGGGAGTTGGAATGATCCAGAGATCTTTAGGAATATCAAGGATCTGTAGCAGTCTTCAGGTTTTTGAGTGTTCATCTGGAATCTTTCTCATGTCAGATACATGGTCTGGAAGGGCTGGATTTCCTTCATGAAAAAAACTGACCTGTGCTTTCAGTATTTTGAGTGAAGAAGTAGGTGGCTGGAAACAGTAAACTGCAGTTTATTATTCATTGTTAGGAGTCGTTAATGTTAAAAACACATTTAAAAATATATACAATTGATTTTTAAAATAAAAATTGGACTTTTAGTGGTTATGAAATAAGGGCTTTCTGAGTTTTAAAATGCTTTTAAGCTTCTTCTAGAGGCACAGATAAAACTTATTTAATGTTATTGAATGGCAAAAGGTGCAGACTAGTAGAATTTAGAGATATATGAGGTTTTAGAACACAAATGAAAAAATGTGAGTGTTTGTAGTGTTGAGTTACATGGTTCCAAAAAGGCTTTTGACCATTGACCTCTGAAGCCCGTCCATATGTTTGCCTATTTGTGTATAGAACCCCTCTCTGACTGCTCATCAAAGCCGTTTAGCAGGGAGGCCATTCAGGTATAAAGTGAGAGGAAGGCCTCTTTCTTTTCATGTTTTTGAGCTTTATATTATTATTATTGTGTTGAGTATAACATTCTGTGCTTTGTGGACTTACCAGAGATACATCTATTCATTTATTCCTTTCCTCTTTAAAAATTCCAGTGATCATTTTTAAGAGAAATAGAACTGAAGATCATGACCTCCCCACTGAATCTGTTTAAAGTGTATATATTAGACCACATTTCTTGCTGTTTTTTCTTGACTATGAACTTATTATTATTTTTTAAAAATAAAATTATTTTAATAATAATTAATAATTATTAATAATAATCAAGAGAGTGAGTGATCTGGGGAGAGGCAGAGGGAAGTGGGAGACACAGAATCCAAAGCAGGCTCCAGGCTCCAGGCTGTCAGCACAAAGCTAGACACAGGGCTTGAACCCACAAACCATGAGATCATGACCTGAGCCTAAGTCAGACGCTTAACTGACTGAGCCACCCAGGTGCCCCGACTATGAACTTATTATAGCTCTTCTTGATTTGAGATAGCACTATAGGCATTTTGGTAAATGCCTTAAACAATTATATAATTTCATCAGTTCTTGTGTAAATGATATTCTTCTTCAAGTAGATAATCATCCATAAAATGGTAATTATTGCTAATGTATATGGAAAAAACATTCCAACTTCATTAGTCATCAGAGAAGTATGAGGCACCTCTCTTGGACTCCTATTTTTTTCGATGATGTGCTTATTTGTAGTTTTCTTCAAAAAATGCCAGTAAATTACTATGTAAAATGGAATCAAAATTCTTTTTAAAGGTCTCGCTCTATTATTTGTATTTTCCTAGATTGAGATGAACCAATTTTCCAGGGTTGAAGCTTTGTTTAATTTTGAAAGTTAAGGTATCTTTTATTTTTATTTATTTATTTATTTTTACATTTATTTATTTTTGAGAAAGAGAGTGAGACAAAGCGTGAGTGGGGGAGGGGCAGAGAGAGAAGGAGACACAGAATCTGAAGCAGGCTCCAGGCTCTGAGCAAGAGGTCAGCACAGAGCCTGACGTGGGGCTCGAACCCACGAATTGTGAGATCACGACCTGAGTCGAAGTCAGATGGACGCTCAACCGACTGAGCCACCCAGGCGCCCCTCAGGGTATCTTTTAGGCATACTTTTGGATATGTGTGTATAAGGAAGGAACAGAATAGGATATGCCAAGCTCCTTTTCTGTAGTTAGGTGATAAGGAACAAAAGCAAGGAAGAAAGTGGAAAGAAATAGCTAAAAATACATGGGAGCACAATAGATGTATAGCATCTTTACAGACTGCTTGTCAGGTACACCAGATACGTTATGGCTCTTTCTTGAACACTTGGTCGTTGGTTAATAACAGCACTAGCCTCTGCAGGTTGCAGCTCTGTAGCAGAGTAAAGTCTTTCTTGTGCCATTTTAATGGTATAGAACTTTTTATTTGGTCAGTCATAAATATGGTGTATAGTTGTGGGATGAAATATGGCGTTATGCATTTGAACATACATCAATTAATAAAAAATATAGCAAAAAGAATGAAGACCTCGCTGTCTTCTCCAGGTGTGTCTCAGCTAACCTTATGTCTGAATGTTGTATTTCTTGGTTTTTTTGACTATGAAAACAGAATTAGAGTTGCTTTCTGTCAACTGCTTGGGGAGAAAAAAGAGATAGCCAGAAGGTCAAAGATTCAAGGCATGTGCTCTCTCTCTCTCTCAGTCTCTGTACTTTTAAGTGTGGTTTTGAGAATTACTACAGCTGCAGAGACAAGAAACTACCAGGAAAGTACTTAACTTTCACCTAGGTTTGTATTTAGTAATTTCTAATTGGTATCAAATTTAGAAAAATAAAATTAGTTTTTCAAATACATACACTTGAGCTTTTGTATTATACTCATGCCATTTTTAAAAATTGCAATCCTGGGGCACCTGGGTGGCTCAGTTGGTAAATTGGCTGACTTCGGCTCAGGTCATGATCTCACGGTCCGTGAGTTCGAGCCCCGCGTCGGGCTCTGTGCTGACAGCTCAGAGCCTGGAGCCTGTTTCAGATTCTGTGTCTCCCTCTCTCTGACCCTCCCTCATTCATGCTCTGTCTCTCTCTGTCTCAAAAATAAATAAACGTTAAAAAAAATTGCAATCCTACTTATTAATAGTGAATTAAAAATAGATTTTTAATATGGGGGGAGAGAAATCAGCATGTTTATTACTCAACATGAGCAGTTAGTCATCCAGCCAAAACCTTTCATCTGTCTTCTTTTACAATTAAAACAAAATCTATTAGTTCTGTCAATCAGCAGTCATCTGGGGTGATGACAAGGGCTGTACAAACACCAGTAGCAGCTGCCAAAGAATCAAAGATGAAACTTTTCAAAATCAAGCTTACCTTATATGAAATAAATCAGCCTTTCATGATAAGCTGGGTAACTCAATTGCTTAACTTCTGATAAATATATAAATGAGTATCTTGTAATATGGATTTGGGAACATTTTCCTTTTACTTATAATTATCTGTAGTTCTTTTCCTTAGAAATGCACTGAATCTCAGACTCATTTTAGAGCTGCTACTGGGAAAATGGCATTCTAAGCTATCTGTATATGTATAATACTTGGAAGAAGCGAAACAGAGAAACTGCAATTTTATACTTAATGGACTGAGATTTTATTTAAAGTGAGAGAAACAGGTGTTGTGTTTTGTCATGGTCAGTTTGCTTATGATTGAGGGCTCTAGTTTAACCAGAATGCTGACATTCCATTGTTTTCTTATTCAGTTGGTTGCTTGGTATTTAACATCCATGTTTTCAGCAAGGGTCCTAAGTCAGCTGTGTTTCTTAATAATGCTCTGAGAAGAAAAGACTAAAGTTCTCTTCTGGTTTGTGAGTTTTAGTTCAATTAATAAAGTATGTGTGGAATATCTGCTTTGAGCAAAGAATTATATGCTCGAGTAGGTATAGAGGTTCTCAGTAGGTGTATCTCAATAGGTGAGGTTGCATCTGTTAAAGCAGTTAACTTCTTGTCAGGGTGACTAATGCAAACAAGCTAGTGTGATATAAGAAAGATTATAAGAAACCTGTTATCAGGTAGTGTGGAACATGGGGAGGGAACAAGTTCTGCCAGGGATCACAGAGAAGGCTTCTTGGAAGAAATAGCATTTTCATTTGTCATGAAAGATGGATGGAATTTCCACAAGTGAATATGGGGGATGAAGGTACTTTAAGAAACGATGTTCGTTTTTCCAAGTAATGAGTTTGAAAGGGGGAAATGTTGATACAATGAGTAATTGTGGCTTTGTAGTTATATAGAATTCTTAGTTATGATTCCATGTTTATTTAATAAGGGTTATTTAGCTTTTTGGTTCTTTAAGAGAGACCAAATATCCAGTGGAAGGGTGATTCTTAAATCTGGCTGGTCATTATAATTATCTAGGCCTAAGAGTCTTAAAAGGTGCATGTTTTTGGACTCTGCTCTTAGTTTGTCTCAGTACATCTTGGGTAGGGTTCAAGTTCAAGATTTTAAGTTCTCTGTGATTCTGTCCAGCCAGCTTTGGAAGATAGATTTCCTCACGAGCTTTTTTTTTTAATTGCTCACTAAGAATATAACTTTCCTCCTGTCATTCCTAAGTTCTCAAATCAAAAGAAAACAAATAGACATGTTTTATTTCAGTCTATGCTTACTTATTTGATGCTTGAAATTTCACCGTTCAAGTGGAATGGGAATTTGTTCTTAGCTATAGGCACATAAGTGCTCAATAAATATTTGTTGAATCAGTAAAATGTACTAAAAATAAAAAGTTTTAAGGTCGTATTGGAGAGTACCCCACAGTAAATTCCTCTAAGGGACTCAATTTTTTTTTTTTTTTTTTTTTTTTGTCTATTCTCTCTGTTTTTGACCACAGTATGTAATGCACTTAGATTTTTGGAAAAACCCTACAGGTTCCTTGTGGCTCATGCTTTGAGCATCACTGATAGCTAAGTTCCTATAACATTATGAGGGGCGGCTAAATAAAGAAAGTCCTATTGCTGAAAATTTCTGTGATGTTCAGGCTCTTTTGTAGCCTGTATTTTTGCTTGCTTCTTCACTCAACCAAAAATCTGTTTTCTCTAGATTCTGAAAAGGGAATGTGTGCTGATGAGTATTTTGAAGTTCTAAGCAGTTCAACTGCTGTCATTGAGGGTTGAACTGTGCAGTATTATTTGATTTGTTATAGCTTCTTTATTCTACTCGCTCAGCATTTTCCTGGCAGTTAATTACACAGTGGCTTTAGGGTGCATTCCATAAGATGCTGAAGACACAGCTTCGCTGAAGTCTGACACACTTTCCTCCTTGGTTACATAGCTAATGGCCACTCTGGGATAATTAGTGAGAAGAAACTCCAATGGCCCAATTACTGTCTTCTCAAGGTTTTCCTTCTTAATTCTTCTTTACTCAAATCTTAAGAGATAGCCTCGATTGTGGATTATACCTGCGTGCTGTTTAAAACTGGATTTTCTTAGCTGCAGTCAGACAAAAGGGAAAAGATCTGTATTTTAGTGTGTTGGGAGTACTGTTAGAAGTTGCTTATATTTTAAAGAAACGA
This sequence comes from Panthera pardus, assembly GCF_024362965.1. Taxonomy (NCBI): domain Eukaryota; kingdom Metazoa; phylum Chordata; class Mammalia; order Carnivora; family Felidae; genus Panthera; species Panthera pardus. The sequence goes on from NW_026526710.1 coordinate 18,351,927, forward strand.
TAGAGTACTATCATTTGGAGCGCAAATAGCTAATATTTTCAAAGCCACAGTAATTCCTGGCTTAAGAATCATACCAACTGTCCTCATGCATGCAGTGAGAGATCTTGAGGTTTCAGACTCAGAGCTGTTGGGTTTCCATAGCTTTGCCTGATATGTAGATTAGTAATCAAACGTTGTGCCATTTTTCTGTCAGGCAGCTTGACTTGGGGTATTGTAACTTACTAATGTAATGAAAATGCATGTGCATATGCCTTGGTAATAAAACTATGTGAACATGTCTACCACAGTGTTTGGTAGGTAGATAGAATCTAAATCTTGTAAATTCCTGAGTCATCTAAGTCAGCCATATGTCGTCTGCCTTTTTAGAATTTCTTTCCAACATAGAACACAGTGAGTTCTTTCTTTTTCCTAGGGTTCATGTCAACATAAGGTACTTCTTCTTGCAATTGTGAAGCAAATGTGTTTCTGAACTTTGTGCACACTGGGGAAAAACTGACTATGTTAAAAGAAATTCGCTTTGAAAAATTGCTTTTTGGAAAGTTATTAATATTATGGCTATGCTATGGATGTGCCATTTTCTATGAATGTGTTCTTTATATAGGGAGAGGGTGCTCAGCGAATATTGGTTGATCGAATTGATGTAATGACATTTTATCATAGGGGTTCTAAATCTTTCCTTTCACTGCAGTCTTCCTGTTTGGTTCGAATGTTCCCAGCTATCTTTGTGGAGCATGTTACCATCTCAGCCAGCCTTTTGTTTCGATGTTGTGCACTGTGCTTTCCCAAATGGCTCATAAGGATTGGTACTAGTAACTTAAAGCCTCGGAGCAAGGAAACTGAGCCAGGCCATGTTGCTGGAGCTCACCTAACTTGTGTTTTATCAAAAAGCAGTAAGATTGATGAATGTAAGAAAAGAATATTCTAGGAGTGTAACAACAACAGCAGCAGCAGCAAATTCCATTTTGTAGCTTGGCAAATCTTCCTCTGGTTTGTCTCCAGCAAAGTAAAAGTTGTTTGGGTGTAGAGGTTTGGGACCTTGTATTCAGTAAGAAATGGCCACAGGATGTCTAAATACTTTCTCTTACTTCAAATTGATACACGGAGGGGCACTGCCTGCTGCGACTGTTTGGAATTCTGTAGGAAACTGTGACTCTGTCAGTATATTTTCCTCTAATATCCTCTCAACTGATAAATGTCTTTGCTAAGAGGAAGTCTTTCAAAGGGTAGAGTTAAAACAACTGATCCATAGAATATTAGGATCTAGTAGGCTGAAATTAATGGAACTAGAGTTGGAGAATAAGACTGCTGAGTGTACTCCTTAGAACCACTGAGAGTGTTGGGGGTACCTGGGGGGCTCAGTCAGTTAAGCTTCCAACTTTTGCTCAGGTCATGGTCTCATGGTTTGTGGGTTCAAAGCCCCACGTTGGGCTCTGTGCTAACAGCTTGGAGCATGGAGTCTGCTTCAGATTCTCTCTCTCTCTCTCTCTCTCTCTCTCTCTCTCTCTCTCTCTGCCCCTTCCCCATTGCTCTCTCTCCCTCTCAAAATAAATAAATCAACATAAAGGAAAAAAAAAAGCCCCGCCGAGAATGGCTTCTCCAATGTGGTTTCTCAAGTTCTGTATACTTGCGCAAATTAAAATCAGGCAATTTATGTAGAGTCTTCTTTCATACAGAAATATTCAGGAAAACTCAAATTTTCATCTTGAAATGTTGGAACTTCTTTATGTTTTTTTAATGTTTATTTATTTTTGAGAGAGAGAGCCGTGCGCATGTGCGCACACCACACACACACACACACACACACACACACACACACAGGAGAAGGGCAGAGAGGGACAGGGACAGAGGATCCAAAGTGGTGCTGACAGTATAGAGCCCATATGGGGCTCGAATTCACAAACTGAGATCCTGACCTGAGCCGAAGTCAGATGCTTAACTGACTGAGCCACACAGGTACCCTGAAATGTTGGAACTTCTTTAAAAGAAAGCTTTTATGTCCTTACTCAAAGACTTTTCCAGAAAATTTGTGCCCTTTGTAAATATATACATTCTTAAACTTTTTATTGAAGTTTGCAAAGTGTGGGAAATGTATGCGTTTGGCATTTTAAAGATTTTTTTGGAAATTATTTTGGCTCTTTTAATAAGTTGCATCATTATTTGGATTTTGCCCCGTTTAGAGGCTGAACTGCCTGGTAAAGCACTGAAGGAAGATTTACAACTGTAGGAGCCTAAGCTTTTTCTTCCAGTGATGTTATCCCTTTCCTTTCATTGAGATGTAAGTCAGAAAATTGAGGTTTGCTGGCATTTCGTCTGTGTCCTAGCTGTGTAATCACAGGCACATTATGTACCAATGCAGAGCCTCAGGCTTCATATCTGTAAAACTGGATAAGGAACCTCGCCTGCCTCAGAGACTGTTATGAGGGTCTCAAGGGATAATATATGTGAAAGCAATTGGGAAACTGTAAAGCAATACATTATTATAATTTCTGTGAAAGGGAGTTTCAAATCATATTTACCTTGTGGTCACTATGGTCTATTATAAGTAAATCTCTGTTTAAACTACTCTCTATTAATTTCTAAATGGGATTTCCCCGTAGTTCTCGACTCACATTGAACATATGTTTCATTCTGATTCAATAAAATGATAAATTTTTTCCTTAAATCCGTACCATGTATATTATTTTTTTCTAGTAACAATGATAATGCTTATCTGTATGACTCCAAAAGATAAGCTCCACTTTTCTGTAATTATTTCTTTGCTTAAAAATTTTCTTATTTATCTCAAGGGAATTTCATCTATCCGATATTATCCTATTTTTCTCTTGTCATTTAAGGAATGTGTTAATTACACTCAGACCCGATACCAACCCTGGCAAGTGCAGCAGGCCCTCCTCCCATTTGACATATTTTCCTTTATCATTTTCCTATGTGATCTCAGAGCCACTTTTCAATCCATCTGGCAGTGTTCATATTAGGCCAATTTTAATTAAGCTTGTGAATTATACTCTGAGACCCCGTCTAAGTTACTTTACTGGAATACAGTTTTCGATCATTGGTTTTGCCATAATTCAACATATTATGCCATTAAAATATTAAAAGTAAATCGATCAAGTCTGTCCAGTCTGATTACATGTTTTTAAAAGTTGTAAATATTGTACTGATTATTGCCTGTTACACCATTTATTTTTTTATTAAAAACATTTTTTTTAACCTTCATTTATTATTGAGAGACAGAGAGACACAGAGCATGAGCAAGGGAGGGGCAGAGAAAGAGGGAGAGACAGAATCCGAAGCAGGCTCCAGGCTCTGAGCTGTCCACACAGAGCCTGACATGTCCGCACAGAGCCTGACACGGGGCTCGAACTCACAGACTGCGAGATTATGACCTGAGCCGAAGTCAGATGCTTCACCAACTGAGCCATCCACGCGCCCCTTACTCCATTTATTTCAAAGGAAGGTATTTCTTGAAGTTTCTGTACAAAATGGGAAATTGGGGGCACCTGGGTGGCTTGGTCAGTTAAGCCTCCGACTTGGGCTCAGGTCATGATCTCACAGTCCAAGAGTTTGAGCCCCGCGTCGGGCTCTGTGCCGACAGCTCAGAGCCTGAAGCCTGCTTTGGATTCTGTGTCTCCCTCTTTCTCTCTCTGCCCCTCCCCCACTCATGTTCTGTCTCTCTGTCTCTCTGTCTCAAAAATAAATAAACACTAAAAAAAAAAACCAGCAAAATAGGAAATTGAACGATACAGAGTGGGAATTTATTGGACAATTAGCAGGATTTTACTCCACTTTTGGTGCTTAGGTCCTTGCATGTTCACTTCTCCTCCCTCAGGGGACAGGCTTACGTCCTCGTCCTGTCCTCTCTTCAGTTCTTCCCCCTTTCCCCACTAATGTGAATATTTGGACAGATAACCTTGGCTCTTGAGACACTTGTTCCTTTTCCATCCTGTTTGTCTACACTGCCCCTGCCTCTCCGAAGCACTTGCCTCTGGGTGGTTTGTCTCCATCAAGAATGCTTTTCCCACCATAGGCTAGCTCTGCTGCAGTTTTCAACTCGGAACTAACTTCTCAGTCCTGAGACAGTTTAGTCTGACAAGACCTATCTTCTCAGAACATAACACATTGGGCTCTCCCCACACTCTCCATCACCTTACATTATTTTAGAGGGGTGCTGTTAGCATTGCACATGTTTCAGATACTGCTTCCTGCAGGCACTCCCCAGTTCCTGTCTGATCAGCTTCAGATTTAATGTTGATCGCTAGAGAACTATGCCGTGTCTGTGCAGGGTGCTTGTTTCTGAAAGGTCATTTCCTGGTGTGAATTCTAACCAAAGGAGTTCAAGCCAGAGGACAGTCGTCTTTCTTTTGTGCACTTGTTTTACTTAGGAGAGGAATGAAGTCTCCATTCAGATGTGTTGCACAGAACAAAAATATTAGACGATGAGGTGACATGTTACTAATAGAAATAGGTAAATCAAAATATTTAAGCTCATCTAAGCTTTGACATGTGTCTAGGTTTCATGGTGAATTAAATAGAGAATTGTTTCTGAGTTTGATTTAGTAGTTTATTCTTCTCATTATTTATAGTATCCCCTTCACAACCTAAGGTGACACAGCTTTTTAAAAAATGTTCATTTATTTATTTTGAGAGAGAGGGAGAGAGAGGGAGAATCCCAAGCAGGCTCCGTGCTATTAGCACAGAGCCTACTGTGGGGCTCGATCCCATGAACTGCGAGATCACGACCTGAGCTGAAATCAAGAGTCAGACACTTAACTGAGTGAGCCACAGGTTCCCCAAGATGACACAAGCTTTGCACCTCTCTGCTGCTTTTTTATGTCATTTGGCTATTCTTGGACTTTGCTTTTGAGCAACCCAAAGCAAATAGTTTTCCCCATTTGTTCTGCTGTTCATATCATCATAAGTGATAGGGACCACATATCATGGGAATGGTAGGGGAAGCTACCCAGTTTTTTTTTGAACCCTCACTTTGAAATTTCTGAAAACATAGATTTGTTTCTTTACCATCCTAAATGATGTTGACAAGGCATTTTGAAGTATAAGGCATTCCTTCTGCATTATACATTTAAAGTAAGTTTTCCTATAACAAAATTGAGTGTAACCCCTGCGGCTGCCTTCTAGGCTGCTTCCAGTATCAGTGTAAGTACTGGAGTTCATTAATAGCATTTAAGCTTTTATCTCCCACTATTTCATGAAAATAAAATGCAGCTCACATTGTTTTTCAATAATACATCAGATGCTTAAAAATAGTCTGATCTTAAAGCAGTCAATTAAGCATGTTGGTGCCTGGATTCTTCCTAGAAGCTCACCTGAATGCGCTCCTAGACATTAGAGATCTAAATAATGCAGCAAGTGAGATGATTTTTTAAAAAGCTGACAACCAAGGGTTTAGATAAAATATTTTAAATGGAGAACGTTTGCCTACAACTGTTTTGCATTCCTGTCTACTCGCAGCCCACCTGCCCCAGTCCCTGCCCATTCTGTCACCAAGCATCAACCTTCCTAAACACAGAAAGAGAAAAGATTATAAGAAAACACAGTATGTGTGAAAACTATGAAGTCAACAAGCTGAGTGACAAACTTGAACCCCGAGAGCAGAGCAGGCATTAAAGGAGTAAATTTTGTCAGGTGGAGGATGGATCCGGGAAGGGTGGATCTGGTGTAGAATTGTGAAACACATGGCCTGCCTGGTAGGTGGAGGTCACTGTGGTGGGATCTTAATGAGTTTGGTGGCAGATCGGAGGGAGGGAGGGCAGGGGAAGATAGATGGGGTCATGTTGTGAAGTCTGTATGCTAAGATTAGGAGCTTTAGTTTTGGTAGGAGGCAGCGAAATCCAAGATACGTTTTCCAAACTTGGGAAAGAACCATGGTCATCTTTTCTGTGTCTGTCACGGTCTGCCTCAGACTGCATGGTGCAAGATGAACTGGAAAGGAGTAGCTGTGGAGAAGGGGTAGCAAGAAGACAGGCTAACTCCCGAGGTATCTTGCAGTAGTTCTTGGCCAAGGAGTAACAGAGCTGGACTACCATGTTGGTTCTGACCATCCGGCACAGCCTTCACTCATCTCCTATGTGACAAATCTTCCGATGCCTGAAGGCAGTCTTTGGTCTTATTAAGACATATTGTTGTCGGAACTTATGAAATCCCAGCTTCCCTCTCCAACTAGAACAGGGTGAAGGGGCCAGTAGTGACTTGTCAACCTACTTGTGAACTTGCCTTCTCTCTTCTCATAACTTTTATGTCACTGTACTGTTCTTATTACTTTGAAATTCCACTGCTTTAAAATATTTGATTTTGAAACAACATTGATGTGGGGGTGGTCTTGATTTTAGAAAACTCTGGCAAGGTCTAGAACTTTTAGAGAACAGGATCCGGAAGACTCGTGTGTTTGGATTCTGTTTGCCAGATCTCAGATTGGCAACAAAGGACTTTGAGTTTGGTTGTTTCTCATATCTCTTATAAAGAACATGTAAATGATTTGAGCATTACATTTGTTTCTGCTTGTGTACTGCTCGCCAACAGTAGACGTTGTAGCTGTAGTTCTTACAGTGATTAGGACTGTTCTTTTTTTAAGGTACCACTTTTCACCACCTTTATGACTATGGAGAGCAGGACTATGGAGTGAAGGCCACTAAACTGACATTATAACCGTTGCCGTGAAACTGGTACTTTCCTGCTGGCATCATTTAATCTGGTGCCTTTTTGGAAAGGTTGTAGTTCTCATTTAGTTGTCAAGGAACACGGTTCTATCTTGTAAGTGCTGCTTTCTGATGACTTCTTACAGCAGGGACCCTGTCCTTTGGAGAACCTCTTTTTGAGGTTCTGAGGATGGACAAAGATGACCTTCTGAACCCATTTTCCTTTCAACACTGTGTTTGGGGAATGGACTATTAGAAAAGGCTCGCTTTTAGATTACTAAATATGATAAACATGGCTGAACTGTGAGTGGTAATGCCTTCCCTTAAGAGTTGAATAACTCTGCAGTTGCTGTCCTGGCTCTGGATAGCTAGGGTCTGCACGTGTGGCTGTCACTGACTCTGCAGCTGGACTTGAGAGAAATTGTAAGGGTGACCAAGCATCATAAAAATATAATGCTGCTTTTATCTGAAACCTGTTGGAAGAATTTGATCAGGAGTTTTGCTGAATATGTTTAAAAAATTAACACCTTCTGAACAGATTTTCATTAGAATATTTAAAAATTTACCTGTAGGGGCTCCTGGGTGGCTTAGTTGGTGAAGCGTCCGACTTAGGGTAATGATCTCATGGTCTGCAGGTTTGCGCCTTGTTGGGCTCTGTGCTGACAGCTTGGAGCCTGGAACCTGCTTCGCATTCTGTGTCTCCCTCTTTCTCTGCCCCTCCCTCACTTGCACTCTGTCTCTCTCACACAAAAATAAATAAACGTTAAAAAAAAAATTAAAACAAAATTTACCTGTAAAGCAAGAGAATCTAGTTCATCACTTTTTTTCTTACAAACATGAAAATAATTGAGCAAAAATCAAGTCTTAGCCATAGCGTACCCAAATCATTGTTTTAGAGAGAGCTTATCTAGAGAGGTTATCTTTGTGTTTTGTTTTATCTGTGTCCAAGGTGAAGAGAGTTTTTAATGAAAAAGATTGTATATTGAAGTTTGTATCATTAAAGATGGAATTCTTTTCTTTGAAAAGATTGAGAAAGGATTCTACCCTCTATATTCACTGTATTTGCTGCTTCACCAAATTACTACTTTTCTCTATTTCTAGACATTTTATCTTTTTATCCTCCTAAGTGTACCTAAGCTCTTCATTCAAACACTTGACTGATTTTATCTCACTACATACCAGTTTTGTTATCATATTGCTTTCGCCTTTCTCAGGCTCCTCACAGCCTCCTTGGCTTTCTCTCTCTTTGATCTCGTTCTTTCTGAATCCCAGACATCATCTGGTGATTACGAAGGTCTGTGCTTACAAGTCATAATTTCCTCTTTTCTCTCACATTAATACAATCTATGTTACTTCTCACTCTAAAATGTTTATTAGGGTTCCATAATTTATTTTTATTCATTATTTACCATGTTTATGATGAAGCATAAGTAACTTTGAGATGAGTATAGATTAGCTGGGTATACTCAGAATCAGCACCACAGCCAAAATAGTGGACGACAGGGGTGGCTTTTAGACTATTTCAAATGAGAAGTGACAGAAGGAAGTGGGTTTATTTAGTAGCAGGAAGGGGCCTATTGTACTACCGTCAAGTATTTGAAGGATTATCACATGGAAGAAGAATGAGCTATGTTCCACATTGTCTTAAAAAGTGTGCTAGGGGTACATTTTATGGTATATTAATTACATCTTTAAAAAAATAGTGCAAAGACCAGTTGGTGGAAATGACAGGAACATGTCTTGGCTTATTTGTTTCATATAAAGGATAACTTTCGGAAGTTAAAATGCTCTCGAGGTATGAAATTCTCTCCCTCTGAAAGCAGTGAGTTTTCTGTTACTGGAGATGCTCAGTTATGTGCTATAGGGCTGCTGTTGGTGGGATTTAGGCATTAGGTAGGAGACTGAGCTGGATGACCTCTACACTGTTTCTTTGATTCTGAAAGATGTACTTTCTCAGCTCTTTAATAATATAGGAGTCAGTAAACAATAGACATGATTATGAGAGTGACCTCTCTTTTAGTTTTAAGGTTAGAGCCATATTATTTAACAATTGTTATTTTTCTTCCCATGATTATCACCAATTTTTCACAGCAGGAGAAGGGTGGAGTGAAACTCCCACATCTTGAAGGCGGATATTGTATAACGTTGCAAGGAGGATAGGGAAGCAATGATAAGAGTCATAAATTGCAGCTGGAAGCTTGGAACTGATTCCTTCACCCTGCGGTAGCTCAGAAAGGATTCGGCTCCAAGTTTAATGAATAATGAAACATGATCTGAAGAAATTCTGTGCAAGAAATACTTTGTTGCCTGGTTCTTAAGTGACTTGTAGTGACTGTATCTTCTGTTAATGAGAAGCAGTTCTCCTTCACCATCTCTCTCAGAGTTTGAGGTGATCAGGATTTGCTTGAAGAGTTCATTTTAATTACAGGTTAATTTCATACATGTTGGTGGTTGCAGAGCAGATGCAGAAAAGCCCTGGCTTTAAGACTGAGCTTTTAAAATAAAAGTTGGGGGGCGCCTGGTTGGCTCAGGTGGTGAAGCGTCTGACTTTGGCTCAGGTCATGATCTTGTGGTTCATGAGTTCGAGCCCTGCATTGGGTTCTCTGCTGTCTGCACAGAGCCCCCTTCAGATCCTCCGTTCCCTTCTCTCTCTGCCCCTCTCCTGCGCGTGAGTATGTGCTCTCACTCCCTCTCAAAAAGAAGTAAACACTAAAAAAATAAAAGCTGGGACATTTTTCTCAAAGTATTTGCTAATTGTATTATGAAATGAAACATTACCTTGAGAATCATGGAATCTTTTTTTAAAAAAATTTTAATGTTTATTTATTTTTGAGAGAGAGAGAGAGAGAGAGAGAGAGCAAGTGAGCATGAGTAGGGGAGGGGCAGAGAGAGAGGGAGACACAGAATCTGAAGCAGGCTCCAGGCTCTGAGCTGTCAGCACAGAGCCCGACATGAGGCTCGAATTCATGGACTGTGAGATCATGACCTGAGCAGAAGTTGGATGCTTAACCGACTGAGCCACCCAGGCACCCCAGAATCTTCTTGGTAGAAAGTACCTTAGATGACACTTGATCCAATCACCTTGTTCTTTCTAAAGAACTCAGGCAACTCATTGGTAAATGGGACTGGCAAGTTGTGTGTTTGCCACATTCAGTAGTGATATTTTAGAAACTTTATTGTTTTTTTCAATCCTTTGCAACTTTTAGGAAGCCTGCTTGCTTTTTTTTTTTTTTAAGTTTATTTATTTTTGAGAGAGAGAGAGAGAGGGAGCACAAGTCAGGGAGGGGCAGAGAGAGAGAGGGAGACACAGAATCCCAAGCAGGTTCCATGCTCTGAGCTGTCAGCTCAGAACCCAACGTAGGGTGGGAACTCACGAACCACAAGATCATGACCTGAGCCAAAGTCAGATGCTTAACTGACTGAGCCACCCAGGTGCCCTCCGCTTACTTGCATCTTATTAATTAAGTCTACTTTGAAAAATGTGTTTACAAAACAGGAGAAACTATAGCTGAGTTTATAGTAATTCTTCCCATGCAACCAGAATATAAGACATTACTAAAAATTCACAAACATCTTTTCTGGAGTATTATCATTGAACAGAACCAGCCTCTACTTGTCATCCTGATAGTTAATTGAAACCCCGTGGCCTTAACTTCTGTATCAAACTCACTTCCCTTAGTCAAAATGTTGACTCTGTGACGTTCAGTTCCGTTTCTTGGGTTGTATACTTGGCATTGTGCCAGATCCAATAGAATGAGTGTTTGGTCATTAAGCACCAATGGAAGAGATTGGCTGTGTGAGAACTAGAAAAATGGAGGAGATAAGAGATTTGTCACTAGGGTAATTCAGTCCTTGTTGTATTTACTATATGTGCAAATAGCAGTGTATATTATACTGCAGAAATACCCAGAGTAAAGACGTTATTATACCTTGTAACAGCTGTAAATTTTTTTTCTTTCTTGTAAAAGAAGATTGGAGCTCAAAAATTTAATCAGTGAAGCAGGTAAACGGATTACTAGGCTCTACTTCCCTTGACCCTCAGCCTTATGGAGAATCAAAAGACATTCTGTTTTATCCAAACACCAAAACCTTATATAAAATGCTGAGAGAAAGAGAGAGAGAGAGAGAGAGAGGACTTGTATGTACATAACTTTTTTCATATTTCCAAACCTTAGAGCCCGGGGAGCCTGGGGCAGGCTAGATAGGCATACCAGGAAAAGACCTTTGTTGTTCATCACACACTTGGAGAACTACTAGGCCCCAGCATACCATAAACCTTGGAAATGAGCATTGCTGTACTTGTGTTTGCTTTTCTCCCTCCTATTTTCTCCAGAAGTATTTTTATCCTAGGTCTAGGAAAAGACAAGACACGTTAGAAGAGAACTCTATTACTTTTCTTCTGAATTAGGCTAGAAAATAAGTGCAAATGAATGGATTTTTAATAGTGTGCCATTTTTGATGGATTTATTCTCAATAGGTGGGCCGATACTCACCTATGAAGTGTCAAAAGGATAGTACTTACCCAGTTGATAAAACATAGAATATGTTAAAAACAACTAAAAGAACGTATCTCCAACTTGCTTCAGGCAGACCACATACATACCTCAGCACAGGTTAGAATTTCTAGGGCATGTGCCTCCCCAGAGGGTCAAAATTGACCCTGTAAATATTTCTGTAAATATATTAACGGCCTTTTCAAAGATTTAAAGCATTTCCATGAATTAGTAGGCTGAAAACAACCTCCTTTCCTACAGGAAGTGAAACATTAGAATGGAACTCTATTATGAGTCCTGTTTCTTGTCTAAGGGAAGCGTCCAGTAGAGGCAGAGCACAAATTCACCCAGGTTAAGCAGAGGACTAGGGTTAGACCTCGGACTCCTGATGTTCTCAGTAGATGTTATATGAGTTTGAAATTTAGAGATTTGCTTCTGAGCTAAAGCATTTCTTCCCATAACTGGATGTTTACTGGTGCCAGGTTTTGAACTTTTAATGTAGCAGATGTTGCCAAAGTTTCTGATTGTCTTTCTGGGTGTCTTTAGGATTGTTTTGCTGGATCCCAGTGGAAAATGCATTTCTAGGCCCACAAGGCTGTTCCTCTGTTACACAGCAGGGCCAGGCTCTTCCCCATCTGTCTCAATCATAGATTTCCCCCTGAAATTCAGGAAAACGTTTGCCGTGTGAAGTCATTAACAACTGTTTCAAAACAGTCTGATTTCTAACAGTTGGTGCATGTGGAGATACCTAATTGAAATAATTCCAGTCTCGTTAATAAGATAAGTGTGTTTTCTAGTTGCTGCGGGATTATTGCTATCAAATACAAATGGATGAATGAATTATGCTTGTATTCCAGTCCCTTTACCAATTTAATTGTGATTTAATAGTTTAAGGAGGGCACTTGTTGGCATGAGCACTGGGTGTTATAGGTAAGTGATGAGTCACTAAATTCTACTCCTGAAATCATTATTACACTATATGTTAACTAACTTGGATTTAAATAAAACTAAAAAATTAAGAAAATAGTTGGAGTCCTTTTTTTGTTTTCTTATATTTTCATTTCAATGAATAGAAGAGGAAACTGAGAAGTGTTATGACCAGGAACACTAACAACAAATGGAGTACCTGTAAATTCCAGAGGGTAAGATTTAGTTAGCCAGAGAAGTTCACAAATATTTAAATGCTAGTACATGGTGAAATAGCCTCTTGTCTGAACTATCTACTGTCTTTTCTACAAGTCCCTCAACTGAAATTGATTTCTTCCTTCTCTGAATTCCCAGAGTGCTTCCTCTGTATCCTCCTTCTACTTTGTGCTATAGCTATTTGTATAAACATGTATATAAATACTTTTCCTTAAAGGCAGGCTCTATGACTGACAACTCTCTGGTCTCCCGTAGAGCCTAGTGCAATGGCTTGCACATTGTGGTTCTCAGTAATGTTTGTTGACTGAATGGACAATAGAAAGAAATGACGTCTTACCATAGACTTTAATCTATTTTATATCATCATATTCCCTGTCTTGGGAAGGGATTGAAAACCTGTTTTTAGGTATATAGTGATGTTTTTATTTTAAAATCTCAAAAACACTAAGTCAAGATCATTTAAAAATTTTTAATGTTTTATTATTTTATTATTTTTGAGCAAGAGAGACAGAGTGTGAGCAGGGGAGGGGCAGAGAGAGGGGAGACACAGAATCCAAAGCAGCTTCAGGCTCTGAGCTGTCAGCACAGAGCCTGATGTGGGGCCCGAACCCACAAGCCGCGAGATCATGACCGGAGCCAAAGTCAGACGCTCAACCAGCTGAGCTAGCCAGGTGCCCCAGTCAAGATCATTTTAAAAAGCACTTTTGCATGCTGAATTTTAGAGGAGAAGAAACTGACATGATCCTCTTAGCAGAATCAACAAAACCTTGCAGACTGAATACCAAGTCTATCAAGCCTTCTTTTTTTTTTTAATTTTTTTTTTTTAACGTTTATTTATTTTTGAGACAGAGAGAGACAGAGTATGAACAGGGGAGAGGCAGAGAGAGAGGGAGACACAGAATCTGAAACAGGCTCCAGGCTCTGAGCTGTCAGCACAGAGCCCGATGCGGGGCTTGAACTATCAAGCCTTCTTTAAGAAAACTCAGTTTGAAGATAGAATTCTTCATTCATCAGTGATAACTCTGAGCTCCTGTTCTGGCAACACACACTATTAAAAGGTAAACTCACTGGCAAACAGAAAAAACCTGCCATGCATTTGAGGAAGAATTAGAAAGTAAAATATTCGATCGAGCCCTGCTTTGATCAGTCACTGCTCATTCCAGCACTTTATGAATCTGAAAATAAATGCTACAGCTGCTCTCCTACTCTTTTCTGACCCTTGGTGTGGTGATCATTCTCATTCTCATTCTCATTTCCCCAGACCCCATCTTCCTTAGAGCTCTGTCCTCCCTCGATAATTCTCATAAAACAAACATTAGGATTTTGGCAGCTAATGATAATGCCACTGTTAATGCTGCTAGTAGTAAGTCCTATAGGGACACTTGAGAAGATAGGAGAAAGGAAATCAGGGGTGAGAGGAGAGAGGTAGTAGAAAGAATGACTGGAGAGAAGGAGGAAACCAGAGGTGAGGCACTGGGGTGTGGGCTGAGTGAGAAGCTGTAGAGAGAACAGGCTGGGATGATGGGGAGGCCAGCGCCTTGGAGAGGATATCAAGCGTCTGTAGAATAGTGGTCCACATTTGCCAACAACATCATTTCCTTTTTGTGTGTTTGTGTTAAAAAAGCAATGCATATATTCTGGTTTTTTCCCCCATCTTATTTGTATTCAGGTTGTCTTTTTATTAGTGGTTGTGTGCCTTTTGCTTCTAGAGCCTGTCATTTTAGAAGCAGAGGGATCAAAAGCTAAGCCAGTCACATGAGGATGGAAGCTTGTTACTTCAGCTTTTTGGGCAGATGTTTCTTTACTTAAAAAAAATCTGTCTTTCCGATTGCCTTTCCAGCTCTGACTGACCTCCTCAGACCTGTGGTGTGAATGGCTGCAGAGATGGTTTTTATGACAAAATGAGACCCATCAGTGCTTTGAAACACACAAAACTGTTCCCCACTTTTGGCAAGAAGCCAAGTAAAACCTGTCTCGTGCTCTCCTGTAGCCTCTTACACTCTTGTTGTATGTAAAACTGAAGAAATAGGGCATTTGTGAGAGAGGATGCTATTTACGGTCAAGAGACAGCTTTGATCAGCTGCCAGGTATGTTGGGAGTCAAGGAGGCCCCTGTTTAGTGCTTTTCCTGAAGCACTTGAGGAAGGTAGGTGGAGGCAGGGCAAAATGGGCTTTCATGGAGACAGCTGACTTAGGATAGTATCTGTACAAAGGGCCTACAACAGGAGAGAACATGGACAAATGTTAGCCAAGCTTTGACTTGAGAACCTGGTGTCATGTTTAACAAGGGATCACGGTAATTGTCCACCTAATAAGTTGAACAGTCACGTGGAACCCATCTGTCCATTCATTGCCATACCCCTTTTGGACTTTAGTATCACTAATCTTATAAGGGGGTAGCAGCTTTGTTAATAACTGAATAGTCTGTGAATAAAACAAAATGTTTTGGGGCCAGTTGTTTTTCCATGTGTCAGCCTTGTAGTAGTCATGCTGGGGATTTGGCCAGTAACCATAGACAATCAGCCAGTAGCAAAGAGCAAAGATTGTAATCTGTGTTCCTTCTGGTAAGTTTGGCAGGAGTCTGTCAGTAAACTTTTGTGTATATCTCTTGGTTTGCTTAATGAACAGATTGATGCACAGTTGAGAGATATGAAATCATGGTATCTATAACCTTTGAAACTGACTACTTCCATAGGTTAAATTACCTTCCAGAGATTGGGAGATTGTATAGAAGCTGTGCAGACCTCTTACTAGTCTGTGACCTGACTAGTCCTAAATAATTAGAACATCTGAAATCTTGGTTGTAAGAGCACGAGTGGAGATAAAACTTTTGAAGTTCATTTCCAGTTTCGCAAATGGGGCTGAAACAGAAGCACAGACGAAGTGGAGGAAAATTGTCAATGCTAATGATAATAATAGGTGCCATTTACTGCGTTCCTCCTGCGTTCTGGGCACTGTGTTGACATCATTACCTACTTCACATCCTAACAATACTGCAAGAGGATTTTAGAATGGCTGCTTTACAGGGGAGGAAACTGAGTCTAAGACTGGGTCAATAACTTGCCGACAATCTTGGAATTCATAGTTAGTGATCTGGGACTTGAACCTGGATCCATCTGACACAGGTGTGCTGCATGATTTCTAGAGTCGTGTGCTTTAAGAGGAAGAAAAAAATTAGAGACAGGCTGACAAAGAAGTACTGCCAAGAGTTCTAAGTCATAGAAGCCCAGGAAGGAGAGCTTTCAACACATTATCAAAGATCACAAACCAATAACATGTGATGATCAGAATGAATTATGGAGTGAGTTACTTAACTAACACTCCAGGGTACTTTCAGGTAAAGGAGAGTATTAATAGCTCTTTTTTTTTGCATTTGCCACCACAGGATTTTTAATAATCTTCTATGCTTTACAAATGACAGTGCTTGTAGGCCCGGTGTCTCCTGTCACCACGTTAGGCATTATTCAGTGTGGACACCAGGAACTTATTTTTTCCTCCTTCATCCATCTACCACTGCTACTGAAAACAGATGTTCTCCTAAGCCTACCATCCCAACGCTTCTTGTGACAAGTTCATGTAAAGTGGTGGTATTGTGTATGCACTTCCTACTCTACCATTTCAGGGGTTAAGCTGAAGGCTTCAGTCTCCAGTGCATTAGTGTTTATAGAGAGATGTACTGTTGGGAAGCCCCCGTTTAAGAGTAACTAGTATTGAAATCAGACTTTAAATTTGGGACTGAGGGTAGAGGAACTCAACCGGTAAGCAGATGAGTGGGACATCTTGACTTTTATGTAAGAAAGGGGTCAGTTAGAAAACCCTGTGTCTGAAACATGGCAGCTGTGAATTAAATGCACAGATCTTTTCCAATAAGTTGATAAGTAGGCTTGGCATCATAGATCAGTACATTAGTTGATTTTTGTCTATGCTTTGCTGTGAGTCTAACGGTTTAGTTTGTTTAGTGGATGATTGATCTTCCTTAGGAGACTTGAGCCAATTAAGGATATTATTTGAACTGGATAAAATGATAAGTTGTCAGTGGTGGCTCTTCTTCTTGTCTTAAGGATATTTTATGATTTAAATATTCTACTTCTATGCTGATAAAGAGACTGTTAATTTGCTAATAATTATCTCGACATCAGGGATGTGTGATATGCATGTTTATTGGTCAGCACTGAGCTTGGCACATTGGGGATTTTGACAAATACTTTGGAATGAATGAAGGAGTACAAATAGATTTCTGAATTTGAATTCTCTCGGTTTCCTTTAGGAGCATTTCAAAGCTTTGGATTTTATGTTATTGTGGACATATTGCTTGAATAACCCTGTTGCTGCTAATGTAAGGCAGTGCCTTTAGTGGAAGGGTCATTTTAGCCATTAAATATTTGCTTCTCTCTTACTGGTTCCTCGACTGGCTATAATATGCTTTTGAATTTTACTTTTGTTTACCTTTCTCTCTGGCTCTCTACCAACCTAACTTTTTGTTTTCTTTTTAGACTGTAAACTATTCTGTGTTATCTTTCTTATCAGACCTCCCTGACCCCCATTTCTCCTGCCCTCACTACTTCTATCTTCTTTCTCAACTCAAATATAAACAAGAATTAAAGAAGCTGAAACATTAAAGTTTTTTTTTTAATTTTATTTTATTTTTGAGAAGAGAGAGAACATGAGCAGGGGAGGGGCAGAGAGAGAGACAGAGAGAGAGAGAGAGAGAGAGAGAGAGAGAGAGAGAGAGAATATCCCAAGCAGGCTCCGTGTTGTCAGTGTGGAGCCCTACACAGGGCTCGATCTCATGAACTGCAAGATCATGATCCGAGCCGAAATCATGAGTTGGACGTTTAACCAACTGAGCTACCCAGGTGTCCCTGGGGCATTTATTTAAAATAAGAATAAGGGGCGCCTGGTTGGCTCAGTCAGTAGAGCATGCCACCCTTGATCTCGGGGTTGTAGGTTCTAGCCCCATGTTGGGTGTAGAGATTACTTAAAAATAAAATCTTTAAAAATAAAATAAGAATAACATGTCTGCCTTTTCAGTGTTTGAATATGTATGTGTATTTTTAAAAATGTTTCAGAGTCTAGGAGTTGAAGAAATTAGATTGGATCTCAATGGATTTCTTGTGTACACACACTTATTTAAAATATAGGGACCTGAAACAGTAATACGAGAAATATATTAATATTCACTACTAATGTCACTGCTGCTTTTACCATCTGGGCTGTCCTAAATATTTTAGACAATATTTACATATTGAGTCACAAATTCATTTAGATCTTCTCCATCATTCTGGATGATAGAGCCTCTAACTTGAAAGTTCTGTTTTTTCTAGACTGAGGATGAGTTGCTTACTAACTCAGAAGTTTTTGCTTTGCATTAAGCTCTGTATGTGTATGATGATGAGATGTTTCCAAGTGTAAGGTGGTGTTGTTGTTGCTGCTGCTGCTGCTATTACTACTATATGTAACTATACGTATATTGGGGCTCAGGGGAGGAGTCCTGGCAGAAAGACTTCCCTTGGCAAAGGGAATAAGGCAGGTCATACCTGGCTTGGGAGAGATAGTTTCAAGTAAAAATTGGCTGCTGCTGATTGTAGATTTGATACTAATTTGGACAAATCAGCCGGGGTCCATGGGAGAGAACTGAATTTGGGCTGGGCATTAGATAAGATGGAAACTTACTGAGATAGAAAGGCGAAGCCTTTAAAAATCAGGCTGCAGAAGAGTATGTGGCATATAATGCTTTTTCCATGAAAATAAGCATGTAAGTATGTGTACATGGGCCAAAGGGAAAGACCTAATAAGATATACATGAAGATGTTAACAGTGCTATCTCTGGATGTTGGGAATGTGAAATGTTTATTTAAAAAAAAAAAACTTTTTTTTTTTTTTGGCTCATTGGCATTTTCTAATTTCCTACAGTGCACATCTTCTATTATTATTATAGAAGGCTGTTTGGAAAATTGGCTGTTGAAGAGAAATATCTGGTAGAATCTCCTTTCGGGTGTTGAGGAGGATGGCTGTTGGTGTGGGGCCAGGTGAGGCACGACAAGGGATCAAGTGCCTTGACGGCTTAAGTACAGCGACTTTGATAATACAAAACATCAAGAATAAAAAAAACTTCTTATCTTCTAAGTGATAGCATTTAAGATAAATTTATTAACTTTTGTGATTATGAGAAATTTGCCTTCCTAATTATGTTTCAGAATGATAATAAAATCAGTTTCTCTTATTATACACAGATTATAGTGGAAAGAGCTCACAAATGAGCTGGGTGGCTAGGGAAGCCAGCCTGAGATTTAAATTTTATAGAGATAATGCCGAGTTCATGGTATTAAGAGTTTGGCAGAAATCCCCAGGAGTTAAGAATTTTCAAACAAAGGCTGACAGGAGACAGTTGGCTGGAAAATGAAAAAGTCTGGTAGAGTTGAAGTGCATCATATATTAGGATCATCAGCAATGCAATGAATTTTCATTGCCAAATCCCTAAAGTTAGAAAATAAAAAATAAAAACAACCATTGGTTTCTTCAGTCCACGTTGACGCTTAAAAACTCACATTTAACAAAAAGTGTTTTTTTTAACATTTATTTGTTTTTGAGAGACAGAGAGAGAGAACAACTGGGCAGAGAGAGGGGAGACACAGAATCCGAAGCAGGCTCCGGGCTTGAACCCACAAACCACAAGATCATGACCTGACCCGAAGTCGGACACTCAACTGACTGTCACCCAGGCGCCCCAAAACCTCACATTATTTTTGAACCAGCTATTTATTGCAGTCCTGTTTTCTAAATTGAAATAGGAAGAGGGATATGGAAAGGATAAACTGTAAATTAGGAGAAGGAATGATGGCAAAAGGCTGGAGATACTCAGGTGGCAGGGGAGTCACATGTACCCTGAGAAAAATGTTATGAAGCTGCACCTTACTTGGGAAGTAGGTTCCAAAGTCAGTACCTAAAGTGAAAACTGGAATAGTCAAAGTGACCTTGAAAAGTCCCTCTAAAAATTCCATGTTAGAGATCAGTAAACTCAACACAGCAGATTTTTCCCCCCAGTGTTAGAGCAAAGCAACATTTCTTTTGTTGAGCCCCAGATATACTTGGCTTGCATTTATGGACATGATGTTTAGGGAAAAGTAATGCTTTATACACTAGAACCACTCTCAGCATGGCAGTGTCACACCAGGGGAGGCTCATAGAAACTGAGGCTGACTGAAGGGGGAGCATATTTACAACTTTCATCCCTTAATTTACGTCCACATTTACATTTCTTGTTCCCAGAGTTCCCTCCCCTCACCCCCCATAATCATTCTCTCTCTTTCTGTCTCCCTTCCCCCCTCTCCTTTCTTCCACATCTCCCTCCTCTGTTGTCTTTCTCTCCTGGCCCCCTCTTTCCATCTCTCCAGAGCACACATGTGGGGCAACTATAACCACTTGGGCTTCCTGGTTCTTAGGATGACCATTTTAGGCACTTACCAAATCCTCTGTGGTTTGAAATGGGATGGGGACTGGTGTTCTAGCCTCACAAGGTTTATACTGTACCTTACATAACACCTTTGTTTCTGGAGCCATTTTAGCCCTGGGGTCATCTTGTAGATGGGGTTTGAACTGGACTTTCAGAGCTTCCAGTCTGGTCTAGACACCTTTAAGATATTTAGGCTAGGATGCCTGGGTGGCTCAGTTGGTTAAACGTTTGATCTCTGCTCAGGACACGTTCTCAACACAGGTCCATGGGTTTGAGCCCTGCATCAGGCTCTGTGCTGACAGCTCAGAGTCTGGAGCCTGCTTTGGATTCTGTGTCTCCCTCTCTCTCTGCCCCCCTCCCCCCCCAATAAACATTAAAAAACAAAAGATATTAGGGCTGTGTTCACAAATTCTGAGGATGTGTGAGAGTCTAGGGATTAATTTTGAGGCTACCTGAGACTTGGGACATACCCAGGGATCTTGGACTGAAAGTGCTCTGGAGTATTAAAGGAGTCTTTTCCAAAAGGAAATTCATGTGACCTGAATTTCCTTTGTACAGTGTGAGAGACTGTGTTTTATAATACAAAGAGCCCTGAATGAAAGATGGGAAACTTGGTTCTCTAGCACGACTTACTTGCTGTGTTCTTAGGTCATCATTTCTCAGCTTTTTATGTTTGTGGCGTATTTTCTAATAGAGTTTTGGTGACATAATTGAAGGGAATAAAACAGAATAGCACTAAACAAATCAGCAACAATTCAGTAGAGTTACAATCAGGGTATCACAGACTTTTGGAGCCTGTAAAAGCATCCTTGGTTGGTATATATTTTTTGGTCACTTTTTCGGTGCTGTTTTTCTGTTAGAGCTGTTCACTGCCTGGCTGAGCTTTCTCATATAATTATGATGCAACGGTATTTGTGGTTTCATTAAATGCACTCTTTGGCATTAGCTTTGTGGTGTGGTACTTGTCTTGCCTCTTACTCATAGCACGTCTGGACTCCAAATTTGTGTTTTCATCTGTTAAGAAGGGATAATAGGAACTGTCTTACCTACCTCAGGACTGTTGTGAGGATCAATGAGCTATAAAGGGATGCACAAGTTTTATAAGACTTTTATAAGGTTATGAAGGGCTACAGAACCGTAGGTGTTTTTGGTAGATTTTTGTTTGTTCGCTTGCCTCTTTGCCTTACTAGACAGTAAGATTATTGGAACCAGGGACTAGACTTTTTTTCTTTACTTTGTTCCCAGTGTGTGGCTCGGTGTTTGGCATATAAATACTCGCCAATAAATATTCATTAAATTGAAATCTCAGATTATTTTTATTCCTAATATTGGGTTGGTTTGCCGCCCAGCCAAGCTCCTCCGTGCCAAGTGGAATGAGGAGCGCAGAGACCCAGCTGCGGATGGGTAGATCTCATCCTGTGCACAGAGGAGCAAGGTGAGTCAGTGGCGCTTTGGGTGGGTTTGGATGTGGAGCAGGGACAAAAAGACCGTCAGAGATTTAGGTGCCGTCTTTTGAGAAGCATTCTTCCTGAACAGAGTCAGCTGGATTCTCGCATGGCCGCTGTGCACAAGCAAGTGGAGAACAGCATTTTGTTTAGTCTGGTTTGAAATGTTCTGAGTGGTTTTTATTATTATAGTATGTCTATCTGAGGCTTTTGCACAGCCTTATAGATTTCATTTTCTTTAATTGGGATGGGGAGGGAGAGAGAACAGCATTTACTTGGCATTCTTGCCTTTTAGAGCTGTGGGTTATTGATTCAGGGGCCTAGAATAGTAATGCTTGGAAGTAAAGGTTCCCTTGGGAGCACCAGTGTTAAAGGGCAAAGGGAAAATGATTAGAATTTAAATCTCCAGACTCCACTGAATTTGTGGCTTCATTAAAAAAGGGGGGGAGGAGGAAATGATCTGGGCTGCTGCTGTAGGCTTTGTTTAACACTTGCATCCACAAACTGATAACTCAGAATTATGGCCTTTACAAGTTGAGCCATGTGGCCAGGTGTGAACAGCCGGACAGTGGACACAGTGCTTTTACTGCCAGACATCATTTTGGACCATGCTCAGTTAGGGCCAATCAATTCCAGAAAAATATCTCTTATTTTCTAAGGGAGAATGTAACCTTTGGCTTTGACTTTCTTTGAGCTAGTGAAATCTTTTCTGCCCATTTGTGGAACATGTAATCACCAAATTACACACATACTTTGTTCTTTGATGTGTCACTCTTTAGAAATTCTACTTCCCCCAAGTCAGGTTTTCTTTTTATTTATCCGATACCTAGTATTGCTACTTCAAATAGTACATTCGCTAGCTTGTCTGTTAGCAGAGGGGAGCAATGAGGAATAATGGGAAGAACATTAGCCTATAATGACAAATAGGTTCTGTCACCAAACAGCTGTGTGACCTTGGACATATCACTTAACTTCTCTGAGCATCAATTCCTTTGTGTTTGAAGTGGAGGACTTGGATTAATGACTTCTGGGTTTCCTTGAACTTAGAAATTTTGTCATTCAATGAAACGTAGTCTAGTTAATCTTTCAAATTTCAGCTAGTCTGAAAAATAGAAAAATTATGTCCATTATAGGAAAAATAATGTCTATTCTTTTGGGGGGGAATCTATGCTTTTCTTATAGAGAGACCCTGTAGTATTAGTGGTTAAGAGCATGGGCTCTGGAGCTAGAAGGTCTGGGATAGAATCCTTGCTCTGCAATTTCCTAGGTGATATTTGATCCTGGCTAATTATTTAATCTCTTTCTTTCAGTTTCCTCATCTATCAAATGGTGATATCAGTAATACTCACTTCCTAAGATTGGTAAGGGTTAAATTAGGCAATACTCTTATTACAGTGCCTGGTACTTAGTAAGTGTGACTATTAATTGGTTGTTTTCCTAATGAATTTGCTTCCTAATGATTCTATTTCAACAAATATTTAATGTAGCGTATATTTTCTTAGCACATCCCAATAGATGGAAAAGGCTGCCAAAATTGTTTGGAGTTTCAAGGGAATGTCATCTTGGTGCTAGGAATACAGACCACTTTATAAGAAGAAAACATTGTTAACTAAGTACAGATACTAAATTAGCATATACGGTTCAGAAATCTGCAAAAAATTCCTATGGAGGATATTTTACATCTCAAAATCTGATTTAAAATCATTTTTTTCAAGCTGTAAAGAAAAGAACTGTGGTACTCAAGAACTAGCAGACCTGTTAATTCCAGCATTGTGACCTTAGACCAGTCACTTCCACACTGTAGGATTAGATTTTCTTGTGTGAAAATGAGGTGGTTGGAATATCTGATCTTGAGGCTACTTTAAAGTTGATATTTTAGAATTCTAGAACTTAGGGCCTAAGAGTATAACTCGAAGGTGGAGGGCTCCTGAGTGACTCAGTCATTTGAGCATCCAACTCTTGATTTTGGCTCAGGTCATGAACCCAGTGTCAAGGGATCAAACCGTGTGTTGGCCTCTGTGATGAGCACGGATGGAGCCTGTTTAAGACTCTCCCTCTCCCTTGGCCCCTCTCCCCTGCTTGCACACTTTCTCTTTAAAAACAAACAAACAAACAAACAAACAAATAAATAAATAAAATTCAAAGGTGAATTTTTTTGTATGAGTTACAGTTGTATTTTTCAGACTCTAAGAAATATGAAATTTATCAGTGCCTTTCTTGATTTTGCCTGCTTTAATGAAAGATGAGCCACAGTTCATATCCAAATGGTGATTAGGCCTTGGGTACATGGTGTTTAAAAATGTTGCTTTTGTTTGAATATATTTTGTAATGTAAATAATTTGGTTGAGCAGCGTATGCCAGTGATGACATAGCCCTACAAGGACATGGGGGTTGTTTACACAAGGTTTATATAAATACACAATAACAATGAATATTGGGATTGTTGCTGTTTTATGAAGGAAAATGTTTTCTGGCAC
The DNA here is from genome assembly GCF_024362965.1 of Panthera pardus. NCBI lineage: Eukaryota > Metazoa > Chordata > Mammalia > Carnivora > Felidae > Panthera > Panthera pardus. Next base: position 18,375,590 of record NW_026526710.1, read on the forward strand.
TGCAACTGCCTCCCTGAAGAATAAAGGAAAAAGGGGGGTTGATTTGCTTTATAAAAAAAAAAATGTATGGTAGATATTTGTGTGTGTTCAAAACAAATCCTGTTGCTATATCCTTGAAAATATGCGCATGCATTGTACCCATCTCTAAATTGGGTTAAAGCAGCATTGTCAGACCTGATTGGGGATATGGTACTTCTAATCTCCAAATTTTTCATCTGAAATTCAAGTCCCTGCCTGGGGACTTGAAATTCGGAATTAAAGCATGGAGACTTTTGCCTAAAATGGTATGCTGGTTATTCATCTTGTTGACAAGAAGTAGATCATTTAAGCTGGTTCACAAGGAGTCATAGTGACTGTTACAGCTCCAATGTGTTTCTGACTATCCTGAGGAGGAGAGAGACAAAATATCAAGCAACCGGGGACAATATAATATCCTGAAGGCTGCACTATTGAAATGCTGTGCGTTCTACATGCTCTAGGTTTCATGAAAACAAAGCAAGAGACCACCCTCATTAAGGAGATTGGGCAGTAGCCCAAGCAGCTGTGAAAGTGAATAGAACACAGTCCCTGTTTGTCTCGGCTTTTCCATTCATTTTGTCCAGAAGTTTAGCATCACCAAGCAGAGAGGTCACATTGATTATTGGGGTGTGCGAGTCATCCTGATACTGTTGCAGATTAGGTTTTGTTTATAACAGTAAGTTGAATCTTGCATCAGCTGAAACTGTCTAGGTAGTGATTTTGGTATGAGGAACAAAAACCTTAGCAGTGAAGGACTCCTTATGTGAGGCTGAGGGATTTTAGGAACCCCACAGTTTGGATCTGAGATTTGAGATCATGGGAGCAGCGGTAAAATACAACGTCTTTAGTTGTTTTCCAAATTAAATGCAATAAACTTGTAAGTGTTGTATCCAAGGCACTGTGCTAGTAACTTTGGATAAAAAGGCTTTTGCTATGATATGATATGATATGATATGTATACATTCTACAAAATTATACACTAAAAGTAATAAGGTTTATGGGAAAAAATAAAGGTAGGTGTAGACTACTTAAAAAAATCTATGCAACTCTGAACCACGGAACCAAAAAAACCCAATAGCCTTACAGCCCAGGCAGGCAGCTCAGCCTGAGGGGTGGTGGTGGGGGGCAGTGGGAAGTTGCCATAGATATTAAAAATGTACTAAAAAAAAAAAAGAATAAAAAATGTTGACCTGCAGAAGTGTGAGATAATGCATTTGAAAGTGGAGCCCGGAGCCCTGAGCCACTGGTGGGCATAGAAGGAGGTAAGACTAGCCGTGAGATGAGAACCAGAAATTATACCTCTCTTAGCCTTGTGTATAAGCATTCACTTTTCATTTTTCTTAAATGGAGCAAAAGGCCATGTCTGCGTAGCAGCCTAGCTGAAGCCATTTTACTTTTCCCTCTGAAGGTTACAATTCTAGTCTGCTCTTCCAGCTCCTCTTGTGTAAGAGAAAAAAAATCACATATGAACCAATACGACTTCAATATGCTATTGACATGAGCTAAGTGGTGCTATAGAAACAGGGGTTGTTGCAGAACAGACTGTAAAAGAACGAGATATAGACTCTACCTACAGGGAATTGATCATCTAGTTGAGAATATGAGAAGTAAAGTTACATGATGAAAGGTTTAAAAAGGGCTCAAGACAGTACTGCAAGAAATAACAAAGTGGCATGATTATCAAATGACTAACGTTATGGGTTGTCAGAGGGGAGGGGGCTGGAGGGTAGGTAAAATAGGTGAAGGGGATTAAAGCGTATACTCACCATGATGAGCACTGATTAATGTACAGAATTGTTGAATCACGATATTGTTGAATATAACAATGTCTGTGAACTTTACTGGAATTTAAAAAACTTAATAAAAAACATTAATGCTTCTGAGGAGTTCTACAATATTTAAGATTCTATAGCTATGAGATTGTCAGTGTTTTTTCTCCCTCATACTTCCTCTCTTTCACCCCAAGGCATATTTTAAAAAAACTCTCAGTGAAGAGTCTTTCATAGAGTCATAGAGCAGAGAGAATACTTATATCTGACTCAGTACCCATTCAAAGATAAATATTTTAGGGATGGATCTCTAGCTCTCTTTAGTAACTTGTGATTGATTGTATAGGTCAGTGAATTCAAGTCAGCAGTTTTTCTGAACACCAAGTATTGCATAGCACTGTGCTAATTGCTGAGTAAGATGTGGTCCCTGCCCATCAAGAGGGAGTGGGAACAGAGGCATAAACAAAGTAACATGAAAGTGTAGGAGAAAGAGAGATAAATGCCAACTGATAAAACTGTGGACATCTTCTAGTAAAAAATGGAATTTGAGTGGGGCTTAGAAGGGGAGCAAGATTTTGGCAGACCTACTGGAAGAGAAAAGTACTTTTGAAGCAAAGAATACACACAGGAAAATGCTGAATGTGATCAGAAATAGTGAGTAGAGTTGTGGGTGGAGTAAAGTTTGTGTGTTGGTTCATTGATGGGGGGTGTTTAGTAAAAGATAAAGTTGGAAAAGCAGAGTAGAGTCAAATTGTGGAAGCCTTTGGATACCAGACTCAAGATTTGGTTTGATTTATTCTGGAGCATCTGGGTGGCTCAGTTGGCTGAGCATCCGGCTCTTGATTTTGGCTCAGGTCATGGTACCAGGGTCGTGGAATCGAGCCCCTCTGAGAGAGATTCTCTCTCCCTCACCTCTGCTCACGTGCTCGCTCTTAAAAAAAGTTTGTTTTTTTTTTAAATTTAATTTATTCTATATATAGTTGTAAGCCAGTTAAAATTTTGAGCCAGGGAATATATGATCAGAGTTCAGAAAGGAAAGCAAACGCATGATAGTTAAGTGCCTACCATGTACACTGCTACTAACCTTATATGCTTTATATTCTTATTTATTCCTCATAATAGTCCTGAAAAGTAGGTATTCTGTGTATGGTGGTCTTACAAGGGAACTTTTCAAGACCGACCTTTTGTTCGGTCTTGAACCTAAAACTGTTTTTAAAAATAAGGTTTATAAAATTTGTAAGACTAGGTGTTATTCATGGCCTATTTAGAATGGTGATCCTAATATGTTAGAAAGAAAAAGGGTTAGGTGTGTCCATGAACGTCAGCGAACAGAAAAGCCTGGAAAGGCATGGTCGGTGGCTACCAGAGGTTCCCTCTGTGGAGGGAAGTGGGGTTGGAGGTGGTGTTACTGGGGAACTGTCACTTGTTACTTATATACTTACCTGTTATTTGAATTTTTACTACAGTGTACTCATGTGCTTAACTTTTTTAAACAATAAAGTTGAAAAAAAGAGCAGGTTTAATCTTCTCTATTTACAAGTAAGCAAACTGAAACCCTGAAATGATTTGTTGAAGTTCATATAGCTGGTAATCGACTGCTCAAGGAAAGTCCATACTTGTCTTATTTTTGAAGTCTATCATCTTTCCACTTGGCAAGTGTATTAGACAAGAGGTTGAATGCAGAAATGTAAGCCTGTTGCAGAAGACAGACAATGGGAAGCCGGTGGTAGTATAAATGGAGTGATATAAAGAAGGATTATGGATGTAGACTTGAAAGAACTTCACAGGAATGAAGGTGATAAGGGAGGGGAAGTATTGAAGATACCCATTTAACCGAGAGACAGTGTCTTCATTTGGTCACCAGATATACAATGCGTATTTATCACAAATCCAAAACTGACTTAGGCAATAGGGGGTTTAGCATTGAACAAAACAAAGTCCCTGCTTTCAAGGAGTTTATATTCTAGTATGGAGGGGGGAGAGAGAGAATATGTAAATACGTTGGGATGGGATGCAATTTTATCTTGGGTAGGATAGAGAGGCATTTCTTAAGAAGTGGTGTATGAGCAGACGCCTGGAGGAAAACCATGTGGCTCCTGGGGGGAGATAGAGTAGTTCGGGCAGAGGGCATCAAAGGTAAAGGCCCACAAGAGGAAATATGCTTGTTGCACTCAGACTAGGGAGGGGAACAGTTTGGCTGGACTGGAGAAAATGAAGGGCATAATGATAGAAGATGAGGTCAAAGAGGTTGTTGTGGAGAGGGCAGATCAGGCCAGGTTTGAAGGCCATGGTAGGGACTTTGGACTTTACTGTAATGGGAAGACATAAGAGGGCTTTGAGCAAAGTAGTGACATGGTCAGACTGTTGCTCAACAGAATGATTCTAGCTGCGGTGTGGACTGTAGGTTATATGACACAAGTGTCCGATCCATGAGATCAATTGGGAGGCTCTTGTTTTAATATAGACAAGAGAAAATGATGGCTTGGACCAAAGTGGTAGCAGTAGAGTGGTGGGAATTAGTTGGATTCTGGATATTTTTTAAAAAGTAGGATTAATTAGATTTGCTGAAGGATTTCATATGGGGTATGAGAGACATCATAGAACCAAGGTATTTGTCCTGAGCCACTGGTAGAGTGGAGTTGCTATTTATTGAGCAATGGGAAGAATGTACATAAAAGAGGTTTTAGAGGAAGGGAGTTGGAATGAAGACTTCAGTTTTTGATGCCTATTAGGTATCTAAGTGGAGATTTGACTATACATTTGGAATTGAATGGAGTTATAAATTTGAGAGTTGCAGATCACAACTGGTCAGTTACCCTGAAATCACAAACTGTAAATAGAGATAGGTGAGGAAATGTGGACAATACGAGATTCACATGTCACTACTGCAGGCAAAGGTTAAGTGTCTCAGTGTCTTTGATTTTCATCAAAGAAAGTGCATAAATAAAGCAATAAACATGATAGAAAAGATGTCTGAAAGCCAAGTATTGGGGACTGGATATTCAGAAGAGAAGATCAGAAACCAGGAAAGGAAACCAAGAAGGAATGGCCAGTGAATGAATGACTTCAACTGTTCTTTCTGCATCCATCTCTTGTCTAATGCACTTCTTAACTGGAAAGATGTTAGACTTTAGAAGAATGGAGAGAGAATGGAGTCCTTGAGTCCACATTTCAAGAGTGAGGAACTGAGTGGTCAGTTAAGATGAGACTGAGAATTTACCAATGGATTTGACAGCACAGAGATTATTGGTGATCTTGCTTAGAGAAGTTTTTGGTGGGGAAGGTTTCCAGAAAATGTGAGATGAGTTAGTGACAAAGAATAGATAACTTCCTACATTTTGAAGTTCTTTTATGAGGTATGTACACATTTGTGATGATACTGTCTTTTTAAAAATGTTTATTTATTTGGGGGGTGGGACAGAGAGAAAGAGAGGGAGAGAGAATCCCACGCGGGGCTTGATCCCACGAACCGTGAGTCAAGACGCTTAACCGACTGAGCCACCCCTGTGATCATAATGTCTTTCTGATGAATTCACCTTTTTGTAATTATGAAGTGTCCCTCTTTATCTCTGTCTCTATTCTTTGTTTTGAGGTCTACTTTTTATCTGATATTAATATGACCATTGGCTGTAGCCACTTGAAGATTGATTTGATCTAGTTTGGCTCTCATATTCACTGATAATTAAGATTTTCAGATGAGGTATTTATTTGCTCAGATATGTGGGTTTGGTCCAGTGTTGTGCATTCCAGCTGTCTTGTTCATTTCTTCATTTACTTGTGTTGGATAGCTGATGAACTTAGAAGCACTTGCCAAAGGTCGGGTCCATAGGTCATCCTGTCAAAAAATAAAATCTGATCTGTTATCTATGCTCTGAAGATGACACAGGTGAATATCATATTTTCTGTGCCTTGTTTATGTCAGAAACAGCTTTGGGGTTGAGGGACTACTCAAGTGATGATGTGGAGAAGCAGCTCAGAGCTCTTGCCAAGTCTAATAGGAAGTAATAAAATGCCTTGGTATAGTTGTCATAATTGCTACTATGATACTATAGATTAGTATATTCACTTTTGTATCTTGAGGGAGAATGCAGATGATTTACTTTAATTTGACATTTGGTTGGTTTGGATGATGGTTTGGTTTATTTCTTTTGATAGCTTGGATCATCTTAACAGTCACGTTCCTTCATGACTACTGCACCCATCCCTTAATAAAGCTCATGTTGCTAGTTACAATAGAGTAATTAAGTTCTATTGGGTCTGGGCTGCTTCCATAATGCTTATCTTTTAGTAAATTTGAATGTGGGTCTGGCTGTCTACTGTGGTCCATTTTGTTCTTTAGCCAAATAACGAGTAGGTACTTTCTCTTCCAGTGCCTCCTGCTAGTGCACGTCAGATAGGTCTTAGAGCAGTGTGGAGATTGAAGGGATACTTAGTTTTTAACCTAATCTGCTGAGGTATCAGAGGAATATGTTTTGAAATATAAATAGAACATAATTTTTAAGGAAAAAATAGTCTTTAAATCTTGCAGTTTTCTTTGGCAGAGGAACAGTATTAACATCTGGTTACCAAACTGTGGTACCCTTAAGAGAATTGGAGGTGGTCCAATTTCCAATAAAATATTGGATTAAGTGACTTCACTTGAGTTTTTATTATTTTTAAGTACATTTTTAAACCTCTGTTCTCCCTATAATTTGCAGTTTGCATTTACTTGCAAGCCGTGATTTTAGTTTACATGATGAATCACTCTCTATACCAACATTTGTAGGATACCACAAAAAGTATCGTCAGAGTGAAAATGCCAGGTTCCTAAAATGCTGCAGACAGGAAGGCACCATTTACTAATAAGGCAGCTCTGTCTTTGAATCTTTGTGTTGGAAGGGAAGGAACTGATATCATTGGGCACTGATCTTGTACCAGGAGCTTTATATATTTTATCTCTTTTAGGTTTGCAATAAGCCTTTAAAGTAGACTCATTTATTCCTCACAACAATCTGCTGAATCAAGAAGGACAGATATTATAATTTCTATGGCACTGGTTTGAAATCTTAGAGAGGTTTGTGAGTTGCCTAAGACCACATAGCTAGTCAGTGGTGGAGCTGGGACCAGACCCCAAATTCCTCATCCTTAGTCTATTCCTTCCACTGGGTCTCCTGATTTTTTTTTTTTTTTTTTTATGGTAAGAGCTGTGAGAAACTTGAGTGGTTCGTTTTTCTAGTTAGTTCAGCTTTCTCACCCAACAATCTCTCTTTAAACACTGAAAACCTAGCGCATGTGTGTGCCTAATACCAAGGTAAATAGTGTCCCACCCTGTAGTAGTTCAGAATAGGATAGGTAAGGCAGGCGTGAAACAAATGCTGGCAGTGACATTTAACAGGTGTTGGTTTCTGAGGGCCCAGAGAAGTTGTAATTCATGTCAACTTTCCCTGTGACATAGTGGAAAAGTTAGGACTAGGGCACTCATCTATAAAAATGGGTATAATAGCACATTCTCTTTAGGCTTGTTGTGAGGATTAAATGGATTATCAGATAACCCATGTATAAAGTATGTAGACCAGTACCTGGCACAGTGTAGCTGATCAATAAATTTAGCGTCAGTTTCATGCTTTTTCTACTCCATAAAACTGCCTCTCAGGAGTGGAGTGGATAAGAAGGTTGAGAATTAAATACATGTATCCCATGGACAAAAACAGTAGAGGAAAAAACGTGCTTTTTCTTATGGAAATTTAACCAACAGATTATTACTCTTTAGCAGGAGGGACTGATTATAAGTAATTGGATTTCCTACAGCATACAGAATTACACAAACCACTCCTTTTAAGCATGTTCCTTATTCTTAGCTCCTCCTGCATTTCTTATGTGCCTGGATCCCCACATTGGTTGGGTTAGTTTTGTGTCACATGTGTCACAACCTTGGGAAGGAGGCATTTTTTATTTTGATAAATGTATACCATGATTTTTGTGTTGTTCCAGCAGCATTTGATGACTTTATTCTCCTGTATACTCCTGTTTAAAACAGACAAAACAAAATTGCTTCTCTTTCCTCTAAGACCTAAAATATGCTCACTTTGGACTTTATTCATGTATATTAACAGTGGAACTTTTAACTCTTCTCAGAAGTGGTATGGTAACAATGCTTTCTTCTTTAAAAAAAAAAAAACTTTATTTTGGGATAATTTTAGACTTCATAGAAAATTTGCAGAAACAGAACAGAGAGTTCCTATATAGTCTTCACATAGCTTCCTTTAATGTGCACATTTTGATTAACCATAGTATACTTATCAAAACTAATAAATTAACATAGGTACAGTATTATTAACAAAATTACAGCCCATACAAAATTTCACCAGTTTTTCCACTAATGTCCTTCTGCTCTAGGATACAGTCAAGGATCCCACATTGCACTTAACTGTCCTGCCTCTCCTTAAGTTGCCTCTAATATGTGGCTTGCCTTCCTTGTCTTTGTCAGTCTTTCCTTTAACATTTTTTTTTTGTAGTGCAGTTCTGCTAATGATGAATTTTTTCACCTTTAAAAAATCTTTTTATTTGTTTATTTATTTATTTATTTGAGGGAGAGAGAGTGAGAGAGCCTGAGTGGGGGAGAGGGGCAGAGGGAGAGAAAGAATCTTAAGCAGGCTCGATGCTCAGCATGGAAACAGATGTGGAGCTTGATCCCATGACTCTGGGATCATGACATGAGCCAAAATCAAGAGTCAGGTGCCCAACCGACCAAGCCACCCAGACATACCTATTTCATTCATTCATTCATTCATTCATTCATTCATTCATTCATTCATCCAGTTATTCAATCATTCATTCACTCATTCAATTTATTTTCAAGTTAGTTAACATACAGTGTAGTCTTGGCTCCAGGAGTAGAATGCAGTGATTCATCTCTTACATCTGACACCCAGTGCTCATCTCGAAAAGTGCCCTCCTCAATGCCTGTCACCCATGTAACACACCCCCATCAACCCTCAGTTTGTTCTCTGTATTTAACAGTCTCTTGTGGTTTGACTCCCTCTCTGTTTTTATCTATTTTTCCTTCTCTTCCCCTATGTACATATGTTGAATTTCTCAAATTCCACGCATGAGATAAAATACGCATAAAATTTACCATCATAACCATTTTTCAGTGTATAGTTCTGTAATGTTCAGTGCATTCACATTGTTGGGCAACCAATCCCCAGAACTCTTTTCATCTTGCAAACCTGAAACTGTGTGCCTATTAACACAATAGCTCCCCATTCCTGCCTCCCCCCATTCCTTGCCAATCACCATTCTATATTGTCTCTATGAATACGACTGACTACTCTAGGTATCTATATAAGTGGAATCATACCTTATTTTTCTTTTTGTGACAGGTTTATGTCACTTAGTAAAATGTCCTCAAGGTTCATGTTTGTTATAGCAGGAACCTGTGTATGTGTGTATCAGAATTTCCTTTCTAAAGCAGAATAGTATTCCATCGTACATATGGATTTACCACATTTTGTTTATTGGTTCATCTGTCAATAGAAACTTGGGTTGCCTCCACCTTTTGGCTATCGTGGATGATGCTGGTGTACAGATACCTGTTTGAGTCCCTGCTTTCAGATTTTGGGGGTTACATACCCAGAAGTGAAATTGCTGGATCGTATGGTAATTCTTTTTTTTTTTTTTAAATTTTTTTTGAGGAACTACTATACTGTTTTCTGTGTCAGCTTTTGTATGTCTGAACATGTCTTCTTTTATTTTTTGCTGTGATGTTTGAAAGATATTTTCATGAAGTCTAGAAATTTCTTTCAGAGATTTAAAGGTGTTGCTTCACTTGTCTTTGTTGCATTGTGTACAAAAAGAAGTGTGTTGCCATTCTTCTTGTGTTAAATCTTTATTTTTTCTGGCTGCTTTTAAGATTTTTCCCTTTATTAATGCATTTAAGAAAATTGATCATGATGTGCCTTGTTTTTTTTAACGTCTATTTATTTTTGTATTTTCCTACTTATTTGCTTGCCTGATAGTTAAAAAAACCTTTTTTAATGTTTATTTATTTTTGAGAGAGAGAGAGAGAGAGAGAGAGAGAGCGAGCATGAGTGGGGGAGGGGCAGAGAGGAGGGAGACACAGAATCCAAAGCAGGCTTCAAGCTCCTAGCTGTCAGCACAGAGCCTGATGCAGGGTTAGAACCAATGAACCATGAGATCATGACCTGAGCTGAAGTTGGACACCCAACCGACTGAGCCACCCAGGCGCCCCCTGATAATTTTTGATTGGATGTCAGATATGGTGGATTTTACTTTTTCAGATTCTAGGTACTCTTGTATTTACACAATATTTTAAATTTTTGTTGTGGGGGCGCCTGGGTAGCTCAGTCAGTTAAGCGTCCAACTTCAGCTCAGGTCATGATCTCACAGTTTGTGAGTTCGAGCCCTGCATCGGGCTCTCTGCTGACAGCTCAGAGCCTGGAGCCTGCTTGGGCTTCCTCTCTCCCTCTCTCTCTGCCCCTCCCCGACTTATGCTCTGTCTCTCTGTCTCTCAAAAATAAATAAAAATGTAAAAATAAAAAATAAATTGTTGTTGTGAAGTTTTGTTGTTGTAAATTACTTGGAAATTGTTTGATCCTTTTGAGGCTTGCTTTTTAACATTTGTTAGGTAGGACAGAGCAGCCTTTAGTCCAGACTAATTTTGCCCCACTATTGGGGCAGTACCCTTTAGAATACTTCATGTCCCACAAATTGTGAGGTTTTTTTGTTTTGTTTTGTTTTTTCATTCTGGCTGGTGAGAAGAATATTCCTGGCCTTCTCTGAGGTCCAGAGAGTTGGTTCCACCGGCTTCTTTCTGGTGGTTCTTTCCCCAGCCTTGGATAATTTTCTCAAACTGATGTGCAGATCAATTTTCAGATGAAGATTGGGGTGGGAGGACCCTCTGAAGATCTCCGCAGTTTTCTCTCAGTGCAGCTCTCTCCTCTCCAGTATTCTGCACGTGAATTCTACCCACCATAGCCTTTTGAGCTCCCCATGCAGTCTTCTCAGCTAAGGGGACTGCTGGATTCTTCCATAGCCGAAAACTCGCCGTGCCGTGAGCCTGGCCAGTCATATGGCTTACATCTTCCTTCGTCCTCTCTCAGGGCTCGTTGCCCTTTGCTGCCTCTTGTCCAGTGTCTGGAAACTGTCATTTCTTGTGTATTTCCTCCCAGTTTTTCAGTTAAGTAATTAGGTAGATAAGTCTTGTCCCTATTATTCCATCTTTCCTAGAGACAGAATTTGAGCAAGTTATTTAATCTCCTATGTTCTAGTGTACTCATCTATAAAATGAAGATGATATTTATGGATTTGTGAGGATTGAATAAGATGAATCACATAAAGCACTTACTGCGGTTCCTGACCCAAACTAAGTACTCAGTGAATGTCAGTTATTACTACTGGCACCAGAGGGGTAGAGAATGGTTTGAACTAGTCTGGGGAACTAGGATCATGAGCCAGTCTTTTTTATTCAGATTCACTTTGAACTGACTTATAAGTATTAAAAAAACAAGAACTATTAGTGAAAGTGTTTTTCTCCCTCCCCACCCCCCCCCGTTTGTTTGTTTGTGTATGTATGTATGTATGTATGTATGTATTTATTTATTATCATGCCTAAAACATTATTCTTAATACCCTAATCAATGTAGAACGTAGTAACTTTCTTTGAAACCTTTTTCTGCCCTCAAAGTCAGAACAGTATCGCAATTAGGAACACAGTCTATAGAGTCAGACTTGGACTGAAATCCTTGCTTCCCCTTTTCCTAAGGTGCAACGTAGTTCTTCTGCTTGCCTATTCCTCAGTTGCCTTATTTGTAAAATGGGGCAACACCACATACGTTATATGGTTGTTGGGAGAATCAAATTAATGTACATAAAACCCTTTAGCACAATGGCTGTCACACAGCTAGGACTTAGTAAACGGTAGGTAAATGGTGGCTATTAGCTTTCCTGGTAGTAAAGTTACTGCCAGAGATCTAAAATTGAAATTATCATGTCTAACTCCAACTTTCTAGGTAGTGGTTTTCTGTTAGTGGTCTTTTCTTTCTAATATATAACTCACTTACCAGTATTTGAGTATCACTTTATAGTTTACAGAATATATTCACATACATTATCTTATTTGATGCTTATATCTATATCTCTGTTTCTCAGTGAGGAACCTGAGGCTCAGAAAAGAAGAGTGATGAACTTAGGGCCAAAAAGCTAGTAGATGACAGAGCCACAGGTAGACCAGTGACTATGCAACTCCTGTTTAAGGGTTGTTTGCACTACCCGTGCTGTTTCCTAGTGACACATTTTACTTGTGTCTAGATTTGCATACTGTATCATCTGCAGTGGACATTATCTTGTTCCAGGGAAAGGATCATGGAAAGTCTTACTGTTTTGATTTTGCTTAGTGGCCAGCATTCAATGTATAGATATTATTTGTATGATATCTATGAAAAGAACATAATTTTTCTTTCACTTTTACTTCTCCAAAATGAGTGATTATTGAGAAATTAATACATATTTGTGTAGCACACTGTTAAATGATAGTTCTGTCTTCAAAATGTAGATGTGTAACTATACTCTTGAGAGATTTTCATTTTGAAAGCGATTACCTTCTATGTAGGTACATTTATTGCATTGTCTTTTCAGGATAAAGGTCTTCTTTTTAAAAAAATTTTTTAATGTTTATTTATTTTTGAGAGAGAGAAACAGAGCATGAGGGGGGTGGAGGGTAGAGAGAGAGAGGGAGACACAGAATCTGAAACAGGCTCCAGGTTCTGAGCTGTCAGCACAGAGCCCCACACGGGGCTCCAATCCACGAGCAGTGAGATCATGACCTGAGCCGAAGTCGGACGCTGAAACGACTGAGCCACCCAGGCGCCCCAGGATAAAGCTTTTCTAGAATCACCTCATAGAGCTGTTATTTGCCAATTTCATGGAAGTTACAGTAATTCCTTTAGTAGATTCCATTTATAGATCAAATGTCTATGACTAAATATAATTACTTACAGCTAAATCTGATCAAAGCAATAAGCTCGAAATAACTTTTGTGGAATTTAAAGCAAAGAAGGGAGACAGGATGTTTCAAATGATGGACGTTTCCAATTGTTCCCTTTGAAAAATAGTCCTTATTTTGAAAATGTCTGTGTTTCTCTATGTTTGCTCTTAGAAACAAAAACAAAACAAAAAGCACTTCAACATTTATTTCACGTTTTTTGCCTGCACTATAATGTTCTTACAGGGAGAGAATTTCCTTTGGGGCAGTTAATTATATGTTAATTATTATGTCCTATTTGTGGTATTTTATCTTCTTCCCTTTACTTTCCCTAGTATTGGAATAGTTGTATTCTTTTAAAGAGCCTATTTGACCAATTTTTGTTATTTTACCTACACTGTTTATAGATTTAGGCAGAAGATTGCTGTCAATTTCAGAAGCTATTTTTGGTCCAGTTCCATAAACTTAGCATAGCTATTTGGTGGTTACTTATCTCCTTCGCTACTGGTTATATCTTTCATAATTATCTTTAAAACTAACTTTTAAAAATATTAAACAGATTACTCTAGATGATAAATCTGCAGTCAGTGGTCCCTGTTCTCGTAATTAAAATGTCTAGTAAGTGCAGATGTTAAACAGTGGTAGTTTTGAAGATGTGGTTGGAATCTCTGGACTTGAATGTTCTTCATGTTCTTCATGAATGTTCCTCTTCTGCAATGGAAGAATTCTGTCAATAGACCTACAATGCCCTAGGATGCTAAGTGTCACTATGTGAACAAAGCAGCCTGGGCATTTGGGATCCTCTTGATTTTCTCATCTTTCACAAAACATTGGATGCTTGCAAGCAATTAAACCTTTGCCTACCATATTAAGGAGGGGCTTCATAAAGTATCTGAAGGAGTTAAAATGAAAGTCAAACTCCAAGGTGGGGTGTGTGTGTGTGTGTGTGTGTGTGTGTGTGTGTAGAAATAGGAATGAACTTGCCTTATATTTTCATGTTTATGTTGAATATCTGGCACAATACCTGGCATTTAGTAGGCACTTGATCTATTTGAATAAATAAATAAGTGAAAGAATCCAGTGAATTATGTAAAGGTACTGCCCTATATGAAGTTATCAGTAGGGGTGAGCTCCCCGATATCCAGTGCCCCCCTACTCTCTTTTAACTTGCTCTCCATGCTCATCTACCCTGCTTTTGTGGTATTCTTCACCCCTTTGCTGTATATTAGAAGAAAAGGGAGAGTCAGCTAAATGCAAACTCCAGTCAGAAGCATAGACTGTTTTGGAAGGTATTAATTAGCTCACCCAAGTTTTACTGATGGGAATATTCCTACCTTAAGAAAGGCCTCAGTTCTTCTGACTGCAGTGTTTGCTCCCATATAGCACAAGTCTTGCTGCTTTTCCCACTTAGACATTTGCTAGCTAGGTCATACTGGCAGGGGCAAGGGGTCATGGCTCATTGAGAGGGTGAAGGGAAAAGGAAGGAGGAGAAGGAGAAGCTGACCATCAGCATCCCAGAGTCCCCACCCTGGCCCCTCTGTGAGGAATAGTTATTGTTTCTACCGAGTGCATAGCACGAAGAGCATAATCTTGGAAAAATAGATATCAGTGTCTTATACCTACTTTCTTCCTTTGGGAAAAAAATGATAAATAAGACAAAGCATGAACAATAGGGAGGTGGAGGAGAGGAAGTGGCAACTGGCAGAGGGTTCAGGGAATATGGCTGGGACTGTGGGGAGAGAAAAACATTGCCATGTGGGTGAGTGAAATGCTGGAGTTTCAAAGCGGGAGTAATTTTACACTGAAAATCCTATAATTATGTGCTTGGCTGTTTAATAAAAACATCCCGTAGTGAAATTACTATATGTTTACTCTGTATCTGAGATGCAGAATATCTTAAATGCATGTGTCATCATGGGATGGGTGCTACATCTTAAATTTTTTAAAAAAAGAAATTATATCTTTTTTAATAGCAGCTGCCCAGAAGTTTTCCCACTATGAACAATCAATTCAGAGTTACCTGATTAAATCTGTCATTTGTCAGTCTTGAAGGTTTCCTGTTTTCTGAACTCTTGAAACAAAATTTCTAGGGCAACAAATGGCTATTATTATTAAGTTCTCAGATGTGAACCTACCGTGGGAACAAGGGTGGTTAGGTTGGATCTGTATGTCTGCATGCAGGCTACCTGGCCAGAGATGAACGTTTATACTGGGTTTCCAAGTGATGGAACCCTGTGACTCTGCATATGGAAACAGTCATTTCACCGCTTTAATAACAGTCAAAATGACCTTGAGTAAACAGAGTTAATGGGAGTAGTGCCTGAATCACCTGGGAGATCTTCTTAAAAACACAGATTCTGATTTGGTGGATCTGGGACAAGACCTCAGTTTCTGCCTTCTAACTAATTCTCAGGTGGTGCTAATGCTTCTGGGCCAAGGACAGCGTCGAATAGCAAGAGTTCATCGTGTTGTTTCACTGTTATTCTCCGCCTTTTTTGTACTTCTGCCTTCTGATCTGTGTGTCTCGCCACCTGTGTCTTTCTCTGCTTTTGTTTTTACACATTTTCTGTCTTACCTTCTCCATGTGTTTCTGCCTTGTCTTCCTCTGCTTCTCTCTGCTTGCCCCTCCTCTGCCTTCCCCCTTTATCTCCTCTCTCTGACAACCTGCCTCTCTCTGCTTATCTCCTCCTTCAGCCCATTCCTTCTCTTTCTTTCTCTCTCATGCGTGCACACACCACACTCACAGAATTACATTGTAGGGCACAGTCATGTTCAATGAAGAATGTTGACCAGTATTTAATGATGTTGATGGCGTATTTCCCATTTTGAGCCTAAGCCAAAGCCTTCTGTCTCCCTGTTCTCAGAGATAAGAAGTAATGCCAGGGATGGGTTGTGGGGGTGCTGAATTTTTATTCACCATAGGGATGCTAGACATTAAGACATCCTAGAGGTGATCGTGGTTCCCTCAAAAGTATTAGAAAAGCACATAAATCCCCCAGGCTGGTTTGGTCATTACAGAAGCCTACGGTGGTCATTCAGAATCCAGTAATCCTAGCTGATAGCTGACTTCCTCCCGTAGTCTAATTACTACCTTTCAAGAAGTCATACTTTTTGCAGCCATATATCCATTGGCTCCCAAGATTTAGTCCAGAACAGCTATTTAGCTACTAATTTTAAACCAACTTAGTCTATAACTAGCTAGCTAGCTAGTAATTTTAGACCAATTAAACTTAAATCTTGAGCATTGAGTTCCTCATCTGTAAAATATGAGTTCAACTAGATGGTCTCCAAGGCTCCTTTCAGCTATGACATTCTGTGATTTTTAAAGTCGTTAGGTAAAGGACATTTCAAATATTGGCGGTTAGTTTGTTCAAATTCTTGTTTGGATCATTTCTTCATGAAAATGTAAATTTCTTTTTCTGTAAAAATAGGGCTTGTTATGTTCTGGGTTTAATTAAGATTAATCAATATATTTCATTCATCTCTTTATTATCTCTACTAGTGTTGGTAAGGGGTAATGTAAGCAAAAAATCATTTTTGTATACTTCATTTTTTATTTATAGAGAGAGTGCAAGTGGGGTAGAGGGATGGAGACAGAGAGAGAGAGAGAGAGAGAGAGAGAGAGAGAGAGAGAGAGACACTTAAGCAGTCTCCATGCTGAGTGCAGAGTCCAGTGCGGGGCTCAATCCCAGGAACCTGGGATCATGACCTGACCTGAAATCGGGAGTCAGACATTCAACAGACAGCCACCCAGGCACCTCCATTTTTACTTACTTTAGAATACACTGTCTAATTACAACAGAATTTTCTTCTCAAACAGTTTGCTTGGGCTGGCATTGGACATAGTTCATATTTGTGAAACTACCTGGAGCTATCACTATTGGGACATAACATCTAATACTTGATAATTTGAAGCCTAAAAGGCCCAGCTGAGTGCTTTTTACTTTTTAGTGCTGTGGACACTCTATACTTATTATCACTAACAGAAGGATAATTAGTAACTATTTTAGAAGATACTGTTGTTTTTGGAAACATATGTTGCATTTTAGTTTTGTTGAAAAAGAAATGCGGATGCAAGGTAGAATGAGTAGGGTCTTGAAAAGCTGAGCTCTTGGGGCACCTGGGTGGCTCAGTCCGTTAAGCGTCTGACTCTGGGTTTCGGCTCAGGTCAGGATCTCGCAGTTTGTGAGATCGAGCCCTGCTGCGGGTTCCATGCTCACAGCATGGAGCCTGCCTGGGATTCTCTTGCTGCCCCTCCCCCACTTTCTCAAAAACAAATAAATAAATAACTTTAAAAAAAAGCTGAGTTCTTTATGAATTTGAGTCTTTTTTTCTATAAATGGTTTGTTAGATGCAGTGGTCTGCATCTGGTTTGAATGTTCCTTGGATTCAGTATTTCAAAGTTTTATGTACTATGTATTTTCTACGAAATTACTGAATTATCAAGAAACTATAGGTGATTATTTATATTCTGCCATAAGACTTGATTTTTTTTATCATTTATAATTATAAATTCAGTGGTATTGCAGATTGGTATGTGCCATCATTGGTATCACAGGTTTGGATAGATGGGGAATATGAGATTGGACAAAATGTAGAATATTCTTTATATAAAATGTCCATTTATCCCTCAAAACAGGTGTATCTTGCTTTAAAGAAGTGCAGTATATAGAAAGCCAGAGTTTACATATGTTAACTAACTTGAATGTAAATTTAAAAAAAAGACTCTTAACTATAGAGAACAAACTGAGGGTTGATGGCGGGAGGTGGGTGGAAGATGAGCTAGATGGGAGGTGGGTACTATTTATTGTGATGAGCAATGGGTGTTGTATGTATGTGAGGAATCACTGAAAGCGATACTGCAGTGTATGTTAACTAACAAATTTAAAATTTAAAAATCTTAATAATCCCCCCTCCCCCCCCCCCCCCCAAATAAAGAGTTTAGCCGAAGAGAATTTAATGAAGGCACCATTTACAGAGGTTTGTGGACGGTTAAAGTAACTGAAAAAGGATAGTAAGGTATCAGGCACTGGTTTTCTGATGAAGCCTGAGCGCTGGCATTGAAGAAATCTATGTGCTAGAAGTTGTAATTGTGGAGGAATGAAGTCACTGAAACAGTATGTTGAAGCAGAGAGAGAGCTGAGGAGTTGTGGGAGAGGGATCAGGAAT
The DNA here is from genome assembly GCF_024362965.1 of Panthera pardus. NCBI lineage: Eukaryota > Metazoa > Chordata > Mammalia > Carnivora > Felidae > Panthera > Panthera pardus. The sequence goes on from NW_026526710.1 coordinate 18,393,527, forward strand.
ACTTTGGTACCTCTCTCCTCTTGCATTATGATCTCCCATTGGCTGAGCCCAACCTGAGGCTGGGGGTAAGAGAGCCATGGTTGTCCATAGAGGTTGGCCTCCTGGTGCATAGAGGGAGCCAACAAGGCAGGGTATGGATAAGGGAGTAGGGGACAGCAAACAATTATTAGCACAGAAAAGGTACATTTTGATTTACACATAGAATTCAGCCTTAATGTAAAATGAAGCACATCTGTGATTTCATCTCATGCTTACTGTTACATTCCTGTTAATCTTATTTATATGTATTTTTAACATCTATCATTTAAACTTTTTACAAATAATTTTTACTGTGCCTTGTGAATACTTTAAGAAGAAGGAGTTCTATATAAATGCCAAAAGCCAAAATCCACTTGTTCTGTAGATTTTATTTACTTTTGTAAATCTTTATTATACTCAAGAAAAAGAGACATGCTAGTTGGTCAAATTGACATTTTCTTCTCAAGCTGATGAAAGATACTTTAAATTAAGCATGAACGTTTGAAGAACCTGCCAGTTCATTTTTAAAACATGACCAGTTCTCTGATGTACATGGATTATATTAAGAAAGGATTCTTTCTATTTTAGCACCTGATCTTTTCATTTGAGTGATGTGTTATTAATCTAATTATAGTACTTGTTACAACTGATCACACAGAATGTAACCTTTTTCAAATATGCCTGTAGCCAACGTACCTTCACGATACAACTTGGATTGCCCTCCAGCCCCCCCCCCCCCCCCCACTTACTACCTTTCTAGAGGTTTATAAGCCTAGGTTTATTTGTAAGTCACATGTAGTACTGTGAGACCCTACCCTTTGAATGAGAAAGTTCTTTCTTAAAAACAACAAACAAAACAACAATGAAATCCTAACAACTTTTAGTAATTCACAAACAAATAAGTGCTTCAGGCTGCCCTTAAATGTAACCCTTTTGTGTTCAAGATATGAGAGTTCTCTAGCCTTGCTAGTCCCCCTTGCACTGTCTACTTAGAGGGAGCTACACACGATAAGTAATACTCCTGGCCCTGATAATGGGGCCAGTATCTTCCTGACACCCTGGTTCATTTGTAGTCCCTGATCATCATACTCTTTAGAGTATACTACTACTCTAGTATTAACTTTTCAAATCTAAACTTTTAAGAAAAGGGCTGGGTGGTTTTCTTTTGCTGTCGTTTTGGTTTTGGGGTTCGTACGTGTGTGTGTGTGTGTGTGTGTGTGTGTGTGTGTGTGTGTGTGTGTGTGTGTATTTCATGAAAGTGGTTTAGGATAGACAAAAAAGCAGTTGATACTCCTAAGTGGTGACTCCTTGAAAAGCCAGACACTCTCGTAAGTCTTTGTTTCAGATCTAACGTACACTGTCTTACCAATGTAGTTTGAGAGAGTAACTTCAAGTGTATGCACTCTTGGTGAGACATGATCTCATTCTGGACTATTGGAACTACTTCCTTCTAATATGGTTTAATTTGTTACCCTTTTTAGAGCATTTATTTTTTTAGGGCACATATGTAGGAAAGCTGAAGTATTAAAGGGTATTATTTTGTTGGTATGTTTTTATAAACTTTAAAAAAATTTTATATATTTATTTTGAGAGAGAGTAAGAACATGAGTGGGAGATGGTCAGAGAGAGAGAGAGAGAGAGAGAGAGAGAGAGAATACCAAGCCGACTCTGCTCGGTCAGCACACAGCCCAATGTGGGGTTTGATCCCATGAACCCTGAACCAAGATCAAGATCAAGAGATGGATGCTTAACCAATTGAGCCACCCAGATGCCCCTATTTTTATAAATTCTTGAAATGGGTGTTGTTAAAAATTTTAAAGTCTTCTCACTCTCTTAAATGTTTTTGCACATTCTTTCAGCACTTTTCACTGTTGTATCAGTTTAAACACGCATCTTACTAGACAGAGCATTTATATGTTGTAGTGTTCACATTCAAATGGGATTTCACAGTAGTATTACAGCATCCTGTTACCATGATGGGATGGAAACAGTCTTTGTAGTTTTTCGTCATTGTAGTAAAATTAAAAATAAGACTATTACGTATCACTAATCTTTTTTTTTTTTTCAACGTTTTTTATTTATTTTTGGGACAGAGAGAGACAGAGCATGAACGGGGGAGGGGCAGAGAGAGAGGGAGACACAGAATCGGAAACAGGCTCCAGGCTCCGAGCCATCAGCCCAGAGCCTGACGCGTGGCTCGAACTCACGGACCGCGAGATCGTGACCTGGCTGAAGTCGGACGCTTAACCGACTGCGCCACCCAGGGGCCCCTGGTATCACTAATCTTTTGCAGTCATGGAATAAATAGGTTCCAAATAAATTGTTTGGGTAGTTAGAAAACAAAAAACAAAAAACAAAAAAAAAAAAACAAGGAAAAGCAGCTGCTTTATAGATAGCAAATTGCTTCTGGAGGTACCTGAAAAGTTTAAGCTCTTCCAACTTGCATATTCCATCCTTGTGTACTTTATTCACCTTATCATATGTAACCTTGTCACAAATATGGAAAACTGTCTGAAAATGCAAAACTCAGATAGTGCCTTTTTGTATTGTCTCCCATAAGTCAGTTCTCTTGCAAAGAAGAATGAAAGCAGGGTAGAAGTGAAATGATTGTTAATACTCGAATACGACCCTTTAATGCTTTTTAAAAAAATAACTTTATTGAGATATAAGTGACACACAATAAATGGAACATACTTAAAGTGTAGTGTTGGATGAGTGTTGACGTCTGTGCATGCCCATGAAACCATCCTCAAAAGTTTCTGTGGCTGTGCCCTTGTAGTTCCTATGGGCAATGCCCTCCCCACGTGGCAACCAGTATCCTTTTTATAAATTCATCTGCATTTTCTAGATTTTTATAGAAATGGAATCATAGAGTATATATTCTTGTGTCTGCTTTCTCTCACCCGGAATAATTATCTTGAGATGGTAATTCTGTTGTTGCATAGGTCAATAGTTCATTCCTTTTTACTGAGGAGTAGTTCCCATGTATGGATATACCACAATGTTTTTATCCATTCACCTGTTAATGGACACTTGGGTGGTTTCCAGTTTTGTTTTTTTTGTTTTGTTTTGTTTTGTTTTTTTTAATATATCAGGCTTCGATAAGAATATGTGTACAAGTCTTTGGATATATATTTCATCTCCTCTTACGTACCTAGGAGTGGAATGGCTGAATCATATAGCAGGCGTATGTTCAACTGTTTAAGAAACTGCCAAGCTGTTTTCAAAGCTGGTTGCATCATTGTACATTCCCACTGTGAGTTTATGAGAGTTTTAGTTTCTCCTCATCCTCACCAACACTTGGCATGTATGGTCAGTGTTTTAATTTTGGTCACTTTAATAGGTGCATAGGAGTAGTATCTCATTATGGCTTTAATTTTCATTTCGGGAGTGCCTAATGATGTTGAACATTTTTTTTCTTGTGGTTATTTGCCATCCATACATCTTTGGTCAGCTAATTTTTAAAAATTGGGTTTTTGGTCTTCTGCTCATTGAATTTTGAGAGTTCTTTTTACCCTGAATATAAGACCTTTTTGGATATATGCTTTGGAAGTTTTCTTTCCATCACTGGTTTATCTTTTTATTCTCCTAATTGTCCTTTGAGGAGCAGCAGCTTTTAATTTTGTTGAAGTCCATTTTTTCAATTTGTCATTTTATGAATTGTGTTTTTGGTGGGTGTCATATCCAAGAAATCTGTGCTTACTCCAGAGTCACAAAGATTTTCTCCTGTTTTCTTCTAGGCATAACTATAGTTTTATGTTTTATGTTTTGGTCTAAGGTTGATTTTAATTGATTTTTGGTCTGAATTATGGATCCACATTTGAGAGGGCATGTGGATATTCAGTTGTTTCAGCATCCTTTGTTGAAAAGTCTATCCTTTCTTCACTGCCTTGCCTTTGTCCTTTGTCTAAAAACAATGAATTTTAGAAAATAAACAGGACCTTTAATAATCTGGCCCCATTTCAACTCTCCTTGTTCATCTCCTACCGTGACTAGATTCTTCCCATCTCTCCCTGTTTTACTGTGTGGAATTGCTTTCAGTTCCCCTGACTGTGTCATTGGCTTTCATGCCTCTGTGCTTTCCCACAACTTCTTCCCTCTGCCTGAGATATCCTTTTCCCAGTGAATCATCAACTCCTTTGTGAAGTCCATCCAAATGCTTCCACGAAACCTCCCATTGTCTAAGTTAACTGCTCCCTTTGTGCCACGAAAGCACTGTAGACCTCTACAGAGTACTTGCTAGTTTCTATCGTGATTGCCTGCATTACCGGTCTTTCTTAACAGACTAGACGGTACCACCATCATGACTAATTCATCTTTGTATCTCAATGGCTAGAACTTGCTAAGTAAGAAAATGTTAGAAGAATCGGTGCTTGAGAGAAGGGACAGGAAATTAGAAGTGAGTATTTTAAGAGAAAAACTCATTGAGAAGAAAATACATTGTGTTTACATTTGGTTCACCTTTGTGATCAGAACGTCAAATGGGCTATAGGAAATCTTTGATAGGACTACATATATGTCCATGGGTTTCTTTATCAACTTCAACAGGCTTCTTGGTTCAAATCTGGTATTGTGTCTTTACATAGTTAAATGCAGTTAGTAAATTATCGAGGAAAATAACAAAAGACAGTAACCAAGAAATGTATGTGGAGAATGGTATTTTCAACATATATACCTGTAAAGGAAGAGGAAAGAAATTGTTGAGTTAACAGCTGCTGAATTGTGACACATGCTTATTTATGGGGGGGGGGGAGGGGGCAGATTTACATAGTATTTAGCGCTTAACCATGTGCAAATTGGTGTTTACTGAATATACAGTTGATATGTGCCATATTTTGTCGTACTGCTTTTAAGCTACTTGTGGTGAATGACATTCAGTGCCATTGCCTTTTTGCACATAGTTTTTTTTTTTTTAACGTTTTTTTTTTTTTTTTTTTAATTTATTTTTGAGACAGGGAGAGACAGAGCATGAACAGGGGAGGGTCAGAGAGAGGGAGACACAGAATCTGAAACAGGCCCCAGGCTCTGAGCTGTCAGCACAGAGCCTGACGCGGGGCTCGAACTCACGGACCGTGAGATCATGACCTGGGCCAAAGTCGGCTGCTTAACCGACTGAGCCACCCAGGCGCCCCTTTTTGCACATAGTCTTAAAAAATTCTTTATCCTGATGAAAGAGATTTAATTAGAAATGTCCATGGGATCTAATTTTGGTACTCATTTTACACTGTGTTACTCAGTAATGTTTGGCAAGATTTCTAAAGACTAACAAATTCAAATTAAAGGAAGTGATTAGAAGCAATACACAGACAAATATGCATGTGTACATGTGTTAATGTCAACACACTGATTTCATTTTTTTCTTGTTTATGGCAATGGTCTTCACCAAACAGAACAAGATTTGTGTTCTTCTAGCATTTGCAGAAACAGTCTCCAAACAGAGGCCCCGAGCCCATTAGCACTAATGAAAAGAGTCACCCAAGGGAATAAGATGGATGTCTGGTGTTTGCATGTGGTAATTCCATGTATGTTTTCTGCTACAAATAGTGTCCCAAAGCTTGCTTCTGTGTTTTCAGGTTCCTGTGCCTTTTTTTCTGGTAGCTAAGCTGTTAGGAATGATACTTATTCTTCATTATTGTCGATCATTTCATGACCTTATTTCCTAATTTTGAGTGTCACCTAAATAAATTATCACATTAGAGTTGTTTGTGTATGCTGATGGTATTGAAAGAAAATTAGTGTTTGTCAGTTTCAGATTTGGTTTTGATGTCTTGGCAAGGATACCCTTGTACCCAACTCTGAGAATGTTGGACTTTGTTTTAAAACAAAAAATTAGGTGTGGCTCAGAGGATGTTTAGGGCAGGGACACTCCTCTGCATGATGTTATAATGGTGGATACATATTGTAATACATTGTCTAAACCCACAGAAGGTATAACACTAAGAGTGAACTTTAATGTAAACTATGTGTTTTGGGTGATAATGATGTGTTAATGTAGGTTTATCAACGGGAACAAATGTACCATTCTGGTGGGGGATATTGATAATGGAGGAAGCTATGTATGTGGGGGGGGAGGGCGGTGCATATAGGAAAGTTCTGTATCTTTCTCTCAATTTTGCTATGAAACTGAAACTGCCCCCCAAAAATAAAGTCTTGAAATAAAATACACAAGAAAATAACATTTTTAAAAGCACCTGCCTTCCCAATGTATACTTTGCCAGTGTTTCAGAAAATAATACTTTTATATAAAAATATGATCCTAATTAGTATTTGTAGCTAGCTTTATTGCAAGCTATCAAGGAAGAGGTTCCCATGATCACAATGTTCTGCCTAGGATCCCAGAGGAGTTTGCAGACTCAGTTAAGCAGGTAGGATTCTGGCACATACACTGTCTCCCTTCTGTGTTTGCATTTAGGCAGGCCCTAAAAAGTCTATTTTATATCGTGGATTTCTAGCTAAAATTTTGTTTCAAGAAAGACATTGGCTGCTTCAAGATGCTGCTGCTGCTGGCGTGGGATGGGGGGTGAGGAGGGAAGATGGAAGAAGGGAGGGAGAGGAAGAAAGGAGAGAAGGAGGAGAAGTAAATGTGTTGGATTAGGGATTAGATGTTTTAGAACAGACCTGACTTGACTAGTTCCATGTCTTCTTGGGCAAATGACTTCTGGGCTTTGATTTTCTCTTCTGTAAATGGAGGCAGAGAGGTTTAGGTAGTGATCTCAAGGTATACACTATCTCTGTAATATCCTATGCCCTGCTCAGAATAGGGGCAACCTGAGCATATGTAGATCAGAACTCTGCTCTGGCTCTGCCAGTCTCACTCTCCCAGGCCAAACGATCTCATGAAGAGCCATCAAAGCCTGACATTGGTAAGAGCCCACTCCAGTGTCTTCAGAATTTCCCCCTGTAGGCTAGCCTATTGTGATCCATAGGCATGGCTTCTCTGGTTACCAGTGAGTGTCTGCTCAACAGTTGCCTGGTGGCATGTGGGCTTACCATGAGCCATGTTCTGTTTCTTGGGATCTGCCCATACACTATCTGTTAGTTGATAGGCAGGTGAGTGCCATCAGATCCAGAAAGGATTCCACCCCTCTACATGCCCTCCTCCAGCAACATCTTAGGCACAAAGAAAAACCCTGAAGCATATTCAGAAGCATTATTCTGTAACTCCAGTAAAATGTGTCTCATATGAGAAAAAATAGATTATTGGATTCTGGCTGGCAGCTCTTTTCCTTCAATCACTAAACCAAATTTGCTTGATCAATTCAAAATCTGATTTGAGAGGCTATCACAGACAAAGGTTATTGCCTAAGTGGGTGAGGTCCATGACTACAGGCAAACAAACCATTTTTTTTTTTTTCCCAATATGATCCTGTTAGGACACCTGAGATAAGCACTGGAGATAATGGAAGACATTTCCTTTAAAAGTCTTTTAGACTCCTTTCCTTTACTTAGTGTTTAATTTTAGTCATTCTAATATGTATTCTAAAATCCAGACCATAGGCTCAAATCTGGTAGTAGTTAAGACTATGCCAAAGTGCTTCTATGCCTGGACTGGGTATTCTTACTAATACAACAATCTGATTATTAGCATTATCATTATTACTGCTTTAGGAATGGATCTCGGTGTATAGTTTCAGTCATTTTCTAGAAGGTTAGAGGAACCAGGGTACTTCTCAGGTAAGATCCCATCTCATTTTACTTGGAGAGCTGAAGACAGGAGATATGAAGACCGCATAGAAAAGGGGGCAGCAGAAGAGTAAACAGGGACAGGGCCAAGAATAAGAACCCACTGGAGGGGCGACTGAGCGGCTTAGTCAGTTGAGCATCTGACTTTGGCTTAGGGCATAATCTCACAGTCTGTGGGTTCGAGCCCTGCACCAGGCTCAGTGCTGACAGCTCAGAGATCCCTGGAGCCTGCTTCAGATTCTGTTCCCTCGCTCTCTGCCCCTCCCCCACTCGTGCGAGAGCGCGTGCGCACGTGCTCTCTCTTGCTCTCTCTCAAAAATAAATGAACATGAAAAAAAAATAAACATGAAAAAATTTTTGAGGAAGAAAAAAAAAGAGGAACCCACTGGGAACTGAATAGAAGCCACGGTGGGGAGGGTCAGGAATCACGGTGGTCCTCACTCACTCACTCACTGCCCGCGGCTTCTCCATGATAGGCCAGTGGGAACATGGGTATGTCAGGCTGGAGACAGACAATTACTTCAAAATAATAAGTTCCTTGGCATAAAATGTTTCATCTATTGAGTAGTAGGATAAATTTTGTGATATATGGGGATATTATTGGCTTAGGACAAGGCTTTCTGTCCTAATTGGAGGTGCTTTGTGGGCTCACTATTAGCATACCAGCTGATTCCTCTTGTGTTGCACTGCAAATTGCTGATTAACTGCTTTTATGTATGCAGAGCTGACAAGTTGCCTCATTTAGAAACAAACAGTAGTGCTCCAAGGAACTAGTCAGAAGTTCAAACTGACATTTAGAAATTGTAAACCTACAGACTTCATGACAAGTAATGCTGTCAGTTTAAATTATAGCTTTTCCACCTAGAGATAGGATAAAAAGAGCTAGTAATATAGCCTGTGACCAATGTATTAGAGAGAGATTCTGCTCTAGTGAGCTGAGAGATTGTGCTATTTGGATCTAACATTCAGTTGTACTTCTTTTTCCTTGGATATTTTCTGGGTGATCAGCCAGTGTGAAGGGTCACCAGTGCGAATGGTTGTAACAAATGCATATTAGTTCAACCAAAAATGCTCTCTTTGTGCTTTCAGGGGAAGTTTTTGAGTAACTGAATTAGGAAACGAATGAGTTGAGAGTTGAGTTCTCAAAATAAAGTACTTTATGTTAACATGAAGAAGATTAGCAACAATTTCACCATCTAGATAAACTGAGCTCTCTAAAGTAGCTGGAATCATGGTAAGGAAGAGTCAGGTTGAAGAAGATAACTCCCTCCTTGCTTTTCATATCTCCTAGCTAAGTACTTCCTGTCATCCCTCATGTTACTACCTATCTAGCATTTAGATGCACTTTCTCCCAACCATATCAAGGAATCAGCTCTCCTGTAGTGAAAGTATATTGTAGAACGGTTTCATCCGCTGGCTCTCTAGTCCTTTGTGGCTGGCTACTGGTGATTGATGTGTGTTTAGGGGGTCCAAGATTGGTGAGGCAAGGTGCGCATACTGGATGGAGTACATTGGGGAAAAAACTACCTTTGCAGCTGATACTGTTGTTGTTTTTTTTATAGACTACATGTTTATGTAAAGCCACTGTATTCTAGAATGTTAAAATACATCAGTTGGGTTTTCAAATCTGACTGGAATTGGCAGAAATTTGACAGAAATAATTTCCAACTAATGATGAAACCAGTGGCTCATGTAGAGAAATGGTCACTGTTCTCATCCCCTCCCATCTGCCCTTTGGTTAGGAAGCACATTACACTGGAAAGAACTTGGAGTCAGAAGGTGTGGGTTTAATACCTGCTTTTCCATGCCTCGGGCAATGCATTTCACCTTCCGAGTCAGTGTTTTATCTGTAAAGTGAGGATATCTATGCATCTCTATTTATAGGTTTATTGTGAGCCTACAATGAAATTGGAACTATTTTGTGGACTATGATGTTTTTTGCAGATGTTAGGTGGGATTATGATTATCATGTAGCATAGCGAGGGCCGGCTTCGTGGGAATGCAACCAGTGCGGTTACCTAAGATCTCATGCTCAGAAGTGGGTCCTGTGCTTGGAATTTAATGTCCTGTGATCGTTGTCTGAAATTCTGAATAATTGTATTTTGGGGGTGCCTGGGTGGCTTCCGGTCGAGCGTCTGATCAATTGGGTTTTCAAATCTCGCAATGTGAGTTCGAGCCCCACATTGGGCTCTGGGCTGACAGCTCAAAGCCTGGATCCTGCTTCAGATTCTGTGTCTCCCTCCTCTGCCCCTCCCCCACTCATGCTCTGTCTCTCTCTCAAAAATAAATAAACATGAGAAGAAATTGTATTTTGAAGTGGAAGTCCGATGGGATGATAGAGCATGCACTGTGGGCATGGAGCCTGTAGGATCCAGTGTTTGGCTACTTCTCAGCTCCCTGGGATGAATTCTTGGCTGCCCACTCTTGCTCCTGTCCAGAGACTGCTGCCACCCACCATTCCTGGCAGGAACTTGGGTATGGGCATAGGAGTGGATCCAGCGTGTACCCTGTGCACCAAGTCATTGGTGGTTCCCATCGACCTGTGAGAATCTGCATCAACCCATGAACATCCTCGTGCCCCAATGTGCAGTAGGAAATTTAAAAAATACCATAACTTGTTTAGAGAAAGACAATAGAAAAAAAGGGAAAAGCTCTTTCTCCTTCTTTTAAACAGGCCCCCGATTTTTATTTTGCGCTGGCCTCCACAAATTATGCAGTTGCCCCACAAAATATGTAACCAAGGCCCAAGTATAGTCGTTTTCAAACTCTGCCCTACAGGGCCCTAGGGATTTCTCTGAGCCCCTTCAAGGCCCCAGTGAGGATAGGTAATAGAGACTTTGACAAGAGCAGTTTGGTAAGGGTGGAGTAGGAAGTAGCCAGTTAGGAGTGTATGTAGGAGTGAGTGCAAGGTGAGCGTGTAGACAGCAATTGAAACAAACTTGTTCAAAAGACTGGCCTGGAAGAGTAGGGAAGAGAGGTAGCCTGAGGAGGAGATAAAATGGAGGGAAGGGTTCTTTGTTTTTTGTTTGTTGGTTTGTTTGTTTTAAGAGAAATGAACATGTTTGCATGTTAATAAGATGATCGAGAGGTAGAAGTTAAATATATTCATTTCCAAATATTTACTGAAAATGTATTGCATGGTTTTTGCTGTACATTCTTGAACTGAGATTTGAAAGCTTTCATTTTCCAAAGCACCGGAAGATGCTTTAGAATCTAGTCTTTATATGCAAATATGGGAGGACAGTGTGAACCCCCTTAACATGGCTCAGGGCCATCCGTATTTGGCTGTCTTTTCAGCTGTCATGGGCTAGTGCTGGAGCAGAAGGCCACACAATCCGTTCTTCTTGACTCAATAGTACAGCAGGATGATCTTCTGCCCTTGCACACTGTGTTTGGGTGTGAGATCTGTTGGGCTTTTTAATACTCAGCCATGCGACATGCTGGGGGCAGCTGTCATATTGGCTCCTTCAGGTATCTGGGATAGTTTTTGGCAGTGACTACTATTCTTTGATTCCCTAGGCAATTGGAATTAATTGGCTCCTACTTGAATGGAATATTTATCAGATTTTGAAAGTAGTGAATAGGAGTATTGTGGGTTACTATATTTTTGTTTCTTTATCTGTAAAGTGTAAATAATTCTACCTCCCCAATTGACAGGACTAAATGAGATAAAATACTTAAAATGCTTGGTACAGTGTTTGGCACATGATCTGATGCTTGACAAATATTACTTTCCTTTCTCATTCCTCTTTTTTTTTTTTTAATTAAATGTTGTGTGCATATGCCTTTCTTGGTGCAGTAGAGATGATAACAAAAATTCCAGCGTGTGCAAAATCAGTTTAAAATTTTAAATTATGTTGGATGAAATTTCTAATGAGAAAAAGCTTTCCGTGATAATTCACTTTCCAAACAGGAAAAAATACTTTTATAAATAAAAATATCTCCAATTTATTTTTTGAAAATATTTTCCCTTATAGCATGTATATAAATAAAGGCAAGTAGATTATAACCTCTGTGAATCTCCCTTACTTGTAAAGTTGGGATGATACTAATGTGTAACATGGTGTGGCTGGCCTATTGTGCTCAACAGATAATAGCAGTAATTATTATTTTGAGATTATGTGAAGAGTCTGTGTATTTATTTATGTGTATTTTAGAGAGAGAATGAGCAGGAGAGAGGGGCAGAGGGAGAGAGAGAATCTTAAGCAGGCTCCATGCTCAGCATGGAGCCCAGTGGAGGGCTCGATCCCATGACTCTGGGATCATGACCTGAGCTGAAATCAAGAGTTGGATGCCACACCATTTTACATTTCCACCTGTAATTCACCAGATCCCACTTTGTTTACATCTTCACCAACACTTTTTTTGCTCCATTTTTTGGTGCTAGCCACACTAATGATTGGGAAATGGTATCTTATTGTGGTTTTGATTTTCCTAATAACTAATGACATTGAGTATCTTCTCATGTGCTTGTTGGCCATTTTTGTATCTTTGTTGGAGAAATAACTATTCAAGTTTTTGGCCCACTTTTATATTGGGTTGATAGCTTTTTGTTATCGATGATTGTAAGAGTTCTTTACAGGGGCACCTGGGTGGCTCAGTTGGTTAAGCACTGACTTCAGCTCAGGTCATGATCTCATGGTTCAAGCCCTGTGTTGGGCTCTGTGCTAACAGCTTGGAGCCTGGAGCCAGTTTCGGATTCTGTGTTTCCCTCTCTCTCTCTCTGCTCCTCCCCGACTCGTGCTATGTCTCTCTCTCTCTCTCTCTTTCTAAAATGCAATGAACCTTAAAAAAAAATTAAAAAGAGTTTTTTACATATTCTGGGATATTAATCCCTTATCAAATATTTGATTTGTAAATATTTTCTCCCATTTTGTAGGGTGTCTTTTCACTTTTGATAGCATCCTTTGTTATATGAGAGTTTTGATAATGTTCAATTTGTCTATTTTTTTTTTCTTTTGTTGCCTGTCCTTTTGGTGTTAATAACCACAAGCACATTACCAAACACAATGTCATGAATTCTTTTAAGAGTTGTATACTTTTTAGCTCTTATGTTTAGGTCTTTGATCCATTTGAGTTAATTTTTGTATGTGGTATAAGATAAGGGTCCAGTTTTATTCTTTTGCATATGGATATACATTTTGCCTGGCATCATTTGTTGAAAAGACTGTCCTTTCCGCATTGAATGGACTTGGCACCTGTATTGAAAATCAACTGAATATATATATGAATGTTTATTTTGGGGCTCTGTATTCTATTCCATTAGCCTATGTCTGTGTTTATGCCAGTATAACACTGTTTTGATTAGTGTAGCTTTGTAATAAGTTTTGAAATCGAAATATGAGTCCTCCAAATTTGTTGTTCTTTTTCAGGATTATTTTGGCTATTTGGGAAACCTTGAGAGTACATACAAATTTTAGGATAGGTTTCTGTTCTGTCTGCCTTTTTTTTTTTTTTTTTTAATTTTTTTTTTTAACGTTTATTTATTTTTGAGACAGAGAGAGGCAGAGCATGAACAGGGGAGGGGCAGAGAGAGAGGGAGACACAGAATCTGAAGCAGGCTCCAGGCTCTGAGCTGTCAGCACAGAGCCCGACGCGGGGCTCGAACTCATGGACCGCGAGATCGTGACCTGAGCCGAAGTCGGCCGCTTAACCGACTGAGCCACCCAGGCGCCCCTGTTCTGTCTGCCTTTAATACACTCATTCATTTAAGGAATTTATTTCATTTTATTTTTTTCGAGAGAGAGCACATGTTGGAGTGGGGGAGGAGCAAAGGAGAGGTTGAGAGAGAATCTTAAGCAGGTTCCACACCCAGCTTGGCGCCCAATCTGGGACTTAGTCTCAGGACGGTGAGATTCATGACCAAAATCGAGAGTCAGTCACTTAACTGACTGAGCCGCCCAAGCACCCCTACCTTCATTCATTTAAATTTTAAAAGTAGCAGATTGAAAAAATTTTTGAGTGCTGCAAAAATTTGAGTACTTTAGAAGTTTCCTATAGTTGCCAACATGTAAGGCAATACAAAATATACTAAACTGATCAATAATTCTTTTTAAAAGATTTTTTAAAATGTTTATTTATTTTTGAGAGACAGAGAGACAGAATGCTAAGAGGGGAAGGGCAGAGGGAGAGGGAGAGGGAGACACAGAATTGAAAGCAGGATCCAGGCTCTGAGCTGTCAGTACAGAGCCCAACGGAGGGCTCATACTCTCAAACCATGAGATCATGACCTTAGCTGAAGTTAGACGCTCAACCAACTGAGCCACCCAGGCAACCCACTGGTGTATAATTCTTAAAATAAAAATCATGCTCCAAGTATGCAGTGAGACTGTTGTGTAATAAATTTGATCTTTGTAACTTTTAGAGATGCCTTATTATTTTAAAGCTGTATCACTATAGAGGCATTGTTATATAGTGAGTAAGAGTATGGTTTTTGGGATCAGACATACCTTTGTCTGAATTCAGGCTCTGGCATTCGCTACTTGTAGGACTGGGCAAGTGATTTCTGTTTGAGCCTCAGTTATCTCAACTGTAAAATGAAAATAAAAATAGGGTTGTTATGAAAATTAAATGTAATAACATATAAGGATTTCTAGTGCAAAGTCAGACACACTTTAATACTCAGTAAGATAGCTAAAAATATTTAGGCTTATGTGGTTTCTTTTTAATGGGATTATCCTTTGGGTTTATGTTCCATAATGGAAGAGTGGGCAGCTGATGATCTGTTCTGCCGGCTTCACCTCTAACAAGCTTGTATGATTGAAGATGATTCTGGGCTGGAGTTTTGTCATTTGTAAAATAAGGTCTCTCCCAGTTATAACTCCTCACTGATGTCTTTCTCTTATTTTTCTCTGTATTCTCTTCCGGAACCCTTGTTAGATGTGTTTTGAACTATCGTATTCTGTCTTCCTTGCTTCACCTTCTTTTTCCTGTATTTATCTCCTCATCTGTCGTGCATTTTGGGTGATTTCCTTGTGTTAATCTTCCTGGTCGCTAATTATCTGCTTTGTATTGTTCAGGCTACCTATTGAGGTCCTCTCTACCAAATAAGGTCCCTTCCTCCTTTTATTTCTAGAGTTTCTATTTGATTCTTTTTCAAACATGCCTTGTCATTTTTCATACTGCCCATTTTTACCCTATTACTTCTCTTACGTTGTTGGTCTTCTTCAACATTTTAAACATAGTTGTCTTAAAGTTTCTTTTAGTCTGTTGGATGATGCCTAACTCTTGTGGTGCAAATTCTGCCATCTACATCACCACTCTGGGTGGTAGGTGAGGTTTCCCCAGTCTTCATGGGCAGACCTTGGTGATTCTTGGTTTTACTCAGGTAGTTCATGTCCACTGAGCAGCATGCATGAAAAGTGCCACCCGGGCACCTCTCCCCAAGGTGGCATCACTGTGCTCTTGTAGTGGCTAAAGCCTATGACTAATTCCAGTACTCACTCTTCCTGGGAGCTATTGGCTTTAGCTCCTGCTCACCACTCTGTCTTCGTATTCTTTGTTTCTAGCACTTGGGGAGTTCCCTTCCTTAGATACAAGCTTGGACATGTAGCCTAGAATTATTTTCATAGAATCTACCCATTTTGTGTTTTCACGTTGCCTGCTGTCTTTCCAAAGGAGCCCAGTATACCATTTTTGCCATATTGGAAGCCTCTGCAGATATCTGGACATGTACATGTACATTTCTCCAATAAGTCTTTAGAATCTTTGATGAAACATTTCCTCTTTTTTCAGCTCTAGTGTAATACTTTGTATAGAGTTGGTACTCAGTAACTAGTACCAACTAGTTGAATGACTGAATGAATGTATGAGATCTAAGGCATTGGTTTCCAGTTCTGAAGTGTAGTAGACCATTGGTGAGACTTTAAAGTTTATTGTTGCTTATTGGTTTTTTGTTTTTGTTTTCTTTTTTTTAACTGCCTTTCTCTCTTTTTAGATGAACTACATACCGTATTTTAATTAAAGTGAACTGAATTAGAGGGTGGGTTGTAGAAAGAATACCCAGAAACCAAACACAGTAGAGAGTTCAAAACTGCATCAGGAATTAGTGATCCAAAGAGGGAGGTACATATCAATAAGCCACTAAAAGATATTCTTAGACAGAATCAGTGAAAAGCCCCCAGGGACTCTTCTGAAAGGAAAGAGCAGTGTTATCAGCTCCCCCTGTACCAACCATTTGTGTTTTTTCATGAAATTCACCTCCTTATCTTTATAAGCAGACTTTGATAAAAGATTGCCGACTAAGTAGTGTGTTTTTTCTTGATTTCCAAAGCTGCTTTAATTTTCTCATAAATACCAAGATAATCTCACTTAAACTAAGTGCCTCTTTGCATCTCAGGCAGAGCCTATTTTTCTGCTCTTCAGCTTGAGGAGGGTTAATATTGGCTTTGAATGAACATCTGCTGGCCCCATATTGACACAGGAATAAATTATTCAGCATGTAGTATTTGGGAATTTAAAAGCTCCATGATGAATTCTACAAAACTATATTATGTCTCTGACATTCTAGGGTTTCATTATTTTGTCTTCAATTATTCACAAAGGCTTTTCACCTCTCAGAGCATATATGGAATTCTTCAGATCAAGTGAGCCCAAGGCTGAAACGATGGAAGACTATATTAAGACATGATGTTCTCCTTTTTATTTAGGTGGTATTTTTCCTTTTAGGTGGACTAAACAACCCTTTTTCTACACATATAAAATTGAGATCTGTTTGTTATGAGAGTGAGTTCTTTTGTTTGCAGAGCACAGGTTGTTAGGATGCACTCTGTGTGCTGTGTTACCAGTCCTTTCTTAACAGCTTTGAAGAAATGTTTCTTGAAGATTATAACGGTGATTCTCAAACTTTATTTACTATAAAAATTATCTGTTCCTCTATGTTCATAGAGTGGTGCTTTAAAATCTAAAGTTGGGTAAGGGTGGGGGGTCTCCTAAATAGCTCTTGAACCATTTTTTGTTTCTCCACTATCGGTGCATTAACTCCAGCCGTCTTTGTTTCTGATGCAATTGTTGTGATGGCTTCCCACGAACTCAGGGATTCTTAAGTGTATGTGTGTGTATGTGTGTGTATGTTGGGGTGGGGGTGGGGTGGGATGGACCCCTTTAGCAGTCTGGTGGAGCCTCCTGTTACAAAAAAGACAGATTATAAAAATACAGCTTCATCCATGGAGTCCTGTACAGCTCAAAGTGTGAAATATATTCTAGTTTAACCTAATCCAGACCTCAAAAAATATTTCATCGAAGCTAAAACTTTCCATTCTTGTGATTAACCCCAAAGCAAATTTTTGGAGCCTAAGCAAAACACATTAAACCATGAAAAAAACAACTTTTTTTTTTTTTTTTTTTTTTGATGAACAGATAACTAATACTATTAGTACTTCAAAAAGCCTAGAAACTAAGAATAAAGATCCAGGTTTTCTTACAGTATAAATTCATGTACACAGTCCCTTCAGTTCTTAAGTTGCTAGTAAATCTGCTAGGTGCACAGAATGCATAATAGAAAAACAAGTTGAAATACCTATGAGACAACTGTACTTTATCTGGAATGTGCTTCATGTTTAAACTTGCCACTTAAGTACCACTCTTACAGCCTTCTTTAGTTGCTGTTTTATATACTGTGTGTGTAGGAAGGGACAAAGAAAGGTGAGAGATAATGGATCTGATTCTCTCCAGTGCTTATGTTGCTCTCTGCTAATGAGTTAGACATGAAAAAAAGTACATTTACTTACTCTTTCAACCTTCTGGGTGCATACTGGACAGGTATGCTTGTTTTGTACCTGAAGATAACATTACTGTCTCCTGTTCACTGTAACACATGCTGGGTTAGTTTTTAAAGTGTCAGGGATTCTGGGGGATTAAGGGAAGTACACTGGGATCATGTCATTCATCCACTTTCTTTTTTAAAACAACTTATTAGTGGAAAGATAATTCAGATCTTTTCTGGGTTACAGTACAAAATGATTTGTTTTCCTATTTTGCCCCCAATACATAATGGCATGAATCATCATAACTGCATATATTTGTGTCTAACTGTTTACAGAACATTTTTACTTATTTGATCTCATTTTGTCCTCATAGTAACTTGTGACACAGGTATGTCAGGGGTTATTGATCTCTGTTTCACAGAGGAGGAAACTGAGGCCCAGAGAGGTTGTGACTTGCTTGAGGTCACAGAGTAACTGGTAGCATTGCGATGGGAACTCAGGCCCCTTGGCTCCTTTCCAGTGCTCTTTTCTGTAACTCCAGGCAGAGAGCGTTTGCTCTTCACTTTCTCTGCAGTATCTTTTTGTACTGCTCAGGCAGATGGATGGGCGTTTGTTCAGTCTTGGTAATGGACATGGATTATGTCCCCATCTGCTTGGTAGAAAATCAGTCACTATGCTGAGCAATGTCCATTTAAAATATTAAATTGCATCAAAACTTATGACATTTAAAGTGCATTTACAATTTAGTTAAGATAACAATTTCATCTGTTTCTATGTAATTACAGAGGTTTTCAGTCACTTTAATTTAGCAGACTGGAAAAATATGACCTCTGGCTACATGGCCTTTTCATTTCACGAGTGTGTGTGTGTGTGTGTGTGTAACTCATGAACTTGGGGAGGTTTCATTACTTTCTGCTCTGCTTTTCCAAGGGCTCTAATTGTCTCTACTGCAACCCCCAAGCCTCTTCCTCCTGTCTGCTGACAGCAGTCAGGATTTCCATGTGACATAGAGCAGCAGATTATTGATTTTGTTTTTTGTGTCAGGGCACTGTGTGTGTCACTTGAGGTGGTCTTGTGGGCATTTAGTTCATCAGTGATTATGCACAGGGCCCACTTTAGCTTGAGCTGGGAAGGAAATGTCAAACAGGAAAGGGCCGGGATGATTCTTTTAAGAGGGAACATCAGGGAATTTATACCAGAGAGAAACACTGAGCTGTCACTTCTCCTTCAGCATTTCACTTTGATTTCCATTTGGCATGTTTAAAGAGCCTGACATTTCGTTTCTCCATGTTCACTTGAGCAGGGAGTATGGGATCAGAAGCCATCGATTGGTTGGCAGTAGTCTATAACTCTTAAATAGCATTCGATCATGAATGAAAGCTCCACATGTTTGAAAGTCAGCCCCCAAATAATTGGGTATATCTTCAGCCTGTGGACATCTGCCCTGTTTTGATTCAGACATGGGGAAGTTGGTCTAGTTCCACTGAGCTTCAGTGAAACCTCACCTCCTCTAAGGTGAGAGCAAATCCAAGGACTTTAGGAAATCTGTGTGTTTTATCTTGGGCTCAGATAACCTCAGGAGGTCTGTTGGGCTAGGCTTATACCTAGTATCTTCTTGGAGCCTCAGCGAGCCTGAGCCCCTCAGCTATAGTCCACCTTTCAAGGATAGGAGGCACATGAGAGGACTTGAGGGCCACCATGCGTGTGGACAGGGCCTGAGGGTGCAGCTACTTCTTTCATATTTTCTTTTGACAAACTGAGACCTCTCTGAGTTTTGCAGTTCTTGGTGGCTGGGAGAGTAATGGTTGTTTTCTTCTATAACTTTTATGGGGGATTTTTCTCCTACCACAGCCCTCCAGCACCAGGTGGCCTGTCTGAAGCCAAGGCACAGGTTCTAGACTAACTTGGAACACTGGAAAGGCGTGTGCCTGGCTCCTTCCTGTTTGCTTCATATTTGAGTGGCAGGCCTGTCTTTCGTTTTGATTGGTTGATACCAATCTAATAGTTCTGAAGGGAGATGTCAAAACCCCATTGCGTTAAGACCCTTTCTCAAAACGTGTGAGTTGGCATGGGTACTGTTCTTCCTGCCATCCTTCTTGGTAGGCTCACCTGCCCTGAATTGGTTAGGAGTAAATGTGTTGATCTGGGGCAGTTAGGTGCTTTATGCATGCACATTAGTGCTGAGTAATATATTGATCATTGTATCTCAAGCTACCTGTGGTGAAACTCTATTAACGAAACCCTGGGGATGAAATATGAAATTGAATATGGAATGTGCTGTAAATGGAGAACAGTGGTAAGTAAAAGGAACCGGAGGAGCATGTACAGAAGAGAAAAGGGCGGGGACTTTGAAGAGCTTTTCCTTTAAAATCTTCAGTTTGTTTCTGCCCTGAGTACCTCACTGAATATTTTTGGGTTTGGCTTTTTTTTTTTTTTGCTTGCTTGTTTCTTGATTTTCACGAGGTTTTTTTGTTTCTATTTATTTATTTATTTATTGTTGTTGTTTCCTTTTAAGTTGGTTGCTCACTTTGTTGCTGTGCTATGCAGTGTGCTTGTCCAACTCTCAGCCCCTACCCCATCTCCTTGGAACAGTGGATCAGACATTGTGTGTTTGTTTGTTTTTAATGTTTTATTTATTTTTTGAGAGCAAGAGCATGAGCGGGCGGGGGGGGGGGGGCAGAGAGAGAGGTGGGCAGAGGATCCAAAGTGGACTCTGAGCTGACCGCAGCGAGCCCAATGTGGGGCTTGAACTCAGGAACCATGAGATCATGACCCGAGCTGAAGTCGGATGCTTAACCCACTGGAGCCACCCAGGTGCCCCTGGATTGGGTGTCTTTATTTCACTGTATTCTCTCCCTACTCCCCTTCCTCTAAAATACCTGCGTTGTCTATATGTGAGAAATCTTGCACGTTTCGGAGACTGGCCATCTGTGGAGTATGTACCAAGCCCCGCTGTTAGGCCATTTTCATGGTTACTCGAGGAGGTTATATCAGCAAGTCCCACTCCTTGTCACTTGCAGGGGCTTTTGTCAGCCACCTGCCCTGACGGGTAGTAGCTTTTGGATATTTCCCTGATATTCTGTGGCCCATTGCCAACCAGTTTAAATACCATTCTCAGACTCTGGTGAGAATTTGGAGCTGGTGTTGCCCCTCCGGGCTTTTAGATCTTTCTCCAGGGAGCATGAAGTAGAGCCAGTGTTGCGAATAAGAACTGTTGTCCAACACACAGCTTCAGCCCCAGCTTTTCAAGTTGCTGTCCCTAATCCAGCATGACACATTAGAATGAAAGCAGTGTAAAACTTTTGTGCCCCATTTTGACAAGGTTGGTCATATCTGGTATAAACAGTGATAGACTGTGAACCGACATGTGAAGAGGTAGACAGACCTGGGTTCCTGTCCCAGATCTGCCACCTATTACCTCATGGCCTTGGGCAATTTATTTACCTTTCTGAACCTTAACTTCTGCTCAGGAAGTTGGGCTAATCATACCTATCTCACAGATTGTTACAGAGGTTAACTGATAACATATATATAAAAAACATCCAGGGTAGTTCGTGCCTGACATTTAATGTTTGTTTTCCTTTCTTCCACACAAACCACCCCTGCCACCAACTCCTACCCTGAAGATTTAATAAGAACGTACAGGTTTGTAAGACAGAATGAATGATTCAGTTTAGTTATATATGAAATAATTTCTTGCTGTGAATGCTGACTTTTTTTCTGAGAAAAGGTTTTAACATTGAATGAATTCTCAATTATTTTAAATACTTTAATATAATTTTGTTTGAAGTGAAATGATGGACTATGTAACTATTTAAGATCCCTTCAAGCCCTGTAGTTTTATGGCTCTTTGTAGTTTTTGAAAAACCAATATAATATGCCTTTCTGGGTTTTAGGTTCTGATTTCTATGCAGTAAAAGTCTTTGGGAAAAAAAAAAGAAGAGTGAGCTTCATAAGAAATTTTTCTTGTTTATGTAACCGGAGCATTAATGTTTTTGTGATGATGTTTTCTTTTAAAAATAAAAACAACTAAAACTGAGTTTCTTTGCCAAATGCTCAAAGTTGCTTTGCCTTGGGCTCTGTGAGCAAGCTCAGGCAGATCCATAAAAGGTCATTGCAGGCACCTCAGCTGACTCTGTGTCCTGAGCTAAGGGGAGTGGGGCTTGAGGGAAACAGGAGAGCAGGAGGGCTGGCTGGCGAAGGAGATGGTTCTGGACTCGAGGAGTCAATAGTCCCGTGTACTGTATAAGGAATTTTAGGGGGTGATTATTAGCATTTTGGCAGCAGTTATTATTTTTTTTTTTCTTTCCTGTGAGCTTTTATTTTGGGGGTCTAGCTTTGGAAGTTCTGTTAACTAGCCCTTTATTGGCTGTAGTATGACATATTCCTTTGTGGTTCCAAATATTTGTGGCTGTTGTGGGTTTTTCTTTTTAATTTCAGTTCCTGTAATATTAAGACCAGCTGGTTAAAGCTATTTATTTTGATACAGAAAGGTATTATGACTAAACCGTGCTAAATAAAACTTCAGTCGGGGAGGCGGCATACTACAATGGGAAAGAACAGAGGCTTTGAAAGTTAGATCTGAGTTTGAATCCCAGCTCATTTGGTAATAGAGTGTGTGTGACATAGGGCAATGTGCCCAGCTTCGCAGAGGCTCCTATCCCTCACTTGAAAAAATAAATGACTAATTCTTATGTTTCAGGGTGGTTGAGAGCATTAATTTATATAACATGTCCTATATGTAAGGGTCTACCCGTGTTAGTACTTTTCTTTCTTATCCTTCCTCTTCCACTCCTTATTCGTAAAAGAATTCAGCCTCTGATTTTCATAGAGCTAGAGCCTTACCAGTTCCTCTGGAGATGAAAGAAGAGAAAATCCCCCTTCCTCCTCCTAATTAAGGTTGGGGAGACTCATTTTCTCATCCCTTTGGGAAACTTCCTTATCCCAATGGTGAGCTATATCTTATTTCATGCAGATTATAGAATTAGGATGATTATAAAATAACTTTGAGATTGGCGCATAAATGGAGCGCCTGTGTGGTTGTTAATTATAATAATTCTCATTGCTAATAATTCCAGTCAGAAGAATGGATTTATTACTCTCAGTTATGTTTCTTTTAAACATTCCCTGTTTTTCAGCATGTTAGAGGCTCAGCCCTACAGTTTCCTTCATGCTTTCAGACTCTTGGGTTTGGCAGGTAGGATCATGGTTCAGTACTAGCGGCAAGGTATTTGTCATGTGTTGAGTCTTAGCCATGTTTCAAAAATATCTTGAGATCAGATTCTTTGTATCAGGAAGGAAAGCTGAAGAAATTTTGAGTTAGGTTAAGAGAACACAGTTGAATTGGCTGTTATTTTCTTGGGAATATTGCTTCGGGGGATATGTGTTTCACTCTCTCTGGTTAGTGGTTCTTCTTCAAAATGCAGCTTAAATGCACTTGTTTTGAACATGGGCTAATTTCTGAGTTATAAGACAGTGCTCTAGATTGTTAGACCAGTAATCACAGGATGGCTGTGAGTGTGGTTAGCACATTCTTTCATGGGCATAGACCAGACACCAAATGACTAGTAGAATGACTAAGGCTGTTTAAAATAACAAGTGTTATTTGTTTCTGTTGAATTCTATAATATTACTGAAAAGCAATAGTGATATATGTATATAGTGATATGTAATGATTATGTTTATGTCTGTCTATATCTATATCTGTGTCTGTGTCTCTATATCTATATCTATATCTATATCTATATCTATATCTATATCTGTATCTATCTATATCTATCTATGTCATCTGTATCTATATCTGTATATATCTATATCTATATATTTCTATCTTTGGTTGTGTTCACATATAAACAACAGCATATACTTAATGTTGAAGTAAAGAATCCTTCCCTTCATCCTTTCTATAAGCTCCCAAGGAAATTAAAAATACCAGAACACTGGATTAATCCAAGTTTTTACTGTTCATGTAATTTTTTAAATAGGTAGAAACTAGTTTTATACCAGCATTTGAAAGCTGTTGAGCAGCTGTACTGGTGCGCAGAATACAGAACTCAGTGAAAATGTCGCTGCAAACAGAATGGGCTTCAATAGATGTTTATAGACGTTTGCACATGTTCCAAATGAAATTATATTCATCTCCAGTGCCACATTCTACAAATCTCACAAAAAGGACTTACCTGTGCTCCATAAAAGTAATCCTTTGGAATTCTTGAATTAAACTGAGGACATTGTTACTCCTTTGTATAGGAAACTTCTAAAAACACACATGAGTTTCCCATCTGGGTTTTTCTATCTAATCTCTACTGCATTTTATTCTAAATTTAAACAACTTTTTGGATTCTGTATTTTGGAGATAGTTGACTATTAGGTAAGTTTATAAGTTTTGTATACATCATTTATAAGGTGTTGTATTTTTTCACTCTGTGTACATGTGTACATGTATTCCCTTCTGCCACCAACCAGAAGTTGTCAGAGTGAAAAATATTCTTTTCATTTAACTTTTTTTGTAAGAATAGCCTGGTTCTCTACTAGCAGAGGCTGATGTGAATTAAAAGGTGTTTGGAATTTCCTCTTGTGGGTCTAATAAAAATTTTAGTGTAGGTCTGAATGTGTATGTTAATTTCTCACATTTGTTTGAAAAATACTTTATAGTTTAAGCTATCCTAGTTTCTCTTATCTGTTAGTCTCCATTCTGTAATTATAATATGATCAACAATTTGCTTTACAAATTAGACATGCTGCATGGATACATTTATTTGACAAAATTATGGTGTGATTTCAGCTCTGAAATATAAATTTGATTGGATCTGTATGAAAGATGAGTTTCTAACATATGATTTTACATACATGCAGGTGTGCATATTTTTAATTTTATACACACTTTTGTGTGTATCATACATACATACATACGTACATAAAATCATGGGTCTTGTAAGTTAACTTCATCTTGCTTTGTCTACTTTTGTCTGTGAAGATTATATAACCAAATGACTATTTTAAACCAATTTAAGCCCAAAGAAAAGGTTAGAGTAATTCCAAGTTTTATAAGATAATATATGTCTTAGGTCTGAATAGAAAAATATTGACAGTATAAAAGCTAAAATCAAAGTGATCTCTGTGTGGTAGGATTAAACGATGGGCTTACTTTTTTGTGCTTTTATATTTTTCTTAAATTTTCTAGAATGAACACATATTCTTTAATGAGAATACTACAAATACTTTAAAGTAAATGTAGTTTAAATCCCTTTGAAAGAAAAACCTTAAACTTATTCTACCTTTTTGTTGAGAAATACATGATTTTACTTGATTAATAATATGAAAAATGTTTTAGTGTAACGAACTTGAGTCCAAATTGCAAACTTAACTGTAAAATAGGTAATATTACCTTTTCACGTCACCATCACATTAACATGTTAATTATGCTCTGAGAACACATTTTTTTTAACCTAGACCATATGTAGCAATTAGGAAATTTAACACAAAATAACAGTTTTTAAAAGTATGTCCTGAGTACAAATACATACCAAAATTTGCTAACATGAACATGTTTTTATGATATAGGCTGAGCTAGTTCAAAATTGAAAAAAACAAAAACAAAAACCCATAAGAATCAGGAAGTCTGACAGATTTCAAAAGAAACATGAAATGTACCCATGTTTTTATGACTTTGCAATTAATTGAGCAGCTTTTTCCCTTGCTCTACTGCTTTAATATATTGGTCTCCAAATGCCCACAATTCTTGTTTTCATTTATCTTCAATTCATCTTAATTAGCCAGTTAAACTAAGACAGTACTCTTTTGACCTTGAAGATGGATGCACCTTCGGATCGTCAGCGCGTTAGTTCTCATTGTGATCCTTGTAGGCTTTTGGAGATGCTGGATGTTGTACTCTTTGGAGACCTTAAAGTATTTTCTCTTTCTGGTCGTCTAGTTTAATTCAATATTTCAGGGTATGTTTAGTACTGGAAAAAGGCCTCTGAGCCATGAAAAATGTGGTTATTTTCAAGGGATTCATTAACCTGTAAAATGTTATTTTCTTTACTCTGGTCATTTTAGAGAGGACCTTGGATGCAGACCCTATTTATTAGAGACTCCTGAGTGCATAAATCAATTTTGACGTTTTCTTTGGTCTGATGATAATGTGACTTGTTAATAATTACTGTAGTAACTTCCAATTAATGAGAATTGTGACTTCAGATTAGGTTCCTTCTAATTAGTACTTTGTCATTTTACTTCATCAGAAAATGGTGTTTGCTGGTCTGGAATTAAGGAAAGAGTTCCATTTGGCAATAGGTGGTTCATTAACACATGGAAAAGAAATAGACTGGCTCACACCCTTCTTTGCCAATTGCAAATGTTTTGTTAAAAGGAAAAGCTTGCTTTGCTTTGTGGGGGATGGGTGTGGCAGATTTCTTACACAAAACTCTTACATTAGGTTTTCTCTTTAGGAAGAAGGTGTTTGAAAAGGAGACATTGAAATGAAACCAAGTGTGGTAATCACAAGGCTCTAAATGGTTGTGAATGTGGAAGTATTAAGGAGATATTTGGAATGCCTCAGTAGTTAGCCACTCTATAAATAAAGATCTCATTTCATAGAAGAGGTAGGGTTTTAGAATGTTACAGTTTTAAGGAACCTTAAGAGATTACTTAACCCAACCCCTCACTTTAGAAATGGTGGAATGGAGGCCCAGAGAGGGAAAGTAATTGACATTAACATAGCAGGTCAGTAACAAGGGTTGGACCAACCCAAGGTTTCTTTACTTCCTGTACAGTGTTCCAGTTTGCTACCATATATCGTTACTGTTTTAATTGCTGTGCTATCAGGAAGATTAATCTAGTCTAAATGTTTTACGGGAAATGCGATTATGATTGAACTAGAGACTAGAAAATACAGCAATTTATTTTCTTTAGGTTTGTAAAAAATTTGGTAACAGAGAACGTTAATTTCTTTCACCACAGTTAACAAAGTAAGTGATGAATAAGTATAAGGATTTTGAATTTTGGCAGGTAAATGCTTTTTAAATTAAATGTCATTTGGAATAAAGGAGACCAAATATGTAACTTAAGAGATTTTCCTAGAGGTAGGTGTAGCTACTACTAAAGGCTGGATGGAAGCAGCGAACACTCAGGTCTGAATTGAACGTTGGCAGAACGATGAACATAACCTCGTTCATTTTCACCTAGAAGTCACCCCTTGGCATCATGGGGCAAAGGGACATTCTGACCTCATCGCTTCAAGGGCTCTTTCTGCCGTTGCAACGTGAGACAAAACTAAAAGGATCAGGTTTTGAGCGGATGCTGATGTCTCCAGACTATTTTGATTTCCAGTACACTGATATCCGTATACTAAGTTCTATCTATTTATGTTGAAATCTAGAGGCCTTCACTCTCAGGGGAGGATGAGTGAGACAGCAGGAAGAGATCAACTTTCGAAGCCTCCCTTTTTGTTTTGATTACAAGGTGTTTTTACAGTTGTTACTTTTGTCCAGTCTTAAAGCAAACTATTCACATTGTTTGAAATAACCATAAGAAATTTTGAATGATTTTCAAATAGACTAAATTGAGCTCTTGTAATTTAAAATCGTTTTATTTTTGTTTGCGTTGGCTCGGCTTATTGCGCTGAAATATTTCTTCAGGAAGGACCTCTTCTGATCTGTGGTCTCACTGGCCAGTGAAATCAGTGTAAGCGCTTGAATTTCAAATGCATGTTTTTTACATTTAAATTGCTGTCCTCTGCTATAGGAAGAGCTCACGAAAACCATCTATAGTTCATAAGGCTGGACTCTTGCAGTGAAATTAGAGGCCATTAGAACTATTGGTCTTATTTCCAACTGAATTAGTTAACTGCCTGTTAAGGTTCAGAGCTTATTGACCAATAGGCATTTATTACCCTGGCCATAATGACACAATGATTTCCATTAAATTCCAGAGTTTATGGAAATAAAAAAGAGATCTTGTGAAGAAAGTGGTTAGTGGTTGCATTTAATTATTAGGATTAATTAGGCATTTAAATGTAGATATAAAGTATGTTTTAAAAACAAGTATTTCTCTTTCTTGGCTCTGAGCCAACTGTGCTGAAGGGGATGAAGATTTTGTTGTTGTTCTTGAAGTACTGCTGGTTCTCTTGTGTCACCAAGTGTATACACTGAAATTGCTGAGCCCTGTCTTTCGAGAGTACTTATCAATATTACAGGATATTTGGTCGCTTAACATTTGCCATTGATAATACTCAGGATGATTTTGAAAATGATCAACATGGTTGGTATAAGGATATTAACTGCGTTCATCTGGGAGCTTGAGAAAATGATTTGTCTTTTTTTCGAAGACTTCTAGTATGAGAGTTTCAGAACCTGTGTTTCCATCACATCTATATTTTTATTTAATTATGGTCACAATTTTATAATTAATAAGGATCCTTTACATTGGATATCAACTAAATTAGGGGCTTTGCATATCGTTTTTGAACTTGTAGTGGTTAAAAATGTATCTTAGGAGCTACTTAAAAGAACTTATTAAAAAATTAATGTATCCTGCAAGAAGGTAGAGAGAATGACAGATTATGAAGTAGAACCTAGTTTTTAAGCTTTGGGGATTCTATCCATTACATTAAAAATTGATGTAGGATCTGAATATTCATCTGTAAGATCATTTGAAATGATAAGCTGCAGAATTAGAGCTGCTTCTCTGTAGAAGACTAATTTGCAAGTGTCAGCCAACATTCCTTTCAAACAACTTGAAATGGGTTTCTTAATTTGCTTTAGAAGTGTACTTTCAGAAAGTTGATGCAACCAAGTACATTTGCATTTCCTCTGGACAGGATAAATCCACTTCATTGATATTAGTTTGGATAATTTCTCCCCAAGGGGCAGTGCATCTTTTTCAAACTCAGAGATCCAAGAGCGTTATGGGTAAAGCTTGCTAGGTTAAATTCATATCTGTCCTGGCTGGGGAGCATGCTGAGCCATATAAAAGATGTAAATATGGATTTAGTCTTTCTGGATTTCAACGTCTGAGCAAAGGAAGGAGAGAGCTGAGATTGTGAAAGACATGGAGTTCAAGGCATGAATGCGGAAGCAGCTAGGATTGCAAATTTAGGAAAAGCAGAATGAGAGAAGGCGTGCTAGTGCAATGGAATTATTAGGTTAATAAATATTTATTGATGGATAGATTATATCTCTGTGGTAGGCTGTATGTATACAGATATGAATAAAAACCCCTGCTTTGAAAGAACTCACTTTCCATTAATTCGTTCGTTCATTTGTTCGTTCATTCAGTGTCAAATAACCACCTTGGAAACGCAAAGATGAAAAGGCATTGTCTCTGTACTTCAAGAGCATTCAGTCTGTGGAACATATTCTTGACATTCCTATTTGGAGCACAGAAAAAGTGTTTCCTTGTAAATGTTTTAGCGGGAAGCTGCACGCTATAGGAATGGAGACCTGGCTTCAGAGTTAGACAGTTCTGGGTTTGAATCTGTGTTCTGTCGCTTACAAGCTATTACCTTGGACAAGTGACTTAACCTGTATTAGCCTCAGGACTCTTATCTTTATGTTTTTAAATAATTTTAAAAATTTTTTATTTATTTGAGAGAGAGCATGAGTGGGGGATGGACAGAGAAGGGGAAGAGTCAGAGAGAGAGAGAGACAGAGAGAATCCCAAGCAGGCTCTGTACTGTCAGCGTGGAGCCTGACGTGGGGCTCAAACTCATGAACTGTGAGATCATGACCTGAGCCAAAGTCAGACGCTTAACCAACTGAGCCACCCAGGACCCTTATCTTTAAAGAAAGACATAGTCTGCCTTACAGGATTATTAAGACTCAATAACATTACTTATGTGAAGGAGCTTGCCACATACTAACAAATACCAATTTCATTTTTGATCCTTACCTTAATATTGCTAGTCCTGTGGTCCAGTGACATTTTGTTTGAAGTAGATCATTGTGAACTGGCTGGGTAATATACTTTAGAGGATAATTTCTTTTTATGGTAAAAATGCTTAAAACATGCTGAGTAACTGACTCAAAAGTTAAGTTTTAGAAGACAATTCCTTTGTAAGTTGGGGAAGACCCCTATTCAGTCTTTCCATGCACTTGTTTATATGTTGCTTTGAAATAATTCCTTAATTATTTAATGTGCAGTTTTTATGTATCTCCCCAGGTTGATTATTTGCTTTCTGAAAGCTGAGATTAATGATCTCTTCTTATATACCCCTGTAGCACTGAATTCATTTATACACAGTAGGTGGAGAACACATTTTTGATAAAAGGTGATAGAGTTACAGAAAAAACCCATGAACGATTAAATTAATAAAAAATGTGAAATCATTTTGATTCTGCAGTTTGAAACTTGTCAGTGAATGATGCTAGAAAATGTTTCAGTCTAAAAGTTTCAGAGAGAGCTTAAATGATAGAGGGAACCTCCAGTGTTAGCAACTTGTAACGTTCGGGAGAGATGCAGAATCCATCGTTGTTCCAACAAAAGCTACGCGTCCGATGGCGTACCAGAGTTATGTGGTGCAAGTGACCCTACCAGGTCAAAGAAGAGCATTAATCTGGAACTGTTTAGCCAGTCCAGGCACCAGTTGACTGTGAATGTTACTGTTGGTGCACGATTACCAAGACCTAGGTTTATTAATAGAGTTATGTAGTTGTTTTGGTGGTTGTGCTTGTTTTCAGATGATTTTGTAAAATATAGATAATCCCATTGAATAGGTATTTGATATTATGTTGATCATATTTGATATGTATATTACATTTAAATGATAACCTGAATGAAATTTCTGAACATTTCTCAATCAAAATAATGTTTTAAGTTTCTAGTTATGTAGGAAGTGCTATGCTTTTCTGATGGCTCTTTTTGAAAGGGAATTCATTTGCCCCATCTCTGATGTTTCTTTTTTGGAATTGCTGCCATAATTTCAATAGGAATGCATCACCGAAAGGACTATTATGCTGATGAATGAGAGCTTCCTGTGCCTGTTGGCAGGCACTAAGTAGGCTCTAAGCAAACTGAAATTCATTGAATCTTAGCAAGGCTATTAAGAAAATAAGTGCAAATTGTCAGGAGAAGAGAGGTTTGTTCCTTAACATCATCACTTGACTCTTGGGTAAGAAATGTTAGGCAAGAAAGAGACTGTTTCAATTTGTCATCCTCCTGAGACTTCAAGATGTTATCTGTAGTGCTGAAATAAACCATTCCTTTCTATAAGCAGAGAAAATGAGAAAATGGTTTATGCCCAGATTGGTCCATTTAGTTAGGAGGACAGTCACATAAATAACTACCTAAGAAAACAAAAACAAAGAAAGAAAATGGGAAACCTGAATCCCTGGCATAAACCCTTTCAGGATTAAAGTCTCTGTAAATAGTATGTGCAAAAAAGAACTGCCTGTTCACAGGGGTAATGTGCTCAGAGGACAGCACTGTGAACTTGAACCTTTTTACCTTAGTTTTTCCAACCATAAAATAAAAGCCATTTTCTTTTCTAAGGGGAAAGCTAGATTAGCTCATGGAGTTTTTTGTTGTTTTGTTTTAATAAACAATTGACAGTTGGTTAGGTTTAGGGTATAAGCCCTGAGCCACGTTTTATGGACTTTGGTTCCAATGTCAAGTTAAGTTTTCAGAACCTTTCAAGTTCTACTAGGACCTTTCTTTTTGTATGTATCTATCACCTGTTGGCCAGTCTGAGAACTAGGTGGTAGTTTATATCCTAGAGTTTTGTTCTCAAAGCGTTTGGTATGATATTTAGGGTCGGATCCATAACACCTCTCAAAAGCTCCCTCCTATCATCTGATCTCCTTGACACTTCCCAGCTCTCTGGCTGTCCACCTCCCTTCCCATCCTCGAGCCCAAACTGGGACTTTCCCTGCTTTGCCAGGCATATCCCATCATTACTTCTATATGAGGCATCAAATAGTAAGAGGGCAGAGAGAGAGAGAGAGAGAGAGAGAGAGAGAGAACACACTGGGACTCATCCTGTACTCTTGGGACCATAGCTCTTGTGACCAGAGGAAAGGGTCCCCTTCATCAAAATTTGGGCTGCCTGTCCAGCAACTATTGCTATCCCTTGTTACTTGCCTGGAGTGTTAGACTGGGAAAGAATGGAAAGAGGATTTAAAACACAGGATTTTCTCCACTCTTACCCTCAGGAGTCCTCTTTTTTGCTTCTTTGACCAGATGGAAGAGACTTTTTTTGGAGTGTTTTCTGTTTGAATCCAATGAGTACTTCCTTATTTTGAGCTGCTTTTGAATCCAAGCCAGGTAATACCAGATGGGAAGGATAAACAAAACAAAATGGAAAACCCATTGCTGGTTTGGTACTACTTTGAATTCTGGACTCTTTCCTTAATTCATCAGCTACCGTTGACCGTTCAGAGTCCTCAGCTGTTCCATAAAGTCTTTCTAGGTTGTAGTTGTATTCAGTGGGAAATACTGGATGCCTACTCCATGTTGCCTAGAAATGGAACCCCCTTCTCTTTTGAAAAGATATAAAGTGTACAGTCACATTTTTGTGCTAGTAAGTATCAAAAGGCAGACATTTTCCTTTTTTTTTTGTTTTTCATTGTGCTATGTGCTGCCTGAACACACATGCACCAATGTGGAAAGATTATATAACGTAGGAAGGGGAAAGATAGAGGCAGCGAAGTTTGTCATTTAGAAAAACACGAGTGAAATCCTTGTGCAAGCCTTTTGAGGGCATGTATTCTTACTTTCAGCTCTGCTCTCACCCCTTGCTCATGTCACCTTCTTTATGTCCCTTTCCCGAATACCTACTCTTTCCTGGAGACTCCTCCTGTGAACTAGCAGCCGAAGCCATTGACAAAGGTTAGGTTGCCCGTAGTGTTTGCAGTGCTTCTCAAATTTCGCTTTGCCAAACATCTCAAGTCAGAAGAGAGGGGTTCTTCCAGGGATTAGGACTGTCGGCAGAGTAGAGATGGGCATTTCTTTATGTTTTCCTTTTTAAGAAATTATGTGAGTTCTTCATTTTCTTCTAGAATTTCTCATATAAAAATAATTCCCCATTGATTGTTTAAAAAAAAAAAAAGTACCACTATGTTGCAGGATGCTGATAGTGGGGGAAGTCCTGAGTGTGTCAGAACAATGCTTATATGGGAATTCTTTGTAATTTTCATTCAGTTTTGCAGTGAATCTACAACTGCTCTAAAAATAAAGGTCATTAATTTAAAAAATTCTCTCCCAGAAACTTCAAATAAATGTGACGTCTCAGGAGATGTGTTATGGCATTGTATAGCTTTGCCTTTCTCCATGGTAGAATGCTATGGACTCCCATTTAAGTTATAATTTTATGAGAAAAACAAGGGTTGATAGAAAAATTATGGAGTGAGTTACTGATGGTGGAGTTTCATGTGCTTCCAGAAACCTGAGGTAGAACTCCTGTATCCCAATACACAGCACTTATGGCAGTCATTTCTGTTAGGCTGCTTTCTGGAAGGAACGCATTCCCATTAATCTGGCATGGTTTACGTATAGCTACATTATGGTAGGTGACATGCCAACTGTTTTTTGTTTTTTTTTTTTCAATAAGTAGGTGAGAATTCAGTCTTTTTTAATTCCCACATCGTTGGCTTCACTGTTTTTCCACATCCACCATTCTCTCTGTCCACCACTATTTTCTTTCCGTTTTGCTTCTGGTCTTAGCACATTCCCCAGGAGCAGGCTGTGTGTGTGAAGGCACACAAACTCTGTGTTCCAGGATTAATTGAGAATTGGTAGGGTAGGGGCATAGAACTCATGTGAAAGCCAGATGATTTCTTGGAGAATGTTCAGGAAATTCTCTGGTTTTCTTCTTGGCATGATTTTACACCCCTCCTATGCCACACCCATAGAGTGAAGGCACAAGATATGGAAAGTTCAGAACCATTGCTCTAAGGGACCTCAGACTTCTTTCACTGTT
This sequence comes from Panthera pardus, assembly GCF_024362965.1. NCBI lineage: Eukaryota > Metazoa > Chordata > Mammalia > Carnivora > Felidae > Panthera > Panthera pardus. Next base: position 18,426,845 of record NW_026526710.1, read on the forward strand.
TGTTTTTAAAGCTTAGAAGAGAAACTCCAGATGATGGTACACACGTTTTATAATCTGACATAAACATTAACATTGGGAGTCCCTCCAACACTAGAAAATGACACCTACTTAGTTATTTAACTCCTGGTTGTCATTTCATCTTTTCTTTAACTTCTTATCAGATTTCTAACTTCTTATTAAAATAGGATTTCCTCGTAATTTTTTTACCTAAACACTTGATACAATTAGTTAAAAATTAATTTTGGGAAATAGCTGATACAATATGAAACAATCAGGACTGAGAGACGATTTCCTTTAGAAATTGATATTAAATGAACCCAGAGCCGATGTTGGGGAGAAAAACAATTCACAGCTGCAGATTTGGTTAGAACATTATGTTTAGGCCATTTGGGCCTCTGACTCTGGGTTGCAAACTCAATAATGGTGTTTGCTAAAATAGCTTCCAATCTCTTGCATGTGCTTTCAGCATATAATCAGGCAGACTAGTAAAAAATAGAAGTGTAGTTTTCTGGAGAGATAGGAATGATTACTCCCAGCTGAGCAGGTAAAACATATTGCTACATGAAGAATGTGTTCTTTGCTGATTCTCAGGGTTTTCTTTATTTTTATTTTTACTTTTAATATAAAGTGTCAGCAGACAGAAGCAAGAGAAAATTCACTTGAAAATGTCAGAAAATAAAAGAAGCCTAGCAAATTGTATTGCAGGTAAAAATCCATTTCAGCCAGCAAACAAACAAGCATTGGCTGAGAAGCTTGCTGATGGCTCCTTTTGTTTCTTGATGATTTAAAGCCTCATGCTTGTAATCTAATTAACATCGAACTGAGTTGCAAGTACAGTGGCCTGTTTGGTTCAATAATAATACATTTATATGAAAGGTTAATGAAATGAATTTTTCCTCCATTCAATTCATTAAAAATTGTTCTACAATCAACGGTTGCTAATGGAATAGAGATTAAATATTCATGTTCATAAATTTTCTGTGTCATTTCTGATTTTCCTTCATTTCTGCCTCCATAGAGTGAATTTTGTGAGCATAAGAGTTCCCAGACAAAAACCTTGATTTAGAGGTTAATTGCACACCATTAATTCTTTTATCAAAGAGGTAGTGTGGAATACTGGAAAGAGAAATAGTTTGGCAGTGGGTCTGTCTCACTTTGTAACTGTGTGATTTGGGGCAAGTTTCATAACCACCAAAAGATTTGGGCAAAAGGTATTATAGGAACTTCTTGCAAGATAGCATGAGGGTTAGTGATAAACTATGGAAAGCACCTAGCCCTGTGCAGGGTACAGGATTAGCAGTTCGACAAATAACCAGAAAAACTGGGGGGAAATAAAACACCTACTTATATGCCGTAGAACTTAATGATGATTTACAGTGGTGGGACTGCTTATAGCAAGGCGGGGCTCTCATTAATTCTAAAATAGGTGTCAGGCTTGGGCCTTACACCTTGTAATTCTCATCAGTGTTATCAGTATAAAGTCTCTGGAAGACTGTTTCATGTTTCTATAGATAGATTTTTTGGTCATCTATTTTCTGCCACCTCTTTCTTCTTTTTCACCTGAGTCGATGGACCTTATTTAAACTGCATATGATGTTTTCCCAAATAATGAATCTACTAGAAAATTGAAGCTTATGCAATCAACTGCCAAAGTGTAGACGTTTTATTTTTTTGTGTGAGAGAGAATGAAAGTGAGCGAGAGGGAGTGGGAATGTACGAGGGGCAGAGGAGAGGGAGAGAGACAATCTTAAGCAGGCTGCCCATGCGGGGCTCCATCTCATGGTCTTGAGGTCATGAGATCGAGATCTGAGCCAAAATCAAGAGTTGGATGCTTAACCAACTGAGCCACCCAGGCACCCCAAAGTGTGAACATTTTTAAAAACACTTATGATTATGAAATTTCCTTCAAATGCATTTCCTACTTTACAGGCTTCTTAAACAGAAGATGCCAAGCATAACTATTTTCCTAGTGACTCAAGGTGATCATTATGATCATTTATTTTTGTTTTATGCCTAATTTTTATCAGTCCCTCACCCACTTCACCAAAGGTGATTTCTGATCAAAAGCTGGTGAATCAGGGGCGCCTGGGTGGCTCAGTTGGTTAAGCGTCTGACTTGGGCTCAGGTCATGATGTCACGGTTTGTGGGTTCTAGCCCCGTGTCAGGCTCTGTGCTGACAAAGCCTGGAGCCTCCCTTCAGATTCTGTGTCTCCCTTTCTCTCTGCCCCTCCCCTGCTCATGCTCCCTCTCTGTCTCTCAAAAATAAGTAATAAAAAAAAAGTTAAAAAAAAAAAGGTGGTGAAGCAGATGAGCCACTTGATTAAACAGCAAATACCAAATAAGAGGAAGGTTAGTGAGAAATTCAGTTCAACTTTTTAAAAAGTAGCTACTTGTGTTTTATATTTCATGTGATATCAGTCAACAGTCATTGTTACAACACTTTGAGGCCATCGTTATTATCTTCTCTGTAAGTGGAAATGAAACATGAAGTTTGGTGAAGTTAAATTAAGTGCCCTGGCTAAAGGCACACAGCTTAAAAAGTAATCAGGATAGGATTCCAGAGAGCCTAATGAGTCCTTTCTCTTCCACCACAGGTGCCTTGGGAGTAAGGCACAGAGCTCTCGTTCAGAGCTTTAGTTCAGTAGTTATTTGTCTTGTTTAATATCTCCCCTTTCTTTTTTCTTTTTATTTTAGGTAGAGCACGAGTGGGGAAAGGGACAGAGGGGGAGAGAGAGAGAATCTTAAGCAGGCAGAGCCCAATGTGAGGCTTGATTCCATGACCCAGACATGGTGATCTGAGCTGAAATCAAGAGTCGGACGCTCAACCAATAGGCGACCCAGGTGCCCCTAATAGCTCCCCTTTCAACTTTCAGTGTAGATTTGTCTCTGGAGGTCTGTTGCTAGAGGAGGACCTAATTTTAGAACTGCGTTGTCCAATGCAGTAGCTACTAGCCACTTGTAGCTATTTAAATTTAAAGTAATTGAAATGAAATAAAATTTAAACTTTAATTTCTTAGTCACTTTAGGCACGTTCCAAGTGCTCACTGGCCAAGTGTGGCTGGCTAGTGGTACCATTATTAGATAGTACAGAGAACAGTTATATTACTGCAAGAAGTTCTAGTATTCTCTCCCTTTGTCTAAGGGAAACTTACACAACAATATACATAACAAAATTAATGTGCATGTATGTATCCATATGGGTATCTATGATGTAAGATGGTGAAAACTAAGTAAGGATATGGGTCCTGTGCCTTCATTTTTATATATCACAGTTTTATGTGATATCATGTGTAATTTATATTATATAATTTTATGGTCGGTGATGTGTGCATATTTACATTTTGCTCATATGCATATCTTTTAAGTAATAGTCTTTTATTTTCCCATACAAAGCATTCCTGGAGAAGTATATGAAAGTCAAATATATAAAATATTAAGTAGGACAATACTAAACTAGAGATTGACAGGTTCAGTGAGCGGGAAGTGTTCATTCCTAGATAACTAAAAAATAAAATATCAAATCAGGCCTTTCCTTTTAAGAGTCATTTTTACATAGTCTCTGGTTTTATTCTTTGCCATCACAACAAAACCGTACTTAGTTGTACCGTGTACATCCAGGGATGTGAAAGTTTTTCTGCTTTTGGCACCCTGTAATCATTTTCATTTTTCAACCAGTTGTGTTAAATTATAGATTAATACAGCTGCCTTTTAAAAAGCTAGAATTGGCATTTCTATTTTCCTTATTTCTACTCATTTTTAAATAAAATAGTAAAGGAAAGCTCAGTAAAATAATTACACAATTTATAAACATCGTTGAAAAGGGTGGTGATGATGTAGCAGGTGGTATGATTGGCTAGAAAGTATATCACCATGTTATAGACTTATTTAATCTTGAGAAAATGTAAAAATGTTCAAATTCAAACAGTGAAAGACAGATTAGGAATATTAGAGTATATAACATGAGAAAGTACAGATTAAACTGAAGCAGAATATTTGTGAATGATTGAACTAAGTAATAGATTGTACATGTAAGCAAACACACTTAATTTTGTGTAGCATTATATATTACATGTATTTGTTCTATATTTTATGTCCTGAATATACACATGAACCTACGTGCATAGTAATTTACCTTATCACTCATTTGAGCTGTGGGAGAGTAGGATGTTATGTTATTACTGAGTTCAGTGATGCTTTAGAATTGGAAACTAGGGGTGCCTGGGTGGCTCAGTCGGTTAAGCATCTGACTTCGGCTCAGGTTGTGATCTCACAGCTCATGAGTTTGAGCCCCACGTCAGGTTCTGTGCTGACAGCTTAGAGCCTGGAGCCTGCTTTGGCTTCTCTGTCTCCCTGTCTCTCTGCCCCTCCCCTGCTCACACTCTGTCTCTCTCGCTCTCTCTCTTTCAAAAATAAATAAACATTAAAGAAAAGAAAATAAAAGAAAAAAATAGAATTGGAAACCAGAAATGGAATGTTGGAAGTAAAGGCTTACGGTCAAACTCCAGGGGTGCTTGAGGGGTGAATAACTTATTGTTTCCCATGTTTAGTTTTTGAGTATTTGTACTTTAACCCTGTTTTAGTCCATCTGGACTGCTATAACAAAATACCATAGGCTGGGTGGCTTAAACAACAAACGTTTATTGCTTGCTTGGAAGTCCAAGATCAAGGTGACGGCAGGTGTCCAGTAAGGGCCTACTTCCTGGTTAATAGCTTGCCGTTTCCTTGCTGTGTTCTTAAATGGCAGAAGGGGGTACCGAGCTCTGGGATCTCTTTTATAAGGATGCTTGCTAATCACGTTCATGGGGGGCTCCACTCACATGACCTAATCACTTCCCTAAAACTCCACCTCCAAATATCATCACCATGGGGATTAGGTTTCAACATAGCAATATGGAGGGACACAAACATTCAGTCCATTGCAAACTCTCTGAGATGAGAGGAATGGCCACATAATAAAAAAGCAAGTATCAACAGTTTTAAAAACAGGGCATAAAGACTGGTCATTAGTTACATTTTTTTCATTATTGCTAAAATATTACAAGCCCTTACTATTAGTAAGTGGTTACTGAAGGTAGTGGTCAAGATATTTAGAGCTTTTCATATTCTTCCTCTCTAGACTGTGCATCGCTTGAAGGTAGGAGCCCTGACTGCTTCTTTGTATTTGTGGTACACATCACAGTGCCTAATGCTATATATTTTTAGGGAATTTAATGGAAGGAAGGAAGCATGGAAACTTATTCTGGTAACCCAACTGTATTTTTATTATTTGTGAGATCATTTAGTGGCATGTGTGGACTGATCATTGAGGGTTCTTTGTGATGAACAACAAGAAATGAATGAGTGCCAGCACTTGAAACTCTAGGCATCCCACTTTTAGTCCCGTGTGTTCACCAACTCCCTCCAAATTTCTCTTCTTAGCTAAAGCTTCAGGTTAAAACCATTGTTCTCAGGTATAGGTGCTCTCGGTAGTGAATCCACATTGCCCTTCCTTTTCCATCTGCTGCATTGCCCTTCCTTTTCCATCTGCTGGCCAGAATGTGGTGTATGTGAGGGGGTTGTTGAGACATCAAGTGTTCGACCTGGCTTCCTGGGCCTCACCTTCCCTCGCTGCTGCCCATATACTGTCTCTACTCAATCTCAAATGATAAAAATTTGCCCCTTTCCCAGATGAAGCAGCTTCCTGTGAAATCTGTGATGGTAAGAGAAAAAGCAGTAGCAGGGACCAGTAGGGAAGAAGCAGATGGGCTACAGCAGATCACATGAGTTTTCTTGAAGCTGTGGGAAATCCTGTGGATCTCAGCACATCTTGACCTTTGCTTTGAAAAAGACTGGCATAGGATCCTGTGGGTGGCTGCTACATCTCCCAAGACCTGATAATACTAATTTGTTTTAGTCAGGTGGTTCAAATTTTGTCTGGGAGCAGTGGGTTCCCAGTTGCAGACAGTCTTTTAGGGAACAAGGAGAGAAGTGAATGAAGCATTGATAGGAATTGAATGATATTGAACAATAAAATATTTAAAATATTTACTGGACTCCCCTTATATTCTGTTGGTCTGTATATGTGTTCTTTTTGTCGTTCTTTTCTCATTAGCTAATAATCAGAATAGCTAGTTTTATTGTGTACTTACTCTGTGTCAGGCACACTGCGAAATTCTTTTTATTCAATCACAGTAACCCACAGTCTATCTTATCATCATCAAGTGAACTCCATAGTAGCATTTCTCTCACAAAAGTACAGAGAACTAATTTTTATTCAGCAGCGATTTGTACATACAATGAATATATGAACATATGTACATGCAATGAATATCTTATAGAAAAAAGTTGGGGGAGTCCAAATCTATGAGTTTGGACTAATTGTGCTTATGTCTTGACAGGGATACAACTTTTAAGCTTTTCACTGAGGAAATCTTATAAAGTTGAGTTGGGGATTCTGGAGGGGCATAAGAGAGACCTTTAAGTCTTCTCTCTTACATCTCTTTTCGAAACCTTCTAAAGAAAAGAAGCCAGGTTGTGGGCAGTATGGCCAAGTCATACTTTTTCTCATCTTATTTTTGAGTGCCCTAAGAAAACAAAACATGCATACTCTTCTTTTTTGTAACTACTGTGTAAAACTTGAGACCATAACTTACATTTAACACTGGACTTTGCTTACCTACACAGAATAGATAAATGATTTCATTGTCTGACAGGGAAATCGGCTGTTCTTTCGGTGAAGTAATGAATGATAATGTTTTGTTTTAAATATACAAGAAGTTATCAGAATTCATCAAGACTACTATAGGATTTTTGTGTGTTTTTCTCCCCCCAACTTCACTGAAATAACAGCACTATGAGTTTAAGGTATACAAAGCATGATTTGATTTACATGTATTGTAACTGTAATTGAAATGATTACCATAATAGATTTTTGTTTCTTAAACTATATACCTGAAATCAATAACCACAGAGATTTTTATCTCTTTCCATGAATAATTATAATTTACAGGTATTTGGCATATATACATGTATATATATTATATAAATAAGTATACTTATTTTAGTTTACATTTTCTACAAATGCTGCATTAAAGCTAAAACTAGCTGTTTTTATTTGGAATACTCATTGCATGTACATATATTCATATATTCATTGCATGTACAAATAGCTGCTGAATAAAAATTAGTTCTCTACACTTTTGTGACAGAAATGCCACTATGGAGTTCACTTGATGATGATAAGACATAGACTGTGGGTTACTGTGATTGAATAAAAAGAATTTCACACAGTGTACCTAACACAGAGAAAGTACACAATAAAATTAACTATTCTGATTATTAGTTAATGAGAAAAGAACGACAAAAAGAATACATAATTACAGACCAACAATGTAAGGGGAGTCCAATAAATATTTTAAATATTTTATTATTCAATATAATATTATTCAATTCCTATATGTTATATATTGCCTCTTGGATTCTAGAAATCACCTAAAATGTGACGTGCAAAGTGTAGTGAAAAATATCTATAAACACATTAAAGATTAAAACAGTGGCTGAGTCCATTGAAAGGAAATGATCTTATGAATTAGTAATGAAGGTGCATTTACAGGTTATTGTCGTACTAGGGTCTGAGTTTTAACAGCTGCTGGTAGTTTAAACTAATAGGACTCTGAATAGCCCATAATTGAGGATTCATTCTGTTTATGGATTGTTTCTTAATAGAAACACTTAATAGTATTACCTGTCTTAAATTACTTCAAAGAGTAGTTATAAAAATGAAATAAGGTAAGTACATATGTTTTATAAACATGATAAGTGCGAGAGATCTCAGTGTGTATGTAATATACAAAATTATAAAATTATTAAGTTTATTGAGTGATAGTTTTAGGAGTTGTTTGAAGCTTCATTTAGATCCCATGAATATAATTAGTGACAATTTCAAAGTGTATTGGACTGAAAGAGTTAAATTTGTGTTACAAACATCTAATATTAGAAGACTATTTAAGTTAAATAGGAGGCCAGGTATTTTAGAAACAGATGCCATATAGGCCATGAATATATTAATGTCATTTAGAACATGTTTTTAAGTTTATTTATTTTGAGAGAGAAAAAGAGAAAATGCAAGTTGGGGAGGGGCAGAGAAAGAGGGAGAGAAAAAGAATCCCGAGCGGGCTCCACACTGTCAGCACAGAGCCCAATACGAGGTTTGAACTCACGAACTGTGAGATTGTGACCTGAGCCGAAGTTGGATACTTAACTGACTGAGCCACCGAGGTGCCCTAATTTTTTTTTTAAATGTTTTTATTAATTTTTGAGTGAGAGCGTGAGTAGGGGAGGGGCCAAGAGAGAGGAGGACAGAGGATCTGAAGCAGGCTCTGTGACCTGAGCAGAAATCAGACACTCAACTGACTGAGTCCCCTAGGTGAGCCATTAATGTCATTTTTATGTATCATTTAATCAGGTACAAGGTCCTTACCTGGTTATATACTAGTAACATTTTGCTCCTTTCTTCTTTTGACTCTGTGTGCTTGAAAACAAACTGCATGTTCTTAAGACTATTCTAATATTTAAATATTTTATTAATTTTCTGGCCCTTTTTGCAATTAGCTGGAAGGAAGGATGTTTTCTTCTAATCAGAACTGATAATACTAGTTTTTCAAACTAATCCAATTAAAGAACACAAAGGCCAGTAATCTTATTTTGTTTCTAAGCAAAGCATACATAGATAACAGCTTTTAAATACTATGTCTGAAACACCACATGAAATGTAGCTATATTATAGCACTCATTATTAAAATTATCTTAATAACCATCACACATTGATTTTTCCCTTTAATTATAGAAAAGAGGAAAATTTGAAATAATCAGAATTTGAGTGTCTCTCATTTATCTTGCTCTGTACCAGACACTTTGGTGAGATATAAAAAAATTTCCAAATACCTTGACTTTGAGGAGCTTAAAGGCGGGCTAAAATATATTTTAAAAATTATCAAAAAAACATTAAAAGGGATTTGTAAATAAATGCCAAAGAATGTGATAAAATTAATAAATGTTCTAGAAGTGACAAGAGTGAAAGTTAAAAAAATTTTTTAAGTTTTCAAAATTTATTTCAGTGATCTCTACACCCCACGTGGGGCTTGAACTTATGACCCCAAGATCAAGAGTTGCATGCTGTGGGTGCCTGAGTGGCTCAGTCGGCTAAGTGTCCGACTTTGGCTCAGGTCATGATCTCACGGTTTGTGGGTTCGAGCCTTCAGATTCTGTTTCCCTCTCTGTCTGGTCCTTTCCCATTCAGCCTTGCTCAAGTGCATGTGTGCACTCTATTTCTCTCTCTCTCTCAAAAAGAAATAAACATAAAAAAAAACTTTGTTAAAAAAAAAAGAGTTGCATGCTCTTCCACCTGAGCCAGCCAGAAGCCCCAAAGAGTGAAAGTTTTAATATCATTTCCTTGAAAGAAGTATGCTAACATTTTATTATGCTGGAAGAAATCAGAATTGATTTCAAACTATTTACTAGGTTTTGAACCAAGATGATGTCAGTTTTAGGTCTGCTGACCGGTTTTTCTAATAATCACCATCAGCCTTCTTGGAGCATAGTATATAAGTAAAACGCGCATTATCTTTTCTTTCTTCCCAGGCATACTTCCGACAGGGTGTTGCCCTCCAGTACCTCGGACGTCATGCCGATGCCCTGGCAGCCTTTGCATCTGGACTGGCTCAGGACCCCAAGAGTCTCCAGCTTCTGGTGGGGATGGTAGAAGCGGCCATGAAATCTCCCATGAGAGGTAAATATGATGAAAGTGTTTGGTCTGACACTAATTTAACTGATTTAAGGACATTCCTAGCCTTTGAAGACTTTGGACATTGAGAATTGGTAGGTTATTGCTGTGGCCAAGATTGGACATTTTACACAAAGGAAGATCAGGAATCACTGTCCATGGCTGGTGTTAATGAGGCAGAACAGGATGGTGGTAAGAACACTGGTGCAGAAGCTTATGGACCTGGATTATAGTTTCAAATTTTTCATAAACTAACTTTATGACTAGGGTGAATGAATGAACTTTTCTGGATTTCAGGGTTATCCAAAGAATACTTTTTTAAAAATAGTTCTGAGATTCCGTACCTCTAAATCACAACACCTCTAGTAGTAAATTGATTTGCTCAGTTGGACCAATATGCCATCTAGAAATAAATGAGAGAAGATATTAGATATTCTAACATTGTGTAAAAGGAAATAATGGATCTAACTGTAGGCTATGTCTAACGTTTTTCAGAGGAACATGAAAAAACCATGTTGAATTAAAAGGAAAGAGAAGAGACAGACACTAGTTTACATGGTTTTCTCCTGTTGTTACTTCTGTTTTATACCAATTGGTATTCTGGAAAAACAGTGGATTGGAACTAGTATCAAAGGTTGGAGGAGTTCTGAGGCCCCAAACTGATTGACTTCACTCTGAGAAACATGGATTTTTGCTGAATGAGCTCTTGGACAGATTAGGCTGAAAGGGTACACCAATAGTCATCTTTGCAGTGATGGATACACTGAGGCAGATTGGTGGCAAATAGTAGACAGCGAATAATATTCCATATTAGATTATGTCAAACAGAACTTTATTTTGTCTCTGAAATGGTACGTTTCTGAATGAACCTAAAATTTTTGATGGCAGTATCATTAGACATCTAGTTTCGAAAATGTTTGTGGCATTATGTAGTTTTAATATACTGGCTCATACACTATTTGGCTCAAAATAAAAGCTAAGTAAAAGTTTGATGAACTAAATGGTACTCCGTCTCTGAGCAATTCATAGCTATAAAAAATGTTTTCCTGAAAGTTGAATATTTCATGTTTTAGAAAAAAAGTGATAAGGAAATCTCTCCTCATGTGATTTTATAACCCCATACAAAGCTGAGTCTTAGCTTGTAGGAACCTAATGGCTTCTCCCACTGGGGGACCTGCTGTTAATAAACTCTGACTTAGAACAGATGCGCTTTGGAGCTCCAGGGCTTGGGGCGGGTGGGGGAAGTGGACAACAACAACAAAAATCAATCTGTCTCTCCTTGCCATTTTCTGGCATTTTCTCATTCTCTCCCTACATCCTTCTGCAAGTAATTTACATGGAATATATATATATATATATATTTACATGGGATATATATACATATATATATATATTTACATGGAATATATATATATGTATATATATAGTTCTTGAAGATATCACTTCTTTATTCTGAGGTGTTTCTGCTGCTGCCTTAGAATATTGGAGTGAATGTGTTGAGATCAGCAGAATCATACTTACCATTTTGCCTTTGAAGCAATTTGTTTAGATAAATGTAAGAAAACCTTCCTGCACTTCGAGAAAGAGTTCAGTGCTGCTGTCCTGTCCCCCTTAGGGTTTTCTGTGCTGCATTCTCTCCTATCTTATACCGAATGACCTAAGGCTGACCCTGGAGAAAGCCGCATCTTACAGGTGCCTGGAGCGCTTCAGTATTTTCTTCTCTTTCCTTAAGGCGATTTGATTTATCTCATTTATTTTTAGCATTGCCTTTACCCCTGTACCTATTCCAGGTGGGCTTCTCTTATCAACATTTTATAGAGGCTGTTCCTTGGCACGGTGTTGTTCTGTGCATCATTTCACATCTTAATGACCTCTCTTTTTGTCATATGGTTGCAATTCACAAAATCTGTCATCATTTGCTGCCCATTTTTTACCCACTGTTTATTTTAGCCTCCTGCAGCTTTCTGAGTTCCTGCCATTGTTGTGTATCTGTGCAGTTTGGGTCACTTTACATAGAGGTCTGATCTGTTACATCGTTTTTCTGGTTTTGGTTTTCTTCTTTTACAATTCTTAAGTGCAAAAGAGAAAGCTCCCTAGTCCAGGTGCTTCTATAAGGAAACAAAGCTCTAGTGGTGTGCATAGCATCCCTGTGGTTTGGTCTTTTGGGGAAGTTTCAAGATTTCTTTTTTTTTTTTAAGTTTATTTTTATTTTGAAAGAGAGAGAGAGGGAGAGAGAGCACGTGCAGGGGAGGGGCAGGGAGAGAGGGAGAGAGTGAGCATCTCAAGCAGGGGCTCCAACCCAGGAACTGTGAGATCATGACCTGAGCTGAAACCAAGAGTCGGACACTCAATCAACTGAACCACCCAGGTGCCCTAAGATTTCATTATTTTTAAAGGTAGGGCCAATCTACGTTAATATGCCCTCTTCCCACATAAATATGTTCTATTTATCCATATTGAAACTTACTTGATTTTTTTATAGTGTTGCTGATACTGCTAACTGAATTCATAAGTCTATTTTACTTTATTTTTATGATTTCACTCATGTTCACCAACCAAGAGATCAGTTAAACTACTTCTCCTGTGGATATATTTACGTCCTTATATATAATGTATTTCCTTAAATCATTAATGAAAATGTAAAAATAAGCATAAATATAAAATGATACTTTTTCATGACTTCTCAAGTTATCCTTTCACTATTTTCTCTTTCTCCTTTTGAGATAGTCTGTCAGCAATCTCAGCACATTGTATCTTATAAATGCTTATGCAAATTTGGATGGGATAGGACAGAGCTATTGCCACCCAAATTCAATAATATAATTACAAAGTGAGATTGAGTTTACCTTTATTTGTTCCTCTAAAGACGCCAGGGCTGCTTCTTGCTGAGGGTTCTCTTGTGTATATTTTCTCTCCTCCCGTTAATTTGATAATCTAAAGACTATTACATTTATGGGCTATCACCTGTCGTGGTGTTTCTACCAGCTCCAGAGGATCCAGGGAAGCTAATTTAAGGAGTGCTGGTGGAAAATGGCTGTTGAATGTATAAGCTTTTCTCTGAGGGTCAAGTTGGGGCTCACCTTTTATTTGCCTAATTGCCACCCCCCCTCGGTGAGCTCTTTCCCTCTGATTTTCTTTTAGGTGGCAGTCACTTCACAGGAGGCCTGTTTTCTGAAATGTTATGTTAAGAAAAAAAAGACTGGAACCGAATCCCAGTGCTGCCCTTTGCTATTTCATTGACTGAGCAAGGTTGCTTCCTTTCCCTACACCTCAGTCCTTACCCGTAAGAGGGAAATGACAATATACACCTCCTGATGTTGTTTTGAGAATCCAGCACCAGAAAGCGTAAGTTGGTCCTTGCAGGCCACCTTCCCCTCTTCAGTGTGATGTGCTCCTCGCTGAGGAGTGCACGTAGCAGCAGTAGCAAGCCTGCTCTTGGATTTTTGACAAGCCTGCTCTTGGATTTTTGACAGGCACGGCGTTGTGTGGAATGAACACTGTGCTACTGTATGTGGTCCTCTTGCTGAGCACTCACTGGAAAATTTGGTCTCAGGCCTCAGTGTCAGGAAGAGTGTATTTCTCCCGAGTAGGTATATTTTTATTTAAAAGATCTGGGAATTTATGTAAAAGATCCGGGTGGCTTAGTGGGTTCAGCTCAGGTCATTCATGATCTCGCGGTCCGTGAGTTCAGGCCCCATGTAGGGGCTCTGTGCTGACAGCTCGGAGCCCGGAGCCTGCTTTGGATCCTGTGTCTCCCTCTCTCTCTGCCACTCCCTCACTCACGCAGGTGTTCCCTCTCTCTCTAAAAAATAAGTGAACATTAAAAAAAATTTTTTTGAAGGTCTAGGAATTTTATTTTATTTTTATTTTTTATCCCAAAATTATTCCTTTTGTAATTTTTTTTTATTTTTTAAATTTACATCCAAGTTAGTTAGCATGTAGTGCAACAATGATTTCAGGAGTGGATTCCTTGGTGCCCCTTACCCATTTAGCCCATCCCCCCTCCCACAACCCCTCCAGGAACCCTGTTTGTTCTCCTTATTTAAGAGTCTCTTATGTTTTGTCCCCCTCCCTGTTTTTATATTCTTTTTGCTTCCCTTCCCTTGTGTTCTGTCTTAAAGTCCTCATGAGTGAAGTCATATGATATTTGTCTTTCTCTGACTAATTTCGCTTAGTATAATACTCTCTAGTTCCATCCACGTAGTTGCAAATGGCAAGATTTCATTCTTTTTGATTGCTGAGTAATACTCCATTGTATGTATGTATATATATATATATATATATATATACATATACAGGTCTGTATATATACATATATATATATACAGGTCTAGGAATTTTAAAAGTGATCCCTGCTCCTTTTGCTTTGTCCTCTACGAAGCATAGAGCCCAGTGTCCTGGCCACCTTAAGGAACTGGGCCAGGTCTTACAGTCGGCCTGTCTGTATGCTGAGTTTTATTGCCTTTTCCTGACTTTCTACCCATTCTGACTTCTGTGTTCTCTACCTTTATTTCTGTGGAAGGCCTCTGAATCCTTTGAGAAACCTTATACAGACAAACTTGGGAAAGTGTGACAAAGCGCTTAGACAAAGTACTGAACATGTCAGTTGTTTTTCTTTTCTTTCCTTTTGTTTTCTTGAGGAGGGTTAAGTTTGACTCTTTGTATAAACCAAAAGTTTTCTAATTGTGGTACAATATATATAACATAAAATTGTCCAATTTTAACCATTTTTAATGATACAATTCAGTGGCATTATGTCCTTTATAGGGTTATGCCATCATCACCACCATCCAGAACTTCTTCATCTTCCCACGTTGATACTCTGTCCCCATTAAATAGTAACTCCCTGCTCCCCCTCTTCTCGGCTTGGGGCAACTACCATGCTGTTTTTAGTCCTGCATTTAACTACTCTGGATTCCTCCTGTAAGTGGAATCATACAATAGCTGTCCTTTTGTGACAAGCCCAGCAGTCTTTAGTTTCCTTCTTAAGGAATTACCCTAAGGAAAGATGAAAATTAAAATTAAGTGCATGTTATGAGCCTTACCTCTAAATTTTGTTTTTTGGGAATACTTTACCCTTATCATACTTTGCTTACTTTCTTACCTTTCGATAGTTGCTGTTCTCTCTTTGGGTCACTGTTTTGGAGTGAAATTTATCCCTTGTTCTCCATTTCTTTTGTCGTTGAAAATTCAGGACTTTGCTTCTAACTGGTTTTTTTGGCTTTTATCTCTTCTAAACCAGTCCATGCTTTGTTTTTCTCCCAGAATGAACTTTCTAAAATGTAAGTCTGATCGGTCGTTCTTTTATTCATAATTCTGTTTTCTCCATTGCTTACAGGATAGAGGCCACAGCCTCCTTAGTATCAGAGATCTTTCCTCTCTTTCATTCTCATCTCCAAGACATCCTCAACTAAAATAACCTGCAGTTCCTGAAAAAGTTTCTTATATCTTCAATTTCTTTTTTTTAAATTCTTTTAAATGTTTGTTTATTTTTGAGAAAGAGAGAGAGAGAGCAGGGGAGGGGCAGAGAGAGAGGGAGACACAGATCTGAAGCAGGCTCCAGGCTCTGAGCTGTCAGCACAGAGCCCGAGCGGGGCTCGAACTCCCGAACCTTGAGATCATGACCTGAGCCGAAGTTGGACACTTAACTGACTGAGCCACCCAGGCACCCCCTTATATCTTCAATTTCTAATAAGAGGTCCCTTCCTGTGGAAAGAATTCCCAGACCTACGTGGGTAGGGTTAGCACTTTTCTCCTTTGGGAAAGGAGAATGCCAAGAATTCTGGCTCAAGAGTTGTATCATTATTTTATGTTACTAAGAAAATGTTGATGTTTAAATGATGACACAATTCTTGTCATTTAACTTTTTATTTTATATAAACTGAAAGAGCTCTGTTGGAACCCTTTAGACACAGAAGTGGCATACCACTGTGAGGCACTATCATGTTCAGAGACATTAAATCCCAAATCCAGAGATGTTGATATGTGAATAAATGTGTATCTCAGAACTGATGAAATATAGTATATCTCTTAGCCAAATGTGATTGTTATTAATGGTCTCTACTACATTCCTAAAAGCTCTTCACATTTCAGGAAATGTGACTGTGTTCATCTTAAATTCTTAAAGGCTGTGCATTTAGAAAGCACATAACTGGTGTTCAATGAATGTTGTAGAGGACCTCTACATTCTTATGGAGTTGGCTTAATATTGGCTATTTCATATATCATGCATAGTTTCTAGAAGGAAAAACATCATAACAGCTGCCAAATCTCTGTTTAACCTAGCCTGATAAAATCACAAAATTAGTCCCTTTACTAAGAGTCTGCGTTTACTCTAGAATAGGAATTAGAATAATAGAATAGTAGAGTTGGAAAGAATCTCAGAGACAACTAATCTAGCCTGTACTTTTTATACATCAGGAAAACTTGTCCTACCACTTTTATTTATCAAAAGCATGCACGTTTGTTAATTAGAACTTCTGACTAGTGAGTGTGGGCCAAGGGGACATAATTACCTCCAAAAGCAGAGAAATTTGACATTAAAAATGTTAAATTTACATAAAGTGAAATGGACTTTTGTGTATATATCTGTGCACATGCATAGATGTACACACATGTATATATTTATGCATACAGGTACATAATATGTATAGACATATACATATCTATCACATGTATAGATTTATGTAACTGTCACCAGAATCGCAATCTATACATTTGACACAGTGAGACCGAGGCTGTGTGGCTTTGAAATCCAGGTCTCTTTATTCTTCACTAAGTGTTTCCTCCATTATTTCATATTTGCTTCCTTCCTCGTAAAATAGTCTCTGGTCCATTCAAGCTGGACTCTTCATCATTCTCTATCATTCCATGTACCTATCTTCTTCTGGGACCTTTCTTTAGGATAAAACTTCTACTTAAAATACCCTCTACTCTCAGAAAAAAAACAGACTTGTTTAAGTCCTACCTACTCTTTCTTCACTTAATCAAGTTATACTTCCATGAAGCTTTCTGATTACCCTTAATAGTCGCTCCCTTTTCTAAACTCTTGTAACATATACTGTATATGAGCTTGCATTTAATTTATCTTTTAATGTATTTACATTCTCCTTCCTATATACTGCAAATGGAGATTTTATCTTTTACCTCTTGTACCTCCAACTTCATTTTTATTTACTGAACATTTGTAGAATTGAAGATTTCTTTTTTTTTTTTGGCGGGGGTAATCTTCCAGGTATTTCCCTCAGTCCTCCAACTGTGGCAATGTTCTGTCTTCTTTATACCGTTCTGTAGTTTTAGCGGCTCAATTAGAAGGCTCCTCTTTTGACCTTGGCCATGGCTGCCATGTTTAAAAGAAAAATCACCAGCTGAAGCATGGTGTCTTTGCAGGCCATTAGTCATTTTGGGCTCTCTGTGTCTGAACCCTCTTGCTGTGTTTTGGCAATTCCCTATGTTATACTTCTGCCTACCGCCTTCCTTCCACAGTAAAAGCTGAGAATATCAGATCCTAATTTTCCCATCCTCCTGTGAAGCTAGGACCCACCTGTGAATCAGGAGCTAAAGGTTCAAAGAAGAAAGGGTAGCACAGAATTTGTTCTGGTCGTGTTGGTTGGCAGTCGTGACATCTGTTTTCTAAGGGTGGCATGGAGTAGTGATGGAGGCAGCCGTGGAACCTGTGGTCTCCTGTGTTGAGTTGCAACATTCATGTTGTTTTCACTGTGGAGCTTTTGTGGCATGATTTTGACTGTGGGTCTGGAGGCCTGATTTTTCACATTTGGCAATAGCTCCTCTGTGCATTTCTTTTCTACTTATAACCAGCCAAGACTGGTTTCTTTTGTCAACAACTAAGAATTTTGCCTGGTATGGTGTCATACAGCCTGGACGTAGAGGCCTACAATGGGTTCTTGTCTTGGCTCTGTCCCAAACTGTCTGACCTTGGATGAATCACTTAAATATTTAGATTCATCATTTTTAAAATGGGTATTTTCAAGGTCTTTTCATCTCTAAGTTCTTTTATTTTTGCTTCTGCTAATTGACTGGTGGGACGCTAATGTGATCATCATTGGCTGCCAAACCCATCAGCGGGTACCACCAAATTCTGTTCACATTTATTTCAGTATGGTACTGGTCTTTTCTATTCCAGTAATTCCTGGGTTCTTGTGCCTGTATTTAACCCTATTGGTTAGCTAGTGTTTACTGGTACTGTGCACGCTTGCATCTTGACAGGTGTAAAAATGTTCTTTGTTCTCTGTTTAGTGATCTGATTGAAGGGGAAAAATGCTTTAGGCACCAGTAGGTTTCGAGGTTTCTGTGGTAATGTTGATTCAGACGAGAGCTCCTTAGTGTAGAGCTGAAATTCAAAGTCATAAATTGTAAAAATTACATTTTAATGCAGTACTGTTGGCTGAGAGATTCAAGATTTAAAGAGACCAGCCTTTTAATAGTTTTTTACATGTGCACACTGGAACAACTAATGTGAAATAGTTTTTCAGGAAAGCTAACAAATGCGTTCTAAGTGCCACATCAGTGTAGGGTTATAGCCATTGGCTCTGCAATTGTCTTTTGAAAAAATGGGAGAAGAGGGAGAAGGCACTTAGAGGTCATCCACATTCAAACCTAGCTTCAGAAGGAAAGAATCTTTTCGTGGCTTTCTGACCCCTAGTCTCTGTCCTTTCCAGACACCACATGAAAATAAAACGCGATTAACATTAATTTTGTCTTCTGTCTTATCTTAGCAAATGCACATGATTTTATGGTTTCATTTGTCACCACGGCAAAAACTGATAATACTTTAAAATTTGTTTTCTTTTATGTTTTATTTATTTTTGAGAGAGAGGGAGAGAGAGAGGCAGAATACAAGCAGGGGAGGGGCAGAGAGAAAGAGGGAGACATAGGATCCGAAGCAGGCTCCAGGCTCTGAGCTGTTAGCTTAGAGACCAACATGGGCCTTGAAGTCATGAACTGTGAAGATCATGACCTGAACTGAAGTCAGATGCTCAGCCGACTGGGCCACCCAGGAGCCCTAATACTTTTTTATTTGGTCATACTCGTCTTAGAAGCAGCAGTGGACACTGGGCTGCAGTGAGGATGATGGAGATTTTGTTGGGAGAGCGTCTTTTATTGCATCATCTAGGGAAAAGGTGGATGGAGTTTTATTAATCAGACATTCAGATTCAGATTGCACAAACATTTATTGAATGCCAGATGGGTTAGGGACTATCACCTATGCGGCAATGGTGTGGCAATGGTAAGTTTTCAAGTTAGTGCCCACATTGTGCCAATTGCTGTGGAATTACTATAAACCTTTAAACACTCCTACAGCGGTCTTCAGATTTAGCCAGGGAAATGTCTTAAAAATTAACACACATGGAACAAGTCTAAAATAGTTAGGGGTCAAACTCTGCAATACTAACTCTAAAAATGCGGCAGAAGTTTAGATACAGAGTAATGTGGGCTGGAGGGCCTGAGAATACCACGTGGTAGAGTCAGAACTTGAGGGGTGTGCTTGTAAGATTTTTTTTAAGTTTATTTATTTATTTAAAGACAGAGCATGTGTGACTAGGGGAGGGGCAGAGAGAGAGGGAGACAGAGAATCCTGATGGAGGGCTCAGACTCATGAACCGTGAGATCATGACCTGAGCTGAAGCAGACCCTTAATTGACTGAGCCACCCAGGTGCCCCGTGCTTATAAGATTTTGAGAGGACAGCAGGACAGAGGAGGGAGAACTGTTCAGGGAAAGTGGCACATCATATTCAAAGAAAGAGTGGAAGGGAAGGTGAGTGTGGTATATGCATGTGCAGTGGAGAGAAGGAAATTACCGGACTAAGATTGGGGTTACCGAGTCCTATGTATAAGCAGACACTGAGGGTAGTGCTAGAGTAAAGGTTGAAGAGTTTGTACTCGAAATAGCCCATAAAAAGGTATGACAAACAAATGTTTTAAAGCATATTACAAAAGATTGTTTTGTATATCATCCTACATTCTCCTTTCCATTTTTTTTTCCCCAGACTCCCTCGAGCCCACTTATCAGCAGCTTCAGAAAATGAAACTGGACAAGAGCCCCTTTGTGGTCGTATCTGTGGTTGGGCAGGAACTCCTGACAGCTGGCCATCATGGCGCCTCTGTGGTTGTCTTAGAAGCTGCTCTCAAGATTGGCACCTGCAGCCTCAAACTGAGAGGTTCGGTTTTCTCTGCCCTGAGCAGTGCTTACTGGTCTCTTGGAAACACAGAGAAGAGTACTGGATACATGCAGCAGGACTTGGATGTAGCCAAGACCTTAGGTAGGGTATGCTTCTGTCTTTTATTTCAGTACAGAAAGGAAATAAAGAAAACTGATTAGCCTGACATGGATAGGGATACCACATGCAATGAAAAGTGAGTGTGTCTCTAGAATATTCTGTGTTTTAGAGTGCTTAGGTCTCCAGCGCTTTTCTTATAACAAGATACCAAGGCTCCCCAAAGGCCAAGATATGTGGATTAACATATTCATTGCCCTCTTCAGAGATTTGGGCTCACAGATTTAATATCCCAAATGATAGTATTGATGGGTGAATCTTTCATCTTAATTTTAATTTTTGCCTCCCTTAGGAGGCGTCAGCATTTTGTCAGAGGCAGTAGTACAGTGCACTGGTTAGGAGTGGGGCCTCTGGAGCCAGACTGCTGAGTTTAGCACCTTGGCTCTGCCGCTTACTAGCCATATGACCTTCTGCAAGTTGCCTCAGCTGTCTGTGCTACCATTTCCTCATTTGTAAAATGCATGTGGCTTATGATTACGGTTGTTGTCACAGCGATTATTCAGTGACTTGCAGGGTTGCAGTAAGAGCAGAGACACGGTAATTCTGCCATCAGCATACTTGCAAAGAAGCAACACATTGTAGTAGGTTTGTAGTTAAATCACTGAATCAACAAGCTGATGGTTGTTCAGATCCAGAGGTCATTAGCAGAGCATTGAGCTGACTCCTAACAGCTGGTTTGTGTCAAGTTCTTTATCCTCTCATTTCTAGGACCCCTACATCCCTGACTGTAGTTGTATGTTATAACAACAGTTACTGTCCAGAGATTCGAGTTCTAGGACCATAACTTACTACATAGAGTCTTGGAGAAGAAGCAAGTACTTTTCTAAAAGAAGGGAAGTGAAATCTTAGCTAGTAAATCTATGGTTCTTAAATTAATATGGGCATTACAAATTATAATTAACACTATAACTTAGAGAAATTTTATCTTTTTTTAAAATCCAACCCAGGTGACCAGACAGGAGAATGCCGAGCTCATGGGAATCTGGGCTCTGCATTCTTCTCCAAAGGAAATTATCGGGAGGCTCTCACTAACCACAGGCACCAGTTGGTGCTCGCCATGAAACTCAAGGATCGAGAGGTAGGAAGTTTACCTGCAGACCTTATACATTTTTTTGGAAACATGGAGTCTTTTTTTGCCGTTCAAAATGTTTTAGGCACCCTAAAATGTTGCTTTTAGAAGTTGATGATCATTGACTCTTTCATCACCAATCAGGTATTGAATGTCTACCACATATAGACCTTAAGGGTACAGAGATGGATAAGACTTGGCCCCTGACTTCAGGATCTAACAGCCTGCATTGTCAGATACATTGCTCTTATTCAATTCAGATATGAAAGGAAGAGACCTATGTAAAATTAACAAAAAATGTATCTTCATGATATATCCGTTAAGTTAAAGAAACACACATTTGCTTTATTTGAGATGGGGTATTTTTACTGCAAGCTCTTCATGTTGTGTCTTTGATGGACTTTTAACTCAGGTGGTAGAAGCATAGTAAGTCTGATTGAGAGACATGAATTATAATGATAAAGAATACTGTCTATCTTTATTAGAGAAACGGAATGTAATCTTCTCAGAGAGTTGGTATCCAGTAGATGCAGCATGATGAGAAAGTGCCTGCCAAGTGGAGAGAGGGTAGGGTTTGGAGCAAACTGTTCTGGTACTTCCTGGCTCAGAGATCTTGGGGAAATTATTCCTTAATTCCTCTTTGCCTCTGTTTTCTTATTTAGAAAATAATGATTGTATTTATCCCATACGCAACTGTGATAGGATTATAAATAATATATATATGTAAAGTGCCTAACATGGTACTTGGAATTCCATAAATGGTAGCTTCTATACTATAATATTATTAACAAGAGGAGGGTAATAGGAGAGGTAATAACAAATTTATGAATCAATCTATGTGTTGGGAAGTATATTTAGTTATTATATTTAGTTATCTTAGAATTTCACTGTGGGACATTATAGAGATTAATTATATTATTTAAATGACTCAGCATCTTCAAGTCTCTAGAACACGGTCAGTCACTAGGAGCGAACTGGGGAAGAAAAAAAACCTTTGTTTCAGTGGTGTGCTGGAATCTCCCCTTGGGAATGGGAGAGACTTCCATAAAGTCTCTCTCATCCATGGATGTCAGAAAAAAGCCTTTGAAAGCTGCCAAAATATATCATTCAAGGGAGATGGACTTCAGGTGATTTTATTCTCAAAATAATACTAAAGACTTTTCTCTTTGTTTATTTACTCTTAGTTTACAAACAGTTCTTAAAAGCCAGATAATCTGACTTCTCCATGTTAAGGGAATGAAAAGAGGGATCGGACTTCTAGATGCAGATATACTGGTGGCATTAAGTGAGAGCCAGGTTTAAGAACTAAACCAGCATAGCTGTCTAAATAGGGCCATTTAGTGAAGGCTCGCATGTCTATAAATATGTCAAAAGCTGCATTTGTACTCTATTGTCCTGACCTTTGGGATGCATATATATTAGACCAATTACTGAATTGGGTCCAAAGACTTGTAATTAGGGCATAGGATTATCATAGGTATTAAAAAGGAGAAGTGAAAATTTTCTGGCTTCCCTCTTCTTAATAGTGTAATTTTCTATAGCCTGTGTTATCTGGGTTTTATAAACCTTTGCTGTATAATAATAAGAAATCATTAAATTATAAGCATGGAAGGGACCTTGAGATAATACTAGAACCAGTTGCCTCCCCAAATCTTCCCATCTTCAAATTTCTGCCTGCCACAGCCACTCCATCTCCCCCTCTTTTGGCCTCTACTTCACCACCACACTAGTTCACAAACCTGCCTTTTGGGAAACCATTCTTATGTATAAGTAAGACTGATTTTATCCCCTCTGGGACTAGACAGAGAATGTTCAGCCATAATTAATGGCCTGTGGCCTCTCCTTTTCCAAGCTGAAAATCCCATTAATTTTATTTTTTTCCCATTAATTTTCTCTTCAAAGTTTCTCATTATCAAAACTGGAATAATTTTTACACCCCCCTCCTGACTATTTCATTTTCACTGTTGCCCATTCTGGTTGCCGGTTAGCATCGGCCACAGGGGAAGCCTTGTTTTGGGATGTTCTATCTAGCCCATGCCCCTGCTCTGTATTGCCAAAGCGTATTTATCTGATTTCTAGACTCACCTGTAGAATTCCTCTTTTCTCTCACGGTGTCTCTTCTGTTGTGTTTGCCCCTGGAATCCTAGGGTACCATTCATTTTCTTGAAAATTTAATGCTTTTTTCTTACCTTGTCCCTTAATTTTTAAGGTTGCAGTTGAGTGCTGCTGCTTCTCTGCCTGCATTAAACTGGGAATCTTCATTCCCACATCCCTGAAACCAGCCAATGGTTTTTAAGACTGGAGTTACTAGAACTTAAAGGAACATACAAAGAAATTATTGCAGTAATGCGTATTTCATTCAGTTTCAAAGTTTTAGTTGGCCAGTCTTCTGTGATGTAATTCAGTGAAGTGTGATGCCTGCTCGCAAAGCACCTAACATGCGTAGAGCACTGTGCTGAGGGTTCTGGGTCTAGACAATGGGTGTGGGGGTCTCTCCTCTTGAAGGGCTGATGTTTTCTTTGAGACAGAACTTGAATATAACAAAAGTATTATTAATACAGTGCTTGAGCAATAAATAATGAGCATTCTCTTTAATCGCTGCCAAGGTTCTCGAATTCCAGAGGAGACAGAGACTCCCAGGTATAGACCTGGGCGAGCTTTGTGAAACAGGTGGAACTCAAGTTGGCCCCTGAGTGAGATGTAGAAATTGGCGTGCGGGGTTCTAAAACCTGGTCACCATATCAGTCATGAGGGATAAGATAGTTCATACCATTAACAAAGGTCTGATACTATTTTGTACCATCCTGTTTGTTTTAGTCACAGACTCCTAGTTTTTTAAAAAAAATAATAGTTATTAATTTCACCCAGTTATATAAAAAATTCATGAAAATAACCAGCCATAAACCTACCATCCTTTCAATATTTTGGGTATAATCTTTTAGCAAATATGCACATGTAATTGTTTATTCAGAGAAAAATTGAAATCCTACTATGATACTTTTATAACTTGTTTTTTTGTTAATTTTTTCCACTTAATTTTTTACCTTTCTGCATTGTTTATTTATTTTTAATTAAAAAAAATGTTCATCTCATTTATTTTTGAGAGAGAGAGAGAGAGAGAGCAAGCAGGGGAGGGGCAGTGAGAGAGGGAGACAGAGGATCCAAAGCAGGCTCTGAGCTGCCATTGCAGAGCCTGATGCAGGACTTGAACTTACAAACTGTGAGATCATGACCTGAGCCAAAGTCGGACGCTTAACCAACTGAACCACCCAGAAGCCCCCATTTCTGCATTTTATGAAATTTCTACTGAAGTCGTATGGTTTTATCACAAATTATTTCATCTCTACCCCTGTTGTTATATATTTAGTTTCAAAATTTTTGGTATTATAAAATCTGGAAAAACATCTTTGTAGATAAATCTTTGAACATATTTCTCATCATTTCCTTTGGCTAAATTATTAAAAGTGGGCTTGCTTGGAAAAATCGTATTAAGGCTTCTGATACTTAATGTTAAATAGCTCTCAGAAAGGCTATATCTGTTTTCCGTCCTACCAGCAATGTATCAGAGGTTCTATTTCCCTGCACTGGCCAACACTTGGAATTACTAACTAATAAATAACTTAAACTAAAATGTCAGCTTGATAAGTAAAACCAAAAAGTGGTATATTGATTGCTGTTTTACTTTGCATTTCTTTAATTGCTATTGGGGCTATTTTTTTTTTAACGTTTATTTATTATTATTGAGAGACAGAGAGACACAGAGTGTGAGCCGTGGGAGGGGTAGAGAGAGGGGGAGAACAGAATCTGAAGTAGGCTCCAGACTCTGAGCTGTCCACACAGAGCCCGATGTGGGGCTTGAACTCACAAACTGCGAGATCATGACCTGAGCTGAAGTTGGTCGCCTAACCAACTGAGCCACCCAGGTGCCCCTGGGGCTGACTATTTTTAAAAATTTCTTTTACAAAAAGCTTGAATACTCATCCTTTTTTTTCTGTTGTGATATTTGATGATTTTATTTTTTATGTATTTTTTTTTGATGTTGGTTATTTAATATTGATCTGATACTAGGCCTTGCAGTATCAGCCCAGTGAGCTGTTGGACAATTTGTGTTCTAATGCACAGTTTTAATTATTGTTGCTTTATTGCACATTTTATATCTGCTATAAGCTTCATGACATTATTCTTTTAAAAAAAAATCTAGAATATTCTTATCTTCCCTCAGTACCCCCAAATGAACTTTAAAATCACTTTGTTGAATTTTGGAGACTCTTCCATTGGTATTTTTGTTGGAATTGTATGAAATTTACATATTAATCATGGATAAATTGATGTCCTTTCAACAGTTGGTCTTCTGTTCAGGAGCCTGGTCTGCTCTTGCATTTCACCTTGTATGCCCTTCAGCGATCGATACTTTTAGGGAGAGTTTTTCCATATTTATTTATTTTTATTTGAATATAGTTGACACACAATGTTACATTAATTTCAGGTGTACAACATAGTGATTTTACAAGTTTATGTATTATGTTCTGCTCACCACAAGTGTAGCTACCATCTGTCACTACACAACACTATTACAATATCATTGACTATATTCCCTATGGCTGTGAAGTTTATTCCTGCAACTTCTCATTCCGTAACCGGAAGCCTGTATCTCCCACTCCTTTGACTCATTTTCCCTATCCATCCCCTCCCTTCTGGCATCCATCAGTTTGTTCTTTGTATTTTTAGTTCTGATTCTGCTTTTTGTTTGTTTACTCATTTGTTTTTTTAGATTCCACATATGAGTGAAATCATATGGTAATTGTCTTTCTCAGTCTGACTTATTTCACTTAGCATAATACATTCTAGCTCCATCCATGTTGTTGCAGATGGCATGGTCTCATCTTTTTTTTTAGGGCTACATAAAAACAAAGCTGGAGATATCGCAATTCCAGATTATAAGATATACTACAAAGCTGTAGTAATCAAAATAGTATGGTACTGGCACACAACAGACACATAGATCAGTGGAACAGAATATAGAACCCAGAAATAACCCCACATTTATATGGTCAATTAAAGTATGACAAAGGAGGCAAGAATATGAAATGGGGAAAAGACAGTCTCTTCAGTAAATGATGTTGGGAAAACTGTACATGTGGAATGAAATTAGACCACTTCTGGGACACTTGTGGGGCTCAGTCACCTAAATGTCTGACTCTGGCTCAGGTCATGATCTCTTGGTTTGTGAGTTGGAGCCCTGCATTGGGCTCTGTGCTGACAGTGCAGAGCCTGCTTGGGATTCTCTCTCCCTTTCTCTCTGTCCCTCCCACATCTTTCTATCTTCCAAACTATATAAATAAACTTAAAAAAAAAAAAAAAAAGAAATTAGACCACTTCTAACACCATATACAAAAATAAACTCAAAATGGATTTAAGACCTAAATGAGTCCTAGAAGAGTGCACAAGTAATAATTTCTCTGACATTGGCTACAACATTTTTTCTAGATAGGTTTCTTAAGGCAAGGGAAACAAAAGCAAAACCAAAAAAAACAAAAAAAAACAAAAACAAACCCACAAACCATTGGGATTACATCAAAAAAGGAAAAAAAGCTTTTGCACAGCAAAGAAAAGCAAACAAAACAAAAAGGCAACCTACTGAATGGGAGAAAATATTTGCAAATGATATATTCAATAAGGGATTAAGATCTAAAATATATAAAGAATTTACACAATTCAATGCAATTTTTTCCTAGATATTTAATGTATCTCATTGGAAATAGGATATTTCTTTCCATTGTGTGTAGGTTTCTAAAATTAGGTACTGATGGGGGCATGTGGGTGGCTCAGTTTTTGATTCATGCAATTCTTGATCTTGGGGTTGTTTGAGCCCCACGGTGGGTGTGGAGATTGCTTAAAAATAAAATCTTAAGGAAACACAACAAAGCAAAACAAACTAGGTACTGATGATATATAGGAAAGGTGTTTGTTTTACATGTTTTGCATGTTTTGGCGCATGTGAAAATTCTCTCATAGCTCATAATTTTTTGTTGATTCTTGTGAATTTTCTTGTAATGGAAATTTTTTGCAAATAATGATAGTTTTGTGCATTTCTTTCCTTATGTTATATCTCTACCTTTTTTTTCTCTTAACTTTTGCACCGGTGGAACTCTGAGAACTCTCCCCAAAAGAATCACTCTTCCTCTTGAGTACAAAAAGCTAGAGAATGTACTTTTTTTTTTTTTTTTAATTTTTAGAGAGAGAGAATCTTTTTTTTTTTTTTTTTTTTAACATTTATTTATTTTTGAGACAGAGAGAGACAGAGCATGAACGGGGGAGGGTCAGAGAGAGAGGGAGACACAGAATCTGAAACAGGCTCCAGGCTCTGAGCAGTCAGCACAGAGCCCGACGCGGGGCTCGAACTCACATACCGCGAGATTGTGACCTGAGCCGAAGTCGGACGCTTAACCGACTGAGCCACCCAGGCGCCCCTAGAGAGAAAGAATCTTAAGCAGGCTCCATGCTCAGCGTGGAGCCCAATGCAGGACTTGATCCCATGTCCCTGGGATCATAACCTGAGCCAAAATCAAGAGATGGACATTCAGACAACTGAGCCACCCACGTGCCCCATCAGAGAATGTGCTTTCTATGATTATCCTACTCTTACATTGTATCTGTGACCTCAAAATGTACCTTGGTTTCCCTTTTGCATTATTTTGATATTGAAATAAAATATAGGACACTGACTTTTGAAGCAAAAGCTAACCACTGTGAATGGTGTGGTTATGAGGATACCAAGCTACATCTTTCTGCATTTTATATCTTTGGCTCTAGTATATTTTAATATTTTCTCAAATAGTGAGGTAACAGCCTGAAACCACTCTGTCCACGTACTTAAAAAGCAGTAGGTTTTTCTTTTATACAATTACTCTCAGAAACTTAATAGGGGAGATGATACCTTCTCCACAGGAATTTTTCATTCTAACTAACCTTCTATCTGCTCTAATGGTTTGAAAATTAATTTCAGGTGCCCATAGAGACCTTCCTATGAGCTAATATTAATTGCCAGATCAGTGCATAAATTATACTGTATTAGAGATGTTGTTCTCTATTTAGGAATCTGATATGCAAATATGCTGATGACTCTGAAGCTTTTTTCATCAGTCTGATTTCTCTCCTGGGTGTCATATTTCTTTATCCAACTGCTTCCTGGACACCCACCTTCAATTCCTAACTTAGCCCTCAGTCGGTGCCTATTTCTGCATTCGCTGTTTGTCCTCCTGTTGCCAAGCCACCTAACTCTCACCTTTGGCTTGTTCCCGGGTTCTCTTCTTTCTGGCAACCTCTTTTCTGGGTCCTCCCTTCCACCATGCCATCTTTTGCCTGGACTGTTGTAGAACTTCCCACTCTTCCTACCACGTACTCTCCTACAAGTAAAGGAGAGGTTTCAACTGCTTGGACCTATGAGCATAGCCTGAAGTTGCCGCTGTTACCTAGGTAGTTTCTTTCAAGTGTAGTGCAGTGCCTGAGAATGTGAACTTCAGTATTAGACAAACTTGAACTTTGGCTCTGACACTTATTACCATGTGATTCTGAACATTATTTAACTCTTCTAGGTGTGATGGACATGTGAGTTATTTCTAATGTTTGGCTTTTATGAAAAAGCTGCTAGTAAGCATTTTTGTAGATGTCTTTCGGGAAACATCAGCAATGTTTCTTCATACATATGTTTAGACTTATTAATTTTTATCAGCTTTCCAAAGTAGTTATACCAAGTTACATCATCAGCAATATAAAGGATGTGAAGCCTTAATAGCAGATAAATAAAAAGTAAAAAGGGACACCTGGGTGGCTCAGTTGATTAAGTGTCCAACTCTTGATTTAGGCTCAGGCCATGATCCCAGGGTTGTGAGATCGAGCCCCACGTCGGGCTTTGCTCTGACAGCATGGAGCCTGCTTGGGATACACTCTCTCCCTCTCTCTCTGCCCCTCCCCCCTCTCAAAATAAAATAAATAAAACTAAAAAAAAATAAAAAGAACAAGGTATATGGAAACACAAATATCTGAGTAGATAACTCTGTGTGTGTAGTTAACATTTTTATTTTATTTTTTGAGAGACAGAGACAGAGCGCTGGTTGGGGAGGGGCAGAGAGAGAAGGATACACAGAATCCGAAGCAGGCTCCAGGCTCTGAGCTGTCAACACAGAGCCTGATGCGGGGCTTGAACCCACAAACTGTGAGATCATGACCTGAGCTGAAGTCAGGCGCTTAACTGACTGAGCCACCCAGGCGTCCCTGTGTGTGTAGTTACATAGAGGAAGCGATTCTAGTAGTAACTACTTTGTTTATTGTTGTGAGAATCAAATGAGTTCGTGTAAAGTGTTTTCTTAGCACAGTGCCTAAGACACAATAAGAATTCAAAAATGGTGCTACTGTTATTATTGGCATTATCTTTGGCACCATCATTTAAATGAGTCACGTGCAGTTGCACATGCCTATGTAATATTAGAGTTTAATTCAGTGTAAAATTGTTTTCCCCCAGATAGTCAAGTAAACTCAACACTCTTGGAAAAAGTGCTATTTATTTGCTAGGTAGCTTTGCGTACTTCTTGTCATACTGGAAAATGTAAATACTGTAATTTGTGAAATCTGTTTTACCTCTGCCCTGATGCTAGTTTCTTCTCGATTTGATCCATCACCTACAGAGATCTATGAGTTACCCCCCAAAAATTTAGTTCTGATCACACAATTTTCCTGCCTAAAATCCTTTGACAGCTTTCTCTTGCCTTCAGGATAAAGTCCAACCCCCTTCATAACCTTTTCCCATTGCTTCAGCCACTCAGTATGTCACACGCCTTAGCGTCTGTTCATACTAGCCTGCTTGTCATACTTTGTTAAATGTGCCTTATACTTTCCCCTCCGTATCTTTACTCTTTCGGGTCTGCATAGAAGACCCCATCTTTGACCCCTCAGCAATGTTTTCCGTATTCGGGTTTCATTAAATTGCCTCTGCACCATGAAAGCTCTTTTAAAAAGTTTTACCTTTTTACTCATTATCATACAAATGTTGGTGAAGCCCACTTTACCAATCCTTTTTTTTTTTTTTTTTTAATGGTTAATCCCTTTTGTGTTCTGTTTAAGAGAATGTTTGTGTATCCCAAGGTCATCAAAATATTTTTCTGTGAGGCTTTACTGTTCTACCTTTTGCATTTAGGTCTCCTGCCACTTGGAATTTACATTTGTGTTTGGTTTGGGGTAGGGATCAAAGTTCAGCTTTTTCCCTCATATACATATCCAATTAACACAGAACCATATATTCACAAGACCACACTGTATGCTCCTTTTGTCGTAAGTCAGGTGTAAGGTATATAAGGACTCTCTTTTCTGTGTTGTTGATTTCTTTGCCTACTCCAGTGGCGTAGCTGCTTTACTGCAGCTTTTTTTTTTTTTAAGTATTTTTTTAACGTTTATTTATTTATTTATTTATTTATATTTATTTATTTATTTATTTTAATATATGAAATTTACTGTCAAATTGGTTTCCATACAACACCCAGTGCAATGAGAAAAAAATGAAATATGGCCTTTTGTAGCAACGTGGATGGAACTGGAGAGTGTGATGCTAAGTGAAATAAGCCATACAGAGAAAGACAGATACCATATGGTTTCACTCTTATGTGGATCCTGAGAAACGTAACAGAAACCCATGGGGGAGGGGAAGGAAAAAAAAAAAAAAAGAGGTTAGAGTGGGAGAGAGCCAAAGCATAAGAGACTATTAAATACTGCAGCTTTTTAATGAGTCTGGAATTCTAGTAGCTTTGTTTTTCTTTAGGATTGCTTTGGCTATTCCAGGTTATTTACATTTATATACATGTAAGTAAATATATGTATTTTAAAATAAGCTTATTGTTCCCCTTTCCTTCACTCAAATATCCTGCTGGGATTTTGATTAGGATAGCATTGAATCTATAAGTATATTTGAATCTAATAGTCCATGAACATGGTATATTTCTGCATTTATTTAAGCCTTGTAAAATCTATTACAGCAATGTTTTATAGTTTTCAGTGTAGAACTATTGCATAATTTCCTTTAGTTTTATCCTTAGGTGTTAGGTGTGTGTGCGTGTGCACATGTGCCTTTTATTGTAAATGATATTTTATTATTTTCCTTTAATTCAGCAGTATTTTATTTATATTTAAACTCTAGTGTAATTAACATACAATGTTATATTAGCTTCAAGTGTACAATATAATGATTTAACAATTCTATACATTGCTTAGTGCTCATCATGATAAGCGTACTCCTAATCCCCTTCACCAATTTCACCCACCCCCATCCACCTTCCCTGTGGTAACCATTAGTTCTCTATTGTAAATGGTATTTTAAATTTTTATTTTTCCCAGGTTTTCCTCCTTGACCCCAGATATTCAACAACCCTTGGAACAGGTCAATTTGCTCATACATTTATATTCCCATACCACTTTGTTTTTCATTCTTATGTTTTTACCATTTTGTAAGTAATATATGAATTAATTATTGATGTAAAAGATTCAAACGTTATCCTTTCCAGAAGTGACCCCTGTTGCCAGTTTGAAGAATTTCCCTTCTACGGGGTGCCTGGGTGGCTCGGTCGGTTAAGCGGCCGACTTCGGCTCAGGTCACTGTCTAGCGGTCCGTGAGTTCGAGCCCCGTGTCGGGCTCTGTGCTGACAGCTCAGAGCCTGGAGCCTGTTTCAGATTCTGTGTCTCCCTCTCTCTGTGACCCTCCCCCGTTCATGCTCTGTCTCTCTCTGTCTCAAAAATAAATAAACGTTAAAAAAAAAAAAACTAAAAAAAAAAAAAAAAAGAATTTCCCTTCTAGAGTCAAACGTTATCCTTTCCAGAAGTGACCCCTGTTGCCAGTTTGAAGAATTTCCCTTCTAGATCTACACTGCCCACTATGGTAGCCGCTACCACATGTAGCTGTTCGCATTTAAAATGTGAATAGTTTGAATTGAGATGTGCTGTAAATGTAAAATACACACTAAACTTTGAGGACTTACAATGAAAACAAAGAACGCAAAGTATCTCATTACTAAGTTTTTACATTGACTGCAGTATAATAATATTTTGGATACATTGGATTAAATAAAATATGTTATTAATTCCACTTTTCTTGTTTTACATTTTTATGTGGTTACTAGAAAGTTTAAATTATTATATTTGTATTAGGCAGCATGGCTGTAGCCCATTTTCTGTTAGGGTTCTGTTTTTCATATGTGAAAATATGATATTGTTTTACAAATAGTTTTTTCACTTAATAGTCTTAAACCTCTTTTCATGTTAGCACATGTAGATCAACCACGTTCTTTTGAACTTCTGTGTAGTGCTATGTATTATGGATATACCACTCATCTGCTGATGGAATGTTCAGGGAGATTTGTTTTCTTTTTACAAACATGGTCGCAACAAAAAAGACCTTGTACAAGTCACTTTATATACATTTAGGTGTAGTGTCTAGTAAGTGGGACTCCTGGGTGCACAGCTATTATACACATTTTAAATTAAAAGATTTTCCCAAATTGTACACACAAAAGGTTGTTCTAAGCCTGTAAGCACTTGATATCAGTCTTTTAGTTTGGGTTTTGTTTTGTTTTTTTTTTTTTCAAATTGACTGGCAAAGTGTAGCCTCTAGTGATATCTCAGTTATAGCACTTATCATTTGTTTGTAATGGTGCTCTTCTCCCCATTGTGTAATTGGCAGCTTCTGGAGGGAGAGGAGAATAGCTTATTTATATCTATAATCTCATTCATTCACTCATTCAACACATGTTTACTATGCCCCAGATGCTATAATGCCTTTGGGTATAAAGGTGAATGTGCCATTGTTCTTGCCCTCAAGGGGCCCAAATATTCTGGTAAGCCATCTGCCGTGTTCCAGTCCAGTGTCCATAAATGCCTATCAGCCTGGAGGAAAAACATTGAGGGTTATAGGAGGTAAAGAGTGCTTTCATCATCTTGGTTCTTAGGAATGGTGGTCTTCATTTTATTCAGAGCTGGAGAGGAAGACTTATGGAAGCCCAGTTGTAAATACCAACTAAGTTTACTCTCCTTTTCTGCAGCTACTTTGTGTCAGTAACTAAAATCTAGAGTTTACATTCAGAAGACTATATTTTGATAACATCTATCACATAAAAGATGAAAAAAGATTTTTTTAATCTTCATTTACTTTTGAGAGAGAAAGAGGCAGAGTGCAAGTGGGGGAGGAACAGAGAGAGAGGGAGACAGAATCCGAAGCAGGCTCCAGGCTCCGAGCTGTCAGCACAGAGCCCGATGCTGGGCTCGAACCCACAAACCGTGAGATCATGACCTGAGCCGAAGTCGGACGCTTAACCGACTGAGCCACCCAGGTGCCCCATTAAATTTTTTTTTTTTAACGTTTATTTATTTTTGAGAGAGAGAGACAGAGCATGAACGGGGGAGATGGAAGAGAGAGAGGGAGACTCGGAAGCAGGCTCCAGGCTCTGAGCCATCAGCCCAGAGCCCAACGCGGGGCTCGAACTCACGGACCGTGAGATCATGACCTGAGCCGAAGTCGGATGCTCAACCGACTGAGCCACCCAGGCGCCCCGACATAGAAGATTTTTAAAATGAAATTTCATTCTTTGTGATTTTGAAAAGTAAAGACAAATAATAATCATTGTCAATTTATGAACGTGTGGGTTTACAGAAACTGTTACTGCCCCTGTCCTTCTCCCTGCCAAAGGACTACTTGACTTTTTGAGAAAATTGATCCTTCTAGATTTCCTTTAGGATGTAGCTACAGGAAATTAATTAGACAATTTTTGATGACATCATCGTGACCACAGCTTGTTCTCTGAAAACAATGCTATTTTTCTTGGACCTTTTTGCAGTATTTTCTATACTGTGCATATTAGTATATTAGTATGAAATCCACACAAAAATTTGTGGGGGGGAGTGGGTGAGAGAGAGACAGAGGCAAAGAATGTAGTGAAATAATTATTTTACTTCCAGTAGTACAGGAGTGTAGGTTAAAAGGTAAAAAGCATTCCAGTTTAGCAGAGAACCATGTCCTCATAGGGAGTATTAAGTTCAGGAGGGGAATGCTTGGCAATCTTTTCAGTGGTGTGTATCTTACAGGCTTTTAAGAAACAAATAAGATTCTTAAGCTTGTAACTCTTCAAATCACTGAAGAGTTGGAAAGTAGACACTTGTGAGGAATGGAGATAGGACATCAATTTCTTGATTGTGCTCTTTGTACTTTGTATTACAAATTAGCTGAGCCAGAGCTTTTGAGCCTGTAATGACTTATAAAAAGCTCTTTTTCTCATACTGATAAAATAGCTCTTGCCTCAAAAGAAATTGCAAACCCAGTGAATACATGAGTATGTATGTGTAATGTCTGATATATTTGCAAATCATTCTGCCCCTAGCTGTTCCATTCTCCAGCTAATTTTTTCAAGTTCTGCTTTATCATCGCTTCACCCATTACCCATTTTGGGTATCCTCTTCCAGGCCTGGTGTTTTGTAGTCTCTTCTACAGAGTAGAAGAAACTTCAGACTAGGAATAAGGAGAGCTGAATTCGAATCCTGGTTTTGCAACTAGTGGCCATATATAGACCTCTTCTGGGAGCCCTGATTGCTGGTTCACCATCTGTAAACAGGAAGACCAGATCAGATAATGTTTTATTGTTCAGTGTCATAGCCATTAGCCAAGAGTAGTTACATTAAATTAATTAGAATTAAGGTAAACAATTCAATTCCCCAGTCACAACAACTACATTTTAAGTGCTCAATAGCCCATGTGGTTAGTGGCTGCCATATCAGATATCACAGAAAAAAAAAAATCTATTATCTCAAAGTTTTATCAAGTACTACTATTGAAGTTTTTTGTAGTTTTAATCTTTAATCAGAGGGAAAAACGTGCATCAGTGTGAATCACAGACCACCTTCATTTTTCCATAGTACCTGACATTTATACTAGACTCATCTGTATTTTCTGTTGATACACAGGAAAAGAGGGAAGATTCTGCTTCGGATAATGGCAATGTAGCTAGCCACATATAACAACTATGAACTTTGGGAAAAATATAAAACAAACAGTTACATGGAGGTGCTGGAGAGTGACCAAAAGCCAGCAGAAATTGAAGGAGAATTAACACTTGGAAGAAGGGAATAACACTAGATGAATTTCCATTTTTTTAAAAATTGCATTTTAATACCAGTATAGTTAACTTACACTGTTATATTAGTTTCAAGTGTACAATATAGTGATTCAGTAATTCTGTATATTACCCAGTGCTCATCAAAATAAGTGTACTCTTAATCCCCTTCACCTATTTTACTCATCCGCCCCATCCACCTCCCCTCTATAACCATCTATTTGTTCTCTGTGGTTAAGAGTCTGTTTTTTTGGTTTGTCTCTCTATTACTTTTGTTCATTTGTTTCTTAAGTTCCACGTATGAGTGAAATCAAATGGTATTTGTCTTTCTCTGGCTTATTTCATTTATTAGCATTGTGCCCTCTAGATCCATCCATGTTGTTGCAATGGCAACATTGCATTTTATGGATGAATCATATCCCACTGCATATATATACCACATCTTCTTTATCCATTCATCTACTGATGGGCACTTGGGCTGTTTCCATAATTTGGCCATTCTAAATAATAATTCCCTATTTTTAATGTTTTTATTGCCAGAGTGTCAGCACCATACACCACAATGCTACTGAAATGTATACAGAAACCTGCAGCATTACTGGTTGTAGAATCAGAGGACCGAGTTGGCCTCAACAACAGTAACCAGAAAGTAAGGAGGGTATCCTGGAAAGGAGAGATCTACAAAGAGAAGACCCAGATTCTGTGTATAAATTATTTTTTCCCCTAACATTTATTTACTTATTTTTGGAGAGAGACAGAGATAGCACAAAACGGGGAGGGGTAGAGAGAGAGGGAGAGGGAGAGAGAACCCCAAACAGGCTCTGTGCTGCCAGCACAGAGTCCAATGTGGGGCTCAAACCCATGAAGCTGTGAGATCATGACCTGAGCCACCACCAAGAGCTGGACGCTTAACTGAGTGAGCCACCCAGATGCCCCTCTACGTATAAATTCTGATCAAATTTCTGAGTAATCTTTGAAGTAAGCATATGAGGGCAGATTCCAAGCAATTTGGCTAAGGCTGAAGGAACTGAAGAGATTTCAGCTGCTGCTCACTTTAGGGCAGTTTGGTGTTTGAGTTTGTTGGGGTTAACTGCCTGCAAAAACAAAAAAGTTGATACTCTGTAGGGGTAATATAACAAAGTCCTGGGTGTCTACAGTGTATCATTCACAATGTTCAGGATATATTCTAAAATTATTAGTCATAGGAAGAAACCGGGAAATGATTTATACTGAAGAGAAAAGGCATTCAATGAGACCAACCCCAAATGACCCAAAGTTTGGAATTAATAGATAAGAGTTTTTAAAGTTATAGCTATATTCAAATATGGAAAGTAAAATACGCTCATAATAAATGGAAAGAAAATATCAGTAGAGGAATAGAAACTATAAGAAAGTAGGGGTGCCTGGGTGGCTCAGTTGGTTAAGTGTCTGACATTGGGTCAGGTCATGATGTCACAGTCTGTGAGTTTGAGCCCCGCCTCAGGCTCTGTGCTGACAGCTCAGAGCCTGGAACCTGCTTCGGATTCTGTGTCTCCCTCTCTCTCTGCCCCTCCCCCACTCACACTCTGTCTCTCAAAAATAAATAAACATTTAAAAAATTCGTTAAAAATATACTAAAAAAAATTAAAGAAAGTAAAATGAAAATCTTAGCCCTGAAAAGTACAATATCTGAAATAAAAACATTCACTGAGTGGGTTGAATATTGGAGATGACAGAGAAGGAAATATGAACTTGAAGTTGGGTCAATTGAAATGATCTAATCTGAAAATGAGAGAAAATAGATTGAAAAGAATTAACAGAGCCTCATTGTCTTGTGGGACAGAGGATGATACACACACACACACACACACACACACACACACACACAATGTTGTGTGGAGGATCAAATAAACAAAATAATGAAAAAATGTTGGTAGAAATATGACTAAAATTTCCCTAAACTTTTTAAAAATAAATTTACAGTTTCTAAAAATCTAGCTAAACTCCAGCAGAATAAATACAAAGGAAACCACACCTACGCAATTTATAGGGAAATGACT
This sequence comes from Panthera pardus, assembly GCF_024362965.1. NCBI lineage: Eukaryota > Metazoa > Chordata > Mammalia > Carnivora > Felidae > Panthera > Panthera pardus. The sequence continues at coordinate 18,464,150 of NW_026526710.1, forward strand.
ATAAACCAATTATAAAGAAAAAACTCTTGAAAGTAACCAGGGAAAAATTACCCATTACATAGAGAGGGACCAACTGTACTAATGATGGCTGATTTCTTATGAGAAATATTAGAGTCCTGAAGACAGAACACAAGTTTTAAAATGCTGAAAGGAAAACAAACAAAACCCTGTTAGCCCAGAATTCAAGAATGAGCAAAAAGAATTTTCAAGAATGATATTTCAAGAAGATATATAAAGATAAGTGAAAACCAAGAAAACTCAACAGACCTGCACTATAGGAAAGATTGAGGGAGGATTTCCAGGCTTATGGGAAATGGTATCAGATGGAAACTCAAGAAAATGGATCTTCGAGAAAGAGGAACAGCACCATAAATAATAAATAGGTTGGTAAATATAAAGTACTGCTTTTACTTTTTTCCTTATAATTTAGAAAATATGCATATGGCTGCTTAAAGCCAAAATTATAGCATCAAATTGTAGGATTCTAAGGCATACGTGGATGTCACATATTGGATTTTCCTTGTTAGAAATGTGAATGGTAAAAGCACTTTAGGAAAAGGTCTTGCAGTTTCTTTAAAATCTAAACATACGTTCACCCTTTGGCTTACCAAGTCCTCGCCTAGGTATTCACCCCAGAGAATTGAAAACATAAGTCCACAAAATGACCTGCACAAGAATGTTCATAGCAGTTTTATTCATAATAGCAAAATCTGAGAATAGCCCAAATATTTCTCAATGGAAGAATGGATGGATAAACTGCTATATAGTTGTAAAATACATGCAGCAACATGAATGAATCTCAGAAACATGAGATTGTGTGAAAGAAGTAAAAAACAAAAGAATGTATTTTACGATTGCTTTAGCAACAAGTTCTAGAACAAACAAAACTAATCTGTGGTGAAAACAGATCAGTGTTTGCCTTTGGGAGCCAAAATGGGGGCCAGGATTGACTGAGAAGGGATATAAATGAACCTTCTGGGTAAAGCACATTTTCTAGATCAAGCACATTTAGTAAATCGTTAGTAATTGCAGAATCTTTATACATGCATATATGATATATATATGTATATAATGTACATATATATGATATGTATACATATATATATATATTTTATACTTCAGGTTTTAATCCAATACTATTTTTTTAATATATGAAATTTATTGTCAAATTGGTTTCCATACAACACCCAGTGCTCATCCCAAAAGATGCCCTCTTCAATACCCATCACCTACCCTACCCTCCCTCCCACCCCCCATCAACCCTCAGTTTGTTCTCAGTTTTTAAGAGTCTCTTATGCTTTGGCTCTCTCCCACTCTAACCTCTTTTTTTTTTTTTTTTTCCTTCCCCTCCCCAATGGGTTTCTGTTAAGTTTCTCAGGATCCACCTACCCTATGACCCAGCAGTAGCACTGCTAGGAATTTACCCAAGGGATACAGGAGTACTGATGCATAGGGGCACTTGTACCCCAGTGTTTATAGCAGCACTCTCAACAATAGCCAAATTGTGGAAAGAGCCTAAATGTCCATCAACTGATGAATGGATAAAGAAATTGTGGTTTATATACACAATGGAGTACTACGTGGCAATAAGAAAGAATGAAATATACATATATCTTTTAGTTCACACGTACGAATTTTAGTTCACTATCAAAAAGTCATGTTTTCAAAGCACTAATCAGAATGTTTTATACTCCCTGAATAAAATACTTTAATATACCCCTGTATTATATATATATATATACACACACATATATATTCACTGTATAATTCTTAAAACTTTACTTTGTCTTTGTGATTTTTCACCACAAAATGTTGGAAAAATTGAAGAATAAAGGATTAGGTGGTAAAAGAGGAATAAGCAGTATTTCTAACGATCAGTCTCTTGGTGGGAGCTGACCCATGTGGAATGAATTTCACTAGATGCTGCTATCTCTGCCCCCCATGCTACGAAAACAAGACCTTACCACAACTCCCCACTCCTTTCTGTCTCTTCTGTCTCTCCAGCATATCCTGGAGTAGCACTGCAACAAACTATTCATGTATTGGCAAAACCAGGTTTAACTAAATGTCAGAAATCTATGAATTACACAATAGCCTTGTAAAGTACTTTGGGTGTGTGAGTGGTAGGAGGGAGTGCAGTCTGATCTCTGCTTTAGTGAAGGTGGGGGCACTCACCTTGATTGCATGGCCAATGACCTTTTCTTGTAGTATTGGCTGTGGGGATTCACCTCTTCTTTACCATAAGGTGATGGGATGTGGTAGGGAGTAAGATACAGGTCTCATGGAAAAAAGTATTTTATGCAGCTTATTAGAAATCACCAGAGCTAACCCTTTCATTTTATCCTAAGGAATAGGGAATCTATAGAAATGAAGTGACTTGCCCAAGATCAACAGTGAATTGCTTCAATTTGCTATATTTAAGAATGGTTTTCTTTTGTGATCACATGTGGCACTTCTAAAGATCCTAAAGTAGTCAAATGTGTTCTCTATAATGATGCTATCTGTAGAATGTTGTGTGTCCTAGTCCTCTAAAATGACAATCAGTGATAATGAATTATGTGTATGTGATTAAAATATTTACTATTTACAAAAAAATTCTTATTTTTTTCATGTTATTCCCACACATCCTACAATAAGGAGTAGATTTTTATATAATGTGATGTTCTTCAGTAGTTTCCCAAAGAGACAGGCTCCCTGGGCTAACATACCAAAAGCCTTCTGCTTGATAATGCATATGGTACCATTATTAGGGACAGTGAGCTGAAGCAAGAGTGAAGAAATTTGAGCACAAAGAGTTGAAATTAAAGGATTTAGACTCTGACCTATGGGAGGCAGAAACATTATTGCCGGACTGAGAGGAGTTTGAGGGCTATTGTCCCTAAAGTCACTAAGGACCATCTGTAATGGTAAGACACTGCCATTCTGGTCTGATGGGGGGCCCAGATGGGGCCTCTGCTCCAACAGAACAGCTGCTGGACTCACTGGCACTCCGTCGATTTTTAACCTTGGACTTCTCTTTTCCTGGGGACCATGGAAACTTGGAGAAACTGAAGCGAATTAGTGGTATTATTCCTACTATCTGGTTGAGAAGACGAAGGCTACAGAAGGATGGGTGATTTTTCTTTAGATCACACGGCTAGCTAATAAGGACTAGAATCATGGTTTTGGAAAACAATATGAAACACATTCTGCTAGCTACTTGGAATAAAAATTTTTTGGTACAAATCATTAATCCTTGTTGAAATGAAATCTATCCTGGGTGTCCAGCTTTTAAAAAAGATAATTTCCAAAACAAAAACAACAACAAAAGCCATAATTTCCGACAGTCCATTTTAATTTTGTAAGGACATCACTGAGGTTTGTTTAATTTTATGTCATTGTGGGTTAGAACAATTAAAATCTGATGAGAATAGATTGTAAAAACAATGTCCTTCCCATCCACTGCTACAGATGATCCAAATTAGGAATCCTTTCTTATTTTGAATTTTAGTTCACTATCAAAAAGTCTGTTTTCAAAGCACTAATCAGAATCTTTTATTCTCCCTGAATAAAAACACTTTACTCTAATTACCATAAAACACGTATGAATCTCAAAGTTCTTCTTTTCTACAGAGAAATCACATCCCAAAGAAATCACCATTGAATTGTTTATTGCTTTTCTTTCTTAATCCACATTATTCTGCAGACTCACTAACCAGGTGTCCCCTGGTTTCTAGAGGTATATCAGAGTATGTCTGTGGGCCTTTCTGCAAGATCGAGGTTAAGAGTGCCAAGAATTTTCTCCCTCTCTCCCTCCCTCCCTCTCTCTCTCTCTCTCTCTCTCTCTCTCTCTCTCTCTTTTATTACCATTTGAGTCTCTGATAATACTTTACTAATTAGTTAATTAAACTGATTCTATTTAGAATTTGTGATCATTGGTTAAGCCTAAATTTTTACCTTTTAACTCTTTCAGGAGGTTTTACTAGGCAAACCAAGAGGCTAAAATGATTACAAGATGGATAAAATTCTCAAGACAATAGGATTCCCAAGTTCTCCAGAAATATGAGGTATATAAGGAATTAATTATGCTCGTCAGAATTTATAAGCAGAGTATGATTAGCATCACACAGACTTTGGCTGGGTCCTCACTCTGACACTTATCTAGTTGTGTGACTTTGAGTAAGTTACTTAAGCTTGTTTTAGCCCCAGTCTCCTAATCCATAAAGTAGGGATAATATGCAATAAAGTATTCAGCATAATGTTCAGCACAAAGCATGTGGTCAGTTGGTAAGTGTTAGCTGCCGTGGGAGTCCCTGCCAGTATTCTTCTTTAGCCGTGAAAGCTATTAGGGCAGTTCTGGTTACTGTCTATATTTGACAGTCTCATACCTCTATCTTGTCTAATCAAATCTTACCAACTCAGATTCATCTCTCCTGAGTCGAAATTGGTGAGGTGTTTATTTTTCCTTTGATATATAATTTTACAGTTTCTTGGTCCCAGCAGTTTAGGCTAGCCAAGATTTGAGTATCAACACATTTGAAGTACCCCTATAAAAACGGTGGTGAGGCTCAGTCGGTTAAGCGTCCGACTTCGGCTCAGGTCACGATCTCGCGGTATGTGAGTTCGAGCCCCGCGTCGGGCTCTGTGCTGACAGCTCAGAGCCTGGAGCCTGTTTCAGATTCTGTGTCTCCCTCTCTCTCTGACCCTCCCCCGTTCATGCTCTTTCTCTCTCTGTCTCAAAAATAAATAAACGTTAAAAAAAAAAATTAAAAACGGTGGTGACAGTCCCCATTTTGTTGATCTCTTAGCCATCTATAAAGCTGTCTCCAAAGCCTGTCGCTTTTTGTATGTCATGTAATTTGTTGTCCTGTGCTGCTTCAGCTGGAGGATCAGAACCACTTGGCTAGCCTTTCTAAACCAAACATGCCAGGTTCCTTCTGGCACCACAGCTACTGGTTCAGTCTTCTCGCCGTGTCAGTATAATGGAGCGTAGCGGTCAAAAGCATAGTTTGAAAACAATTCTTTTCAAAGAAACTTCCTCTTTTCCAACCATAGGTTAACACCTATCACTTTTCTTTAGTGCAGAATACCTTCACTCTCTCCAGAAAAACAACCGGAGTGCCTTCTTTCAGAAGGGAGAGGTTGGAGGGGCCGTTTTGATGTAAGAAACATTTTAAGTTCAAGTAGGAATAGTTCTATCAGTGACTGTCTTTCCCAAGGCTCAGCAGAATCTGGTAAGAGCTTCCTTTACTAAATGACTGGAATGGAAGAACCGTCAGTACCTGTAAAGCCTGTGCTGGGTTTCTGGTTCCTAACATTGTCCAGTTTTAAAGCCATTTCATTTACAATGAAATGACTGGAATGGAAGAACCGTCAGTACCTGTAAAGCCTGTGCTGGGTTTCTGGTTCCTAACATTGTCCAGTTTTAAAGCCACCTTCACTGCATATGAGAGCCCGGAAGAATGGCTAGGAAAGAACAACTGCCAGATTGAAAGACAGCTTTGTTAACAGTCTTTATCGCAAAACATGTCCTGATTTTGTCTTAGACAAACTCATGATGGTGGTGGGAATTTATTAAGGGTGCTCTTTTTGCTTCAAGTGAAATATACGTGAGGTGAGAAAGGGCTTTGCTAAGGCTTTTACAGCAGACTGATGGATTTTCTGAAAGTTGCCTTAGGAATGTAGAATTTCATAGAAGGCTTAGGTAATGCAGCCTAATAGTCCATCCTATTTTAAAGTTCTTGGTCGTCCAGTGATTGCTGAATTTTTGGTCTATCACGAACGGACCCCTTCCTGTGAGGTTCAAGGTATTGTATTTATTTTCTTGATCCATCCTATCCAATTACTCATCTCCTAATACATCCTTACGAGCATCTTTCCTACAATCCATATTCTTTTCTTTGGGGGGCAGGGGGCATTGCTCTTAGTAAATAATTATTTTCCTCTTGTTTTAGAGTCTTTTTGTTTTGCTTACATTTGTTTTTTAAAATTAAAAAAAAATTTTTTTTTGGTTTTGATTTATTTTTGAGAGAGAGACACAGAGTGTGAGTGGGGGAGGAGCAAAGAGAGAGAGGGAGACACAGAATGTGAAGCAGGCTCCAGGCTCTGAGGTATCAGCACAGAGCCCAATGTGGGGCTAGAGTTCCAGTGAGATCATGACCTAGGCCGAAGTCAGATGCTTAAATGACTGAGCCACCCAGGTGCCCCTTGTTTTGCTTACATTTGAAATTGTTTCCTTTTAGATGGGGCCCCTGGGTGGCTCAATTGGTTAAGTGTCCCACTTCGGCTCAGGTAATGTTCTTGCAGTCTGTGAGTTCGAGCCCCGCATCAGGCTCTGTGCTGACAGTTCAGAGCCTGGAGCCTGCTTCGGATTCTGTCTTCCTCTCTCTCTGTCCCTGCCCCTTCCCCCACCGACAACCCACCCCCCCCCCTCAAAAATAAACATTAAAGAAATTGTTTCCTTATAGAAACAAACATCTTATGTGATCAAGTTTCCAGTTTGGCCCTCAGTACCTTGGTCACTTTATAATCTGTAGATGAACTTAAAGCTTTATCTTCTTTTTCTGAGATTATCTCATTCTTGAACCCAAGGAATGGGTAGTTCAAAGATAGGTTATTAAACAGTAGGTAGAAAGGAATCAAATTGTGTATGGATCATTTGTGAAATCATTTGCAATTTAAGGACTACAGTTAATGTGTGCATATGTTTAAGGAAACTTAAAAATTTTTATTTATGTTTATTTATTTTTAAGAGAGAGAGACAGAGTGTGAGTGGGGGAGGGGCAGAGAGAGAGGGAGACACAGAATCCAAAGCAGGCCCCAGGCTCTAAGCTGTCAGCACAGAGCCTGATGTGGGGCTTGAACTCATGAACTGTGAGATCATGACCTGAACTGAAGTTGGATGCTTAACCAACTGAGCCACCCAGGTGCCCCTTAAGTAAACTTTTATTGAAATACAGTATATACACAGAAAAGTGCACACATCATTTTTTAAAATGATTTGTCACATAGTGAACATACCTGTTTAACCTCACTCAGATCAGGAGCTAGAATGTTACCAGCAACCTGGTAGTTTTGTTATCTCCTTCCAATGTTAACTACCCTCAAAGGATAACCACTATTCTGACTTATAATAGTGTAGGTTAGGAGTTAAAAGTTAGGTTAAAAGTCCTTTTTTGAACTTTATACAAAAGGATTTATATAGTATGTCGATACTCTTTTGTGCTTGCCTGCTTTTTTGCTCAGCATTATATTTGTTAGATTCATTAAGATTGATGCCTGTAGCAATATTCATATATTCTCACTTCTATGTAGTTTTCTATTATATGGATATATATTATTTATTTATTTATTCATTTTGATCATTTCTATTTTTTCTTTTGAAAACTTTTTCAGTGTTTTGTGGATCCTTTGAAGATGTTTTTTGCCCCCTCTTCTTGCTTTTTCTTGTCTTTAGTTTTCAGCACTTTTACTATGATATTTGCTAGCCGCGGTTTGCTTTGTATTTATTCTGTGTGACATTCACTGAGCTTCTTAAATTGTGGCTAGATGTTTTCATCAGTACTGCAGCATTGTCAGCTATCACCTCTTCAGATATTGCGTCTATACTGTTTTTTCTGTCTTCCTGTTCTGGGCCTCCACTTGCATGTGAGTTATACCTTTTCACCATGTTCCATTTGTATCTTATGCTTTCCATTGTATTTTCCATCCTTTTTATCTGTGTGTTTCTGCCTAGATGTTTTTACTGTCCTGTATTCTAGATCACAATATAGATCTTTTTTTTTTAAGTTTATTTATTTACTTTGAGAGACGGGGAGAGCATGTTTGGGGGAAGGGCCGAGAGGGAGAGGGAGAATCCCAAGCAGGCTCTGTGCTGTCAGTGCAGAGACCGATGCGGGGCCAGAACTCACGAACCATGAGATCATGACCTAAGCCAAAAAATGAAGAATCAGACACTTAAATGACTGAGCCACCCAGGTGCCCCACAAATATTCTCTCTTTAGCTGTGTCTACCTTTATATGAAGCCTGTCTACCACATTCTTAATTTAGGTAATTTTATTTTTCTAGAATATCAGTTTGATTACTGTTTCATATATTCTAGTTCTCTGTTGAAATTCTCCATATTATCATTTTTTCAAGAACATGTTAATCACAATTAGTTTAAATTTCATGTCTGATAATTCATGGGCTTGTTGCTATTTTCTTTTTCTTCTATTTTCTCTTTGTCCTTTTTTGTTGTGCCTGGTTCATTTTTTTTTTTTTTTATTGAGTACTTGCCTTTTTGTGTGAAAATATTAAGAGATCTCAATGATATTATCTTCTCCCAGGTAGAATTTTCTTTAATATCTGATAGGCATTTAGGGGAGGAGAAGATCATCTTAATGCAGATAAGAATGAGTTATTTCAGAGCTGGGTTTCAATCAGATCAATTTCTGGTTCAACTTTACTTGGAGGCTTTACTCCTTCAGCAGTCCCAACTGTAAACCTGAGGGTCCTTTCCGGGCCCACCACCATGGCAGAATGAGCATTAATTTTTATCTTACCAGTACCATGGGAATGCCAGTAACGTGGTTTATTGCAGTTACTTTCTACTGGTCTTCTCCTGTAGGTGCGTGCTAGTTCTAAAATAGTGAGTGACTGTCTTGAGGGTAAAGATGGCTCAGGCTCTTGGACTCTCTTTTCTATACTATTGGTCAAATCCCAACTTCGTTAGTAGTCCTGAACACCAGGTTTTATTTCTTTAGTCCCATGTGATTGCTGAAAGATCTACTCAATTTCTGTGCTTCATAGTAGCCCCTTTTTGCTTGAACTCTCAACTTTTTTTCCATGACCCTTTCAAATTGGAAAATTTCTCCAGAGAACATCATACTCACCTAAGTGAGTTTTCATTTGTCCAAGTTCTTGGTCACTTAAGTCTTGAATGCCTTGATACCACAACAGTACCTTCAAATGGTTTTTTTTTTTTTTAATCCATTTTTTTTCCAGTTGTGTTTAGCAAATTAACTCTTTTGCTACAGATCGGTCTGTCATAGCTGGAAAAAGTTTATTATATACTTTTTACCAATGAATAATTTGATTCCTGATGTTTATTTATTTAGAATCACAGCTTTGGGGTCATATAAAGATCTTAGAGATACCTTGACTTCATTTTGTAGCAGAGACAGTGAGGACCCTATGACAGAAAGACCTACCATCCAGCCCATTAATGACTGTTCTCATATCAGAGGCTCTCAGCTTCTAGTCCATTGGCTTTTACACTGCATCGCTGATAATGTAGTATTTGTGACTTCTACTCACTTAACTGAGGTCATAAACCATGTCTAACCAGCATTCTATAAAATCAACTCAACCTTGACCCAGTTGAGTGATGATAGTGCTCTGATGGACTTTATATTATATAAAAAAAGAGCTTACATTTTGAAGTTGTTATAACATTGTAAAGTCACAAGCACATCTAGGAAGCCCTACCTATACTCTTTAACATACCCACATTTAAGATGAAATGTTCCCCCTTTTGTTAGATTCTATATATAAAATGAGTTTTTTTCAATTTAGAGAGGAGAATTCACAAAGAATATTACCAGATTATGCCCATCTCTAGCCCTATAGAAAAGTATTTATTAACTATAATAGCTTAGCTCTGTGGGTGTGTCAGAGAAGAGTAAGATATGTATGACTTATCTATAGAATCACGTGCATTGGTGCTAAACCAAAGAATATTGTCTGGGACTTTCGCAGTTTACTTGCAGAATGTTTGGATAATCTTTTTAAATTTTTTATAATTTTTTTTAATGTTTATTTTTGAGAGAGAGACAGAGCACGAGCAGGAGAGGGGCAGAGAGAGAGGGAGACACAGAATCCAAAGCAGGCTCCAGGCTCTGAGCTGTCAGCACAGAGCCCAACTTGGGGCTCAAACCCACGAACCATGAGATCATGACCGAAGCTGAAGTTGGATACTTAACCGACTGAGCCACCCAGGCGTCACAGAATGTTTGGATAATCTTAATCTTATTTATCAGTCATGTTGATACCCTCTCTTACAAAGGATAAAGTTATTTGTAAGTTCAGAGGATACACCATAGAGTGAACAGAGCTGACTCTGCCCAGAGAGTTTGATCTGGTTTATGGATCCATAGATCCATAGAGGAGCCATTGTCAGTTGCTTTACAGCAGCATAGCTTGATTACCTGGTTTCTCGTGCTGTACAAGGAAGTACAAAGTAGCATCTGGGTTGCATTCAATTTACCTTTTAGTTTTTATGTTAGGAAAAGTAAAACACAGGTAATGGAAATATGTAAATAGAAGAAGACATTTATGGAGAATAAATACTGCTTCGTGTTTGACCCCTGTATGTAGAAGCTACTTTAAAGTGTTTGTTTGTTTGTTTGTTTTATTTTTAAAATGGCAGAGTGTAATCTGTACTTGATGACAGTCTGGGGAAGAATTCTCGTGTTGCTTTGGGCTCACAGCTTTTCCAGACAAAGTACATTTGTTAGGCAATGTCTGATCCAGGGATTATTGCTATTTAATAGTATTGCCAGAGCCATAATTTTATGTGCTTGTGACTTTTCTCATCTCTCTGTTTTTTTTTTTTCCTTTTTTTTGTTTTTTTTTTTTTAGAATGAATGTAATCCTGAAGACTAACATTCCTAATATTTGCTCCTTTTTTTTTTTTTAATGCCATTTTAGGATTCAAATGTTTCCCTAGTGTGTCTCTTTTTTGTCTTTTGCCTTTTACTTTCTTCATAAGAATTGAGACAATAAGAAATGAAAATAGCTAAGGTAAGCAACAGGAAATAAATTAGTAATTCCATTAAGGTAAGCAACAGGAAATAACTTGGTGATTCCTTTGTATCCAGGCCTGGAGACACATAAAAATTCCAGAAATAGAATTTTAGAGATGGAAAGGACTTAGGGAGATCATCTCTGGCACTTTTCTCATTTTATAGGTGAAGAAACCAAGTTGCGTGGGTTGTCTATGTAGCTAGCTGATTCGGGATAGATTTGGAACTAATCTGCAGGCTTTCTGATTCCCATCTCAGTTCTCACTTTTTCACATATGTTTTATTCTAACTTAAAGTAAGGGTGCTTCTTTGGTATTTATCATTGTGCAGCTTGGGCTTTATCCTGGGCTTCTCCCCACTTTTCTGACTATAGAGATTGATTGGTGTAGTACAGGATGGGTCCAGGACGTTCAGTTATCACTTACTTATGTGAGAGCTCTGCTTATCTCAGTTATTAAAAGTAAGCTTTTAAGAAAAGCACACAGTTCTTCCCCTCACCATTTCATAAATGTTTTTCTTTATCCCGACAAATGATCCTTGAAGAATCAGTCTACTCTCAACTTTTTTTCTGATTAGCATATATTAAGCTAATTCAGAGCCAATCTTTCTGAAAGCTTGCATCCCAAAGTTTCATGTAGCATGACATCTAGTAACTTTGGCATTCCTTCTTGCAAAGTCTCGTTCACATCACAAGCCGCCTTATTGTTTTACAGCTGTCAGTATTGGTACATGATGCAAGAAGTCAAAAACTCATCCCCCAAGACAATGTTGTTAAATGTAGCTAAATAGGTCTGGCTAGGATGGGCAATGTACAAAAATAACTTTAAAGAACAAAACTGGGAAGAGTGTTGAGAGACCACAACGACTTGAAAGCAGAAATTAAAAGGAAAACGAAGAGAGCAAAGCAATGTGTTTCTCGTTGGGCAGAGTTCCCCTGAGGGACCCTGTATTCAAATACTCTTTGACATTGCATTTGAATTCTTAGCTTCCAAAGGCCACCGATACCACAGAGACCCAACAGTGTGCAACGGTTCCTTCATCTCTTGGGCCTCTAGACGCCTCCTATTACAGCCCCACATTTAAAAATAGCAGGGAAATGAGAGAAAATCATAAACTCGCTGTAATAAAATTAGTGCTTGCGTGAAAGACTATTGCCAGAGAACAGCTTTTAGAAGGCCCACGGCTGCCAGAAGGCCGCTGGGTATTGGCAGTATTCAAGTATTCACTGGCCAGCACGTTAAGACCTGAATTAGGCATTTTATTAAAGATAGGGTGTCTTTTCTTTATGATCCTAAGTGTAAGGAGATTTTTTTTAAGTAATAGAAAATGGATCAGAAAAAATAGATTGCCATTGTAAATAAACGTGTTACTCTTCCTTGCCAAAATAGAGAAGTAGAAATTAAACAATTTTGACGAAAGAAGAAATGTTACTGCTTTTCTCAAAAAGACTGATGAAGTGAAGGGCGTCTAGGAGCTAATAAGTAAGAAACTAGATGTCTAGATAAGGAACACCACCACCATTAACAAAAAACTAATTCTTCATTAATCTGTAAAAGGGGGGAAAAGTAGGACTTAGACATGAAGGTATGGTGAGGATCATTGCATTTCCCATTAAATGCATACTTGTAGAAGATCTGGAATTCTCATTACAGCTTGAAAGGAAAACTGATTCTCTCTTAGAATCAGATATTTTCAAACTACAATGTCACAGAGCCTGCTCTGGTTCAATGGTTCTTGCTACTAAGTATGCATTACCGTGGCAACTGGCTTTCATTCCCACATATATCATTAACATAGATGAGTCTTGAAGTCAGTCTGCTTTCAAGGATGTGTTTCAGTGACCTGGATGAAAAGATTTTTACCCAACCTTATGAATCAGTCTTTTAAAAGGATTTTTCTTGGCATACACCCCACCCTGTCCCTGCTGTTGAACTTGTAGTATTCCTTTCCTGCGCCCACTGCAGGCAGTAGTCTGGATCACATTTCTCTGCAATATTCTTGTTTCTAGTGGCCTTGGAAAGAATGAGCTGGAGGATTTCAGTGCTAATACTGTTACAAGGGCCGTTCGAGTGAGAACCTTGGTTAAATCTAAAAAGTTGGATCAGCATCCAAAGCTTTCATTTTAAGTAAACTCTCTGCTAGGGCTGCAGGGACCAGACCATTAATCTGGTTCATATACTCTATTTGCTTTTAATCTCTTGAGTGTACAGAGTATGCATCTCTATTCTAAATGGACAAGAAAGAGCCTGCTCTTTTTTTTTTTTTTTTTTAATTTTTTTTTAATGTTTATTTTTGTGAGAGTGACAGAGCACGAGTCGGGGAGGGGCAGAGACAGAGGAAGACACAGAATCTGAAGCAGGCTCCAAGCTGTCAGCACAGAGCCTGATGTGGGGCTTGAACCCACATACTGTGAGATCATTACCTGAGCCAAAGTCAGACGGTCAGCTGACTGAGCTGCCCATGCACCCCAGAAAGAGCCTGTTCTTGATGGCAGCTAGACTTTGACATGCCCTTTAGGTTTAAATAAGACAAAATACCTGATATTAAACTTGGAAAATGTCAGTAAAAGGATTTCACTGAGGCTGACCAGCCCTAGTCCCAAAGGACTTGATCTCTGTCCTGTACTGTTACATAGGAATGTGGGATATAAATCATTTTAGAGAGATTGCAGAAGCAATTACTGAAACCTTGACAAAAACATTTGACTTTAGAGACATTCTAATTGATGTTATTGGCTTTAATATGTCCAGAAAATGCCCACGTCTGATTATGTACTGCCCGGTTTAATTCATGTGTGGTGATTGGACAATAGGATCAATAGTGCTAGGTTAATTTATATGATGATCCTCTGAAGAACTCCAGATATTTTATATCCTTAGCACATTCGGTATTATGACTCTCAGACATCCATGTTTTCTTCTTCTATTTTATTTCTCCTGGTTACATAAAGAGCTGGACATAGGTAAAGGATCGCAAGAAAGCAATGACTTGGGCCTTCCTCCCACCCAATTTCAGAAACAGATATTTGGCTTGCCTTATTCCAGTTTGCTAAGTGTGATTTGCCCTGGCACCTAGCTGTTTTAGTGTCCTGCATGGCTATTAAAAGGAATGAATTTCCCAGCTTATAAAGTTTCTTCTAGATTGATATGCCAAGATTAGACTCTCGAATACTGGAGAAGTCTTTCCAGGAAATAGGACTAGAAATCCAGCTGCTTTTCCTTCTCACTAGAAACTAATGTTTCTGTATAGTTAGGTAACTGGCTTCTTTCAAGGTGTAGAATAAACAATCACAGAAATTGAAAATAGGAAAGATACTGCAGATGATTTAGCCTGTGTTTAGTATGATACCTTACTACTCCCCCACATGCATCTAGGAAATCAACTACTTGCATCTAGGAAATGCAAGATAATTTTCTCAAACGGACAGAATCTTGGCAACTCAATGTCATTGATGCCTTCTGATTTTGAGTTTAAAAGTAGCATAATAGGAAAGGTCCCTTACTTGATACAACTCTATGTTAAAATCTAACTATTTACAAACACCTGAAGAACAATGATTTCCCAAATCCTTGTTCACACACACATAACTTATATCACTGTTGGGATGCTGTCATATAGTCATTCTGGTGGAGCCTCGGCTTTTATAGGGTTAGGGAGTAAACAATTTTCACATGCTTAATAATCATGTATATCATTTTCCTATTGCTACAGTAATACCCTGTGACAAAACAACCAGAAAAGCTCAGTGGCATAAAACAATATGCGCTTATTTTTGCTTGCAAATCTCTGGTCAGAGCTGGGCTCAGCAGCACTTACTTCCATGCCTGCAGTCAGCTGAAGTCAGCTAGGTAGTGGCTAAGTAGCCTTTCTCTTATGTCTGAGACTTTCCCTGGGACATGTGGATCAAACAGGCTCTGTTCCATGTGTCTCATCCTCCAGTGGATCATCCTGGGCTTGCTTTTAAGGTGAAGGCAGAGGCACAAGTGCGTGCCAAGCTTCTGCTTCTGTCACATTTGCTAACATCTTATTGGCCTAAGCAAATGGCCTTGACTTACATCCTCAATGGGAGGCGTGAAGAATTGGGGCTATCAGTGCAGTCACTGTACCACAGTGCGGTGGTGGCTTCATCATCTCATAAATGAGCATGACTGAAAATGATACCTCCAGGTTACAAATACCTTAATATGTATTGTTTTCAATATGATTCCTTTTGAGGAAGTAATATAACTTACTGTTCGTGTCCTCAGAAGGAAGAGCAGAACAACAGTTGACTAGAATTAGCTTGCTTGGCACTTTCGTATCTTTTTCCATTTAATGCCCACAAAAATCTACAAGAACTCTGAATTACCCTAATCACTATTGCTATCCCTGAAATGTTTGGGCTTCTTCACCTCTCTCTGGGTGTGTTTGAAGGAATGTTGATAAGTTTTTAAGGCTATTTTGTATGGTGAGATTTTTATGATTCGGTGGCTACTGCATAGTTTTTCTGAGTATATGTCTCATTTACTGTGTTGTCTTGGCCAAATGACTTTGACTTTTTGTTGCAACATTACGCTTTCTAATATTAGTCTTGTCAGAATTCTAAGTGTATAAATAAGTTGGTAGAGGTCAGTCTTTAGCAACCTGGCATAGGAGATGGTTTTTGAGTAGTGCAGCTGGTCGTTTGGCAAAACTGTGACATCATAACATTAGCTACCGTTTACCAAGCCTCTTGGGTCCCATGGGGTACATGCAGTACCTTCTCAGAAGTAGGCTTTGCACGTGTGGAGACTGGGGTGCCTTCTTTGAGGAAATATTTCAGCAGCTGATCTGGTGCTCACCTCTTCTCATTGCTTCCCTTCACAAAGGCTGACTGGGAGGGAGTGAATTAATGAGCACTGATAAGCCATTTGGAAAGCTGGAGCTACCAGTTCCTCACAGAGGCAGAAAAATCATAGGATGGATGCATTGTATGCATGACCCCACAAAAGACATTTGCTTGAAATTACAATTGAGCAATCCATCAGTCTTTACAGTTCCATTAATTGTGTAATTTGTGTAAGTTGCTAATAAGAATAATTTTTCAAAACCACATTAAAAAAACAATGGGCACAGGAAACACACGTATATGTTAATCACTTTATTTTTTTCAGACTCTTTGTGAAATATCTGTTGCAGAGTCCATTTTACAAATACTGTATATTCACGTATTGTACTCATGGATCAAGTAGATCATTTTGTTAAAATTGTCATTTTTGTAGGTCAGAAAAATAGAACATTGGTAGTTTCTTGTGGCTTACCCTAATATCGAGTACTGTTATCTGTGAGGGAAGATGAGGAATCATTAAGAAATCACCAGATTTATATCTTCATCCAAGACCTTGCTCCTAAATTTCAAACCCTTGTTGTAGACTTCCTGCGCTGCAGCTCTGCCTGTGTGTGTCATGATCCTCAGTTCATCAGGTCCAAACCTGAGCTCTTCATTTCCTCTCCCTCCCACGTGGTCTCTCTGATTTCCTGGATCCCCTGATGCCCAGTGCTGAGACCTGGCAGCCACACTCCCCTCTCACGTTCTCCACAGCCAAGGCAGGCATTGGGCCCTGTCCAAGCTCTCATCGTCTTCTGCTGAACACATTTAAAATTGTTTTTAGCTTCTGTGTTGTTCCACAAATGACGGAAGAGGCAATCTGAGGTGGCAGTCTCTGAGTTGGTCTTTCTGTCTGTGCTGTCAGCACGGAGCCCAATGTGGGGGCTTGAACTCATAAACCGTGAGATCATGACCTGAGACGAAATCAAGAGTCAGACACTTAACCAACTGAGCCACCGAGGCACCCCAAGATTCATTCATTCTTTCTTAGAGCTGAATAATATTTCAGTGTGTGTGTGAATGTGTGTGTGTGTGTGTGTGTCTGTGTGTGCATATATGTGTATAATTTTTATTCACCCACTGATGGACACTTAGGCTGTTTTTATACATTGTCTATTATAAATAATGCTGCAGTGAACGTGGGAGTGTATACATCTTTTTGAATTAGTGTTTTCATTTTCTTCAGATAAATACCCAGAGGTGAGATTGCTGGATCATAAGGTTGTTCTATTTTTAATTTTTTTGAGGAACCTCCATACTGTTTTCCATAGTGGCTGCACCAATTTACATTCACACCAACAGTGCACAAAAGTTCCTTTTCCTCTACATCCTTGCCAACCTTTGTTATTTGTGTGTTTTTTTTATTTTAGCCATTCTGACAGGGTAGGTGATATCTTGTTGTGGTTTTGATTTGCATCTCTCTGATGATCAGTGATGCTGAACATCTTTTCACGTACCTGTTAACCATCTGGATGTCTTCTTTGGGAAAGTGTCTATTCAGATCTTCTGCCCATTTTTTAATTGGGTTGTTTATATTTTGTTATTGAGTTGTATGAGTTTTACTTTTTTTAAGAACTTGAGTTAACTTTTCAGCATCTTTAAACCTTTGTTTACTTACCTGTAAAATGGGGACAAAAATAGAAAATACTGCACAGGGCTATTAAAGAGATTAAATGCATGTAACACATTAGCCTCATGCATAGTCCCTTGTAAGCATGTAATAGATGTTTGTTATTATTACTGTTTATTTCTTGATGCCAGAAACTATCTCATTTGCTCTTACTTATCTCACTCAACACCTAACATAAAGCTTCACCATGAAAGACTATCCCGTGGCTTCCTTAAAATTTACTTTGTCCATCATAACCTTTATTCTGGAATTCTTCCAGACCACCTTCTCTGCTTACCCGCCCTCCTCTTCCTATTATTTTCCAGTCCTAATTCTTGATCTACCCCTGCCTGCCATCCTAATTTAGGCTCTGTAACTTGGCTCCCACCTTGTACCTACTAAGTTCATTTGTCAACCATATTAGACCTCTCATGGTCTCATGATGGACTGACCTCTGGTAGTCCTTCTCCAGACTCATGAACCACCTCTCTCCTTGAGGAAGGCCCTGGTTCGTCACTGTCAGTTGGGGTTTGTGGGATGACAGATTGTTTATATTTACCTGCCCTTAGGACAGAAAAGTCAGACCCTTTAGGCTAATGTTCGGTGGCCAATCTCCGCCTGAGGGCTTCACTGAGTGATTTCTGTATCATGACTTGTTGGCATTCTTAACAAAGAGTCCTATGCTAGATCTGTCAGTCTAGATCTCTTCATTAAGACTGATTTTACTTCATACATATTTTTTAACTTTAAAAGAAAAATCTCGTAGTTAATTGTATCACAGATGAAGCTATAGAAATAGGCCGTTCGTTTTTATTAAGTTTCAGTGGCTAAGAGATACTGTGGACATGTGAGACTTATTTGGGATACTTTGATGTGAATAAGAGAAGATCAAAGAAACCAATTGGATAATGAATATATTGCTTTGAAAAATGTAATTCCAATTTAGCCTTGCTGCCGTGTGGAAAACTCTGTTTTTCTAGTTTAGTGACTTAGAACTATTGTTTGCATAAATTCTAATTTACAGAGTCAGTAGCTGAGATCAACATTTGTGTCAGATACAAATGGCTGTGGGGTTGTGTCAAATGCAAGTGGCCGCAGGGTTGTGTTAGTTGTAATAGTTCAAGCTGTACAACTACTAGGTGACAAACAAGAGCCCGTGAGGAGTCTTTGCTCGAACTGATGACCTTCACTTTGAATTTTGCATGTGGAGGAATTTTGCTGATTTTGCTGACCTCTCTTCCAAGTGTTCCTGATTCCCTTCTCTTTGTCATTGTTTCACTGTAGCAAGAGAGGGAAAGGATAGATATCTGAAGCCTGAAGTTGTTTCATCTGTTTTTCATAATTCATTTTGTTGACCCTGTGTAATAGCGGTTTAGTTAGGAATCTTCTATTAAAATATTTCTGATACAGAAACTTAGGATGTTAGATCTCAAACGACCTTAAAAGATCATCTAGCCCCGTGTTTCCTGGACTGGGTTCTAAACTGGTTGTGTAAGATGTGAAAAGGTGTTCTAATAATAAAAGGGTTCTATGGACATAGTGGGTATGTGATGCCTAAGGTTTAAAAGTAAGCTTAGTAGGCTTTTTTCCAGCAGAGTTCTCAGAGCTTTAAGTGTGTTAAGGCGCTTTGTTAATCATAAAGGGATTATTTGGAGAGGGTTAATAAATTCAAAATTTATTTGAATTCTTTTTATGTGGAACACCTGTTAACATCTACCAGGAAGATCCAGTTAAAATAGTAAACTCAGGAGTGCCTGGATGATTCCGTCGGTTAAGCGTCCGACTCCTGATTTCAGCTCAGGTAATGACATCATCATGGTTCATGAGTTCCAGCCCCGCGTTGGGCTCTGCGCTAACGGTGTGGAGCCTGCTTGGGATTCTCTCTCTCTCCCTCTCTCTCTCTCTGCTCTCCCCCATTCATGCTTGCTCTTTCTCTCTCTCTCTTAAAAATAAATAAATTTGCTTAAAAAAAAGTAGTAACTCAGACAGAGTGTGCCTCTTTGCTGCTCAAAACCACTAAAACAGGGGCGCCTGGGTGGCTTCGTCGGTTGAGCATCTGACTTTGGCTCAGGTCATGATATCATGGTTCGTGAGTTCAAGCCCCACGTCGGGCTCTGTGCTGACAACTCAGAGCCTGGAGCCTGCTTCAGATTCTGTGTCCCCCTCTCTCTCCGCCAAACTCCTGCTTGTGCTCTCTCTCTGTCTTTCAAAAATGACTAAATATAAAAAAAAACAAAAAACACTAAAACAGGTTCACATCAGACAGTGGCCTCCAAGACCCTTCAAGGTCACATCTTTTGTTTCTCTCTAACCTCTCTTGCTACTCCCTCCCCTGGTTTAGGCACACTGGTCCTTCTCGGTGCGGCCTGCTCAGATCACCCTGTTGCCAGTATTCCCTATCCCTCTTCCTGCTCTGTTTTTCTCCAGGGCAGGTGACGTCTTCTACTCTACTAACTATATCCTTACCTCATTTAATTTTTTTATTGTCTGTTTATTCCTACTAGAATGTTGTTGCATGACAACAGAATTTTTTGTAGTATTTTGTTCCCTGTTGCATCCACAGCATCTAAAATAATGCATCACACATAGTAGATCCTCAGTAAGTATTTGTTAGGTGAGCTAATTGTCCTTGGGAGAACTCAAGAATCTAAATAAGGGTGATCTCAGGCTAAGAGAAAGGTACAGATTTTTACCATCTGCATTTCCAGCGGGCCAGGAGGGGGATCAGAGTCACAAACAGAATGGAAGGATCCCCTCCAGGAAGTTCCTGGATGAGGAGACAGTAGGCATATTATGATCTTGTACAGTGAATGCAGTGACAGTTTCTTTCTCAGGACCAAGGGTAATAAGGAGAAGTAGGAGGAAATTAGGAATGATGCTTTGGAAATAGGAGTAGGTGATGTAGAGTACTGTGCTATTCTCTCCTGTAATTACGACTGGTGTCACATGAAAGGACAGGGCAGCCCTCTGGCATGGCCTGAGAGTGACCCCCTAGTCCAGAGACAGATTGGTCCCGAGTCCAGGAGACACCAGCCCATCTTTCTTTACACAACATATTTACAGGATGCCCAGTCATGCCAAACAAGTTATACAAAGACCAGATTAATTCAGAAGATGCTGTTATTCCATTGATAGATTTGGTTGTTGCTATTGTTGTTTTGTTCTGCTTTGTTTTTGCAAAGCCTGTTCATTTGGTTTCTGGATTTTGACAATTTCACCTTTTATTTTCCAAATCTGTCATGTTAAAATGAGTTCCTTTTTTTGTCTTTATTTAAAAAAAATTTTTTTTTTAATGTTTATTTATTTTTGAGACAGGGAGAGACAGCATGAACGGGGGAGGGTCAGAGAGAGAGGGAGACACAGAATCCGAAACAGGCTCCAGGCTCTGAGCCGTCAGCGCAGAGCCTGACGCGGGGCTCGAACTCACAGACGGTGAGATCATGACCTGAGCCAAAGTCGGCCGCTTAACCGACTGAGCCGCCCAGGCGCCCCCCTTTTTTTGTCTTTAAAAAAAAAACAGTCATAGGCTACGTTGGAAACTTACTTCGTACTATGATGTTAATTCTAGTTCTTGCCACAAAGAAATAGAGGCTTTATTTTTTAGCTGTCTGACTTGTTGGGATTTCTTTCTATCATATATTTATCAAAAGGAAATAAGAAGGAAACTTCCAGCCCCATTCTTTTCCAGATGGATAAAACACACCCCTTCTGTTCCATTAGCTAAAAAGAATGGACACAGTAGTGTCCTCGAGAGTTAGTCCAAAATTTGTCTTCTTTAATACAGAATTTTATAGTTCAAAATCACAACTACCAGTTTTTCACTTCTTCCACTGCTGCTTCATAAAAAGAGAATTGTTCAGACGTACATTTGTGTCCCACGAGATTATGCTTTAGGACATGTGCGTGCCCTAAACAAAGCACAAACTCTGCTAGTTCCTAATAAATTATTACGTCTTCCACATCTGTTACCGTCTTTTCTCTGAAGCATTCATCTAAGAGAACACGGCATGAACCAAAAAGACCAGAATTGTGGCAAGACATCTTTCTGATAAATGCATTGACAGCTGATTTGTTGTGATTAGAGGAAAACCTCAGGAGTCAGGGTTTGGGGCTAAAGACTGACTTTCTGCCTCGACTGCCAGACGCTGTCTCCTACTGTCCTTTTCCCCTTTCCTTGCAATTTCCTCCGAGAGAAATCATGTGACCCTGTCACCACAGTTTTTAATGCCAAATATCTAAGTGTCTTTAAAATGCAGCACAACACTTTTAAAGGCAAATAGTGAAGTAGTTTCATCTGACATTTCCATTATAGCTGCTCTTAGTGGATTCTAGACATCATACATAAAGGTGGCTGGCTGGTTCTTTTTAAAAAAAAAAAATCATGATGCAAACCCATTGAGCTGTCTTTTCACATTTGATGCTCCATCCATTGAACATGAAACACATTTTTTCCTTAGAAATGTGATTTGATCTGAGGATATCTACAATAGTCTGGACTAAATTTTTCTAGCATTTGTCTTACATTTTAGAGATACAGCCATTTCTCATAGCTTTGTGACATACCTAAGCATTTCTGAACCAACATCAATTACTTTGTTATCTCTAGCACTCTGAGTACAAACGGAAAAAAACAAAATGTGAAATTGCCACCGTTCTTGCTGTTACTGTCAAATTGTTGTTTTATGTAGAAGTGAAAATTGTATTCTCAGACTTTGTATGGTTTGTTTTTGCATCTTAAAAGTTTTATTAAATTCATTTTTATTCATTCATTGAATATTTAATGAGCATCTCTTATGGGTTAGGAATAATGTATGATGACTGTGATACAAAGATGAGCAAGATCCAGTCCCCGCCTTTGAAGAGCTCACAATCCAGAATGAAAGGCAGATGAGTAAACAGGGAGGTTACAACAATTATAGCAATAATAAATTGCTTCTGAAGAGCTATGGCTTGTCCATGATATGTCCACATCTGCCACATTTTACCAGTTGACTCCCCCGCCCCCCACAGTGATGCAAAACCAGATATTGTCTTCAGTTTCCCATCACCACAGGCAGTGCTTTTCACCATTGTGTTTGTTCCTTTCTGGACCTGTGTGTCTGGACCTGTATGGGAATTTCTTTGAAACGTACACTCAGAGGTGGAAGTGTGAGGTCACAGGATATATATATACTTGATTAACCCCAAACTGCCACATTCTTCCCTGTGGTAGGTGTATTCGTCTGTACATCTACAAATATGTTCCTGTGTCCCACATTTCCATCAACACCTGGCATTCCTCAACATTCTAATTTTTGGTGCTGTAACAAGAATAAAAATGCTTCCTCAGCATTTTAATATGCGTTTCTTTCATTACTAAAGAATTTGAGCAGCATCTACTGATAGTCTTTGTTAGCCTTTGAGTTTCCTCCTTTATAACATTTTAACTTTTTTTTAAGTTCATTTTTTTTTTTTTCGAGAGATACAGAGACAGCGTGAATAGGGGAGGGGCAGAGAGAGGGGGAGAGAGAGAGAGAAAAAATCCCAAACAGGCTCCGCACTGTCAAGCGCAGAGCCCGATGTAGGGCTCGAACGCGTGAAACTGCAAGATCGTGACCTGAGCTGAAACTGAGAGTCAGATGCTTAACTGACTGAGCCACCCAGGCACCCCAACTCCTTTATAAATTGTTAGCCATTTTTGTTACTGTCGGGGTTACTGTCCAGTGAATTTGCAAGCATTTTTCATATGCTCAACGAAAGAGTTCAGGTCACTCTCCAGTTTTAGACATTGCAGATGTCTTGTTGGCATCTGTGTTGCAAGTGAGGTTATGTAATTATTTATATATTTTGCATTTTGCCCTTACTTTATACAAATAAATGGGAAATTTAAATATAAAAGTGCTAATACTAGCAAAAAACATATGTAGGTCTCATAAACTAATACAGTTGAGATAAAGGTGAAAAATTACTGGCCCTGCCCAAAATAGTACATCTTTGTCCTCAATTTGACTGTTTCTTTGACTTCTCCTGGTAAATGAAGGAAAAGAATAAGGCTGAAGAACATATGTAAAATGTTGAAAATGCGTCCTTGAAGATCCCAGCTTGGATGTAATTGTAGAACAGGAACTTCCCTTGTAACATGAAATTCCAGTCTGACCTGTGAACATTAAGCCTTTGTTCACAGTTTCAAGAACAAATTACCCATCGTAGGGCACAGCTCTCAGAGACCAGTTACAAGAGCATTGCTAAGTAGTGTCCACTACTATAGGGCTCCAACTAATTCCAATTACAGTATGTTTATAAAATTATATTTGGCTTCAGCTAACGAATGTGGAAGATAGGAGGACTAAAAAAGTGTATAGAGAGCAAGTATTTTATTCTTTGGGGAAAATTCTGGGGGTCTTTTACCAGTGGCTGTTAATTAGTGTAAAGAAAAGAAGTAAGATTTCTCTGAGGACAGTGGTGGTAAGAATCAGCTAAGACTTTTTTTCTATTTAAAAACAATTCTTTTTAAGTTTATTTATTTTGAGAGAGAGAGAGAGAGAGAGAGAGAGAGAGAGAGTAGGGGAGGGGCAGAGAGCGAAGGAAGAGAGAATCCCAAGCAGGCTCCAAGCCGTCAATGCAGAGCCTGATGTGGGGCTCCATTCCACAAACTCTGAGACCATGACCTGAGCAGAAATCTAGAGTCAGACGCTTAACTGACTGAACCACCCAGGTGTCCCAGAATCCACTAAGACTTTCTATAAGATTTGCTTAAAAAGCTTAATAAATTGAGTAAGTGATACGTAGTTTTTCTTTTGTCTTTAACACTTAATGTTAACCTCTTTCTCCTCACCACCATCCTTATGAATATCTTCAAGTCTCTTCTATGTTAAAAAATTCCCATGACCTTCTGTCCCTTTTTAGTTCCTGTGCTATTTCTTTACCACCAATGTGGGCTACATTTCTCCATAACATAATCTATAGGTCTACAGTTAGTGCTGACACTTTCTGACTTTGTAATCACTCTTTTTTTAAAAAAATCTCGTTGATCATGTTGAAATTTTTATGTTATAAGCTTTTGTAAACCAAACTCCTTTCACACAGGACAGGCTAGGGTATCCCACAATAGCAGCCAACCCTAAAATCTTAATGGTTTGGAACAACAAAGGTGCATGTATTTTTTTATGCCGTATGTTCTTTGTTGGTCACCAGAGAGTCTCTGCTCATTGTAGTCACTTGGAGACCCAGACTGAGAGATCAGCCACCATCTTGAAATCACCATCTTGATCAGCCATCACTGGTTGCTGCTCAAGGAGAGTGAAAAGAAGGGTCTTAAAGTGGAACGAACACATGTTGCTCACCTACAAGTGGGCTAAAAGGTGCAATATTATGTGCCTCGAAGGCAAAAGGCTGGAAATATTTGGTATTAGCACTAATGACATCCACACTTATATACTGTCACATTTCAGGGGTTCAAATTCTCTATTTGTTGTGTCTTGTGGCTCCCTCATGGTGAACGACTTTCTTATGTGGTCTATGCCTTTTTCAAATTGTGCACCCATCTGTATTGGGAGTGATTGTGGAAGAGTTCCTGCAGATTGACTTTGCATTGGCTTCTGCTGAAGAAACTAGGGTTTTTCCCTGGCCTAGAACTGGTTCTTCATATTGGTTTCTTGGTTCAAGATTCCATACAATTTGGGAGGTTTAAATTCAGACTCAACAGCTGTGCATCACTCAGACCTGGGGTTTTCATTTTCCCCTGGATGTGGTGTTTGTATGCAGAAGACAGATGACAAGGTTTCTTGTGTCTTCCAGGGATAGGTTTTCTCATCCCATTTCCGTGGAGTTGGTCGTGGGGAGTACAAAGGGGAGGCCTCTCCAGGGTCCTTGCTTTATAATAAGAGTATCAGTTCTGGTTGTCTGCCTCCTTTGAACCTCAGGCCAGCTTTCCCCCTCTCCATTCAAGTATTATTCCTCATCAGGGCCCTGGACCACCACTCTACCGGCTCCCATATTTAATATTTTGGTTTTGGGTTCCCTCTGCTTGTAGCACCTGGGAGATTTTAGCATATTATTATATCTGACATTTCTATGTATTTTAATGGGAGGTGGTCCACATCCAGGCTTTAGTCACTCTCTGTAGTGTGTCTTTTCTTTCCTTACTAGACTACATCTTTTTTTCAGTGACTGATTTCCATTTTATCAAGTCCCAGGGATACTTTTCAGCCTCTTATCCTACCATACGTTTCCTGCTCGTTCAGAAGTACTGAATTTCTTTTTGAGATGTTCTTCTTCCTTGGCTTTTTCTCTTCTGATTCTTTCAGCACTTTGAATTTTTTTACTTTCATTCTTGGGCTTTCCCAAAGATACCCACTCACCAAATGTTGATGTTCTTCAAGTTTATCGTTCACTGTGTTTTTCTCTACATTCTCTCTTTGTATGTTCCCCTGTATTTTCAGTATTGTAACTATTAACAAAAATGTGTTTTCAGACTTACCCTTCCTTTCCTCGTATATCCATTGGCCCACCAGACATACACATTTAGGTGCCCCAATCTAAGCTTATCTAAACCTGGGCTCATTACTTTCCTCTCAAAACTCATTTCTCTGCATGAATTCCTGATACCCCTTAATGATGACACTGTTTTCCTGGTCATTCAAAGGAAACCTGGCCTCTTACCATAGATTTGTCCTCTCTTTCTCCCTCAACTCCTCATCTAGCCAGATACCAGGAAATGCTATTCTAGTTCTTAGATATCTCCTCTCTATTCCTACTACCTTACATAGTTACGATCCTCATTATTCATTCATATTATACTCATATAGGTATAGATAGGATACCTACTATGTGCCAGGTATTGTGTGCTGAGTGCTGAGGTCACAGTAGTGACTAAGACAGCAAAGTCCCTGCCCCATGGAGCTTCCATTCATATGCAAGAGATACTGAAGAAATAAATGTATAATGTATAATATGTATAATGTATAATATGTTAGGGAGCAATAAATCATTAAATCAATAAATCATTGCATTGCAGGGACATTGTATTGTTACCTAGTGGTGATTTAGGTAACTTGCAGTTTTGGTGTTTTGGAATGTGAATAAAATCTGACTTGATGATTCAATCTGTTATTAAAATAAGTTCAAGAAAATGCCATGCTATGACTATTTCTCTAAGTTTTAGATATGTAAAACTTAAATTTGCTTAAAATTTGAAAGTCAAAACAGTTGTTTCCATTACATTATTAAAATGTGTTCCTCTAAAAAAAACATTAAACTATACAGATATTTTATATGGTGGATTTTTCCTCAAGTTATATTTAGAAAATTTCCCAGAAGTAGAAATATATACTCCTCAGGAGTATTTAATTTTCTTTTAAAAAAAATTATTTTTTGAGACAGAGCATGAGCAGGAGAAGGGCAGAGAGAGGGGAGACACAGAATCTGAAGCAGGCTCCAGGCTCTGAGCTGTCAGCACAGAGCCTGACGCGGGGCTCGAACTCACGGAGTGTGAGATCATGACCTGAGCTGAAGTCGGACACTCAACCAACTGAGCCACCCAGGTGCCCCAGGAGTATTTAATTTTCATTTAATATTTTGTTTTCTAGTCAATTCTCTGAAATATCTATGTAAGCTTTTTGCAAGTGTCTTTAAAATGATGTGACTTTTTCAGAAAACACTAGAGACAGCAAACAGTATTTATAGAACGAGTGAGCCCTGGAGTACCTAAATCCTGTCTTGTCATCTAATGGGAAGGTGTATATTTGGGTATCTTTACATCCACGTTATGCTGTTCTTTGGCTTCCTACTGTTGGTGCTGAAATCAGTCATGTTTCTAAAACAAGTATGTAACTAATAACTCCTATTGGGGGAGGAGCAGAGGGGCAGAACATTGATCTGGGCTTGCCAGGTGAGTTAACTACCATCATATCTGCCCCCATAGTCTGCTTCTGCCAAAGAATGGTGCCAGGTCTTTTGTGGCCTTTGAACATGAACCTGAGTCTTTCCGCTAATGCCCTCATCTTTCAAAGACTCCAGCAGTGCTAAATAGAGATGAACCTGGCATTCTGAAATGAGGGGAAAAAAAGATTCCAGCATCCAGCTTACTGCAGATGAACAGCTTCTCTCTGGTTTCAGCTGTTTCATTTAGATAAATGCTTCTCAAAGATGAGACACCACCATTTGCATTTATGGGTTTAATCATGGCAGTTAGAGCTTAATTATCTGGCTTCAGTTTTATAGAAATACATGCCATCATCCACCTCCTCCCCTCCTTTCTTGATCTTGCGGCCATTCTCAACTCGGACCATTTCAAGAGCGGGTGTGGCAGGTTAAAAATGGTGACTGGAGACCTTATCATCTTATTTCTCAGTGCCATACTGGAGTTCTGTTTTTGTTAGGGAGTTGTCAGTGATGTTAACCAGTGGTGTCGCTACTCTTGGATAGCGGGACGGAAGTTGTTGACCCTGTTGGAATTGCCTTATTTGAGTTGGAGAAAAAGGTAGCAGTGAAATCACTCTATATCGGATCGGCCCTTGGCTGTTCTGGAAAGAGAGTCGTAGCATGTTACTCATATGCACAAGTTACGATGCTGAATAATTTTGTAGCAATTTCTGACTTGTGTCCTTACTGGGTATAATACAGTTTGATTTCCTCTCCTAAAACAAGTTAGTAACTGAGTGGAGAATGTCTTACAGCTAGCTGACATGGATAATAACCAGTTGTCTTGGGGGTCTAGGATAAATGTTCATGGTCTTGGTATGTGTGTGTTTTGCCTTTAATCACACGGAATATGGAATACTGAGAGACAGGCAGGGAGGGAGGGAAGAGTTTTTTGATCCAGGATATTTTTTATGGATAATGGAATGGAGGTAACCTATTTCATAGCCCTTTAAATGTTTCAGAGTAAGCATTTTCTCATGTTTTCATATCATTCGTTAGGATAGATATTACTGTTCTATACATTAGACTGTGAAACACAGCTCAAAATAGGTTGAATAAATTGGTTAAGATTGTTCAATTAATTACTAATCATAAGCCACCATATATTTGTGAATCACTTTACCTTTTAGTTAGTGATTCATACATACTATATTTTTGTTTCTTCTAGCAGTATCAGAGTCCAGTTCTCATTTCCAGTTCTGCGGCTGTTCCTCTAACCCTGGTGTTGGCAAACTTTTTCAGTAAAAGACCAGGTGGCAAATACTTTAGGTTTTTTGGGCCAGTTGCAATTATGAAATTGTGCCGTTGTAGCATAAAAACAGCCATAGACAAACAAATGGGTGTGGCTGTGTTCCAATTAAACTTTATTTATAAAAATAAGTGGTGGGTGGGATTTGGCCAATTCTTTGTCTAAACCAGTAGCTTCCAAACTTCTTACTAAAAGGCCTTTTATGGTTCCCATCTGTGTATCTCTTCAGCCTCTCATTTTTTTTTTTTTTTAAGTTGGGCTTTCAAACAAACTCAGTATTGAATAATAATAAGCTCACTCTCTCATTTTTAAAGTAATGCCAATCAAAACCCATCATGGCCATGTTTCTTAAAAGCTCCGGCTATTGAATCAAATATTGCCTTATGACACTCAGATGCCACTTTCCTATCAAGGGCACAGCCACCGAAATGATGATTTGAAAATGAGAGAATCATATAACTCAAGCCCTGGGCTAGTTGTCTACCTCCTTCTTTAGCTTCTGTTGTCTGCTACATGCCAACCACAGAAATGGGCCTACCCTGCCATCAGGTTGTGAGAATGAGCTCCTGATGTCTGCATCTGGAGGCTCACATCCCAGCCAGCCTCCCAGTCACTATGCAGCCTCAAGCCGCTAACTTAACCCCTAAAATTTCTTCCCAAGAGAAGCCTCAATATTGTTCGGGATGGCATAAGCCTATCCTCAGTGGGCAAGCATCATTTTAGAATTATATATTAAAATAAAGAAGTTATTCAAATTCAAATATTGATATTTTTGCATTAGAAAATATGTACTTTGAAAATTTAAGAGAATTTGGCCTAATAGACTAATGGGTCAGCCTTGTGATTCTTAATACATGTAATTGAGTAATTGATTAGACTTAGGATTTTGAGTTAGAACACCTAAGTTCATACAAATTTTGGAATATTTTAGAGAGCCCAAGAATTATCATATTTGAACATTTAGTTATAAGAATTACCCATACTCTCTGTCAGACAACTAGAGAACTTCTAAAGGGAACTGAATATATTAAATTTATAAATGTAGTTTAAAGCATTTTTAAAGTTTATTTATTTATTTTTGAGAGAGAGAACATGTGCAAGAAGGGGAGGGACGGAGAGAGAGAGACAGAATCCCAAGCAGGCTCAGCAGTGTCAGTATGGAGCCCAGTGTGGGGCTCATTCTCAGGAGCCATGAGATCATGACCTGAGCTGAAATCAAGAATCAGAGGCTCAACTGACTGAGCCACCCAGGTGCCCCTGTAGTTTAAAGCATTTAAGTGAGTTTTAAGTTAAAATTAAAGTAGCCTTTCTTTAAAAGTGATGCTATAAAGAGAATAGTCAGAAAACTCAACTTGAAATCTGAAGAGTGTAGTGGAGTTCTGAATTTTGAAATATGATAAGTGAATAAATAAATAAACCAAAGAATGCCTGTATGGTCTTCTCTGTTTATGTCCTCTAAGGACATTAAAAAAGAAAACATCACACTGAAACGATCAGTATGAATATCATCATGACTGTACTATGCTGATGCAATTCCAGACACAGTAGAGAAATGTGACATTTTAGTTACACTGCACCGTTTACAGTTTCCTAGAGGCCTTTGAAATATTGAAACTGGTTTATGAATCTCACAACTGTCTTCCAGGACCATGATTTGCCAGTTACTTACATCCGACACCTCTCTGATGTGTAGAATTAACTTCTTAGTTGAATGTTAATTGAAATGTTATATTTAAGTGGCTGAGAGTCCTCATTTTAATCACTACGAGAGGAGCGAAATCTCAAAGATGCTGCTCTGAGGAACAGTGAATTGGTCTCAACATGAAATAGCGAGTGAGTGGCTGGTCTTCAGGCCTGACCTCTGAGGTAATGTCTCAGAACTGAGTTTTCAATAAAATAGATAAAGAATTTTTATTAAGTTTCCTGAGCTGGAAACACATCCATCCTCTCATTTTGTTGGACAATGTGTTTACCATTAAGGGCCTGCCCGTCTCAGTGAGAGCTCAAGGCGGCCATGGAGGGCATACAAGGTGAAGTGAAGCTTGGCTGAATCCCAGTTGCATTACAAGTCCTGGTGGAGGTGCTGCCCTTTTGCCCTTGTCCTTGGGAAATTCATCAGTTCTTAGAGCTCCAAGAGATTATAAGACATTATCTCATTCAGCCCTCTGACTCCCAAGTAGGAATTCACTTAAATTATCTCTGGCAAAGGAGAATGTCTTCATGTACTACTTGCATAATTCAAAATTAATTTTAAAGATATATTTTTTAAAAAAAATTACCTGTGGGAGATTTTGTTCTACCTACTCCTAAGATCTGCAGGGGTGGAGAGTCACCTCACTACCCTTTGAGAAGTAATGATGGTAAAGATAATTAGAGCTTATATATATTGAGCGTTTTCAATGTGCCAGATACTGAAGCAAAAACTTTCTATGCACGCACTTAGTTAATCCTCACAGCCACCCAGTGGAGCAGATACTGTTCTTGTCCTCATTTTACAGATGAGCAGGCTCAGGGTTAAAGCTCCCGAGCGGTGGAGTTGGGGTCTGAAACCTGGTTTGTCTCATTTCAAGAGCTGTGATGTCAAACTTTTATGTTATTCTCACTTCCCCAGTTATGGTACTTCGTTTGTCTTCTTGTGGTTTTCTTCTGGGAATAGATTATTAGGCTCTATAAAGAATTAAGTTATACAATACAAATGGAAGAATTGGGGGCATTAAGGAATTAATATTATTCCTGCGAGTCCTACCTATTATTAATGAACATGAGTAGTATTTATGTTTGGTAAGGTTGGTATAAAAGGAAACAACTTTCATGGTTCTGCATTTCCTCCCTGTGTTAAATACACCATAGGGCTTTAAGTTTCTCGTTTGTTCTTACCATGTGGAAAAGTGGAGAAGCTAGGCTAATGAATTAGGAGAACTATGATGTGAGATGAGAGTGTGGATCTTTATTCTTAACCTTATGGATCAGAAGCCATATAGGTTTACAAGGCACTTTGGGTAGGATCCTTTCTCTCTCCCTAAGTAAACATGAGTGGAGAGCTCACTCTAGTGTGGCTTCAGCGGGTGTATATTATGAAGGACAGAGCTACAACCAGAAAATGGGATCATATTCCAAGTCTTTCTTCTTTACTGATTATTGAGCTGGAAATTTAAAAAAAAAACCTACCTATTTATTTGGGTAGTGTATATGGTAGGGTATATATTGGCTACCTTCACAATATTTTCATAGTTGGCAGTGTTGAGAATTGTGCTTTGTTTTAAATTCTAATGTCCTCCTTAATTAAAGAGCACCTCTGGAATCAACTCTCATTTTTTCCATGGCGAATGAGACCCCAAGAAAGAAGTCGAGATTAAAGTAAATTCAACCCCCAGCCTGGCCCCTGGTTTCTAAGCTGGCTACAGTGAGAACTGTCAGGGAGATAGATGGGGGCTCTAAGGTTTCCTGGAGTTTTCAGCCATGTGTGGGCACCACATGTGGTGTGTTCAGTGAATACAAATACAAGAACACATGCTGTTTCCATTAGGGACACTTCAGACCCCTCTCTGTCCCTAGCCTTACTACAGAGTTGAATGGGTCATTTATCATAGGCCACTTACTGATACTGACTGGCGCTCGGGCCCTGTTACAAGGAAGCAGCAAACAGTGTGACTTAGTTCTTTTAGAATGTTTATTATACAAGGATATCATTTCTTAAGAATATCCAAACTCATTTGCAAAGAACACGCATTTTGTTAGGTGCTTCTGGAGGGAAATGTATTTAAAATGCAAATCTGACCATGTATCTACCTTGCTGAAACCTTTCAATGACTCATGATAGTCAACATCATTCAAGACCACGTTCTGCCTTCTCTGTGGCCCCATCCCTTTTGTTACCTCTAGAAGGCTGAACTGCTATTAGCTAGCCACATATATCAGACCATTTTTGGCCTTCCCTTGACCTCTGCTTATTTCTGCCTCTTGTTGACAAGGCCTTTCTCCTATTAGTGAAGGTAAAGTATTCTCATTTTGTAAGACTTAGATCAGCCTTCCCTATTTCTCTTCCCTCAGCCTGAGTTTGGCATCCTCCTCCTCTGCGTGCTGGGAAAACGGTGAGATGTCATCTGTCATAGGCAGGCCCCTCTCTTACCCTACTGATATTGAAGCAGTGTTCCTGTCTCTGTCTCCTGAAGGCTGGCCTACATGTGTTTCCCCATGCACCCTTAGGTGCCCAGCCCAGTGCCTCGAATAATGCACAGGCAGTCACTGGTGATTCTTGAACTGAGGTGAACTGCCTTGTAAGCAACTCTGAGCCTCACTCAGACACCGTCACATATGATTCTCATTATATCCCTTATCCCAGTGCCTCGCACACCCACATCATGAGAAAGTTCCTACTAAAGAACTGGCCAGCAGTGTGACTCTTTCAATTTTCCTTGATTGAAGAGCCCAGTTATACAAACCGTACAATCTGTTTTCCTTCGTAAAGGTTGTCACTAGAGACACTCTTTATTGAGTGTTGTCTCTCGTGGGCCTCGGAGGCACCCAGCAGCCACATCTTCTGTTGTTTACAGTTAGCCGAAAAGTCGTATCTTAGGAGGAGTGCCTCACATCTCGATCTTAATCATTGTTCTGTTTTATTTGGCATGGCTGTCCAGAGTCGGACAGATCTTGTTCTGAGCCTGGGCTCTGGTAGTTTCTTACGGCTTCAGCGTGTGCTTGCGTGCTGTTTACCCTCAAGAAATGCATTTTCCTAACCATGTGCTGGGATGTGTACACAATGGTTTAAAAACTTTTAAGATGGAAGTATAGCATACCCTCGCCTTTTATTCTATCTTACTGTTTTTACTGGTTTGCCATACTTGGCCTTCCCTCTCCTTACTATTCCCCCAGGAGGCCATATAGCGAAACAGGAATGAGAGGAGCTTTCAAGTCTGGGACCTGGGGGGAAAGCTGAACTCACCACTTACTAGACTATGATTGGCATGCAGCTTGGCCCTTTTGAGCCTTAGCTTCTTGTTTGAAAATGGGGATAGGGTCACCTGGGTGGCTCAGTTGGTTAAGCATCCAACTCAGTTTCAGCTCAGATCATGATCTCATGGTTCGTGAGTTTGAGCCCAGCATCGGACTCTGCTGTCATAGCACAGAGCCTGCTTGGGATTCTCTGTTTCCCTCTTCCTCTCCACTCCTCCCCACTTATGCTCTCTCTCTCTTACTCTCAAAATAAGTAAAGTTGAAAAAAAAATTTTTTTAAAGAAAATGGGGATAGTTCCTGTGTCTTTGGCGTGAGGATTCAGTGAGTTTATTTATACATACGAAGTTGCCACATACTTGGTCACTGCGATCATTACCACATACAAGTCTGCTAGGGTCTATGGGGGATTTAAAATACTGACACATGAAACAAGTAAGTAGTAATGTAGGGTATTGTATGCAAAGTGACAAAATTAGCTCCTCTAAGAATCACAGAGTGTTAAACATCGGAAAAGGGCCCCAGAGACTATCTAGTCTAATCCCCCACTGAAAAACACGGTTTAAGTTCTGACTATATCATTTATTAACTATATCACCTCAGATTCAGTTCCTTTCCCTGTAAAATAGGGAAATCATTAATATATACCCCTTTACTTTACAGAAATGGCCTAAGGGTGAAATGGCATCATTATTGTGTGCTAACAAATGATAGTATTGGTATTATGGTAATTGTTAATACTAGGAGGTATGTAATTTTCCTACTGCATTTTGGTTTTATATTAAAAATAGTTGCAAGTCTATGATTTTTTCCCCATCATGAAGCCTGGAAAACTGTTAAAATAGTTATTCAGTTTTCATGTATCTGTTAAAGGAAATTTCTGCTTCTAAATGTTATCATAACCCCAAAGGGAAGCTACTGTTCCCTGCCATTTGTGAATGTAAGCATGACTTCTGAAAAACAACTTTCCACAATATAAAAATGAAGGCCTGGCCTGCTTTCTCTTTCTGCATTCTGTTCTAGCAAGCTGTAAGGGCATCTGAATGATAACTGCTCTCGCTCTTAATACATAATGTCTCCACTTGAACTTATCTTGCTTGTAGGCATGACACAGGGAACATCAAGGCTGGGCACTCTCAGTAGACCTCCTCCTAGGTGTGTGTGGATGGCCAGCTAGATCACTTTCACTTCACTGAGCTGTGAAATTGACACCAAATTGTGCCATTAGCTTGTTTCTGAAGGGTATGTTGTGCTGGATGTTCTCTTCTTGCTTGCACGGTACATGAAAAAAGATGACAAGATAAAAATGTCCCATAAATGAACATGAGTGAGGAAATTTGGATGTAATTTGTCGTGAATTAAAAACATTGAATAATGAATGTATCAAGAGGCCTGGAAGCAGAGGTGCTGAGAATTCAGAGCATGCATTTAGTACTTGGGGAAAAGAAAATGTAGAGCTTCAGGTTTCTCTTTAGAAGCTTTTTTCAGATTTTTATTTCCCTTCTTTATACCCTGCTGGCAAGAGAATAATCTTGTGATCAGTTAAGGCATTTGATAGCACGTATCTGTTCTCTGACTTAGGTGTAGCGGTGTGTTTATGTGAGTCTTTTCCTCTCCATAGTTAAAGCGTTCTTGGCCTGCCTTTTGATTTAAAAAACTGAGGTAAATTATTTCTCAGTGAAATATTTCTCCTAGAGTTGAAAGGAGATAAAGGCGAACTGTAAATGTGGTAGGAAGAGATTTCTCAGAGCGGATCCACATCATCCTGTGAAAGCATTCTGCACGGTAAAGCAGTGGCTCATCTCCGTTTAGACTTTGTGCTTTTGCTGTGTTTTCTCCCAGCTCTCTGCTTAGCTCACTCGCTCGCTCGCTCGCTCTCCTCCTCCAGGCCTTTATTCAAACCTGCCCCAACCCTGCCTGGCCTCCCTCCCTGCTTTATTTTCTCCTCTGAACTTAGTACCGTCTAACTTATTGCCATGTTGTTTGCTTCTTGGCATATATGTATTTCATGCTTTGACATCTCTGACATTCTAATGCATCTAACACTCAGTGACATCTTAGATCTGAAAAATAAATTTGTATAGTAATTGATTTTTCTTACTGTCTCTTTCTTACCTTCAGAATATGAACTCCAAAGGGGCACCTGGGTGGTATAGTCAATTAAGCATCTACCTCTTGATTTCAGCTCAGGTCATGATCTCAGGGTCATGAGATCCACACCCAGTGTGGAGCCGACTTAAGATTCTCTCTCTCCCTCTGCCCCTCCCCCCCACACTCTCACCTTTCTCTCTCTCTCTCTCTCTCTCTCAAAAAAAAAGAAAGAAAGAAAAATGTATATAATCTCCACAAAGGCAGAGATTTCTCTGTGTTGTGCCTGTAACAGTGCATGTCACATGATAGGAGCTCAATAAATATTTGTTGAATGAATTGATGAACTGTCTAGGTTCAAGGGAATTGGGGAAAAAGCTATTCTATGTTTACTCTGCTTTCCTTGTCTTATCTTCCCCTATCCCCTCTCCTATTCACTTTTATCTTAGCCTGCTTGTCTTCTCTATACCAGAGGATACTCTCACTTGGCCTGGTTCCCATCCCCCTCCACATAGCTTGTGAGGTCACTAAAGCAGTGAGCTGGGTGTACAGAAGATATCTGTTCCCTATTCCCTGTAATTCAAGCCTAAAACTCCAAGAATTTCCCTGCCAGCTCAGATCTTACTTTGCCTAGCTCTGTAGTTGTCTATAGTCTGTAGTCATGATAGGAGCATCAAAGCTTACACTGTACTAGGGCAAGGCTTTTCACATTCTGTGGCCAAGGATCAGTCTTTTTATTTTTACTTTTTTTAATGTTTATTTTTGAGAGAGAGAGAGAGAGAGAGAGAGAGAGCGTGAGCCAGGGAGGGGCACACAGAGAGGGAGACAGAATCTGAAGCAGGCTCCAGACTCTGAGCCGTTAGCACAGAGCCCAACACAGGGCTCGAACTCACAGATTACGAGATCATGACCTCAGCTGAAGAGGGATGCTTAACTGACTGAGCCACCCAGGCGCCCCCGGGATCAGTCTTAAATTAACAACCCAACGCAGGGTGCCTGGCTGGCTCAGTCAGTGGTGTGAGACTCTTGATCTTGAGGTTGTGGGCTTGAGCCCCGTGTTGGGTACAGAGATTACTGAAGATAAAATCTTGAAAAAACAGAAAACAAAAAACAATCCATCCCAAATGTACACATTTGTAAAATACAACAAAAGCAAAATCAAAACAAAGATGAGATAAAATTTTTAAAAGATAGATATATAAGCCAGAATTTTTAAATTAGGTTAAATAGATAAATGACTATGCCGATTCGATAAAAATGTTTCTATACTTACTCTCAATTTCTGTACGTATCTTATTGCACACCAGTAACAAGTAGTTTGCAGATCAGGGCCAGTATAGGAAGCATAGCTTGAGAAGCACTGTCTCAGGGCGTGGTGGCCCAACTTTATGTCAGTTCAATTTTAACATGCCATCTGAAATGAATCTGTTATTATTACCTCTGTCTTTACAGGTTATTGGTCTTAGACCTTACGTAAAGTTGAAACTTCTCTAAACCAGTCAACACCAGTAATTGGTTAATGGGAAAAGTCGTTTAGAATAGAAATCATAACAAGGATACGTACATATCAAGGCATATTGTTTCAACTAAAACAAACTAGAAAAAACACTCACCCAACAACCCAAGACCTTTTCTTTTAATTTAGTCCCTAGATTTCAGTAGACTTGCTCTTACATAAACCGTACCCGCTTACAATTTCAGTTTCTTCAAAGAGAAGGAAGAGTTGAGTATATCATTTGCAAAGAAATCTGGGTACAGAACCTCTCTAGATTTTTATGATTTAAAAGATTTTTGATAATTATTTGACGTATATTGAATTCACCTTGAATTCATTATCTTTCTAAAGAATTTAGTGTTGTTTTCCAAGAAATAAGAGCTTTGTTTTTGAGCTCATGGTTCATGAGTTTACCTTATATAATTACTGTAACAAATAAATGTGACATGAACTTGTTTGGGAGCAGTCATGGCAGAGTTCTGGTAAGTGTACTGCTCCATTAGTTAAAGGTGCCAGGGAATACTGGAGAGTAGACAGCAGTCATAAGTGACCAGTATGCTGTGGCACTGGGCATTGTGTCCTATGGAGGGAACAGGTTAACTGGGGATAATCTGCGTCTTGGTAGGAAGATCCCTAAAAATAGTTTCTGCTGTGCCATTTTATTTATTTATCTGTTTGTTTATTTATTGGGTTAAATTTAAAAAAATAATGTTTATTTATTTTGAGAGAGAGAAACAGAGAGACAGAGCATGAGCTGGGGAGGGGCAGAGAGAGAGGAAGACAGAGGATCTGAAGCGGGCTCAGTGCTGACAGCAGAAAGCCCGAGATGGGGCTCAAACTCACAAACTGTGAGATCAGGACCTGAGCCAATGTCTGATGGTTAACTGACTGAGCCACCCAGCCGCCCCTGCTGTGCCATTTTATTAATGAATCCTTCCTTTCTTCAAAGTACTCCTTTTAAGCTTCTGGTACTTCTGGTGTTCAGCCATCCTGTTTGTGATTATAAATGCTTCATTCATATCCTCGCTTAGTGGTTTTTTTTGTTGTTTGTTTTGTTTAGCTTCCAAAAGAGTGTGGTCTTTTTAGTATATAACCATGTGATACCTCCCAATCCTTTGATTGTTTTATTTACCTTTCTCTGCTTTCATGATCACTTTCTTACATTGTTATAACTGAATTACTTTAAGTCCCGTATTGGAATTATGAGAAGAGAGGAGGCACATTTTTTGGTGACTTGTTGTTTCTAAATAATCCCAAACTTACAAAAAAGTTGTAAGAGTAGTACAAAGAGTACACTTACCATGACGAGCAGTGAGTAATGTATAGAATTGTTGAATCACTATATTTTGTACCTGAAACTAATAATAACACTGCATGTTAATTATTCTGGAAATTAAAAAAAAAAACTTTTAAAAAAAAGAGAGAGTAGTATAAGAACTCTTGTGTGCCCTTTACCCAGGTTCAATCATTATTTTGACTATATTTTGTTCTCTCTCTCTATATATATTTTTTTTATTATGAAATTTATTGTCAAATTGGTTTCCATACAACACCCAGTGCTCATCCCAATAGGTGCCCTCCTCAATGCCCATCACCCATTTTCCCCTCCCTCTCACCCTCCATCAACCCTGTGGAGGTTCCTCAAAAAATTAAAAATAGATCTCTGTATATTTTTTTATCTTGAAGCTTTTGAGAGCATATTATCAACATTTACCTTTTACCCTTAAATTCTTTGATTTGTATTACTGGGAATAAGGAATATATATATATATATATATATATATATATATATATATATATATCACAGTTAACCAAATTCAGGAAATTTACATTGATTCAATACTATTATTAATTCCACAGCTCATACTTAAATGTTGTCAATTGTCCCAATAACATTCAGTCTGGCTGTTTTCTTCCTGGTCTAGAATCCAATCCAGGATTATTCATTGCATTTAGTTTTCATTTCTTCTTAATCCTCCTTTTATCTGAATAATTTCTCAGTCTTTCTTTGTCTTTCATGACCTTGACACTTTGGAAGAATACAGACTCTTTCTTTTGTAGAATTTCCCTCAGTTTGGGTTTGTCTGATGTGTACTGATGATTAGATTCCAGTTATGCATTCTGGGGACAGGAATCCTACAGAAGTGATGCTGACTTTTCTCAATGCATCCTCTCAGGAGCCACAGGGTTTTGGAATGCCTCATTCCTGGGCAGGTGAATTTTGATCACTTATTTCAGGTGGGGGTCTGCCAGGTTTCTTTACTTTGAAGTTACTTTTTATTTGTAATTTTTAAGTAACTTGTGGGGATACATTTTGAGAGTAGACTACATGTATTTCCTGTTTATCCCTTCTACTTTTGTTAGTTGACATTTACCAGAGAAAACAGAGCTTTCCCTTTTCTACCCTTTGTTTATTCATTTATATTGGCACGGTCTCATGGATTCTTAATTTATTTTTTATTTTGCTAAATGGATTAAAAGTCTGTTTCTATTTTTGTTTAATTTGATTTGATTCTCAAGTTGTCCCAGACTTGGGAACCCTTTTAAGCTGATTCGTATGTCCTTTGACATTTTCTATTATTTTTTGAGCATTTCTTTACTTTCTGGTGTAACAGAATATTCCAGGCTCATAAGCTACATTCCCTGCCCAAGTATCAGAACCCACCATTTCTCCAACTATCCTGGGTTCCTTTTAGAGGAGAAAAGGATTTAGAAATCAAGATTTTAACTATAGGTGTCCTCATTGCTAATGTGTTATCAGCATTCCTCTCTGTAAACTAAGGTGGGGAAAAATAGATGTATACATAATATCTTTCTCTTTTCTTTCTATATATCTTTGTGTATATGCAGATGTATATACAGATACATATGTTACACATGCACATACATGTGTGTATATACATACACATACACATCTATAGCTATTTCTACATTTAACTGTTTAAAAAATCATGTGTTAAAAATCATTACTCCCTGCAGATACCTCCAATGCCAGTCTAAACCATAACAAGTATTCATTCTAGGCTTCCTTCTTTCTGTGTTTGTAACGCCTTTCTTCAGTAGTGAGAAACCAGACTTCTGTTATCCTCAATGCATTTTCTCAGTCCTTTTGAGTACAAAAATTTGTTGCAGAAGTACCAGTTCACACTACTGTGAAAAACAAACTCCCTAATTGGATTCAGTATTTGTTTAGGGCTGTTTTTGTCTTTGTCTGAGGGTGCATAATCAAAAGTTCAAAAGTTTGATTCACAAGTTCCTTGGGTTCGCATTCTTTGATATAATTATATTATTCATTTGAAATACAGTTACATTCATTTGTTTCTGTCATATAATGAATAGAGTTCAAGGATGTTGCTAAAAATAAATATCCTACAATACACAGGACGCCCCCATAATAATTATGTATCTCCCAATATCAATAGTGCCAATGATGAGCAACCCTGATTTATAAGCAGTGAGATGTGGTGGGGGCATGGGGATTGGGGTAGGTCTCAGGAAGATTCGCCTCTCCTTCAAGGCAATTACTTCAGGAAAGGCAACTATGGGCTCTCAGACAAGGGAAAGCTAACCCTTGGGGGCTTAAAGTCTTCTACAGCGTCATGAGAATACGCCTGTTATCTCCATTCCTTTTTTCTTGATCTCTCCTGTGAGAACCTGGTAGTTTCTGGAGGAGAAGGAGGGTGCAAGAGGGTGATAACCCCTCTGTGTAGACCACACTAAGCCTTTAGCAGTTGATTAAAAAGTTTTAGTTTAATCTTCTTATTGACTTTATGGTGTTTGACAGCTTATGTCTCAGGTAGCAAATGCTTAGGTCCTGTTTCTAAAGTTGCTTGTCTTTCTCTAGATTTCAGGTTAGTTGTCTGCCCTGTGACCTCCATTGTCCGATCAGTTCATGAAAACACAGTGATTTATATTTTGTCCAGTTTTAGGATGGAGTGATGCTCTTTCCAGTGTTCTACATTTTTAAGCTAAAACCAGAAGTTACTAACCACTTTTAACTTCTCAATGGCCACATGTGGCTGTTGGCTACCATGTTGAACAGAGAAGATTATAGAATATTTCTCTCATTGTAGAAAGTTCTATTGAACAGACTCTGTTAGATAGAAGGGAAGTGGGGGGACAAAAAGGAAAGAAAAAGAATGAAAATTCTGATTTGATCATAATGAAATAACGAGGAATAAATTAGTCCTTGCACTGTAAACAACTAGAACATTGCCCAATACCCATGAAAAAAAACTGTTTCAAACATTAAACAAATAGTACAGGACTCTGATCCCTGAGAGAGAGGAAATAAGATAATTGAATCTTAAATTACCCTGGTTCTACCTAGAGGCACTTAATAGGTCATGGTGCAGGGAATGGAACCCAAACAGTACACAATGGTCTCACTGAGTAGAGGAAAAATAGATCATAGTTTGAGGAGTCTGAAGTATTTGGAATTTGTGGAACAGCAACAGGAAGGGGTGAAAAAAGAAAGACTTCTGGAAATCAAGAGGACATGTGGATCTTCTGGGTCTTGGATGTGCACTTTGGATGTGCAAAGCTGTGTTTGCATAAGGTTGGTTTCCGTGAAGCCAGACAAAACAACTACTTGGGAGCTGTATTGATCAACAACTAAAACTACCATGGGGACAGACTGGAAAGACCTGGTTAAATGCCCACAGCATTGAGGAGAGACTTGAAAAACGCCAGGAGGAGGACTAAATATCCCTGGTAAAGGCTATGCTGGGCCCATCCTAACAAACTTCAAAGGAAGTCTTGAAATGAATTGATCTGCAAATAAGTGATACACATGTTGGAATTAACAGGTAGGTACTTTAAAACAGGTATTATAAATATGTTCAAGGATTTCAAATTGGTGATTACTACAGGGGAAGGGGATGGAGGAAATGGGCAGAGTAAGTCAAGGGGGTTACAAGATCCATACAAACTTCTGGTAACAAAATACACAAGTTACGGTGATGAAAAGTATAGTGTAGGGAATATGGTCGATAATATTGTCATGACTTTGTTTGATGACAGAGGGTAACTTCACTTATCATGGTGAACATTTCCTAATGTTATTGTCAATTCTCTATGTTACACACCTGAAACTAGTATGTCAACTATGCTTTAAAAATAAAAAATAAAAAAAATAATATGTTCAAGGATTTAAAAGAAAACACTTGCTATAATGAAGAGAGAGGTGGAAGCTATCAAAAAGAACCAAAGGAAACTTCTAGATTGGGAAAACACAACATTGAAGATGAAAGATTACCAGGTGGGCTTACTAACAGATTAGACACAGCTTGAAGAAAAGATCAAAGACCCTAAAGGTCGAACAGTAGAATCCATCCAAATTGAAGAAAAGGGAAGATGGCCAAGGAAAATTAATAGAGCCTCAGTGGTCCATTGGAAATTTTAAGTGTTCTCTCACATGTGTAATTGAATTCCCCAAATAAGGCATACAAATACTGAAGAAATAATGACCCAGGAATTTCCTAATAATATGAAAATTATATAACCAAGAAGCTCAGTAGACACCATCTATGCAGGATAAACATAAAGTAGACCCACATTGAGGCATACGACAATCAAACTGTTGAAAATACAAGATAAGGAGAATGTCTGAAGAGCAACCAGAGAAAAAAAGGTATTACATACTGGGGAACGAAGATAAAATGCTGACTTCTCCTCAG
The DNA here is from genome assembly GCF_024362965.1 of Panthera pardus. Taxonomy (NCBI): domain Eukaryota; kingdom Metazoa; phylum Chordata; class Mammalia; order Carnivora; family Felidae; genus Panthera; species Panthera pardus. The sequence continues at coordinate 18,506,730 of NW_026526710.1, forward strand.
AAGCAATACAAGCGGGAAAACAATAGAATGGCATCTTTGAAATGCTAAAAGAAAAAAACAGTCACCCTAGACTTCTATACGTGGCAATATATACTTGAGAAGTGAAGATGAAGTAAAGACCTTTTCAGACAAACGAAAGCTGAAAAAAAATTGTTGCCAGCAGACTTCACTAGGTGACTATTAAAAGAAGCTTTTCAGGTGAAAGGAAAATGATACCAAAGAGAAACTCGGGTCCACACAAAGGAAAGAGCTTAAAATGCAAATATGTGGATAAATGTAACTGACATGTTCCCTTGTATTTTCCATTTATTTAAAGATAATTTACTGTGTAAAGCAGAAATAATAGTAATGTGTTGTGGGGCTTATACATGCTGAAGTATGTATTACAATACTAGCTCAAAGGACAAGAGGCTGTCGTAAAGTTCTTACCTTCTATAGGAAGCAGTGTAATATTATTTAAAGGTAGACTGTAATAAGTTCAAGATGTATACTGGAAACCCTAGCAGCCTTTTTCCAGGGGAGTTCCTTACTGCAACTGCAAAACCCAGAAAATTATTTGAGTGACTGTTGTCTCAATTCTCCTAAGGGTGGAATGTAATTAGTACCATTCTACAATGCAGAGAAGAAGAGTTAAAGCATTACATACAGTGCCTACCTTAGGGCATTAGGGCTTCATTCTGTCCTAGAATCCCAGTTGAAGAGGCTGTGAGAACATCCACTGAGAGAAAGAGAGAGAGAGAAAGAGGTGGGGGGGGGGGGCTGTGTCAATGGGGGCAGGGATGGGACAGAGAATAAGAGAGAGAACTAGTAAGCCAATAGAAGAGAGAAAACGAAATCCTAAAAATTGCTCATTGATCCAGAAGAAGCTGGGATAAAAGTGGGGGAAAAGGAACAGGAGGAGATGGAAGTACCAGATTTTAGTCAGATATCCAAATTGTTGAGCCTGCTGCCAGTTGCTTGGGCTCACTGAATTTCCACGAATCAATTTGTCCTTCATTATATTCCTTTCACCGTGGCACCATTAAGATCAGTTCTCAAATACGGTCCTCAGGTTTCTGGTGGTATGAACTACAAAATCTTTTAATTCTGCTGCTGTTTGGTTCCTCCTCACATGTCACCCCTGCAGCGGCCAGTACTGAGACTAGTTATTGGCCTAGAACACTTGTTCTCAAGTGGAGGCAATTTTGCCCCCCAAGGGGATATTTGGAGGTGTTTTTATTGGTCACACCTATGGGTGGGGTGCTACTGGAATCTAGTGGATAGAAGCCAGGGATGCTGCTCAGCATCCCACAGCGCATAGGACATTCCCATATGACAGTTATTCATCCCAAAATGTCAGGAGTGCCAGGATGGAGAAGCCCTAGTCTAGAGGCTATGGGAGGTGAGAGGGGTGGGGTCAGGGCTCAAGGAAGATTAGCATCTTCTTCAAGCCAACTGCTTCAGGGGAGGCTATTCATTATAGGTTATCAGGCAAGAGAAGACTAACCCTTGGGGTTTGAGGTCCTCAGTTTCATTAGAATATGCCCATATGTCTTTATCCTTTTTTTCAGTGGCCCCATTTCTACCTACTAATGCCAACATTACTTTTCAAAAATCTTAAACCTGGCTTCCGAAAATAAGAGCTTCTTTCAGGATACTCATAGAAGCTTTCTGGTTTCCTAATCTGACCTTGGGCTGGGAATTTAAAGTGCTGAGCTCATAATTTTCTGTCTTCAGGTTCTCCAACTATGCTTAGAAGCAATCAATCAAGCCCTCAGTGTTTATACTCTATTTCCACTAATGCATGCCTTGCCAGCAGCTTCTTGCCCTGGTTACTACAGGTAATACTTTTATAATCCATCTCCCCACTACATGCCATGCATTGTCAGTATCCCATTTGACACTGGCTACAGGGTTGCTAACCCCTTTAAGTTCAGTCAGAAAAAAGAACCAGGGGCGCCTGGGTGGCTCAGTCGGTTAAGCGTCTGACTCTTGATTTCGGCTCAGGTCATGATCTTAGTTTCTTGAGTTTGAGCCCCACGTCTGCATGCTGGCTGCATGGAGCCTGCTTGGGATTCTCTGTCTCCCTCTCTCTCTGTCCCTTCCCTGCTCATGCTTTCTCTCTCTCTCTCAAAAGAGAGAGAGAGAGAGAGAGAGAGAGAGAGAGAGAAGCAATTCTAGATTCTCTGTCATTCTGTTACCTTAGAACTCCATTTCCAAGACCAATGGTTGCAAGAGCCGTGCAAACAAATCCACTCTGAGTGTTAGGGTATAAAGGGTTTAATAAAGGAGTTAGACCTTACACAAATGTGGGAGTCGCTAAGGAAATGAAAGTCCAGATAGGAGGGCTTGGCGGATCAGTGGAAAAGTCACTAATCTTTCCTCCTAAAACACTGGCACAGCAGACACGTTGGAGCTTGGAAAGGAATCTCAGAAGCTGAGCACGTTCAGCTGCTGAGGTGGGATTGTGAAGGGGAAGTTCATGGAGGGGTCTGTGGGGAAGCTGTTGCCTTGGTGTAAGTACTGCCTGGCATCTGAGGGTGGGGGGAGGAGTGCTGGGCCTGCTATTGGTCAGCAGTGAGAATGAAAACCTGGATGGGGAGCAGTGGAGAAAGATACATTCTGGAACATACCAGGCGGTTCTCCATCTGCTCACCACCATACTAGACCATGACGCCTCTCTGAGAATAGTGGCTGCTGCTTCAGTTCTGCCTCCCGAATTTTTCACAAGTTTCTTTTGTGGCCCTACTCGAACTTGAAACCCTGTGGGGAAGAGGGCTCTGGGAAATGTAGTTCCAAGCTTAATCAAGTGAACAGTGGAACAATCCTGTGATGTCAGTTTTTACATTTTTATCTAGGATCCCTTTTGAGTTTATTCTTGTGTATGGTCTGAAGTATGGAACCTATTTTATCTTTTTCCAAAAGCTCTTCAGTTTTCCCCATCAACATTTATTGAAAAGTCCATCACTGCCTCAGCGCCTTGAGATGCTATGATCATCATATTCTAAATTTCCTTATGTACTTTGTATTCTGTTCTGTTGTTCACTTTGTCTGTTCAGTTGCTGCTACCACACTGTTTCATCCTAGAGACTTTTGGTGTGTTTTCATAATTGATAGGGCTAGTCTTCCTTTATACCCTGAAAGCCCATATTTAAATGCCACTCTTACCCATTTTAGTTAGAACCTCACTTAAATCAGTGTTTCACCTTAAATATACGAAATTGTTAAAGGCAAGGAGAACATTGAGTTTTCGACATCGTTAACTTTGCCACTGATTCCTGTGGAGATTCTGTGGGGGAGAAGCATCTTTCCTACATGCAGCTGAGAAAGGCAGTAGATGAGAGATCAAGTGCTAGTACAAATGTTACTTCCTCCTCTGGTCTCTGGTCTTGCCTATTTTAGAATGGAAAAAATAAAAAATAAATAAACCAATGAGATATTATGAGAATAACTAGAGGAATAGTAAAGTCTGGCCTAAGAGAAAGGGATTCTGGAGACTTGCCGTGGCTTTGACATGACATCCTTTGTGACTCTGGAAAAGTTGTTTCACCTCTCTGGAGTTTGATTTCCCATCTGCCTTATGAGTGGGCCAGGTTAATCACCTCAGTCTTTCCTTTTCTAATATTATTTGACTCAAACCTCATCATACTGTGTATCCAAAAAGACTCCAAGAAAAAGCACTCGTAATACATATTCGCCCTTCCCTTGAAGGTAATGTAAAAGATCACAACTTAAGTTGGAGGTAATCATTGGCTGATTGCCTATCAGTGAATATATTTTAAGAGCTTATTATGTGTAAGTTCTCAACTCCACTGGAACAGTTCAGCATTGTAGGTCTAATTTAGACGTAAATTATTTACCCCTTTGTTTCACTAGGTATGGATAAATACTTCAGGGGATCTCTGCCTCTCCCTAATTCTGTAAGGTCTTTAAGTTAGAAGATGAGGCTAGTATAATAGAAAGTGGAGTTTGGGGTCCTGGTGAATTCCCTTTTCCCTAACAATTTTAGCAAATTCTTCCATTGTCATTTAGCCAATGATGTATTAGGCTGTAGAATGCACATTAGTTATGGGTCCTTGTGCTCTTGTAACAAATACAGCACATGGCTTTGAGTAGTGTAATGCATTGCTGGTAAATTTTTAATGTCTGAACAATACTCAGAATGTATATGTGCAACTAGAGAATCAACGGCCTGGGTTGGTTTTTTATTATCATTTTATTTTTCACTAGTTCACTAGTTATATAATGGACAAATATTCACATGGTAAATAACATGGCAGTATTCTAGAAGAGTGTATAAATAGTGCAATAATAAAAATGTGTGCATGGCATGAGGTGTAGAGACATCTTCTTGTAATGAAGGGAAATTAAAATAATTAAAATATGAACATAATTATGTGATCTATATGGTACTATCTAAAAGCAGTAAGGTATGAAGAAATATCCAAAACTCAAATATAGATTTATTGAGAGCACTTTACATTACTCTTTCTACCAATATACTTGATTTTCTCCCAAATTATCACTGAAAAAATCCAGAATTTTAATGCTCAAATATTATGGTATTATCAATAATCATACCACAGTAAAGGAAATCTAAATTAAATTTAAATGCAAGCTTTAAAAAACTACAGGGGCGCCTGGGTGGCTCAGTCGGTGAAGTGGCCGACTTCGGCTCAGGTCATGATCTCGCGGTCTGTGAGTTCGAGCCCCACGTCGGGCTCTGTGCTGATAGCTCAGAGCCTGGAGCCTGTTTCTGTTTCTGTGTCTCCCTCTCTCTCTGCCCCTCCCCCGTTCATGCTCTCTCTCTGCCTTTCAAAAATGAATAAATGTTAAAAAAAAAAATACATTCTCATCTTTAAAAAAAAAAAACACTACATAAACAATGTAATGTCATCAAAGGAACCCCAAATAGAAGAAAAAGCATTTAGTCATAAATCTGCAAGATACATTAGTCAAACTATTTTATCTGTTCATGCTATTTTCTGTCTTGAGCCACATACAGGAATCAATCTTAGCCCTACCACTAAACTGATTATATAATTACACTAAGTCTTAGTTTCTTCCTTTATAAAATGAAGATTGTACTTGAGTTCTTTTGGTTTCAGGAAACAGAAATTTGTAAGGGGCACCTGGGTAGCTCAGTCGGTTAAGCTTCCTACTTTGGCTCGGGATATGATCCCGCAGTTCGTGAGTTTGAGCCCCGTGTCGGGCTCTGTGCTGACAGCTCAGAACCTAACCTACCTCGGATTCTGTGTCTCCCTCTCTCTCGGCCCCTCCCTGACCCACGTGCACGCTCTCTCTCTCTCTCTCAAAAATAAACGTTAATTTTTTTTTAAAAAGAAACAAATTTGTGAAAAATGCATGAAGAGAACAGAAGTTTAGTATGAGAATACATGGACCCTGGAATAGAAACTCCATTAAGGACCACCAGCTTTGGCTGCTCCATCCCATGAGCCAATCAGTGTCTCTCTCTTGAGGACTCTGCTGCTCTCTGAGAGTCATCCTGTCATCACGTGGCTCTGCTGTGAGTGCCCATGGCGCCAAAGCTGCCCCGTGAGGCCTCTCTTTTCATGTATCCTTTCAGCTTTAGCTTCACTCTTAACTTCCTCATTCTCTTAATATTTATTAGTTTAATTAATTTATTAGTTTAAATTCCTGAAAGTAGATTAATCTGATTGGAGCTCTCTTTTTTTTTTTTTTTTTTTTTTCCTTCATTCCGGACCACGAACCAGGTCATTTTTTGGTCAGATGCTGATGCCGATTCAACCAGCTCTGATGGGTGGTTGAAATACTGTGGTACTCAAGATGGCCAGCTGTGGCTCTCATCAGGGGCTGGGATAAAGAAGCAGTTTCCCTTAACAAGGACTTGGAGGCTGGCATTCCCCATCAGTAGCTTGTCTGATGTAAGAAAATCTATACTTGACTTACATGGCTATAGGTTCACACTTTAAACAATTATCCGTGGCTCCCAGTTCTCTGCTAGATACTTTCTCAGCACTGCTGAGAACTACCGTGGCCTGTAAGTGCCTAAGTCTAGAATAAATATTTAAGCCTTGTAGCAAATCAGAAAGAAAACTTCCCTTAAAATTTCAAGCCATTGATTGCTACTTTAAGTTTCCTTGAAATAAACCATTTTTCATTGTTTCTTTGCTATTATCAAAGCTGGAATTAATATATGGTTAGAGGGAAATGACCTGATGGTAGACTTCTTTTATTCCTTGGAACAACAAATACCTTCCTTCCAGACATTTATTTTCATGGACTTTCCTAATGGCCATGCCTGGTCAGAGCTGAGCTCCTGACGGCCCTTGTATAGCCTCTCCCCATCAGCCATGTGTAAACTGCTAACATTCCACGACCCCCCATAGGACTTGTAAACCAAACAGAATTCGGAGCTGTTCCCAGCTGTGATCTACAGACACCAGCCCCTCTTGTATCGGGTTTATCTTGTGACTCTAGGAGGAGTTAGAAGAGTTATTAGATACAAGCTGTGCATTTTGACCTCTGCAGGGATTTGGAATTAAAAATTAGGAATAAGACTCTGGGCCCATTCTCTTGCCTTGTGTTCAAAACCCAGACTCGGATGCTATGATTTTCTCTTTGGATTTCCATAGCGCCTGTATTAAAGCACTTATCATCTTATATGGGCATTCGTTTTATGTATCTGTCTCCTCCTGTGGACATTTGGTTCCTCATGTGCAGAGACAATGCTTAATCCATCTGTGCGTGCTCCCCCCAACCCAATCTCTAGCCCACTAATACACATGCTGGATTCTGTAGTCCACATCTGAGGCATGAAGAGGTTTCAAAGAAAAGCTAGAGATACTAACGTTAGAACATACCTAAGTAAGGTCAGATAGAGGGATCAGCAATGTTATATACTATTATTTATTATCATTCATACCTGGAAAATACTTGAAACATGTTTTACCAGTACAAGCTTCCCTTGTAGTCATACACATCTCCCTTACTTATGTATATTTTTTGTCTAAAACTCACACAAAGAATTGAGTAATGTGGTTAGACTTCCTATTAGGTCACTGCTCTCAGCTGAGAAGGATTAGAATCCTAGGACTAGAATGAACAAGAGCTCAAGGGTTTACAGGTCTGGGAAACTTTTCCTGCCAATAAAGAAAAAAAATGGGATTCAGCTCACTCTTGACTTAGTGTTCAGACCCTTCCCAGCTGGCATTACAAGGATATACTTCCAAGGGAAAATAATCCTGTTTCTGCTAAACCCCTCCCAGCCTCTCTCTATGTCCCCAATTATTAGTGTAATACAAGAAAAGCCCATGGATGATTCTGTCGTGTCATGTGAAGGAAATGCTCTTGAGGAATCTCCTTTGAAGGATCTCCTGTGATGTTCCAGGCATCACTTGAGAATGAGAAGGGGGTTTTCTTTTCTAGGCAATGAAGAGACAAAGAACTTGCCCCTGGTGTGAAGGTGCAGTCTTCTGTTGCATTCACCTGTGAGTGGATTGTAATAAGTCTTGTCTGGATCTCTTGAGTTAGATTTAATAACCTGCAGAAAGCTTCAGCAGGATCAATAAGCCTTTTACAGCCAGCAGAGCTCCATATGAACTGCTGCCCGTCCACTAGAAATTCTGCCTCAGCTTAGTTGGAACGGGCCTTTCCGTGGCCAGGGATATTTGCCTTCAGTGCTTCACTGTCTCTCTTGTACGTCATACTGCCACTTGGGCTGATGTGACCATTGCAAGTAGAACAAGAGCCTGCATTTTTCTTTGTCAGGATCTGTTCCTTTTCACAGAAGTGACGCCAATCAGAATCTGCCGTTGCAGCATGCAGGCTACCGCCACAATGGCTTTTTCCATTCTTTAATTTCCAACTGGCGTCTGTCAGCTGGTGACCAGGCTGGAGAGCAGGTTCCCACTCTTTGAATATTCCGTCTGGAACCCAGACACACTGTGTGTGTGTGTGTGTGTGTGTGTGTGTGTGTGTGTGTGTGTCCTATTTATTACCACATCATGAGGTAGTCATTAGCAATAGAATTTTTCCCTTTTTAAGATTTTTTTTTTAATTTAAACATCTCAAAATGTTTCCTAGACCCGTAATTCTCAAAGTCCTCTCATTGAGAATGGAAAACATCCTTTATAACTGGAAGAAGAGATTTTTGAGAAGTTATGCTGTGTCTAACCCAGAGAGCTCAGAATGAGGCTTTAGAGTTCTTGCTATCCACCCTGGGTGATCATTCTTCACTCCTAATTCTTATGCTTATAGAATGGAAGGGGCTGGTGGGGAACAAGCTTTCATGACTAGCAGCTCTTAGAAAGCCCTGCTTTTTTGCCTTCTACTAACCTGGAACATTGTTTTGAGGATCCCTTGACTTTAATTAGACAATCTCAAATAAATGGTTAGGAGAATAAGAAAATGAAATTAATTGAATCTAGAGTATTCAAATGAGCTAGTCCGTTCCATATCTTATTAGTTTGCATTAGTATAGGGCTACCAAGTTGAACTGAAAAGTTTTAGAGTTGGCCTTTGCTGGAAACATTGATAGCAGTTCATTAATACAGCTCTTAAAAGTTCATTATCTTCTTGAGCCACTCGTCTCCCCTTATTTTAGCTATCTTAATTTTTTAGCTTGTATTTTAAAGAAAAGTGGAAGGCTTATGTGTTTTTTTGTGTGTGATTTTTTTTTAATGTTTATTTTTGAGAGAGAGAGAGACAGAGTGTGAGCAGGGGAGGGGCAGAGAGAGAGGGAGACACAGAATCTGAAGCAGGCTCCAGCTGTCAGCACAGAGAATCTGAAGCAGGCTCCTGGCTCCCAGCTGTCAGCACAGAGCTCGACTGGGGGCTCAAACTCATTGACGGTGAGATCATGGCCTGAGCCGAAGTCAGACGCTCAAGCAGCTGAGCCACTGCGTGCCCCTTTTTGTGTCGTTTTTAAAGGTAGTAGATAATCTATTCAAGAGATCCAAGATGAGCTATTTTTCCTTTGAAACTAATTCGATTATCTTATTGCAGGGTGTTTTTTATTTTTAAATAATCTGGAATATATTTTTATTCCATTTGTTGATTTAAGTAAAATTTAAAAAATAATTTCTACCCATAAAGGGGTCTTCATTATCTTAGAGTGACTCTTCTCAGATCCGGGTTATAGTCTGAGCATGTGTCCTTTTTTTAGTCTACTTTTTATTTTGGTAAAACATAACAGAGCTTACCATTTTAACCATTTTTAGGGATACAGTTCAGTGGCATTAAGTGCATTGACATTGTGCAGCCATCACCACCATCCACCTTCAGACCTTTTTCATCTTGCCACCTTAAACTATGTACCTATTAAACCCTAACTTCTCATTCTCCTCCCCGTCCCCTCCCAGCACCTGGTGACCACCATTCTGCTTTCTTTTTCTACCCTGTGTATCTCTTACAAAGAAATATGACTACCCTAGATATCTCTTATAAAGGAATTGTATCTTTGTTCTTTTGTGTCTTCCTTATTTCACATAGCAGAATGCCTTCAAGATTCATCTGTGTAATAGCATGCATCAGAATTACCTTCGTTTTTTAGTCTGAATAATATTTTATTTTATGTATATACTGCATTTTGTGTATCTATTCATGTGTGATGGACACTTGGGTTGCTTCTACCTGCTGGCTCTTGTAGAGAATGCTGCTGTGAACATGGTTATACAACTGTCTTTTTGGGTCCCTGCTTTCAATTCTTTTGGGTATTTTCCCAGTAGTGAGATTGCTGAGTCATATGGGAATCCTGTGTTTAATTTTTTGAGGAGTCATCATACTGTTTTCCACAGCTGCTGCATTGTTTACATTCCCACCAGCAGAGCACAAGGCTTTTAATTTCTCCAGGTCCTCATCAAAACTTGTTCTGTCCTTCCCTTCCCTTCCCTTCTCAACATAATAGCATCCTAATGGGTGTTAAGTGGTATTTCATTGGGATTTTTTTAAAGATTTATTTTAGTAATCTCTATACCAACATGGGGCTCAAACTCATGACCCTGAGATCAAGAGTCACATGTTCCTCCCACCCAGGCAGCCAGGCACCCTCATTGTGCTTTTGATTTGCATTTTACTAATGACTAGTGATATCAAATGGCTTTTCATATACGTCTTGGCCATTTGTATAGCTTCTTTGGGGAAATGTCTATTCAAATCCTTTGCCTGTTTTTGAACTGGGTTGTTTGTTTTTTTGTTGTTGAGTTGCAATTCTTTATATATTCTGAAAATTAATCCTTTATCAAGTGTATCACTTGCAAATATTCTCTCCCATTGTTTGCATTGTCTTTTCACTCCTTTAATAGTGTTTTTTGCATAAAATTTTTAATTTTAATGAATTTCAGTTTTTCTATTTTTTCTTTTGTTGCTTTGCTTTTGGCATCATATTTCAGAAACCACTGCCAAATCCAAGGCCACAAAGATTTTCCTATATATTTTCTTCTAGGAGTTTCATAGTTTTAGCTCTTTGATTTAGGTGTTTGATCAGTTATGATTGAATTTTGAATATGGTGTAATCTGAGGGTCTAACCTCATTCCTTTGCATTTGGATATCCAGTTTTGCAGCACTATTTGTTAAAAAGACTGTTATCTGCCCCACTGAATGGTTTTGGCACTCTGATGGAAAAACTATTGATCATGTATGTGAGAGTTTATTATTAGGCTCTCAATTCCATTCCATTGGCCTATAAATCTGTCTTTATGTTAGTACCACACTGTTTTTGATTGCTCTTTCTAGATTTGTAATTAGGAAGTGGGAGTCTTCCAACTTTTTCTTTTTTTGAGATTATTTAGGCTATATCGGGTCCCTTGAGATTCCATATGAATTTTAGGATGGGTTGATTTTTTTTTATTTCTGTAAAAGATGCCATAGAAATTTTGTAGGAATTGTATTGCATCTGCAGATCATTTTGAGTAGTATTGTAATCTTAACAATACTAGGTCTTCTAATCCACGAACATGGAATATGTTTCCATTATGTGTGTCTTCTTTAATTTCTTTTAGCTTCTTTTAATTTCTTTTGTGGTTTTCAGTGTATAAGTCCTTTGTTTTCTTAGTTAAATTTGTTTATTTACTTATTCAATTTATGTCTATTTTTATTTTTTACGCTATCACAAATGGAATTGTTTTCTTGATTTCTTTTTCAGATTGTTCATTGCTAGTGTATAGTAAAGCAATTGGTTTGAGCATGTACATTTTTGAAAGCTTTTTAGGAAGTTGTGATGCCTGTCTTTGGTTAGGCACCCTGCTCCTTGACCTTCTCAAACTCCCCAGTAGGATTTGGAGCTAGAAAATGGTTTAAATCTCACATCTGCCTGGCTTATAACTTTGGACATTTCCTTACTATTAAAATGGGAATGATACTATTGATCATACAGCATTGCTCTAAGGATTAAATGAGATAGCTGTGTGTATTTCTAGGAATTTAGTAACCCCTCAACAATGAACAGCATTCATTCTGTTTATTTATTTATTTTAAAAATGTTTATTTCACTGTTGTTCCTAAAAGAAAGCGCAATTGCTGGGTCATAGGGTAGTTCTATTTTTAGTTTTTTTTTGAGGAACCTCTGTACTGTTTTCCAGAGTGGCTGCACCAGCTTGCATTCCCAGTTTCCTAAAAATTTAAACACCTACCATACTATCCAGCATTGTCACTCATAGGTATTTACCCTAGAGAAAAGAAAGCATTTGCGTACACAAAGACTTGTACATGAACATTCATAGCAGCTTTGTTTGTAATAGCCAAAAAACTGGGAAGAAAATCTCAAATGTCCCTCAACAGGCAAATGGATAAACAAATTGTGGTTTTATCCAAACAATGGAATGCTTCTCACTAATAAAAAGGAACAAACTATTGATACATGTAACAGCATGGATGAATCTCAAAACAATTAAGTTGAGTAAAGAAACCTACCCCCACCCCATAGAGTACATACTATGTGATTCCATTTATATAAAACTCTAGAAAATGCAAACTAATCTTTAGGCACAGAAAACAAATCAGTAGTTGCCCGGGGGTGGGGACAAGTGGGGAGGGTCAAAGAGTAGGGATTAACAAGGGGCATGAGGAAGCTTTGGGGGGTAATGGGATATGTTCACCATGTTGCCTATCATGATGTATGCATAGGTCAAAGCTTATCAAATTGTACACTTATTTCAAATATATGCTGTTTATTTTATGTCATTTACCTTAGTAAATAATTTGCGTGCTGTTTTGAATTATCCATGCCGTTCTACACTTCTTCAGATCCCTATACTTTCTTTTAATATATGTGTTATTGTTCACCCATGGCAGGAAAGTTAATCTCAATTTGAGGAGTTGACTGGGGACTTCCCCCCCACCCCCCACCCCCAGTGGAAGCAAGAATGAGTAACTTGGGCTCATGGAATGAAAATTTGAGGAACTCTTGTCTTTCTCTGAGATATGGCATAATTGTAAGGTTTGTTATGGGATCATTGATAGGCAGACTGTGTAGTTTAATAAGCATGGGGTTTGGAGGTAAAGAATTTGTGCTTTGCCACTTACTGATTCTTGCTAATGTTGGGTATGTTTGTTAACCTCTGAGCCTTAGTTACACATTGCAACGTTGAAGAGGGTCATTGTGAACACATTTTTGTCAGGAATCAATAATCTTAAGCAAAGAAACCTTCTTAAACTAGTTTAAGCAAAAAAAAGGAATGTAATCACAGGATATAGAAGTAGCTAATGAATTCTGGGGCAGAAAATTCAGCCGGAGCCTCAGGAGGGACTGGAACCAAGGTGAGATCACTCTCTCATATTTGTCTCTCATCAGGCATTCCCTCCCTTCCTCCTTCCTTCCTTCTCACTCTCTCCTTTCCTCCCTAGTTTAGAACCTTATGTTTGCCTTTGCATATTGGCCAGGTACACAGCCATCCTGAACTGTGTGTTCTTAAACTAGCTCTACATAAGTTTCTAGTTTCTAGAATTGATTGCTAGCTCCTAGTCTTCAGCAAAAACTCTTGAGTCCCTGAGGCCTGATATCAGATTCTCACAAGAGGTCATCCGACTGCCTCAGCTGGGATCTGGGATTCATCGAGGTATAACGAACCATGGCTGGAAGGATGGAGTCATGTAGCCCACTCACCTGGGGCTCTGGAAACAGATTCTTGAGAAGGGCTGCATAAGACAGGCACGCTGAATACTACATGTGGTGGTATAGAAACTTGGTACTTTATGGATCAGCAACGTCAGTATCACCTGGGAGCTGGTGAGAAATGCAGAATCCCTGGCCCTGCCCCAAACATTGCATTTTAACCTCATGTGATGAATATTCACACTAAGGAAGCACCGTTTAATGCAGGACTTCTCCACCTCAGCATTGATCTATGGGGCTGGATCATCCTTTGTGGTGGGGGCTTTCCTGTGCTTTATAGGATGTTTAGCAGCACTCTTGACCTCTACCAACTAGTTGCCAGTAGCAACTCCCACCCCCACCCCAGCTGACAACCAAACATGTTTTCAGACATTGCCAGATGTGCTCTGTAGGAACATCACTTTTGTTGAGAACCACTGCTATAGAGGATTGAAAGAAATAACATGGAAAGTGTTCTATGAATTATTAATATCTGTATGAATATTAGTCTGCTGGGATTTGGCCACAAAAGCCAAAGGTCATGTGAAAGGATAGGTTTAATATCAGGATTTTGGTGAAATTTTATGTCTTCCTAATATTAGTTTATGTAACATTCTTGTATACTGCATTAATTTAGAAAGCTATTCCTTTTTATTTTCCGTTTTTCTGATATAGTAGCAAATGTTTATTCACATAGATATCATGTGCACATTAAATCTTGAAATTAGCCACTTGTTTGGTTGTTGTTTGTTTGCTATAAAATACTTCTACCGTTTGCCAGTGAGACCTTTTCAAATAAACCTCTTTAGGAAGTTCAAGCTCTAATCATTCAGGAAGTTCCACTACTGTGGCCAACTGTAGAGATGTAAAAACAGATCAAATCCAGTTCACATAATTAAGTTCTAATCCACAGATGTTTGAAGCTCATGGAAATGGATTATAAAAGCCAAAATCATTATAATAGCTTTCCTTAAACTTTTAACAATGAACAGTGGAAATAAATATTTTCTCAATTTCAATTTTCTTTTGGAGACGTAAGCCAAGTATGCTTTCCAAAGGGACTTTGTTGGCTTCACCTACTGTGATTTAAAACTTCCTTTTTCACATCCTTAATTTCTTACTTATGCTACTATGTAAATTCTGTTTTTGGAGGCAAGAGTCTATTGTAGTGATAGCACGGAGTAAGCTCTCAATGAATATCTGTGGAATGGAAAGAAGGAAGGACTGAAAAGCAAGCAGACAGCCATGATGGTACAGGAGATGCTGGCTCTCGCCAACTCTCCCCATGGAATGCACCTGCTATGTTCAGGGTTGTGCTGAGAGCGTCTTGACAGAAGGGCCTTCCAGTTCCTGGACATGTTCTCTCCACCAGATCGACTCTAAGGACATATTAAGCAAATTAGTTCTCTCTCTTTTTTTTTTTTTTTTTTTTTTTTTGGTCAGCATATCTAATGCTTATTCCTCATTATGAATGGAGTTTTTATTGTCATAGGCCAAAGGGCCATTTTAAAACCTGGATCTATGCATATTTTAAAATAAAATGAAAAGATGTGTGCATAATTTGTTCCCATTTCCAGGGTTTAATATCCATATTAAGAGACCAAAAAGGTATCATGCAGATTAGCTGAGACCTTGTTTCCAGCCACTCCCCGTAGGGGTCATCTTGTACATTAACAATCAGATTTGAAGGATTCATTTCAACTTAAAATCTTTTGCCATAGAGAAGAATTGACTGATACTGTTGTGTATGTCTGAGGATGATGAATGACCCTTTCCTCTCTTGCCCCAGTGAAGGTACAGAGCTTCAGAGCATTTTTTAGCACTGAACTCAGTAGCCAGCCTCAGAAATAGTCATTGCCGTGTCTGCGATCCAACTTTGTGCTTGTACGTTAGGTTTAGTCATTAAAATCTCACATGCAAGGGCAGAAGGAAGCCATTCTCACATGCAGAATGAATTTTGAAGAGGAAATACTTTTACTGTAGCTTCATACGCTAAAGATACCAAGTGCCAAGGCTTATGTTTTTCTTGTCAGCAAAGGGAGAGGGACTTAAAATCACCTTCAGGTCATGTGGATTTTCTGGGTTACCCACAGTGGCAGTTGTGAACTACACTTGGGATTTTCTGCCTTTTGAAAACATGTGGGTGTTGTGTTCTGCTTTACTTCTCACATCTGGTGATCAGAGCTCAGGGTCAACAGGGGAAATGTCTGACTGTGCACGCAGATTTGCAGTTTGTCCATAAAAGATTTAGTGCTGTTTTTTCAGCCCACTGTGTCAGGCTTCAACTGCATTAATGCCCATTAAAGAGCAGCAGTTATGTGAACCCAGGCATATACATAGAGCTGCCGTCAATATCTCAAGAAGTGGGTGTGTAGCAACAGGATGAGGGGTGTTGGCGAGGGTAGGGGAACAGAATTAGGCTCCTAATGCAAGATCAGTAAAGCATGATTTAATTGTTTCCTGGGTCTGTTGTTTCAGTAACTTTTACTGAGTAACCATGAGATGCCAGCCACTATGCCAGGTGTAAAGGATACAAAGTCGAGTGGGCAGATAAAGCCTTTTCCTTCTCATCCCCCTAGACTACTAAGATAAAGACACACAAAGCAAACAATCGTTAAGTGCTGCAGCAGCAGTCTGAATAGTGGGCACATTTTACAGAGAAAGTACCATTTGAACTAGGTCCTGAAAGGCAAGTAAGGGTTCCCCAGATGTAGATGGAGGAGATAGGGGGCACTCCAGGCTGAGTAAACAAAGATAAGACTCAGAGGCATTCAAGTTCAAGCTATGTTTGGGACACGGCAGGCTGTTCCAGTGGTTTCAATCTAGGGAGTGTCAACACAGAGGGAAATAAGACTAAATGGGCCAACTGAGGCTGGATTTGGGGGGCATTTATATCATACTGTGGATTTAGACTGTAATGTGCTATGGACTCCTGTGTCCTATGAAATGACAGACTATCAGGGACCAGTTCTGTCTCCTCTTGTCTTCTCTTGCTTCGCTCTCAATATCAATATCTTAAAGTTCAGCCTCACCTTAGTCCCTGGGCCAAGTCAGTGTTCTGGAGCAAAAGTGGTTCTGGGTTATTAACCAATGGAATCTAGAATTCGTTTTGCTGCCCTGGACTGTAGTATGCCCAGACACTCACAAGCTTCCTGAGCTCTGTAATTGGACACTTGCTGTATGCTTATTCACCTGGTCCTATGTGGCTGGGCTTTTGCTTGGTTTCCTAATTAGCTTTACAATTCCCAGAACTAGAACTTGCTGTAGGCTTCTGCCTCCTCAGCTAGAGCCCAGACAAGGAGTGTATGTCTTATCAGCCCTCCTCCTAGAGCTTAGGTTCTTCTTTCCATATTCCCACGGCTCACCAGAGTCCTTCCACCGGACAGCTTTTCTGGAGCTACACCACATCATCACCTACTTATTGTGAGTGCCTCTTAATTCTTCCAGTTGTATCCAACCCACCAAATCAGACTTTCTTATACAGCAATACGATCTCACTTCTCACCTAGATCTATTGATCTCTATGGATATAAACTTATATTGATAATAAGCCTATAATCTTCTTCCCCATAACTGTCAAATTCATGAATTATTATCACCCTAACCTTGGCGTTTTTCAACGTCTTTCTATTCCCACTGGCCACGTTGCATGCTCCAATGTATCTGGTACACACACTCTTAACATGGTCCCCATGAACACTGCTTCCTGGTGTTCATGCCCTTGTATGATCCCTTCCCCTTGAATGTGGGAAGGACCTGTGACCTGCTTGTAGCCAATAGGATGTGTGGCAAAAGTGACAGGATATACATGACTCTATGTACGTGATTATGTTATATAAGACCATGACGCCCATCTTGCTGGAGTCTCTCCCGTACTGGCCATGAGGAACTAAGCAGCCATGTTGGGGATCTCTGTGTGGCAAACATTGCAGGTGGCCTTGAGGAGCTGAGGGCAGTCTCTACTGACAGCCAACAACAACAAACAGAATGAAGCTCTCTGTCTTACAATGGCAAGGAACTGAATACTGCCAATTACTACAGGAACATGAGAGCAGGTCCTTCCCCATCTGAACCTCCCAATGAGAATCCTGGCGGACACCCTGATTATAACCTTTCAGGGGACCCAGCTAAGCTGTGCCTGGACTCCTGAGTCAAAGAACTGTGTGAAATAAATGTGTGTTATTTTAAGTTACTAAGCCTGTGCTAATTTTGTTATGCAGCAATAGATAACTAATACAGTGTCTCAGTGGAGCAAAACAAGACAGAACAATTAGAGTATCTGTTCTGGTTAAATACTTGACATCTGGTAATTAGATGTGTAGTTGTGCTTTATTAAACATTTTCTTTTCTCTCTCCTACTAACATTCCTAAAGAAATGGGAAATTTTTATTTTCTACAAGGAGCTGGCTCATCACCTTAATTGTCTCATTCCTGAAACAGGTGTCCTAGATAAGGGACACCAGATGGGATCCAGCAGCTGGAGTAGGGAAAACTAAAAAATCGCAGAGATTATGTTGAGTTCAACCTTGTGTGTGGCAGAGAACAAAGAAAAAACAAATGAATTCTTAAAGGTATTCTTGAAAGTGTTGGGGAAGGTGCCAGTAATGTCTGAAATACAGTAATAAATGCTTCAGGATGAGTATTTACTGTCCCATTTGAAGTGAGACAGTTTACAAATGTTTGCTGGCAGAAAATGTAAACATTTGTCCAAAGCATTTTAAAATCTTTAGGTTTCAGAACAGATTAGATCTATTATTTAGGCATCATTCTTTTTTTAATGTTTATTTATTTTGAGAGGGAGAGAGCATGAGCACAAGCAAGGGAGGGGCAGAGAGAGAGGGAGGGAGAGAGAGAAGGAGAGAATCCCAAGCAGGCTCTGCACTGCCAACATGGAACCCCACCCAGGGCTTGATCCCACGACCCTCAGATCATGACCTAAACTGAAATTAAGAGTTGGTTAAGCAACCGACTGAGCCACCCAGGTGCCCTTATGCATCATTCATATAGTGATTTTCCTGTTTATTCTTAGTGCTTCTGATCTTCATTCATTTAACCTCGTTAACATATATGTAAAAATGGGATAATCTGTATTTTTTTGAGGTTTATTTATTTATTTTGAGAGGGGTAGAGAGCAAGCACATGTGAGCAGAGGAAGGACAGAGACAAGGAGAGACAGAATCCCAAGCAGGCTCCATACTGCCATCACAGAGCCCAACATGGGGCTCGAACTCACTAACTATGAGATCATGACCTGAGCCGAGATCAAGAGTCGGACACTAAACTGCCTGAGCCACCCAGGAGCCCCTGGGATAATCTGTATTTTATGTAGGGGAAAGAGAGTTAAAAATAACATTTTATGGACACCTACTGAGTACTTTGCTACTTGTTTAACATCTCATATGATCTTCACAGCAGGTGTAGGAAATGGAGTTATTTTTAAATCTTCATTTTGTTAAGTGAGCAAACTAAGGCCAGAGGGGTTAAGTAATGTGCCCAAGAGCGCACAGCTAGTAAGTCTCAGAGACAGAATTTAAATCCTAATGACTTCAGTACTTTTTCCTATGCACCAGCAATTCTCAAATTCTGATCTGTGTACCCCTTGGGGTCCCTGAGATCCTTGTAGGGAATGTACGATGTCAAAATTACTTTCATAATGGTTCTAAGGTGTTATTCATGTTGTTGGGGGGGGGGGTTGTTTCGTTTTGTCTTTACTGCATTGATGTTTGCACTCCTGGTACAAAAGCAATGGTAGGGAAAACCACTGGTTCCTTAGCATAAATCTGGGCAGCAGCACCAAACTGTACTAGAAGTCATTATATTTTTCACTGCTATAAACTTGCAGTTAAAAGGGGGGGAAAAGGCCAGTTTCACTTAAGAATGTCCTCAATGAAGCAGTAAAAAACATTAGTTTTGTTGAAACTCAGTCCTTGAGTACATGATTTTTTAATATTCCGTGTGACCAAATGGGTGGTATATATAAATCACCTCTCCTGCATGCCAACCAAAGTACTATGGTTGTCTAGAAGAAAAGCACTTGGGCAGTTGTTTGGGTTGTGAGCTGAGTGGCTGTTTCCCTCCCCACCCATGTAACACATTTATTTTATTTTATTTTTTTACTTGAAAGAATGACTGACAGAAAAACTGGTTATCCAGACTTCAGTGTATGGAGAAATTTTATCCAGAATGAATGAGTGACAGGCAAAGGCAACAAAAGCTAAAATAAACAAATGGGATTACATCAAGCTAAAAAGCTTTTGCATAGCAAAGGAAACCATCACCAAAACGAAAAGGCAGCCTACTGAATGGGAGAAGATAATTGCAAATCATTCTCCCAATAAGGGGTTAATATCCAAAATATATAAAGAACCCACACAACTTAGTATCAAAAACAAAACAACCTGATTAAAAAATGGGCAAAGGACTTGAGTAGACATTTTTTCTGAAGAAGATACACAGATGGCCAACAGCCACATCACTAATCATCAGGAAAATGCAAATCAAAACCACAATGAGATATCACCTCACATCTGTCAGATTGGCTATGTATACATATATAAAGCTAAAATAAACAAATGGGATTACATCAAACTGAAAAGTTTTTGCCCAGTGAAGGAAGCCATCAATAAAATAAAAAGACAATCTACTGAATGGGAAAATATACTTGAAAATCATACATATCTCTCTCTCCCTCTCTCTCTCTCTCTCTCTCTCTCTCTCTCTCTCTCTCTCTCTCTCTCTCTCCACACACACACACACACACACACACACACACACACACAGGAATATTACTCAGCCATAAAAAAGAATGAAATCTTACCATTTATGGCAACATGAACAGACCTGGGGTGTATTATGCTAAGTGAACTCAGTCAGACAAAGATAAATACTGTGTGATTTCACTTACATATGGAATCTAAAAAACAAAATAAACAAGATAAAACAGAAAGAGACTCATAGACAGAGGAAACAAACTGTTGGTAACCAGAGGGGGAGGGGTTGGAGGGCAGGCAGAATAGGTGAGGGGGATTAGGAGGTCTGAACTTCCAGTTATAAATAAGTCATGGAGGTGTAATTTGCAGCATAGGGAATATCATCAATAAAATTATAAAAACTTCATATGGTGACAGATGAGGTAACTAGACCTACCATGGGGATCATTTTGTAATGTATAAAAATATTGAATCACCATGATACATACCTGAGGTGAATAGGATAGCGTATATCAATTATACTTCAGTTAAAACATGAATGAGCCTATCATTTCAAGAAAAGTAGTATTTGTTACCAATTCAAGGTTTTAAGGAAAACTTAGAATTTTGGAAAACTTGTATTCATCAGTGTGATTCTGAGCTTGACTCCCAATACTTTTTTTTTCTGATGAGATTGGTGGTGGGATATTCATATTGTATCATGAAATGTGTCAACATTTGAAAGATTTGTACACTCAGTGAATGTATTTTCCAAGTAACCAGTGGGTGATATTCCAAATGAATAGGTAAAAGATCCATTCAAAGTGTAGGATAGACCAGTGTATTTTACTCTGAGTAAAGAAAGTTTGATACAGTCCCAAATTCCACACTGTAACTAACCTTTAAAAAATTATCACTTGTCAAATTTTTGTATAGTATTGCAGAATAATATCCACAGTTACCCCTTTTCTACTTCCATATATGTGTGAGGCTGGATTTTATATATTTCAAGCCAAACACCAGTTGCAACAGATTGATTACAGAAACAGATAGCAAAATCCAGCTGTCTTCTATTAATCAAACATTAAAGGTTTTAAAAAAATGTAAAATTATGCCACTCTTTTCATTATTCTTTTTTTTCCAGAGAATCGAGTTACTTATATTGTGTATGATGGGTTATTATTTATATTCACCTATAATGGGTTTATTATTAATAGTTAATATTTAAATCTTCTTGCAATTTTAGCTTCTCATATATTGAATATTGGTGTGTAAAAGGGGTTCTGAGATCAAAAAGTGTTTTTGGAACTGATGCTTTTATACTGTGTTCTTTGCTATACCTACATGTTTATTCTGAAACAAAAATGGAATGTTATAAGCAGACTAACGTGATAAGGCACTTTATCTTATTTATGTACTTATATTTTTATTCTCTAGTTAGCTAACATACAGTGTAGTCTTGGCTTCAGGGGTAGAATCCAGGGATTCTACTCACGTATAACACCCAGTGTTCATACCAACAAGTGCCCTCCTTAATGCCCACTTTAAAGATACATAGTCCCATCACTAAAGATGATGAGCCTATTTCACCTTTATTCTATATTAGCCTTGATTTTGCTTTTGAGAGAGAAGTCTGATGATATTTGGAGATTATATACAATTACCACTTTCCTCCATCACAACAATTTCTTTCTCCTAAATAGAATCCATAAATTAGACATGACTTGGCTGAATAAATAAGTATGTAGTGAAACTTGTTGTATATTCATGTCTGAATTTATTGTTAGGTTGTTTGTAGATTTTTCTAGCAAGTTACAGTCCATTTTAATGGTGCAAAACTGTAGACTGTTCTACTGACCAGTTTATGTAGGTTGTAGCCCAACTTGCCATTGAAATAATTCTTAGCCTTGCAGTCTAGAAGCAATATAAATTGGGGTTGTTAATTATTTCCCTTCCATCTTTCTTGTGTAGTAGAGTGATTCTTGGGACCACAGCTTTAGGACGATGTGTATCTTGGGTAGTCATTAACACTCAGCTTTTAGGAGCAGTGAGTCCTCTGACTTGGACCACTTAATGACACCTAATGAATATGCTAGAACTGACTACAGCAAACCTCTTGCCTATATCTGTGGGTATTTAATGTTTTCTCCACATTTGAGCCAAATGTTTTCGTCACATGAAATTTATTATTGACACTAATATTTATTGTCATCAACAGCTTTAGTGGACATCAGGATCATTAGTGAGTGTGATGTTGCTAGGCCTTTGTGGAAACTGCCAATATCCCCTCTTCCTCAGTGACTACCTTTTGCTTTGTTCTTTTAACCTTTCCCCCATATATAAATGAGGCCATGTAAGGCCTACAAATTCAGCACAGTAGGAGTATGCAGAGCAAAGATGACATAAACACCCCACTCTACAATGCGTAACTACCCTCCATTCTGCAACACGTAACTGCCCCCCACTCTACAACACGTACTACTCCCCACTCCACAACATGTAACTACCCCCCACTCTACAACACGTAACTACCCCCATTCTGCAACACATAACTACTCCCCAATCTATACCACGTAATGACACCCTACTTTGCAACATGTAACTACACCCCACTCTGCAACACGTAACTACACCCCACTCTGCAACACGTAACTATACCCCACTCTCCAACACATAAGTACACGCACCACCACATATCTCGCTCTGATACCTTATGGCTAAAGGAGAGTTGGACTCTAATGATTTTATGCAGTGAAGGCTCAGTCCAAGTTCACCTCTTCTCCAAATGTTTTTCTGACTTTCTGCACTTGATCTTAGCCAAAAGGCCGAGAAGCGATTGGTTTTTCTGACTTTCTGTCCGTACCCAGTCCAAATTGAATTGATCACTCCCTCATTCATGCCCTGAACATATGAACTTTTTTCCAAATAAGCAGTGATAATTACTGTGCTTGTCACGTGCCAAGTCTCCATACTGTAAACAATTCAGTGATAGGAACGTCTCATTCATCCATTCTGCAAATGGTCAGTGCCCCCTGCCCCTCTCAGTTGTTATGCTGGGTGCTGAGGATGCAGCAGTGACCCAAAGTGCCTGTCCTCTCAGAACTTAGGCATGTGTATACACCTAAGCACCTAGCCCAATAAGCTCTGCTATAGGGTAAGGGCTTACCAAAAAATGTCTATTGAATGGTATGGTGCTTTTCATTCACAGTCTTTTCTAGTATGTAAGTTTTTCATGAGTCAGAATTTAGTGGGCCTGTAGTCTGTGTAAGTCTGGATTTTTTCTGTCTGATTTTAAGGGACCCTTCGTATATAAGAGTAAGAAAAGTTAATAAATACATGCCTTATATATGCACTATGCCTAATAATTAACAGAGTTCTTTCCATACTTCTTTATTTGATTCTTACAGTATCCCTAATAGAAGTAGAGAAGATGGGTTTATTCCCATTTTGTACATGGTCGCTAGGATCCTGGTCTTCTGATTCAACCGCAGTATACCTATGCTCACAAACATATCGTCACATACATATGTGTGCATGCTTTAAAATCATTTTAGAGATTTGCCAACTTGAGATGGCCTTGCTTTAATTTCCTTAGAGGTAAATTCCACAGTAAGGCCACTATTGTAGGGAAGAAAATTGCCAAATAAGGAGACAAGGAGCAAAGAGGGCACGGGAGACATTTTCCACAATAAAAGGCAGTTAATGTGATCTATCATTAGAACTTCTGCCTTCTTGGGGCGCCAGTGTGGCTCAGTCAGTTAAGCATCCACCTTCAGCTCAGGTCATGATCTCACAGTTTGTGGGTTCGAGCCCTGCATTGGGCTCTGTGCTGACAGCTCAGAGCCTGGAGACTGCTTCAGACTGTGTCTCCCTCTCTCTTTGCCCTTCCTGCCCCTGCCTCTCTGTCTCTGTCTCTTTCTCAGAAATAAACATTAAAAAAAAAAAAAAAACTGCCTTCCTTTGGTAGTGTATGAAATGGTAGCACTATAGTAGCAGCTATGAGTGAACATGGTATTTCAGCATTAAAAGCTACCACGTAGAGCATCTGATCCCGTTTCCCTTTTTACAGCTAAGGAGACTGAAGTGTAGAGAAGTGAAATGATTTCCCTAAAGTTTCTCAGCTAGTTTGGTGGTAGCCTGTCTATAGATCTCTATGAAGCAATGAGAGCAGTGATCTCTTGGTGTATGCTAAGTCTGATTAACAAGAGTGTGTTTCTGAGAAACCTTTGAATTCAACGGACCTGTTTTGAGTCAGTGGCTATAATTTTCCTTGGCGGGTCCCAGATGATTCTAATGAGCGATTGCTCTTCTGAATGATTGGCGATTGACCCTCTAGTAGGTAGAGGGATCAGCACCTGTAGTCTAAAATCTGAGCACACAATTATCTGACATTTCAGGTCTATCAATCTTAGCGTCAGTTTCAGGTTGTTGAGGATAGCTTTTTCCCATCTTTGAGGTTGGAAAATATGTTTTTTACATTTTGGTTAGAGGTCAAAATACTGTATTTTAGAAGACGATTGGGTTGTTATAACCTGAATTCATAGGTTGTTAATTTCTGTAGAAAAAGACAAGTGAGTGTTGTGCAAGTGTAGACTCTAGCCATGACCTGTGAATCAGGGGAGGTCATATGTAAGTGTGTGGCCGGTTGTATTCCTAGATGTCCAGAATCTTTGAACTTTATGGTTTTCTGGCTGTGGCACAAGGAAGTTAGAAATTGTTCAGACTGAGAGCTGGGACTTGACCCTTGTTCTGCCGATGCCTCTAGTGTGGTGCCCTTTATACCAACCCACCCTGTAAGTGTGCAGCAACTCCAGCAACCTCTGCCATTCCTTTGTTTTAGTCACATATCATAGGGCTGAAGAGCCTAATGTAGGGTGGAGTGTTCATGAGGGCTGGTGAAGGAGAACAAGAAGCATAGTAAACACTATTAGATTTGACTAATACTAAGTTACTTTGTCTTTAGTCATTAAGAAATTGGATTGGTAGATGTCAGTGCTTCTTGGGAAATCTGTGTGTCCCTTATTTATTAAATCCTAAGCACCTTGCAGTATTTTAGGCAAGTTGTGGAATGGGGGGAAGAGACTACACATACAACCACGCCCCTCCTGCAAGCTCTAGATTTACTGTATCATGTACATAGGGCTCGTAGAACCGAGGTGGCTAATGCAGAGTGGTCAGGGGTGCAGCCTAGTGTTTTTCTTGCCCCTTGGTTGCCTACAGGGTACACAGCCTCCTGAGACCATCCTGGAAGTCAAGTTCTACCATGTTGAGTACCTCCTACTTTATAACCCTTTTAAAAACTATTATACTTTATCTGTTATTTATTTTAAACCACTTTATTGATGTATGATGGATATCCACAAAGCTGTATGTATTTAATGAATACAAGTTGATGAGTCACACACATCCTTTTATTTTCAAGATGAAACCACGGCTCCAGAAGCTTACGCTTACAGCATATGTGCTTCTTTTAAGTATGTTTACAAACTAAGGGTGCTCCTGGGTCCTCCACCAGGCTTAGTGGGAGCAATGTCAACCCCTTGCACGAGAGAAAATAGAGAGCATTCCTGTGTGTCCCTGAACCATGTCTCTGCCTCTAGCTTCCCAGTGTCTCTGAAACCCACGCTTTGGTGTTGATCTTGACAGCTCTAATGCTGAGTTTAGAAACATCTTTTTCTTCTGTACACCTGCTGTGTTCTAGGTGCTCTGCTGTGGGTTTCCATAGTTAAAAGTCTACAAGGGTAGGTGTTTTTGGCCTCATTTTGTAGCCTGAATAAACTGAGACCCAGAGGGATAAGTAACTTGCCCAAGGTCATGCATGTTAAGTAGTCTAGTAGAGCCAAGATTCATTTCCACATCTTTCTGATTCCAAAGGTGGACCCTTGCCCTTTTCACTATGCCATACATTCAAGGATAGTGTTTGCAGGTCAGTGTTTTCGGAGTTTTTTTTGTATTTTTCTACTGGAATGCTACAGTGATTTTTAGGATGAATGAACTCACAGTGATTGAAGTTTTATTGAAGGCCTATTTTTTGTGCCTCTTTTTACAGCTACTCAGCCCCATGAAATCAAGTGGCATCTACTTCAAAGCGCTTAGTGGTTTGTTGGTTATTTGCACTCAGAATTTTCTTCTTAAGGGTACTATATTCAACTCATAGATAGCCTCGGTAATGGATAATCCCCAACTGGAACAGTCTAAATATCACTTATATTCGGAGGATTGTCCCAAATTTACCTAATAACAATTTATATTATCCAGTGTTGAAATGTTAGAATGAATTACTTGTCCTGACTAGCCCTTTCTCTCTTTGTCCTTCAAGTTGTATTGCCTTGGCCCCTCCCCCTCTTCTGCCCGGAGTACAGACTTCTGGCCATTATCTATAACAATATGAGTCAATTGCACTTAAATTACTTTTGAGTGGCTGTTTCTTGCAATAGTGCTGAGTAAAGTACTAATGAGGATGGCAACTAGAATCCAGTGTGGCTCCCAGGATAGAAATGTGTCACTTTTCTTTTTTTGGCCTCCCCATAGCCAAAATTCAGTGACTTTTCAAAGCCCTGATGAGAAGACCCATCTCTTTTGTTTATGCAGCCCTAGTGCTATTTAAGGCAAAATGCAGCTCCCAGGTCTTAAATGATTTAACAGAGAAAATACTAATCAGAGCTCATCTATTGCAAGGGACATATTAACCAGATTTGTACATCAGCAAAGTAGGCTAAATTTTCCTTTATGGCCTAATGTCTGAGCTATATGACAAACTATGTTCTCTTGCATTGGCTCTAGACACTTAACTGCTGCTTGGGTTAGCACAAATACTGTAATTAGCATCTAATGTTATTAAAGTTGAGAGATGATTAGAAAGTGGACACATTTTGCTACTTCTCCATAGAATTAAACAGCAAAAGATCTGGAGGTGCTATATGATCATAACTTGTGCCAGGGCCCATAGTAAACATAGATTTTATACAAAGAAATCTGAGGAGACTAGAGCATTTGTTAACCAAAACCTTAGGATTTTCCCATCCTTCTATAAATGCATATATTTATCATCACTTACCAGTGTGCGGTCATAGACTTTTGTATTTTAATTAGCAATTACTGCAGAGTATCTCACAGCTGACCCAATTCATAATTAGAATAATCATGGGAGTAGATTTTGCAAGCTGGTTTCCAAGGGACTTAGGTGGAATTTTAAAGCAATGATGTTTTGCTTTAGACCCTAGGACTCTATCTCTCCCTTTCTCAATTTCTAGTAACGTTCCCCTCTTTTTTGACATTTCATGAGTATTTAGGGGTTTGTGCAGACAGAGTCTGCAGTAACCCTCTCGTACTCATCATATACTTAAACCTTAGCGTGAATCAGTGGGGGAGGAGGGGAATCAATGTTTTTCATGAAAATCAATGTGCTACTTCTTCAAAGAGGTTATTTCCATTTCAGCTGGATCTCTAATGGTGAAATAAATGATTCTGTGCCCTGTTAAAGGAATTCACGCATGAGCAAGGGAAGACGATTTGGGGTTATTGGGCTCCTTCCCTGATCTAGGAAATCATACCTTAATTTCAGAGTTGGCTCTGCCCTGTTTAACTTGTATATATCCTATCAAATGTTTTATTCTTTTGTTCATTTAACATCTTCATTGTTGAAAATTCTCATTTAATTCGTACCCGTCAAATAGGTCAATCACTCACCTCTCTGATATTTTCCTATGTTAATCGCAATTCCTTCAGTCCTTTGGAAGCCGCTAGATGGAAGTGTCATTTTATGAAAATTTAATATCAACTTGACCCTGGAGTACGGGCAGCCAGGCAGAATTATCATCAGGTGTAAATTCTCATCTGGGCTTCAGGTGCACATGATCTTTTGTGGTCTTGTCACACGTATTAATTATTTTGTCGCAGCACCTTGAACAGAGGTTCTGAGAAAAATGAGTCTTAAAAATTTGAGGATATTTGTAAGAAAAAAACCCCCAGATCTATGGAGAAGTGAATGAGGTTCAACAGAGTTATGCGTGTGTGTATGTATGTGTTTCTGGCATTTAAGTAAAAGAGCATCCCTTCATCTTCACTGTATTCATCTAAAAGGCTTAAGCCCTTTTTATTCCATTTCAGTCCAAGAAGGAGCCAAGAAATGTGAAAAAACTATAGATAATATTTCACAAGGACCCTTATGATAGGAATAGGGCCAATAGTGAGTTGGTTGTATGCTCTCCACTAAGATCCTGTTTTGCCTGAAACGTATTAGTTTTTGGCATTTGGTCTAAAATCCAAGAGACTAAATAAACATTACACAGGTTTTGTTTTGTTTACTGTTTATTTATTTAATTTTTGAGAGAGAGAGAGAGAGAGAGAGAGAGAGAGAGAGAACAGCAGGGGAAGGGCAGAGAGAGAGAGAGAGACACAGAATTGGAAGCAGGCTCCAGGCTCTGGGCTATCAGTGTAGAGCCTGATGCGGGACTCAAACCCCTGAACCATGAGATCATGACCTGAGCTGAAGTCAGATGCTCCACTGACTGAGCCACCCCGGTGCCCAATAATACACAGTTTTAAAGAGAGGGTCGGGGAATTGCAAATGATAAAGTAGTATTTACTGCTACCTGGAGTCCTCATCATTTAGACACTTCATTTTCTTTGAAAAGAGCATAGGTACACAGCAGTGTTTTTCTTGCATTCCCCGTAGTGTTTAGCACTTACAAGTATTTAATAAGTTTTTATCATAATTAATATCCTAGATGGATTGGGATTTTTTCTGGGGGTTGGCAGTACTAGGGGCTTAGGAATCTTGGGAAAGATTATGGGTGTTTTATGACTTAATGTTTGGCTGTGTCTGAGGATGTACTGATTTACTTACTCACTCTACCCCTTGCCTCAGTCCCAGTTCTGTATGGCAGGTAGTTGTTCCACGATGAGAAGTGAGTGTTTATTATGTTGGACACATGGAGTGGGAGGAGAATGGGCTTCACAGGTAGACAAACCTGGATGTGAATTATAGTTTTATCACAGTCTGGAAAATGGGGACAATTCCACTTCTCTTGCAGGGTTAATATGAGAATAGAACTAACACGGATAAAGGACCAGGCATGGTAGAGGTTCCTGCTGGTTGTTATTATTAACGCCCCTCAGACAAAGATCTTTAATCCTAGTGGATACCAGAATAAGCAGATTGGCCTTCTCTACATGGTAGCTGCGGTTTGCGTATGAGCTAACGTCCCATCGTAGTGTCCCAAGTCTTAGTAGTTACTGAGTTCAACTTGGCACATTCATAATGAGCACCTCTGAATCCTGCGAGAAGTGAGGAGGATGTCTTTCCTCAGAGGAGCTTGCAGAGAATCAGGGCTATGCAGAGCTAACTCCTTGCCGAGCTCTGTGCAACAGGCATGTGGTCGGGTGTTGAGAAGAGAGAGAAGTCATTACCCCTGTCAGGGAGGGGAAAGTCAGGATGGATTTTATCAAAGAGTTGGTAGTTGAGAGGAATCATGAAGAATGGATGACGTTTTGACAGGCAGAGGTAGGTCTGAGAAGTGGAATCAAGGCCTTAAAAAAAGGCAACGAATCAACATTTTTCTTTTCTTTATGGAACAGTAACATAATCAGGAGAGCTTTTGAAGGCACAGTGTCGGTCTTCTTGTGAGGGTGAGGCAGAGATGACGTCAACAGCAATGCTGGTGTTAGTACTGGGCTGAGTTGAGCATCTTTATTGAAAACACAGATGGATGCTCATCAGATATATGGATGACACAGAATTGTAGTGGGATGGGTTAGTCCACAGGGGAGGTGGGCAGGAGAAGGGGCTAGGGGACAGGATTAGGCTTTTAGTATGGTATTCAGCAGAGATCAAAGATATAGCGGTTTAATTTGGCCATTAAAGTAAACAAGCCAAACCCCGCTGGATAGGGGAATATATAAAAATTCACAGAGACTTGACCTGGAAATTATCACTCCTCCTGTTACATGAGTACAGTCAGACATTGGGGATCTTGGTGCTATTCTAAAATGTAGGATTCCTGAACAAATGGGAAGAGCTTACAAATTACAATGAAAATAGGTACCATTTATTGAGTATACACTATTCTATTGTGACAAATAATGGTTAACATCCATTGAAATATTTGCTTTGTGCCAGGCCTAAAGATAGGAACTATCTTCCACCCTCATAGCCTTGCTTAGCTCTTTATCCCCATTTTACAAATCACAAGCTCTGGACTTGCCTGAGGGCCTCAGTGAAAAAGCCAAGATGCCTACCTGGCCATCCCAAAGTCCATGCTTGCCTCTCTTCACCATGTTGTGTTCCACTAAAAAATACAAGTATGTACAAATAAGCAGGGGGAAGCAAAGCTGCAGAATGATATGTACAGTGTTACCATTTATATAAAATTTGAAAACATACAAAAACACTAATAATTTTTAGGAATTCATAATAACAGTAATAGTATCAAATGTGCATGGAGATTCAGGATAATGGTTACTCTGGAAAGGGGAGAAGGAGGTAAACTGTATCTGTAATGTTTCTTTTCCTTAGAAAAGAAAAATCTGAGGCAAATATGGGAGAATGTTAAGATTAGTGAAAGCTGGGTCATAGGTATTCATTGTATTATTTCTTTTTTCATGCTTTTCTTTGTCAAAAAATTAGGGGCTCCTGGGTGGCTCAGTTGGTTACCCGTCTGACTTCGGCTCAGGTCATGATTGCACAGTTCGTGGGTTTAAGCCCCTCACTGGGCTCTGTGCTGACAGAGACTGGAAGCTGCTTCGGATTTTTTGTCTCCCTCTCTCTCTGCCCCTCCCCCACTTGCACTCTGTCTCTGTCTCTGTCTTTCAAAAATAAATACACATTAAAAAGTTTTTTTTTTTATGTCAAAAAATTAAAAACAAAAGGAAAACCAGCCCTAAATTACCACATAGAAAGCTTTGGTGGCAGACTCAACACTCGAAAAACAAATAATCCAGTGAAGAAATGGGCAGAAGACATGAATAGACACTTTACAAAGAAGACATCCAGATGGCCCACAGACATATGAAAAGATGCTCAACATCGCTCATCATCAGGGAAATACAAATCAAAACCACACTGAGATACCACCTCACACTGGTCAGAGTGGCTAAAATTAACGACTCAGAAAACAACAGATGTTGGTGAGGATGTGGAGAAATGGGAACCCTCTTGCACTGTTGGTGGGAATGCAAACTGGCACAGCCACTCTGGAAAACAGTGTGGAGTTGCCTCAAAAAACTAAAAATAGAACTACCCTATGATCCAGCAATAGCACTACTAGGAATTTACCCAAGGGATACAGGAGTGCTGATGCCTAGGGGCACATTGTACCCCAATGTTTATAGCAGCCCTTTCAACAATAGCCAAATTATGGAAGGAGCCTAAATGTCCATCAACTGACTAATGGATAAAGAAGATGTGGTTTATATATACAATGGAATAATACTTGGCAATGAGAAAGAATGAAATCATGCCGTTTGCAGCAACATGGATGGAACCAGAAGGTATTATGCTGAGTGAAATAAGTCAGTCAGAGAAAGACAGGTGTCATATGTTTTCACTCATATGAGGAATTTGAGAAACTTAACAGAAGACCATGAGGGAAGGGAAGGGGAAAACAATAGTTACAAATAGAGAGGGAGGGAAGCAAATCATAAGAGACTCTTAAATACAGAGAACAAACTGAAGGTTGGTGGGGGGTGGGGGTTTGGGGAGAGGGGGAAATGGGTGATGGGCATTGAGGAGGGCACTTGTTGGGATGAGCTCTGGGTGTTGTATGTAAGCGATGAACCACGGGAATCTACCCCCAAAACCCAGAGCCCACTGTACATGCTGTATGTTAGCCAATTTGACAATAAATTATATTTTAAAACAAATAAAGCTATACTCAGGGTAGAAAAAAGAGAGCTTTGGTGGCATTGGCATTAGGAGGAAAGAGACTGTGCGTACCCTTCAGAAGTCCCTCTAGGATAGCTATAAAACTCAATGGTTCTTGGATGACCAAGGTCCCGGCTAGTGTGACATCTTTATAGCTTTATAAATCTAAGGTACAGAATGATGAGGCAAGGAAAACTCTACCTATCCTTGTTTCTCTCTTTTTCTAAACTCTTGAGTGAAAGGAGGATTTCAGACTTTTGGAATCTGTTTGTATGTTTATGTATTTGTTTGTTTATTTATTTTGAGAGGGAGAGGCAGAGAGAGAAGAAGAGAATCCCAAGCAGGCTCTGCACCATCAGCACAGACAGAGCCCAATGCAGAGCTCGAACCCACGAACTGTGAGATCATGACCAAAGCCTAAATGAAGAGACGTTGAACTGACTGAGCCACCCAGGTGCCCTAGGAATCTGTTGAGATGCGGGGTGGTATTTTGAAAAGAGCCAGGGCTCTGTGAAGTCAGACCGACCAAGGTGACCAAGGTCTGAATCCCAGCCGTGCCACTTGACAGCTGTGAGACCGAGGCGGAGTGACAAAAGCTATCTGAGCCTCTGCTTCCTCTGTGAAATGAGATTAAACACTATCTCACAGGATTGTCATGGGATGAGACATTACAGGATCTCTAACATGACATATGACAGGCAACATGTAAAGATTGAGCACAGAATTCGTCCTCATAGTAGGTTATTTCATTTGGCCACTGAAGCTCTACTCAAATGCTAATTTCATTTAATTTTGTATCCTAAATTTTTCTCAAATCTGCTCACTTCTCTCTAATCCCAGGGCCATCACCTCCGTTCCAGCTACATTCATCTTTCACTTGGACTTGATACACCCAGCCTCTTACCTGATCATTCTGTGTCCGCACTAGCTCCCCTCCAAGTTTTTTGCTTCCAACCCAGAACACACCCTTTCCTTGCTCATTTCCTCCTTTCATCCTCTCTGCTGGGCACTCTGCGGGCTGTCCCTGTCATCCTGTCTCATCTTCTTCCTCACAATTCTCTGTGCCATCCAATGGCTCACCTATACTGAGTTTTTTCCACTAACTCGGAAGTTCCATGCTCTCCCTTGCCTCTTGCTTTTTGTCCACCTACCCTGTCTCACTTCACCTTTCTTTTTCTTTTCCTTTTTTATTTTTGAGAGAGGACACAAGTGAGTAAGGGGCAGAGAGAGAAAGACAGTGGGGTGGGGGGAGGAGGGAGGAAGAGAGAGAGCAAAGTGGGGCTTACCTGTAGCAGGGCTCGACCTCATCTGATGCAGGCCTTGAACTCAGGAACCGTGAGATCATGACCTGAGCTGGTCATATGTTTAATCAACTGAGCCACCCAGGTGCCCTCACCTCACCTATCTAATTTGACTCACTCTTCAAGCTTTATTCCACACCCTCTTTTTAAAATTGAGGTATAATTGAGGTATAAATTAGTTTCAGGTGTACAACATAATAATTTGATATCTGTATATACTGCAAAATGCCCACCTAATAATAAGTCTAGTTAACATCCGTCCTCACAGTTACAAAATTTTTTTTCTTTTGATGAAGACTTTTACGATCTACTCTCCTAGCAACTTTCAGATGTGCAGTACAGTGTTATTAACCACAGTCACCACACTGGACATCACATCCCCATGACTTACTTATTTTATAACTGAAAGTTCATGCCTTTTGACCTTCTCACCCATTTCACCTCCCCACCCCTCTCCCTGCTTCTGGCAACCACCAGTCTATTTGTTCTCTGTATCTACAAGCTCCTTTTTGTCTTTCTCTTTCTGACTTATTTCACTTAGCACGAATACCCTCAGGGTCCATTCATTTGTTACAAATGACAGATTTCCTTCTTTTTTAGGGCTGAATAGTCTTCCATTGTGAGTTTATGTGTGTGTGTGTGTGTATACAGCAAGATTTTTTTATCCGTGCATCCCTTCAGGGACACGGAGGTTGTTTCCACATTAGCTATTGGAAATAACGCTGTGATGAGGGGCACCTGGGTGGCTCAGTTGGGTAAGCATCTGACTCCTGGTTTCTGCTCACGGTTCCTGAGTTGGAGCCCTGCATCAGGCTCTGCACTGACAGTGCCGCAGCCTGCTTGGGATTCTCTCTCTCCCTCCCTCTCTGCCCCTTCCTTCCCTCTCCTTCTGTCTCTCTCTCTCAAAATAAACAAACATTTAAAAAAGAGAGAACACACCACTGTAATGAAAATAGAATTCCCTGTATCTTTTTCGAGATCGTGTTTTCATTTTTTTCAGATAAAACCCAGAGGCAGAAACTGGATGGTAAGGTCGTTCTACTTGTTAATTGTTTGAGGAACCACTGTCCTGCCTCCCATATTGGCTGCACCAATTTACATTCCCATAAACAGTGCACCAGCCTTCCCTTTTCTCCACATCCTGGCCCACGCTTGTTATTGCTTTCTTCTCTCTCTCTCTCTCTCTTGATAATAGCCATTCTAACAGGTATAAGGTGATAGCTCATTGAGGTTTTGAGTTTCATTTCCCTGATGATTGGTGATGTTGAGCATCTTCTCATGTACCTGTTGGTCCAGGCTTCATTTTAAATTTCAGTTTCTCTAGGCCTTCTCTGATCCCTACCCAGAGTTAAGTATTGCTGTTTTCCCCTCATCTCTGGCACTTCCCCAGGCTTCATCAAACACTGTACAGTAACTTCTTGTTCGAAGTCTGTGCTCTCTGCCAGCCTTTCGCTGTTACGGAAAGCAGAGTGTATCATGGTCCTTGTTCTATTCCCAGCCTAGCTGACAGGTAATGGGCACTCAGAAAATTTGGTTTGGTTGTTGGAATGAATTTCGAGAGCCATTAAATGCTGCTCCTCCACGTTCCTCGCTGTGTGCGCCTTGTTGGAGGACCTGAGTGGCCCTCAGTTTCCCAGCCTTTGAAGTGAGACACCACCATCCAACTCCAGCATGTTGTCAGCGAGCCAGTGTACGTATACTGCCTGTCACACAGTGTGTGCTGAATGAAGTACTGTTTTTCCTTCACAAGTGGATTGGCCAGAAGACAGAGGTTTCCCAAAGAAATAAAACTGTGCTTTTTAAAAATAAAAACTAGGGTGCCTCAGTGGCTCAGTCTGTTGAGCGTCTGACTTTGGCTCAGGTCAACATCTCACGGTCCGTGAGTTCGAGCCCCGCGTCGGGCTCTGTGCTGACAGCTCAGAGCCTGGAGCCCGTTTCAGATTCTGTGTCTCCCTCTCTCTCTGACCCTCCCCCGCTCATGCTCGCTCTCTCTCTCTCTCTCTCTCTCTCTGTGTCAAAAATAAAGAAACATTAAAAAAAAATTAAAAATAAAAACTAAAATTATTACTCATTTATAGAGTAATGTACAACCTAACTTTCCGACTTGTAAATCAAGTAGAGCAAGTCTCTGAGAACCTATTATGAACTGCTTATCGCAGCGGAGTTTTTAATCTGTCTCCTACCTAGTGGCGTCCCCAGGCCATTTCCAGCCTTCTAACCAACCACTCTGTTTATATTGCTCCTTAATTGCTAGCTGGAGATGGGAGCCTTCAAGACTGTATTACTGGTTTGTTTGTTCCCCATTCTGGGCCCTAACTGCCCTCCTGTGGCTCTTAAGTTCTCAGAGGAGCTGTCTTCCTAGCCCTGCAATTCTAGACCCAGTTCTAAGCTGTTCATTCCCAACCCTGGGAGTGGCTAGGATTTTGAACTGCCTTGTAAAGAGGAGCCAGGTAACAACAACTCTCTGACCCCATTTAAAGGTCCTAATTTATTCTTTTGGAACTGTTCTTTTTAATTCAGAGTTAAGAAGACTACGATTTCTAAAAAGCAAAACTTGTTTGAATTGTAAATTAGTGCATACTGCTATAGAAAATATAGATCAAATATTGATCAAAAAGACAAAAATGACATGTCAACTCATTTTCCATCTGCAAGCATTGTTAACATTTTGTATTTTTTTCAGTCTTTGTCATTTTCTTCAAAAATAAGGTTTATTTAAAAATTTTCTGGATCAGTATATGTAAATAAGTTCTACAGAAACAACAAATGTCAACCATTGTTTTATGACTCAAAAATAATTATTGTTAATATTACTTTACATACTTTAAAAGGTATGTAGATATACATGGATAGATTTTCATGGTAAATTTTTAAAACATCACACGTAAAATGAATGTACCTTTTGTTCCTATTCCATCTCTTCCCCTCGTCCTCCCAGAATAACACTTTTGTCCATTTAGTGTGTATTTTCTGGGTGGGGGGGAGGCAGGGGGGGATGTGGGCGGAGTTGTTATTGGCATCTGGTGGCTAAACATCCTCCAAGGCAAAGGACAAGTGCTCCCTATCCAACAGAGAACTATTTTGTCCTAAATGTTAGTAGTGCCACTGTTGAGAAACCCTCTTCCAGACCTTGTTCTATGAACACATGTATGCTCACACATACACAATTTAGTGTTATGCTTTTTATTTTTTAGTTTTATTTAAAAATTTTTAATGTTTATTTATTTTTGAGAGAGAGAAAGGGGGGATGGGGGAGGGGCAGAGAGAGAGGGAGACACAGAATCAGAAGCAGGCTCCAGGCTCTGAGCTGTCAGCACAGAGCCCAACGCAGGGCTCAAACCCACGGACCTCCACATCATGGCCTGAGCCAAAGTCGGACGCTTAATTGACTGAGCCACCCAGGTGCCCCTAGTTTTATGCTTTTTAAATGTGACACCATACTTTATTGTTCTACCTCTTACTTTTTTGCCTTTAACAGTATGCCTTAGAGATATCTCCAACATGGTTCATAAAGTTCTACCTTTTTTCTTTTATGGGTAGTATTCCAGAATATGGGTTTGCCATAGTTTGATCTGTCTCCCATATGATCATTTAGACTGTGATTTTTTTTTATTATCTTTATACCTATTTCTTTGTGTGTATCTCTCTAGAGAATATATTTAGAAGCAGAATTTCTGGGTTGCAAGGTATTACTCTCGTTTCTGGGAACGTGTAAAAAGAAATAGATTGTGATTGCATTATATACACAGTGTATCATCCCACTCTGCTTACTTAACATTATATCATGACTTGGACAGAGACTGAGCTATTGGTTTACCAAATCTATTTTCTCTTTTTTCTGGACCCATGAGTAGGTTACATATACCACCCCCCTATGCCGTTAGTAGTGGCCTGTGACCCAGTTCTGGATAATAGAATGTGAATGTCTAGGTCTAGGTCTGACCCATAAAAAACTCCCAGCCGCGATCATTCAAGCTCTTTTTCCAGCTGCTAGCTTGACATTGACACTACAGAGTGAAGATGGCAGAACTGCTGGAAGCCAGTGTTTCTGAAAGCCTGTGTGGGACTGAGCCCTGCCTCCTCCCCGCTCTGTGTCTGCCAGTCTGGCACCACCTTGGACTGTACAAGAAATAAACTTTTTTGGTGCTAAATTAGTAAAAATTTGGCGTTCATTACAGCAGCTGGTGTTATTCTCACTGGTAGAATTTTTTTTGTTTTATTGTTTTGAAAACACCATTTGAAATAACTATATGGGGATGCCTGCGTGGCTCAGTCAGTTAAGTGTCCAACTTCAGCTCAGTCGTGATCTTGCGGTTTGTGAGTTCGAGCCCCGTGTTGGGTTCTGTGCTGACAGCTTGGAGCCTGGATCCTGCTTTGGATTCTGTGTCTCCTTTTCTCGCTGCCCCTCCCCCTCATGCTCTGTGTGTCTCAAAAATAAATAAACATTTTAAAAAATTAATAAAAAAAGAAGTAACTGTATTGTACCTCATAATATGGTCATGCCATAATTTATTTAACCATTCTGTTATTATTGAGCATCTAACATGTTTATAATTTTGTCTTACAGTATTGTGACAACTTACCTGCAAAAATCTTCATCTAATTTTCTCATTATTTTGTTTATATAGAACAGTGGTTCTCAAATGGGAAAGATTTGTTTACTGCTGCCCCCCCCCCCACCCCCACCCCTAGGGGACAATGTCTGGAGACGTGTTTGGTTGTCACAACTTGGTGCAGCACTGGAGAAGGGAGGCTTGGAGGAGAAACTGCTGGCATGCTGGCATCTAGTGGGTGGAGGTCAGGGATGCTTCTAAACAGCCTACAAGGCCCAAGACAGCCCCCCAACAGTGGAGAACTATCCAGCCCAAAATATCACCTGTGCCACAGCCGAAAATTCCTGGTCTTGAGACTAGAAGTAAAAATACTGCATCAAAGGACATTTTTAGGACTTTTGATTTGTTCTGTCAAGTTGCTTTTCAGAAAGGCTTCACCAGTTTGTCTTCTTATCAGCAGCCCATGAGAGTAACTGCCTCACTTGTTGTCACGGATACAATGAGTTTTGTTTTAATAAATTTTTTTTTATACTTTGCTACTTGAAAGTTGAAATAGGATCTCATTTTCTTTTGTGCTCCCTTGATTACTAATGAAAAAGAATTTTTCCGTGTTTGGTTTTTTACTTTCTGTTGGTGAATTGTATGTTTTTTTCATCCTTTATTTATGGCACCTGTTTTTTTCTTGCCGTTTAATTTCCTTTGTGATGTTTGCCAGGTTTTAGACATAGCGAAATCAAAATTTTTTGTACAGTCATATCTTTTGATTTTATTCTCTGGGACTTTTATTGTTTTTAGACTTAGCAATTCCTTCCCCGTTCAGAGATTAAGTAATCACCTATAATTTCTTCTAGGTTTTTGTGTTCTTTTTTTCATGTTTAACCTTTTTTTATTTGTCTTATTTATTTTGAAGAACTGTATATTTTTAACCAATTGTTCCATTTCCATTTTCTTGATAATCCTTTATTTCTCCATTGATCTTATAACCAGGATTTTTAAAGAAGCCTTTAGCATGATTTGAAAAGATAAACTTGCATTTAAATATGTTTCTTATGATTAAAAATTTAACACAAATATGAACCATGGCCTTGAAGCAGGAAATTTTGTGGATGTTTAGAGAACAACAAATATGCCAGGAGGTCTGGGTTGTAAGGAGGGAGATAATAGCAAAAAGGAGGTTGGCATCACATTGTGAAAATCATTACTTGCCAAGCCTAGGGGTTGGATTAGTATGCATTGGGAAGTCATCAAAGGTTTTTAAGCAAAGGGATGGCATAATCAGAGCTATGCTTTAGGGAAATTAAGTGAGTAGTGTGGAGGAGGTAGAGGCTGTAGGACCCATTAGGAGGCTGTGAAAGCAAATGCACTTGAGAGGCAAAGGCCCAGAGTAGGAAGGGTCCGAGGTAAGAACAGGGGTCTCAAAAAGCGGATGCCCAAAAGCAGCCAGGCTGGGTCGCATCTAGTGGGTAGATGAATGAACGAAGTATGCTTAGACGTGGGGACTGGTGGAAATGCATATATACACTGTCTGACCAGAACAGCGACTCTTCAGTTAGATGGGTTTTCCTATGTGAGAGTGTCGGTTGGTGTTGTCCTATCTCGATTTTTATGTTGTTCATAGGGAAGTTGTAAACCTGGACTTTTATGTGAGGTTTCCTGATTAAAAAAAAAAAAAAAAAAGTAACTGTGTGCAAACCAAATAAAACATGTTTGCTGGCCAGCATGTGCTACATTAGGCATACCTCAGAGGTAGATTCAGTAGGATTTGCCAGTCATTGGATATAGGGAAAGAAAAAGATTGAGAGGAATCAAGACAACTTCGGAGAAGGTGATATGGTATAGTGATAGGGGCAGCCCCACACTGTAGCACAGCTCATTCTGGAGCTGGAATGGCTGGGCTTGAATCCTGGCACTATGACTTACTAGTTGGGTGGCCTTGGCAAGTGACTTTATCTCTTACCTGTGAAATGACGATGATAATAGTATTTATCTCATAGGATTGTTCTGAAGATTACGTGTGTAAATATACGTAAAATGTATAGGCCAGTGTCTGGCACAGAGTCCTCTGATACTAGGTGATAATTATTATTTTTCAGTTTTTAACTTTATTTACTTGGGGGAGGGGAAGAGCAGGGAAAGGGGGAGAGAGAATCCGAAGCAGGCTCCCATGCTTAAGCGCAGAACCCAATGCAGGACTCGAACCCACAAACTGTGAGATCATGACCTGGGCTGAAATCAAGAGTCAGACGCTTAACTGACTGAGCTACCCAGACACCCCTAGGTGATAATTATTATGTTAAGTAGTTATTAGAGTAAGCACTGCAGTTAAGAGAATAGGTTGTAGACCCAGCTGGCTTGGGTTTGAATCTCTTAACACTCTTCAGCTGTGTGACCATGGGTACATTACTTCACCTCTCTATGCCTGGCCTATAAAATGGGGAATAACAATACTTTCCTAATTCTGTTGTCTAGTAAAGGAGCCAATAGAGTGGTCTAGTAGTAACTAGATTTGTTGAGTTCTTTTGAAACTACTTAGGCTTGTTAATGAGAAAAGCAAAATTGAGTGCTCTACCCAGTTAATTAACTGTGATTGTGATGACTTTATTTTCTTTAAAAATTCTCCCTTTGCCTTAGCTTCTTATCAGCAACACTCTGTGATTAAGGTTACAGATTGAGGGCACCTGGGTGGCTCAGTCAGTTATGCAGCTGACTCTTGATTTCAGCTCAGGTCATGACCTTGCAGTTCATGGGATGGAGCCCCGCATTGGGCTCTACGCTGTCATTGCAGAGCCTGCTTGGGTTTCTCTCTCTCTTTTTCTCCCTCTTCCCCCGCTCGCATGCATGTTCGTTCTCTCTCTCTCTCTCTCTCTCTCTCTCTCTCTCTCAAAACAAATAAATAAACATTAAAAAAAAAAAAAAAGGTTCCAGATTGAGCTTGAAGTTACCTTCCAAACTCTCCATTCCCTTAAGTTGGCCCCACCTCCGTCCCCTCTACTGTTGCTCTGGTTCAGGCCTTACAACTTCCTCCCACCTTTGTCACTCAACTCCTATGTTCCTTGTCTCCAGTCCTGTCCCTGCCACAGTTCATCCTCCTCACTGCCCGGGTAATCTTTCTGTATTGCAAAACTAGAATTAATTATTACTTTCGTTTTTGTTGCTGTGGTTTGCTTACATGCCAATCACTAACATAAGAATTTTTAACTGAATTATAAAACTCTTTTCTAGAGCCAGACATATCAGGTAATCCATACCTTTTATTTTTTCTAGAGAAATCCTCCTTGCAGGCTTTTGTGTCCTGCTCCAAGCTTGACTAGTTGTCCTGTAGGGCCCTTCACAGCTCCCCTTCTTCCCTTCCCGAC
Organism: Panthera pardus; assembly: GCF_024362965.1. Taxonomy (NCBI): domain Eukaryota; kingdom Metazoa; phylum Chordata; class Mammalia; order Carnivora; family Felidae; genus Panthera; species Panthera pardus. The sequence continues at coordinate 18,547,544 of NW_026526710.1, forward strand.
TTCCCTCCCCCTGATCCTGAGAATTCCTTTGCCTCTTTCCTGTCTTGTAGCCTCTGTTTCCTAAATTGCATTTTCTTTTTTGGTTTACACACATATGTTGCTAGAGCACATTCTCATTAGTTCCTTGAGAAAAGGTGCATGACAGGGAAAGTTTTTGAGACTTTAAATATCTGGAAATTCTTTAATCTTGCTTTCAACTTTGATTTCTAGTTTGGCTAGGAGTAGAATTCTAGATTAGAATGTTTTCCTCCCGAAGTTTTGACTGTATTTGAGCCATTGTCTTTTTTTTTTAATGTTTATTTTTGAGAGAGAGGGAAAGTCAGGGGTGGGGCAGAGAGAGAGGGAGAGAAAGAATCCAAAGCGGGCTTTGCACTGTCAGCACGGAGCCTGATTTGGGGCTGGAACTCATGAGCCATGAGATCCTGACCTGAGCTGAAGTTGGACGCTCAACCGCGCAGCTGACTGAGCCACCCAGGCTCCCCGACCCATTGTCTTTTAGCTTTCAATTGCCTTTGAGAAGTCAAATGCTACTGATTTCTAGTTATTTGTGTATCGGCAGATCTTTGTCTCTGGAATATTTTGGGATCTTTTCTTTACTTCTATCGTCCTGAAATTTCATAGTGATTCTTTTTTATTCTTCTTCATTGTCTAGAACCTCATGTGCTTAATTTATGGGAAATTTTCTTTAAACATTTTTTTTATAATTTATTCCTCTCCATTTTCTTTGTTCTCTACAGCTAGAACTTTTTATTAGTCAGATATGAATTTTCTTGGGTTGATGCTCTAATTGTGTTATTTGTTGTTCTCTCTCCCTTTTCTGTTTGTTTTTAAAAATCCTACTTCAATTTGCTCTACTTTGGCTATTTTCTGCTGTCATGTAAAACATTGAATGCTTCTCTCTTGTCCTCTGAAAGTTCTTTTGTGTGGCATTCAGAAGTTCATGGCTACACTCTTATTTGATTTCCCTGAAGACTTTATAATTTTTTGGAAGTTTTTTCTCCATCCTTTCATTACATCTGTTCCCTCTTGAGCTCTTTGTTTGTTTGGTCATTTTGGTCACTGTCTTTCAGTGACCGTGTCTTTCTTTGAGGAAATATCCCTCAAATGTCTAGTAATCTTTGGCTGACTGCTCATATGAGTGAGGCACTAAAAACTGATAGGAGACTCTGTATGCTTGGGTGGGTCTTGTGCACAGAAAGATTTCAAGGCAGGTTGAAAAGACTGTGAGGGGTTTTGTTTTGTTTTGTTTTGTTTATTTTTTAATTTGGGGAATCCCCTCATGTTTATTTTTAATTTTTTTTTAATTTTTTTTAAACGTTTATTTATTTTTGAGACAGAGAGAGACAGAGCATGAATGGGGGAGGGTCAGAGAGAGAGGGAGACACAGAACCCGAAACAGGCTCCAGGCTCCGAGCTGTCAGCACAGAGCCCGACGCAGGGCTCGAACTCACGGACCACGAGATCATGACCTGAGCCAACGTCAGCCGCTTAACCGACTGAGCCACCCAGGCGCCCCTCCCCTCATGTTTATATGTGCACCATATTCTTTGAACCAATTTCCCCAGAAACTTCTAGTCTGCTGCCAGAATATATACATGTAGCCGCCAGCATAGTAGAAACTGAGCAGAGGAGCGCCTAGGTGGCTTCTGACTTCAGCTCAGGTCATGATCTCATGGTTCATGAGTTCGAGCCCTGCTTTGGGCTCTCTGCTGTCAGTACAGAGCCTGCTTCGGATCCTCTGTGCCCCCTCTCTCTGCCCCTCCTCTTCTCATTCTCTCTCTCAAAAATAAAGAAGTAAGCAACAACAACAACAAAAGTCTTTAAAAGAAGAAACTGAGCAAAGGGGCTTGTGATATGGAGAGGGGTGTCCAGTGAAAAGAATCTCACCATTCAGAATGCAGATTTTCACAATCTCCCTGTGGTTTAGTGTAGCATTTCATTTCTTTTTCTTTTTAATTTTTTTAATCTTTATTTTTGAGAGAGAGAGAGAGAGAGAGAGATACAGAGCATGAGCAGGGGAGGGGCAGAGAGAGGGAGACACAGAATCTGAAGCAGCCTCTAGGCTCTAAGCTGTCAACGCAGTGGGGCTTGAACCCACAGACTGCGAGATCATGACCTGAGCCGAGGTCGGACGCTTAACTGACTGAGCCACCCAGGTGGCCCTGTAGCCTTTCATTTCTATCTTCACCTCTAAATGTCTGCAGAAAGTAGGTTTCCATCTTCTGCCAGGTTGGGGAAGCAGATCTAGGCTCTAATTGCTTCTTGCTTCTTACATAAGCTTATATTCCATCCTGTGTTTCAGCTCTGAATCCCTTCCCCTGAGCTTCAGAAGCCTCAGTGCCTCAATTCCCTCTCATTCCAGCGTTCTGCAGCTGCACTTGGCACCCCTCCCTGTAGGCAGTTTGGTTTCCGTTCTTCCTGTCCTAGTGAATCAGTTACCATCCATCCATCTGCTTTCCATCTTCCAAATTTTTGAGGATCTCTCTCCTCTGCTGTCATCTTTCTCAATCTTCTTGTTTTTATGGGCTTATAGCTTAAAGAAAAATTCTTTCACTGTTGTTTTACTGGGGTTTCTGACCAGAAGTTGAGAAACTTGGGGGTTTCCATTTGCCCAAGTCACCCAGAGGTCTAGTGCACTGACTTTTTGCCTGTCTGTCTCCTAAGCTGGGCAGATGCCTTATCTCATTTTACTCTCTATCCCTAGGGCCCAGGACATGGTGAGCACTCCAAAGTTTGTTGAATGAACAAGTGAATCAATCAATGGTAGCTATTCTTTGGTAGTTTTGCAAAGCATTTGTTTTCTTGATGTTTCTGGAAGCAGAGTGCCTGCAATGCCAGGCTAGATTCTGCCATTGTGGTGAGGCCCGGCTCCTTTGAATGCAGCTGTTATTCACAGTATGCTCGAGTTACTTAGAATTCCCAGTGGGCATTGTTATGCAGAGGATTTTATTAAGTATCCAATGATGAATATATCTCCCCTCTTCTTATTACCAGCCCCCTGAAGCACATCCTTGATGCCCCCAGCTGACTTAATCACCACACAGCTCTCAAGTACCCAACGCATGTTTAATGCACTGCTCTGGTTTTGCCTCTGATGGCACCCATGAGAAGTCTGAGGGCCACTGTTTATCTTGTTAGAGAGAAGAGGTAGCAGGAAGCATCCCAGGGGGGAATGTAACTCGCGCTTGGGCACATCTGCATTCTGCTGGGAAAGACGCAGATCCCTGAATGGAGCCCAGAGTGAGGTTGTGTGGATAGTGGCCTCTGCCTCTTATCACCGGTTCAGCAAGTTTAATTTTGTTACACTAAAAATGAGGCTAAAAAAAAAAAAAAATCAAAAGTTCTGTCTTTTGGGCAACTCCTTGAATGCAAAGCAAGTTTCTCTGTTTCTTTTAAATTAAATTCCGGGTGTCACACTTTCACATTAGTGAAATTTGTGATAGATTAATGTTTTAGTATTAGTTGTTTTTTTTTTTTTTTTTTTTTTTACTTTCCATTTTAAAAAATTTTCATTCCTTCTATATGTTCATCTTAATCCTTACTGTCACTTAATGCCTCCTTTTTGGCATTTCTACCTGTTTTTCATAAGTTACAAGTACATAAGCAAGTACCTGGAGAGTCACTACCAGTAGAGTAATCTTAGATCTTGGAAGCAAAACTTTATTTATCCTCTGGTTTTCTCCTTATTTCTTCCCTCTCTCTTCCTCTTCTGAGCCATAAAAGTAAGTAAAATAAACTTTCCTTGTAATCGGATATGATACAACATGTGTGTATTCTGGGGAAAATGTGCTGCTACTTTCTTGGGGAGAAGCCAGAACAGGAAGAGTCTGTATCCCCCCCTCCCCGTGTGGAAGGGGGCGTCATTCCAGGTGTCATCACTCACTGCTCCACCTTCTCCCTCCTGGTGCTTTCTCTCTGTAGCGGTGACCCAATCATTACCTCCCCTTTCAGCATTCACTAGGAGCCAGGTAAACCAATCCACTCCTAATCCCAGGTTTTTTCTTAGAAGCTTCTGTGGTTTCCATAAAATGATACACTTTCCAGTAGTCTCTCTTTAATGCCATAAGACTTTGAATAGAACCTTCTGGAGATGGATGCTGCCATTCTAGGAGTTGGGCTAATTCTTCTTTCCTGTTCTGCTCCCAGCATACATACATTGCTAAGGGACATTTAAATGGTCCTGCCTGAACTCACAGCCCAATACCACTGTGGAAAATCATCTCTGTCCCTACATAGAGTAAACTTAAACCTGAATCAGAACCTATCCTCTGAATGTCTGTAATTATAGACGTTTGGGAGCTACCTTCTGGAATGTTTCAGGCACGCCAGACACATTAACCAGTCCTAGACTTGGCACACTGTCTAAACTTTTCACATTATATGTCAACATTTACATATAATCCTGAGGATAGTATTAATCAAATAAAATACATCTCTTTTTAGACTCATGGTAGGCTGGCAAACTGGAAGATGTCTACAGGTCATTTTTCTATCTAGGGTAGAGGGAATAAAAAATTGTAAGGTGCTACTACAGTGTAGGAGAATTGTTGCAGGTGTTTTCTCCCTCAGTCTTAATAAAATTCCAAGTCTGTATCCAGTTTGTGATACAGTTGGACAATAGCCATTTTTTATTAAATATGGCAAATTAGAAACACCTGCCCGCTAAGCTCTTCTAAGCACCTGATTGTAAACAGCAATAGTAATGAGTCCTCTTCAGAACCGGTGCCTTTGCCTTCTTCTTCAGTTTTTGCTCTGAGATTTCTGGAAGAATTGCAACCTGATAGAAATACTCAGATTTACAGTCAGGTAGGCCTAGGTATAAATCCAAACCATGCTGTCTATTTGACTTTGAACCAGTTGCTTAATGCTGTTTCCTCATCTGCAAAATGAAGGTAAAATTTCCTACCATATAGGTCCTGGTGGGGATTAGGGATAATGTAAGTAAAGCACCCGATACATCATAATTCACTGACTCACAGATGTACATTTTTTTTTCACATTTTAGTATCTCCGAAACCCGGATGATCTTAAATTCAATGAGTAAGCATGCCGTCATTGTTGAATTGCAACACTGTTGTCCCTTTATTTGTGGTACCTATTGTAAAGTGCTTCTTAAATTGATGACAACTTTGAATTGACAAAATGTGGCGTGCCTCGCTCTCACTGAATAGTAGTCATACTTATGACATACTTTTTTTCTAAGAAAGATTTTAATGGCACCCAGAAAGAACCTGAATTTTTCTAATTTTCCTAGACTTTAATCTGGAGTACCATAATACTTATTCTTAGGAAGAATAGTAATATATATAATAGTAATATGACAAAAAATAATAGTGGCTCCTGTTTAATCCCTTTATGTCTCATGTGAACAATGCGAAGGTAAAAGGGAGATTTCCTACGATTTAGCAAGAATATGACTGACTGAGGGGCGCCTGGGTGGCTTGGTCAGTTGAATGTCTGACTTTAGCTTAGGTCATAATCTCGTGGTTGGTGAGTTTGAGCCCCACATCTGGCTTGCTGCTGTCAGCCTGTCAGTGCAGCACCCACTTCGGACCCTCTGCCCCTCTCTCTCTACCCCTCCCCCACTGGCACTCTCTCAAAAATAAATAAATATTTTAAAAAAAGAAAAGAATATGACTGATAGGATGAGGAGTAGCAAGTAGAAGAAGGGCACGGATGAATACGGGGGCGGGGGGGATTCATGACTTCTGCATAGACAAACACCAAGGTGGCACCTGAGTAGGAAAGTTTTAGTGAACCACAATTTTGCTTACAGAGAGGTGCTGGTACCACATACTCTTTCTGGCATTCTTACTTTGGAGGATAGAATTTTCTTCCTTTATATCCTTGGGCAGACCGCAAGTCCAGTGACCATCAGTTTTGTTCTTCAAGTGTTTGTTGAGTGCCAGGCAGTGTGCTAGAGGCTGGAGTTACAGAGATGAATAAGACAACTCTTGGCTTCCAGAAGCCCCCATCTAAACCTGTCTCCTGCTATGCTCCTTTCCCCTTCACTCCTTCCTACATCCTTCCTTATTGCTTTAAATAGAAAATATATGAATCATCTCTTTTTGCTTTAGAACATATTTCCTTCAAAACTTTAATACGTTTTCTGGTGTTCACTTTCATCCAAAACAAGCATACCACTGAAAAACAAACATAAAAACTAACATGGTGAAAATTTTGATCATACTTGTAATTAGAAATTCTATCTATCGGTGTAACCTATGTTTAATGTCAATTTGGATATTTGTATAGTAAGCTAATATTTAAAAAATAAGCTAGGATATTAATTAAAATTTTGGTTTTCTTCAGTGACTGTGTTATGTTCCTTTTTTAGATCTTGGTGTAATGTCTCCTTTCTTTGGGGATTCCCAAAAAGAATGTTATGTGCTTGCATGCCCAAATAAATTTTGTGCCAAAGGAACAGTGACAAATGCAACACAAGGGAAATGACATTTTCAGGTTTTTTTAATTAATATAATGAGAGAGATGAAGGAAGGCACTAATTTAGTGCATTTAAATTTTAAATAAATGTACAAAACAGATTAAGTGAATATAAATATATGACTTTAAAATTACCTAATTTACTCAATTTTATTAGTATTTAGCATCTGTAATAACAGCTAGCAGTAACTGAATACTTGTTACATGCCAGGCACAATTCTAAGCTCTTTAAATGACTGCTTATAACAATCCCCTGAGACAGATATCATTACCCCCACTTTATAGATAAGGAAACAAGGACAGAGACAATAACTTCCTTAAGGGAACATAGCCAGCAGAGAGAGTATTCAAACCTAGATAGTTCTAATCACTGTATTACCTTGGCGTTGCTAAGTCCATTATTATTCAGGAGACAGAATCTGTAGCTGTTAGAAAAGTTACTAAAGTTTAATTAAAGTTTGCCATTGAATTTGTCACTGAATAGCCAGCTGGGATTTTAGAGAGAAAAGCAGCATGTATTTAAAATGTATCACCAACCTTTTCTGTTAACACTGCCACATAATTTTGAAGAATAATATTTATTATTTAAAATAAAACTGTCAGAAATTCATTCTAAGTGGATCTCGTATATAAACCATTGGCATTAGAGTAAAGATTATTAAATAAAAACTAGTGTAATAATAATTTCAGAAATCTAATAAAGCTGGTCTTGGGTGGTCACTGAATGTGAGGGCCATAAGACAGGGAAAAGTGAATGACAGATAATGCTGAACTTTTGACTGGTTGGAAGAAATAGTGATAGCATTCACTTCTTTTGTTTATCATGGAAGTCACAAGAGTGAAGGAGACTTGGGAAAGGCAGTGGGGGCTTGAGGTTGAGGTGACTGTGAGATGGCGTGGTGGGATTTTGCAAAGCAGAGTGAGGAGGTACCAGTGGGGGGACCTGAAGACCTAGGTTCTAGACTTGCCCTTGCTGGTCATTTAGTGGGTTGATCCTTGGACAAGGTACTTGACATCACTTGGACTTAATTTCTACATCAAAAGACATTGGAGTTTTATTGGTAAGTGGTTTTCAAACTCTGCTGTACAGAATCCTTCAGGGTGCCATCGATTCTCTTAATGCTTGGGGAGAAGAGTAAACCCTAGTCCAAGTTAACCTAAACAAGTATACTTTAATCACACAAATCACACATATTTGTAATTTGTTTTAAGCAAAGTTTGAAAACTGGTGGATTCGGTGATCTCTTCCAGCTCTAAAATTTTCCGTCTCTTGTTCAGAAATCTGAGTTTGGAATCATCCAACAGCAATAGAATGGATTTTCTGGAGTGAGCAAATGTACAGAGAGCTGAGATTGTGGGCCATTTATTCTTGAACAGTCAGAAGCCATGCATTTCAGGTCTAAGTCTGCATTAGGACCTATCCTTTACAGTGAGCGGGCTGTATTGATAATTCCTTCCTGAGTGGTAGCAGAAGTTCTCAGTTGTTTCTTGATTTCCTAACATATTTCCAGGACCCCTGGGGTCTCCTTTCCATCCAGTTTAAAAATTTCTTGCTTAAACCATTATCTGCTGGCCCCTGCAAATAAGCTGTCCTTTCTTGGGCTTTCATCCCTCTAAGAAATGTCTCTTCTGCCCCTTGTATATGCGCTCGAACGCATACATGCTTTCTGTCTGTCTCTCTCTCCAAATTTCTCCGTTATATCCTGCCCAGCCAAAGCCAAGATTTTACGATTCAGTGTAAGTACCGTCTTCAAAGGGTGACTGAGTACACTCCAACCCCCTACAGAACAATGTTTTATAGCCTACTCAAAGTCAGGTTGGCCGGCAAGTGTAGAACGGAACAGTTTTGATTGGACTGAGACAGCATTTTGGCAGAATATGTCTCCTAACCCAGGTCAAATTATTGCATAAGAAACTTGAGTGGATTATGTCATTTAAAAACTTATTTGGGACTAGGTTATCTGCCTATCACTCCCCCAAATAAAACTGAAGATGTAGGTGAAACTGAGAATGGGAAATAAGTTTCCAAAAATGATCTTAACTATTTCAAGGAAGTAAGGTAAAGTCAACTCCCTAAAAGGACTACTAAGACTCTAGGATTTTTATGGGGTCATCATTTCGTGGCCCAAGAGCTATGTAGAATGGAGACAGTTGTTTGGAAAAAGCATCCTAGGTGGATAGCATGGGGCTGTAGTGGGAGGTGTTAGGAAGTTGAAGGAGGGAGAGGAATCCTTAAGTTACCTGGAGGAGATGTTAGGAAGTAGCATTTCTTTCCTCTGGTGTTCAGCATCGACCTTACTGCTTGAGGACCTTCGTGAGAAGTAGCACACACTCTTCCGTAGGCTGCAACTTGGCAGTTACAGCACATAGTACAGATGCCTGTTGTATTGCATCAAGTTTACATGGAACATCAAGTTTTTTAAAAAATGAAACCATTATAAATTCTGGCAGTTTTTATGGTATAATTAAAATGTCTAACAGGATACCTCTGGGAAACTAAATGCACTTTTACTATTTATAGAGCCAGCCGAGGTGGTGTTTCTTGCCAACTTTCATATCTTATGACCTATAAATTGCTCTTAATAGCTAATCTGTCATCTCAGCTTCTCATACAAGAAAGCTTGTTTCCTTATTAATCTGTTAATTTGCATCTGCAAAGGACATTTACAAATCCTTGGTTCGAAAACATTGCTGTATTAATGCTGGGCATTATAAATAATTTATCACCTGTGATAGCAACTCTTAGGTCTAGGTAATAGATCTTTCTGACACTGTGTTATTCTTCCAACCCTAATATAATTTTGATAAAAATAATTATTATGAAAGCTCCTCTGGCCCCACACTATTAGAAAAGGCTGACAGGTTACTATGGAGAAGCTGTAACGACCGCTAACCACTCTCTAAGCTCAGAGTCATAGATTCAAACCAACTGTTCCCACTATGGCATAGTACGTGGTGGAAAGAATGCAGATGTGCACAAACCACCCTCTTTTCTTTTCAGTAACAAGTGCACGACAGTCCTCCAACCCTAGCTTTAGGTATTGGGACAAACTAGTTAGATTGAGTATAATAAAGCTGGCACCAATTATTGAGCACGCACGCACAAAAATGATTGAAGAATCCCAAAGACCATATAATTAAAACTTGCCGGTTTGGGTGGTATTTAAGTCTCTTCCTCAGGCTGTTGGCTGTTCACAAATCTTAGAGATCCCCTTTCAGGAAGCATTCTTCTTACCAACAGCTTCAGTATTTAATTATTTTGTTTGTGTTTTGTTGATTTATTTTATTCTCTATTTAAATCCAAAAAGGATTTGTGGGAGCAGGGCATAAAACATATATGGGAGGAAATCAGAGTAATGAGAGCATTAGGATTATGTCATAAGGCTGAAGCCAGGACAGAGTCCACACATATTATGGGATTCTGTCTGGGGAAACTCTGCATCGAGCCATAAGCTTCCTGGTAATCCAAACAAAAAGGTAAATTTGACCACTTATAATATTCACAATTTTTTAAAAAGATAAAACCATAGCATCTCCTTGGTAGAAGCATTGAAATCTGAAAGAAATGTTTCCATTGGTCTTTACAAAGATGACATTGGGTGACATCGTGGACAATGTCCTCAATAATACAGATAATAATTTCTTTTGATTATTTTTGTCCAGTTGGTTTTGTGTGACTGTTGAGTAGGTCACTCTGAGTGTTCATGACCATTAACCTTTTACACAGACTTACTTTATCAGCTCAGTTGCTGATAACGGTAACTTTTCAAGCTACAGTACACTTATTAAATAGAGTGTGTGTCATTTCAGACTGTAGGAAGTGCACAGACCCCATAGAACCTAATTCAGTCTTCTGTTTCTGTAGTTTTCTATTGGGGTGGCTATTGATTCCCTCTAAAGAGGCCTGCAGTTTGGCTAAAGTATTACCAAGTAGACACTTGTCTCTGGGTTGAGACCCCTCCCCTGCTCATGCTCTGTGTCTCTTTCTCAAAAAATAAATAAACATTAAAAAAAAATTTTTAAAGAAAGCTTTTTTTTTTTTATTTTTTTTAACATTTTATTTATTTTTGAGACAGGGAGAGACAGAGCATGAACAGGGGAGGGTCAGAGAGAGGGAGACACAGAATCTGAAACAGGCTTCAGGCTCTGAGCTGTCAGCACAGAGCCCGACGCGGGGCTCGAACTCACGGACCGTGAGATCATGACCCGAGCCGAAGTCGGCCGCTTAACCGACTGAGCCACCCAGGCGCCCCTAAAGAAAGCTTTTAAGAAGATAAGCTAAGTTCTGATTTTAGTACTTAAATCTTCTCAGATTTAGTTTTTCTATAAAAATATCTAAAATGTCCACATCCATAGCCTATGGTAATTGGTAAATGCCTAAACTCTCATCATCCAGAAACATGATAATTCAAATAATTGAATGACTAGGTAGTGCTAACTTTAACTATGATGACTAGAGCATGAAAATTACTGATTTATGCTAAGTATCATATTGATAAGGCCTAGGCCAGCTTATGCTATAATAACAATAAATCCCCAAATCTCAGTGGCTTAAAACAACAAAGAGTCCTCTCTTGTGCCCAGTGCATAGTCATTATGGGTCAGCCAGGGCTCTGTGCCATATTGCTCTGCTTGTCACTTGAAGTTCAATCCTGGTGAAGCAGTGTGTGGCAAAAGGAAGAGAGGACGCAGTGAAGCACCCACTGTTCCTAAAGTTTCACCTGGATGCGATTACATGTATTGGCCAAAGAAGGTCATGTAGCCACTCACACCCGACTTCATGTAGGCAGCGATGTGAATCTCACCTGCTTGGAAGGAGAGAAGCCAGAATATTTGTGAACAGCTCGAAAGACTGCGTTAAATATCAACGGTGCTTAAAATACATCTTATTATGTTCTAACTGGTTGTTATTTCAGCGAAGCATTGTGTTGTTGGGACTACTGATCTCCCCTCTTTTTACCTGTTTCATGGAAATACATGAAAGTATGGATCTGATCGTGTCAGCACCCTGCTTATACTGGTGGCCATTATTGCCTCACTGGGTGGATTGTAAATTCCTCAGTGGAGGCTCAACTGTAATGTAGTCAAACGAGCATGAGAACTAGGGTCTGAAGTGTGTGGGTCCGAACCCTGGTTTTGCTATTAACTGTATACTTTTAGGCATGTCACGTTAACACTTTGAATCTAGTGTTGTCTCACAAATGTATATAATAATAACAACACACTTCAAAGAGTTGTCATAATGATCAAATGAAGCAACATACACGGAAATGGAAAATGCTTTAGATTTTGCAAATTGACGGGCAGATAGAACTTCTCCATACCTGCTCCCCTGTAGCTACTGTCCCTACTCCCAGGTCTGAGTGGCTTCTTGCTCTCCAATAATTACACACGCTGTCAGACGTCATGCCTTTGTTCATACTGTTACCATTTCCCAGAATTATCCACTCCTCAAAGGAGCAAAACTCCCAATTTATTTATTTTTAAATTAATAGACTTCATTTTGTAGAGCACTTTATAGAGATTTATAGAGAATTGAGTAGATAGTACAGAGAGATCCCACTTGCTTGCTCTCCTCCACTCAGTTTCCCCTATTCTTAACATTTTGTGTCAGTGTGATACAGTTGTTACAAATGACAAATCAGGGGTGCCTGGGTGGCTCGGTTGGTTGAGCGTCCGACTTCGGCTCAGGTCATGATCTCACGGTCTGTGAGTTCGAGCCCCGCGTCGGGCTCTGTGCTGACAGCTCAGAGCCTGGAGCCTGTTTCAGATTCTGTGTCTCCCTCTTTCTCTGCCCCTCCCCTGTTCACGCTCTGTCTCTCTCTCTCTCTCAAAAATAAATAAACGTTAAAAAAAATTAAAAAAAAAAAACAAATGACAAATCAATATTGGTATATTATTGCCAGCTGAAGTTCACAGTTTACATCGTTTACATTAGGGTTCACTGTTGGTATTGTACAGCCTACGGGTTTTGACAATGCATTATGTCCTGTGGCCACCATTTAGGTATCATGCAGAAGTGTTTCACTGTCCTAAAAATTCTCTGTACTCCACTTATTTATTCATTCTTTCCCTGCAACCACTGATTTCCTGTTTTCTTTTTTCTTTTTCTGTAGTTTTGCCTTTTACAGAATGTCAATAGTTGGGATCATACAGTATGCAACCTTTTCAGACTGGCTTCTTTCATTAAGCAATGTATATTTAAGGGTTCCTGGATGTCTCTTTGTGGCACCATCCTTTCTTTTCAGCACTGAGTAATATTCCATTGTAAGGATATCCCAGGGTTTATGCATTCACCTTTTGGAGGACGTCTTGGTTGCTTCCAGTTTTTAGTAATTATAAATTCATATGCAGGCTTTTGTGTGAACATAAGTTTTTATTTCATTAGGGTCAGTACATGGGAGCAGGATTGCTGGATCATATGGTAAGAATATGCTTAGTTTGTAGGAGACTGCCCAACTGTCTTCCAAAGTGCCTGTCCCATTTTGCATTCCTACCAACAATGAAATGAGAGTTCCTGTTGTTCCACATCTCACCAGCATTCTGCGTTGTTAGTTTTTTGGATTTTAGTTATTCTAATAGGTGTGTAGTGCTATCTCATTGTTTGAATTTTCAATTCCCTGGTAGCATATGATGTGAAGCATCTTTTCTTATGCTTATTTGCCATCATTATATCTTCTTTGGTGAGGGTGTCTATTCAGATCTTTTGCCCATTTAAAAATTTTTTTTTAAAATTTTTTATTGTTAAGCTTTTAAGGTTTTGTTTATTTGTTTGTTTGCATATTTTGGATACAAGCCTTTTGTCAGATATGTGTTTTGCAAATATTTTCTCCCAGCCTATGGCTTATCTTTTTATTTTCTTAACAGTATCTTTTGCAGAGCAGTTTTTTTTTTTTTTACGTTTATTTATTTATTTGAGAGATACACTGCATGAGTAGGGGAGGGGCAGAGAGGGGGAGAGAGAGAGGATATCAAGCAGGTTCCACACCGTAAGTGCAGAGCCCAGTGTGGGGCTTGAACTCATGAAACCGTGAGATCATGACCTGAACCAAAACCGAGAGTTGGATGCTGAACCGACTGAGCCACCCGGGCGCCCCTACATAGCACTTTTAAATAAAGTTCAACTTATCACTTTTTTCCCCCATGGGTCATGCCTTTGGTCTTATATCTGAAAATTTAATTGCCAAACCCCAGGTCCCCTAGATTTTCTCTCATGCTATCTTCTAGGAGTTTTATGGTTCTGCATTTTACATTTTGATCTATGAGCCATTTCAAGTCAGCTTGTGTTAAAGATGTAAGGTCTGCGTCTAGGTTGACCTTTTTGCATATGTGCATGTCTGGTTGCTCTAGTACCCTTTGTTGAAAAGACTATCCTTTATCCATTGAATTACCTTTCCTCCTTTGTCAAAAATTAGTTGGCTATGTTTATGTAAGCCTAGAGACTTTTCATGAATGGACGAAAAGATGAACAAATCAACCGACAGACCCTAAATATGCCAATGTCTGTGTCAGCTTTGACCACTTGAAGTAAAGTGCTTTTAGCAATATTAAGTGTTGGATGTGCCAATGATTCTAGAATACCCCTGGGTAAAGGGCGAATTTTCTCATGCCTACATTTGAAGAAGAATATGAGTAATGCACTTCAGTATATGAAAATGATTATACATCTTACCATCAGTGGGGCAAGCATCTTGTGTTGTCTTTTTAGTTCTGGTGACATAACTTCATGTTCTATTTTCTGGTCATTTTCTACCACATCTTTAAACTTTTTATTTAGTACTCACCACAGCACTGGAAGGTATTGTCCCATTTTACAGACAAGGAAACTGGGGCTCAAAGACGTCACATAACTTGTGCAGCATCACACAGTTTGTCATTGAACCTGTGTGTGCCTCATCTGAGAGTCTGTCTGTCCCTTTTCTTCTACATCGCTCTCCCTCTTGGTTCTAGTGGGTTAACCTAGGACCTTGGGATTGTGGATGCTGAACTCGCAGGCATGGAATACAAGGTGCATGTGGATTTAGTCAGTAAAGAAGAAAAACCACATTTCTGGTACTAGCTAGTGTATTCCTCCCCCTCCCCCCCTTTTTTTTAATGTTTATTTTTGAGAGAGAGAGCCCGCAAGAGCAAGCAGGGGAGGGGCAGAGAGAGGGAGACAGAGCATCCAAAGCAGGCTCTGCATTGATAGCTCGATGCGGGGCTCGAACTCACAAACCCTGAGATCATGACCTGAGCCCAAGTCGGTCGCTTAACTGATTGAGTCACCCCGGTGCCCCTTTATTTACCCCTTTAAGAAACTACCTGCAGTATTCTTTGTATGTGCAGTTAATCTCCCCACAAAATATAACCCATATGAAAAATACATACAGTAAGAGTTGGGGGGGATTGCTGGATGTGAAGGAAAACAATCATAGGCTTTAAAATAATCTTTAATGGAAAATAAAGTAAAATAAAATAATCTTTAATGGTCATGTTATCAATGTGGTTATAGTTTGGGTAGTTTAAACTTTCTCTATTTTATGCTCAAGCTAAAAGTTTAAAGGTGGTTTGAAAATGTATGAGCAAATTTCCTTCTTTAGTCTCATGAAACAGACTTGTCAGATGTGGTTCTTCTGCAAATATTCAGGTCACAGAGCAAAGGGTGAGGACTCCTGTGTGCTATGTCTACAGCTGATATCATGCTTTGGCAGGAACATGAGTAATTTATATCCTGTAGAAAGAGAAAAGTATTGTCTTATCCCAACCAGATAGTTTGTTAGCATAACTGTTTGTGTGCATTTTAGTATTCAAATACAGATGTTCCAAAATGTTTCCACTGTGGGAAGCAGCTGCTGCTATTCTAGCACAAAAATCTCAAAGAGATTAATCTACAAAGGCAGCGTGAACCTTAGTGGCAAATGTAGCATCTGCTTGAGGTGGGGCCTGTGATTCCCCATAGAGGGTGGATCTTCAGATTCTCGTTAACAGCCCGAAACCATGTTTCAGATCTAAGCTTATTCTACAGGAACAGGAACAAAGACAAGTGATTAATTTGTAATTCACTTAGCTGATAAATATCACCCCATGTTATTTGCCCAAGGGCTGTAAAACACTGGACTTTATTTCCTGTGGCAACTGATAGGAATATAGTTGTTTGGTCATAATGACTGATGTTTTCAGTTGCCATTACTGGCTTCTGCTAGGTGACAGAGCTTCGCCCAGCCAGCTTGCAGTCATAAACCATCCATCCACACCTTAGTGAGGCACTCACAGAGAACTTTATGGTTTCTGCAGGACACTCACATGCACTGCTTCATCTGTCCCCATCCTTGCCTTGGAAAGTATGTACACTGTCCTTATCAGTCCAATTTACATATAAAGGAAATCTGGTTGAAGGAGTGAAGTGACTTCTCAGGGTTACACAGCCAGGGCTTCTGACTAAATCCTGTTCCATCCTTATATTGCATCAAGACTGCCTCTCTAATTTGTGTGCTTCATAAATTATATTATCCTTTCTAGAGATGCTGGTTTTGGGACACCTGCCATGGAGAGCCGCAGCCTGATGGCGCTGCCTAGTAACTGGAGGGTGCCCCAGGAAGAGCGAATATAGTAGTCCTTCCCTCATTTTCCCACACCCCAGAGGGGAAATGCCCCAATACTCCCTTTCCTTATGTTCAGAGAACTTCAGCCATGGAGCTCCTGTGTCTCCGTAGCATTTAGAGAAATGAAAATCCGAAGCAGGAGGTCCCGTGGCTATCATTTGCCATAAGCTGGAAGTTCCTAGGATCAGAGATGCCTGGGGTGTTGTGCCTGCCCCAGGCCTTATAAAGTCCATCCCCTGCAGTGTTTGAGGGCTCGTTGCCTCCAACCAGATCTACGATTTGGAATTATCTAGTGAATTATTTATGCTTTCTACATTTGACGGAGGCTCATGGCTGAGTTTGAAAACACTCAATTCCTGGTGCACTGCTGGGACCTAGAACTGTCTGGAAAACTGAGGCTCAGAGCAGTTAAGTTTCTAAAGGTCCCAGAGCTAGTAATGGGCAGTACAGTTTTAAATCAAATGTGTCTGATTCTCTTTTTTTTTCTTTTTTGAAGTTTCTTTATTTTGAGAGACAGATAATGTGAAAGGGAGTGGGGCAGAGACAGAAGGAGAGAAAGAGAATTCTAAGCAGGCTCCATACTGCCAATGCAGAGCCTGTCGTGGGGCTTGATCCCATGAACCATGAGATCATGACCTGAGCTGAAATCAAAAGTTGGGCGCTTAACCATCTGAGCCACCCAAGCACCCCAAGTGTGTCTGATTCTAAGTTACACTAGCTCTTTAGTGAAAAATCTGTGTGCAACAAAGATTTCTAGGTAGGAGGGTTAGTGGACTGTGTTCTGCTCCTTAACCAGGCTTGGGTGGAGAACCCCAGAGAGTGAGGTGGGAGGACCCATTACAGAAGAAGAGGAAAGAGGCTCTGAGTCCCTGGGCCTGCAGCAAAGGAGGAAAAGGAGACTGTTGGGTGGGGGGAGGGGAGTTGTGGGCAGCAGAAAGGCCCGTGTGCAATGTGCTGATGTGCATTTCTAACCTTGTCCCCAAGAGACTCCTCAAGTGGGAAGCTGAGTGGTGTGCTCTTTGGTGACATCATTGCTGCTCCTGCTAGAAACACACTACTGCAGCATTGTGACCTCTCTGGAATCATTTGTGCTCTTCTCTACTCAGAGAAAAACCCAAAAAAGTAAATTTCTAAGTATTTATTTCCCCTCTGTATTCCCAAATCTCTTTGTTGGAACATCTGTGAAATGATAAAAGCAACTTAAAATGACATGGAACCCTTTGCAAATACACAATTTGCAAACACCATAAAGACGGTCAGTGCTTGAGTTATTTTGATCAAGAACTGCTATTTCGCAGGCAAAGAAATAGAGTGGCAAATCACTCACTTGTATAAAATATTAATAAAAGTGTTCTGAAGTGTACGAAGAACACATCTCATAAAGAAATACCCTTACTCCAGGTGGGACAGCCTTGCTTCCTTGTTATTCCCTAGCCTTGGGGCCCTAGTGGAAACCATTTGCCTACCTGTGACTGAGCACACCCTTGGTTCTGCCGGGATCACAGGCTCCTGTCGAGAAGAGGGTTCATTATGAAGAAAGGAGGATACGTGGGTTTAGCTGTAGGCACAGTATGAAGGAAGGGAAGGGTAGGCAAGTCTCCAACTTGTAGAATCAAAGGTGGGTGGGGGATGGGTTAAACAGGTGATGGGATTAAGAAGGGCACTTGTGAAGAGCATATAACCGGGTGTCGTATGAAAGTGTCGAATCACGAAATTCTACACCCGAAACTAATATTACACTGTATGTTCGTTAACTGGAATTTAAATAAAAACTTAATTATTAGCAATTAAAAAAATAAGGAGGTTAGAAAAAGCCCAGTGTAACTTCCCTTTCATGTCTCTGCAAAGGAGTTAGAAACCAAAGACCTAGAATCCAAGACTATATACACTTGGGGAAGATTCCAGAACCCTTGTAGCTCTTTTGTTGTTTTTGTTGTCCCTATTGGGTTCACTCTATCAACATACAGTCCTTTTCTGAAACCTTTAAGACAAAAAAGGCTCATGTACTTTTCTTTACACAAGAACCACAGGTGAGGCCAGCATTGTGAGGAGACGAGGAATATAGCATCTTTGTGCACAGAGGCCAGGGTCAGAAGAGCCTCTAGGCATGAGGAACAAAGCTGGAAGAGTCAGTGTGGGCCTGAAAAGAGGTGGTGAGGCCAGATGGTCCTCCCCCCCCCAGTTAGAGGCCTGGGTTGAACCACCCATTTTTTCCTCTGGGGTTTGTCCAAATCTAAGCCCTCCGTGGTAATCAGCACTGCTAGAGTCCCACTGAGGGAACAAAAAGATAAGAGAACAGGATCCTCCAGTGGGTCCTGAGTCACAAAATTATCAATCATCATCCTAAACATCTCCCTTACCACTAATCTATCCATTTGCTTTGGGAGAAAGCATTAGAGAAATGCCCAGGAATGCAAAGACCCAAGCATGGATTTTTCATGAATTTCCTCGGCTATATTATATGTCATAATTAATTCTGGTTTTCCTCAACATTTTCTTACACTACAGAGGTTAGTGGCCATTAACAGAGTTATAGCAGAATACTAGAAATGTCAATAAGTCTTTAAACTAAAATGAAGGTTATATGGAACACAGCCTTTTTCTATGTTTCTATGAGATTAGGTATTAAAAGTTACTGATTAAGCTACAGTTGTCTTTTATTAGGAACTTGCTGTTTGAATGGGCTCTTTTTCAGTTGTGCACAGGTCTGCAGCCCACTGATAGAAACACCATTAGGAGTTGAGTTGGATGGTCACAGGCAAACCCTGAACGTTTTATCTGCTAAAACAAGCCAAAGCCACTTTCTGATGTGCTTTTCATTCTCTGCTTTATCCTTTCCCCATCCAGGCAGCTTCATCAGCCCTGAGCAGTCTGGGCCACGTGTACACAGCCATTGGTGACTACCCCAATGCACTGGCCAGTCACAAACAGTGTGTTCTTCTTGCCAAGCAATCCAAAGATGAGCTTTCGGAGGCCCGAGAACTTGGCAACATGGGAGCTGTGTATATTGCCATGGGTGACTTTGAGAACGCTGTGCAGTGCCATGAGCAGCATCTGAAGATAGCCAAGGACCTGGGGAACAAGCGAGAAGAGGCCCGGGCCTACAGCAACCTGGGCAGTGCCTATCACTACAGGAGAAACTTTGACAAGGCCATGTCTTATCACAACTATGTGCTGGAGCTGGCACAGGAGTTGATGGAGAAGGCCATTGAGATGCGGGCCTATGCCGGCCTGGGCCATGCTGCCAGGTGCATGCAGGATTTGGAGAGAGCTAAACAGTACCATGAGCAGCAGCTGGGCATTGCTGAAGATCTCAAGGACCGGGCTGCAGAGGGGCGAGCATCCTCCAATCTGGGTAAGGACAGGATTGCTTGCAGGATTTCAGGGTCAATGCCACGGGGCTGGAAATAGCTGAGGTAGCCCACTATCTCTTACAGGAATCTGTGTGTTTGTAGTCAAAAGAATCTCCACATTGTGTGTGTTGTGTATTTCTTTTAGATATATTTCCTTAGAGCCTGCCTGGTCTAAATCACACGGTCCTTCCTGCCATCACAGTGCTGCAAGGATTAGAATTCTGAATACTGGAAAAACAAAACACCCCAACCTTGTAATCTGTTTAGAGAGAAGAGCAACCAGATTTATCTAATTAGAGAGAAAGAGAATGAAATCAGGATATAAAAGCTATGTTTGCTTTAAATGAAAGAGAAGCTGCTAGGAAGTCATCAATGGAAGGGAATTTGAGAAGAATTTTGTTTAAAGGGATTTCTTTACTTGGTGACTTTAATGCCACAGGAAACCGTATTTTTTCCTCAAAAGTGTGTGTATTCACAAATGACGCTGCTAGTTTTAGTATAAATGCAAAATTATTTTTGAAAGATCTATTTAAATAAGTTAGATTTGCAGTCACTGTTTGATAGTACTTGGTTATAATTAAGATAAATTTGGTGGGATTTATATGTCATGGTGAGAGACAGTAAGTATTGGTAACTGGCTGCTTTTTAGAAGACACTGTTACCTTGTTTCTACTCAAACAGATGTGGGTACACGTACACGATGAATGGAGGGAACAGATGCATTTGCAAGTATGAGCTGAACTCATCCCTGAGTCCCATTGTTTGTTCTGTGTCCACATGGACTCAGGGCAGGGAGAGGACAAGGAGAAGGTCACCTTATTGCTATTAGTGTATGTTTATCAGGTATTAGTAGCAGCGGAAGGTAAAACTCAGCCCCCTTTTCTTATGACCTACAAAACCAAGGCACCCCCTTGTCTATTTATATAATTTTAGCACTCCCCCGTCACCTCTACCTCTGCTTATTGTAACCATATGTTTCCTGAATATAGTTGTTACAAAATGTCTGGCAGATCCCCGGAGATTACTCTGAAGATAGTATCGAGATCCGAATGAGAGTCTAGAGAGTCTGATAAGAACCGTAGAAATAAGCTCTTGGCATTATATATTCATTCAATAGATTACAAGTATTTATTGAATCATTACTCAGTGTTGAATCCTGGAATAGTTGCCCTAGGGATAGAAATGTTAAAAAAAAAAACAAAAACAAAAACAAAAAACTTTGCCCTCAAAGAGCTTACAATTTAGTAGGGAAAATAAGACAAATACATAGGGCAACAGTGGCTTCTCTACAAGACAGTATTAGTGATGCTGGTGTTTCCGTGAAATTGCAAGAAGGAAGACCCCGAGGGCTGGGAATAGCCTGGAAACTTCTTGGAGGAGATTATAGACCTCTTTACACCTTGAATAATAGGGGAGATTTGGCCAGGAATGAGATGGCGTTGATGGGAAGGCATATGTAAAAGAATGGATTGGCATGTCTGAAGGACGGTGGCATAGTACCCTTCAGGAATACACTAGAGGATGGCAGATTAGTATGAAAACTAGGCAAGAGATACGCTAGCAGAAACTCCTGAGGGTTTTGAAACGTAGGAGTAAGAAGATAGACTAGATATTTAAGGAAGGCAAGTGAGCGGCACGTAGGATAGATTGGAGGGCTTGGAACCTGGAGTTTAGAAGGCTGTGCGTATTGACCATTCAGATTTTCTTTATCATCTTGTGTCAGGTTTGATAAGTTGTATTTTCCAGAGACTTTGCTCGTTTCATCTAAGTGTTGAATTTAGTGACATTAAGTTGTTCATAATATTTTCTTATTTTCCTTTTAGTGCTTGTAGGCTATCTAGTGAGGTGCCCTCTTTCAGTTTTGTTATTGATAGTTTGTATTTTGTACCTGAAAACCACCTCACCACCGCCCCCCCCCCCCCCCCCCCCCCGTTTCTGGATCATTCTACTTAGAGATTTATCAGTTTTCTTGATCTTTTTGAAGAACTGAGTTTTGCTTTTGTTAATTTTTTTATTGCTTGTTGTCTCTTTTCTATTTCACTTATTTCTGGTTTCTTTTTTATCATTCTCTTCTTGCTACTTACTTTGCTAGCTTCTTAAAGTCAAACCTCAGGTGATTGACCTTGACCTTTCTTCTTTTTAATACAAGCATTTAAAAATATAAAATTTCTTTAAACACTGCTTTACCTGCATCTAATAATTTTTACCAGATTATGTTTTTATCTTCACTGAACTTAAAATATTTTCTAAGATCATTTGTGATTTCTCTTTACCTCCTAGATGGCTTATTTAATTTTAAATATTTTGGATTTTCCTAGACACATTATTATCATAAAATTTAGTTTATTTATTTTTAAATTTAGCTTAATTTCATTGTGGTCAGAAAACATACTTCTTAGGATTTCAACGGATGTAATGTCATAGATGTCAGTCATGGTGGTGATGGTGCTGCTCAGGTCATCTTTGTTTTGATTTTCTTTCTTTCTTTTTTTTTTGTCTATATGTTTTGTCAATTGCTAAGAAGGAGATTGTTAAATCTCCAATTATTATTGTGATCTTGTCTGTTTCTCCATTTGCTTCTGTGAAACATGGCTTCATAGACTTTGAAATTCTGTCATTGGACAAATGTTCATTTGTGTGTTTGTCTTCCTGACAGATTGACCCTTTTATCATTATGAAATATTTCTTTTTTTGTCAATGGTCATACCTTTTTGTCTTGAAGTCTACTTTATCTGCTACAAATATACTCACTCCTACTTTCTTATACCTGTTGTTTGTATGGTCCATCTTTTTCCATCTCTTTACTTTCTATTTAATCTGTGTCTTTAGTTTGTTAACAGCAGATAACATCTAGTTTGATTTTGCTTTTTTATTGATTTTGACAATTATGGCCTCTTAATTAGAGAATTTCACTCATTTAACATTTAATGTCATTATTGATGTTATATTCAGGTCTGTCATTTTACTGTTGGTTTTCTGTTTGTCCCATTTATATTTTGTTTTCTGTTCTTCCTTTCCTACAATCTGTGGTTAATTTAATCAGATAGGTTTTATTTTAACTTGTCTATTGCTCTTTAGCTCTACCCCTTTGCATTTATTTTAGTGGTTGCTCTAAGATCGCGTTATATTATCCTTAAATTTTCACAATCTACTTTGAGCTAATACCATACCACTTCCCTTAAAATGTAAGCACCTCACAACTTTATAAACCCATTGATTCCTTACTCCCTGTTCTTTATGCTGTAGTTGTCACAGATATTACTATGTCTACATTCTTTTTAAACTTCACAATACAGTGTGTTTTTTTGTTCTATACAGTTATATTAAAGAATTAAGAGGAAATATCTTTTCTGTTTACGCACTTATTTATCATTTATGGTACTTGCGGTCATTCGTAGAGATCCGAGTTTCCATCTGGTACCATTTATCTTCAGTCTAAAGAACTTCATGTAGCATTTCTTGTGTGCAGTGCAGTGCTAGTGATGAGTTCTTTTCATTTTTACTTACTTTAAAATGTCTTTATTCACCTTTGTTCTTGAAGGATATTTTTGGCGGATACAGAATTCTACGTTGATGGATTTTTTAAAAAAAGCAGTTTAAAGTAGTCTTTCCATTGTTTTCTGGTCACTATTATTTTGATGATATGTCAGTAGAATTGAAAGTATGTAGAGCATGTGCTAATTCTTTCTTGATTGCTTTCAAGATTTTCTCTACTTTGGTTTTTAGCAGTTTAACTGCAATATGCCTAAATGTGGATTTCATTATATTTTTCCTTCCTCTGCTACTTTGAGCTTTAGAATCTACAGATACAGATGTTTCCCCAAACTTAGGAATTTTTTACCTATTATTTTTTCAAATGTTTCTTCTTGCCCATTCCCTCTTTCCTCTGTTCATGAGACTCTGCATTACTCTTAAGTCTTTCAATATTGTGCTATGTATTACTGAGGGTCTGTTCACATTTTAAATCTTTTTTTCTCTATATTCTTCAGATTTGAAAATTTCTGTTAATCTGCCTTTAAGTTCAAGAACTCTTTATTCTGTCATCTCCAGTCTGCTTTTAAACTCATCCAGTGATACCAAGTTTGAGATTCCCGAAGACTATTCTCACTTCAGACATCAACCATGAGCATGGGTCTCCAAGACCACCCTCGGGTTCAGTAATTCACTAGAAAGACTCCCAGAATTCACTGACAGCTGGTATACTCATGGTTATGGTTTACTACAACGAAAGGATTCAAAGTCAGCCAAGGGAAGAGACACATGGCAGGAGAGTTCTAAGCAGGAGGCTTTCCGTTGTCTTCTCCCAGTAGAGTCACAGACAGTGCCAGTGCCTGAAAAGCAACAATATCTGACAATATGCACAGACTATTATCAACCAGAGAGGCTCACTTGAGCCTCGCTGTCCAGTTTTTATTGGATCTTGGTCTCATAGATAGGTTGACCACCTGCTTGGGCGATCTTCATTTCCAGCCCGCCAAAGGTTGAGCTGAAAAGCCCCCCTGTAAATCACACGGTTAGCATCAACTATTTGGCAATGGTCAACACCCTCACGTAAACAAAGACACTCTTAGAGCATTCTAAGGGCTTAGAGATTGCTTCCCAGAGCTGAGGGTAAAGTCCAGACCTCTCTTTGGGCAAGGTTAATTCTTTACTGCGTAAGTGAATTTTTTATCAGACATATATTGTATTTTTAGCTTTAGAATTTCCATTTGTTTCTATTAATAAACATTTCAGTTTTTCTGCTAAGATTTATGTTTGTTCACTACATCTATTTTTCATGTACATAGCCAAGCCTATTTATTACAAAAGCTTTTAAAACCTTGTTTGCTAATCCTATGTGAGTCACCTCAGAGTTAGACCCCGTTATTTTTTAGATCCAGTATAGTTAACATACAGTGTTGTGTTAGTTTCATGTGTACAATATAGTGATTCAACCATTCTATACATTACTGCGTGCTCCTCATGGTGAATATACTCTTAATCCCCTTCACCTGTTTCACCTACCTCCCCACCTGCCTTCCCTCTGGTAACCATCAGTTTGTTGTCTGTAGTTAAGAGTCTATTTCAGAGGTAGACCCTATTGATTGCCTGTTGTTAATGTTGTTTTATAACAGCTTTATTGAGATATAATTCACATACTGTGCAGTTTACCCAATTAAAGTGTATAATTCAGTGGTTTTTAGTATAGTCACAGAAGTGTGCATTGATTGCCTTTTGTTTTGAATATGAGTCACATTTAATGTTTCTTTGTATATTTAATAACATGGGATTATATCCAATATTGTGAATGTTACTTTAGAGAGACTATGGATTCTGATATATTTCTCTTAACAGTATTTTGTTGTTGTTGATCTTTTACCCGTTAACTTGGCTTAATTCAAGCTCCAAATTCAGTCTTTGTGGTGGGCTGCAGCTTAAATCTGTGTTCTGATCTTTTAGCTTTAACTGGGCTGCTTAGATTCAGCCTTGCACATGCATATTTCAGGAGATAGAGATTGGGGTAGAATTTATACTCAGAATTGAAGGCTTCCCACTGTGGCTCATTCTTCTAGTTCTTCAAGCCAGTAACATTGTGTTTCTACCTGTGTTGTAGCCTGACCACATGTCACTAATTGGGACTTTACCTCTGGCCACGACACTCCCCCCCCCCCCAAAAAAAAAAAAAGGTTCCCTGGCATTTCAAAAATAGGAGACTTAACCAATGCTATTCCTTTCTTCAAAGGGTCAACTCCAACCCTCCTACAGTTCCTCACTGATTTTGGTTACATGGTGTCTCTTTGTGGATTCCTCCCCTTGCATCCCTCCCGGCCACTCCCCACCCCCTGAGACCTTATAACTATAAAGTTGGGCTTTATATAGACGTGGGCTGGTCTGAAAGGCCCTTCTCCTCCATTACTGGAGTTTGTCCCCTGGAAAGATCAACAGTGATCTCCTCATGGCTGAGTTGAGAGATCTTTTGACAGTTCTGAATTTCCCTAGTCATATGCAGCATCTGTATGCTCAAACTTTTCCTTGAAATTCTCTCCTCTTGTATTGTCTGTGAAGCACTGCCCTCCTGATTTTCTTCTTGACTGCTCTTTCTGGACCTTTTACATTGGCTTTTATTGTCCCTCTTTTTTAAAAAAAAAAATAAGCAATTAAAAAAAGTTACAAAAGTGATACTCACTTCTGTTAAAAAAAAAAAAATCTTATGATACCAAAGTGTATAAAGTAGAGAAAGGTCCACCTTCTTACATTATTTACCTTCCCTGTTCCACTTCTCACAGTTAACCACTGTTAACAATTTGGTTAGAATCTTTCCAGACCTTTTTAGTATGTACATAAACATGTGGCAATACAATCCTATGTATAAATATACACATGTCTACAGATTATTCCTTTTTTTCCAAAACTTCCATCATAGTACATAGACTTTCCTACAGCCTGCTTTTTTTATTCTACCTTCTAAGGCCTTTCTCTGTGTCATTCAGATAACCTACCTTATTTTTAACGGTTCCTTTCCATTGTATTGCCATTTGTTAAATATGGGAGTTCTTGTCTTTTGTTCCTTGATTGTTTTCTGTTCTTTCTTTGTATATCTCCCTTTACTATTTTTACCAGCCGTACCTTCAACTACAGCTTTAGTGTACATTGTTTCTCAATCCATATGCACCAGCGCTGACCTCCTGCCTGAGCATCATTTTCAAATTTCCATTGGCCTGGCGGATACTCCTTCCGATTTTCATGCTGATCTGTCAGAGTTAGTGAGTCCAGATGTGAAGTATCTTTGTCCTAAATTGAATTCTTCTAGCTTCTCTAAGTTTGGTGATGACAGCCTTACTCCTCTGGCTTTCTGTACTAATTTTCTATCGCTGCTGTAACAGCCACAAACTTAGTGGCTTAACACAAATTTATTTTATCAACAAGGCTGGTTTCTTCTGCAGGCTCTAGGGGACCGTCAGCTTCCAGTGGCTGCCTGGATTCCTTGGCTTGTGCCTCTTACTCCACGTACAGCGTGCAGCATTCCTTTCTGCTTCTGTCACTGCACTGCCCTCTCTGCCGCCCCGACTCCTTTCGCATCCCTCTTACAAAGAATGTCATGATTACATCAGACTCACCTGCACAATCTAGGACAGTCTCCTCACCTCAAAACCCTTAATTTAATCACACCTGCAAAGGCCCTTTTGTCATATAAAGTGACATTCACAGGCTCTAGGAACTAGGACGCGGACATATGGGGGCGGGGGTGGCATTATTCAGCCTGTCTTAGAAATCTAAAATCATCTCTGATTTCTTCCCTTTTTTTCTCAGTTGACTGACAGTCTAACAGTTGTCAAACAAATATTCTCATAAGGGTTCTTTTCTTTCATTGTCCCTTCCTGGTTGCCCAGGTGGCTGCATTAGCCTACTAGTTGGGTTTTCCTTACCACCATGCCCTCCCTTCCATGTTTCCTCCACCCCACACATCAGTATGAGACCGATTCTCCCAAAACTGCTCTGCGGGTAGTAGTTACTACACATTGCACACAACATTGTGGTCAGGGTCCTTACCTTAAAGTGGGGTTTGTCACGATTTCTAGTATTTAATTGCACTGTTCCTCTGTACATACTATTTACTTTCCCTGAAATTGGGCTTTTCCACCTTCCCTTATCTCACCACACTGGCTGTGCTCTTATCCTTTACTATATTTCCTCAAGCTGTTTTTTCCACTTAGGCCTTTTGCATCCCTATCTTGCTTGTCTAACGTTTACCCATCTTTTTTTTTAGGATCATTCTAAATACTGTTCACTACTTGAAGTCTCTTGATAAAAAGTAAATCTTTCTCTCATCTCAGCCCTAGGAATACTTTCAAAATTTCTCTTATTTATATTCAATCACAAATTTTGGTTATTTGTGTACTTGTATAGGTACCTCTACTGGATTAGAACTCAATGGAAGTATGAAGAGCATTCTATCTACAGTCTCTGTATCACTGAGTAGAACCCCTATAACTATATCTACATAGTGGATACTCAGTAAATGCTTATATAGTTAGATTGAATGAGTGAAAGCTTACCCCCAGATGTTGTGCCCAGATGATTAGAGGAAGAGTGGTGCCTTTGAAAGAAACAGGAAGGCTGAGAGGAAGAACTAGTTTGGGGAAGCAGATGATGTTTGGTTTTGTGCATGTCCCATATGCATTTCTCTCATTTAATGTAACATGATTAAATGCTACTGGAAAGAGGTATTAAGAGGGCATCATCTCAATGGCATTATAAGATAAAGACAGAAAGCCAGCCAGTGAGACTGAGTTAGGATCACAGAGGGTAGAGGGGATCCAGGTTGAGGTTAGGGAGAAGAGAGCTTCAGGACGTGGAGGACATATCACTTTGATATCACAGAAGCCAAGGACAATGAGATTTGAGCCATTAAGAAGGTTTTCTGACAATAGAAACTTCCTGTGCACATCTGAGGGGGAAGTGGCTAGAACTTGCGGAGATGGAGAGGAGAAGGTAGAGAAGACAAGAAATCTTTGTCCTTGGTGTTCAGCATGTACTGATATTTGTTATCCACCTTTATTTATTTTAAGATAAAAGAAGTAGAAATGAACTTAGACTCTTCAAATTTCTTATGAACAATAACAAATAGCTTAGCTGTTTTCTAAGCATGTGTCTTTGTGAAAATAATGTTAATGCTAATTTTGGCTTAGAAAATGTCCATCTTTTCTTTTATACTCAAAACAACTGTAGTCCTAATTTAGGCACTTTGGAGTCAGATCTCAGGCAGTAGAGTAGGTCACTGGAACATAGCCTCAGTTAAAGTCCTCAGTCATCATCCTAGGTCTTCTCATTCACTGGGGACAATTGCCTCTCATCTTACTTAGGGTGAGCTACAGTCAGGAAAGTGAGAAGGGAGACCACTAAAAGGATGGCTAGTTTTCTTTCCTTCCTCCCTCCCTTCCTTCCTCTTTCCTTCCTTTTTTTCCTTTTCTTTGTTTTTTTTCTCTCTTCCTTCCCTTCCCTTCCCTTCCTTCCGTTCCCTTCCCTCCCCTCCCCTCCCCTCCCCTCTCCTCCCTCTTTTCCCCTCTCTCTCTCCCTCCATTATAGCCTTCCTTCCAGATGAGGGTGACCTCTTAGTTTGCCACTATGCCCCTGGAATATGTATAAAGGTGAACACATTTCAGAAGCTACTTCCCACATACAACAGTGTCCAGGCTGGTTTTTTTTCTAGTATTGGGTCAAATATGAGAGAGAGAGATCCCATCAAATCCTGGGGTCAAATATCTAATAATCCATCTATGGAAAATAATTGAAATTTAAAAAATAACTGTCCCTTTTTAGTCGAAAAGACAGATCTAGAAGGTAGCTTCTTTGGGAGAGAAAAGGAAATGGTTCATGAATTCATTTGTTCATTTAATCATTCATTCTTTTGTTCAACAAACATTTATTGAACATTAGTTATGAGATAGGCACATTAGTGCCTACATTTTAATGAGAAAAACCAATGTAGTTCCGGCCCCTATGGAGCTTATGGTTTTCCATCTAACAAGCATGTACTGAGACCTGCTCTATGCCACATTTGCATTCACTCTCATATTTAATCCTCTCCACAAACCTATGAGGTCAGGAGTATTAATTAATTTTACATCTGAGAAAATCACAGCCCAGGTAGGTTAAAAAAACTCGATCCATTTAGTCTCAGGAGATCCATAGTGTGAAAGACTCATTAAGATCTCATAAAATAATGCTTGGCCTTTTTGTACCATGTTTTCAAACCATCCTGGGAGTCACGTGTCAGAGTAAAAGTTTGGTAGCACTTCTGGCGGGTATACGTCAGGCCTCTCATTTGCAGTGCAGCAAATGATAAATGATAATCGCCAGAAGCGCTGACTTTCAGCTGTTCTAATTCTAAGATTTAAGAAATGTCACCTAAATAACTATATTTAAAAATTAAATTTTGGCAACGTGAATCAGAAAGTTCTGAATCCCCAAGGAAAGGGGAACAACACCATCTTATAGGTCTACATAATAGATGCACATATTGTACCTTAATTATATATTATTCCTGAATAAATTTTATGAATTAAATCATGACTATGAAGATATGTAGAACTCAGTATTCTAAAAAATCTTATGATAAATTTACTTCGTATATGAAAAAATATTCTATAACCTGGCACTCACTCTATTTCATCTGTTTTTCACATTTCAATTTTTATGTGTTGGAGAGAGGGAGAGAGACCTGGCTTTATAAGTAAAATGTTTATAATAATTGTGGGTAGTAATTAATTTACACTAATTGAGTGTTTTCTTTGGAAATCCACAGTGTGATTTATGGGGCCATCTTCATTTTTTTTTAACTTCTTTTTAATGTTTGTTTATTTTTTGAGACAGAGAAAGAGAGAGAGAGCATGAGCAGAGAAGGTGCAGAGAGAGAGGGAGACACAGAACCCGAAGCAGGCTCCAGGCTCTGAGCTGTCAGCCCAGAGCCTGATGCGGGTCTCGAACCCACAAACCCATGAGATCATGATCCAGCCAAAGCTGGACACTTAACTGACTGAGCCACCCCGGTGCCCCATATGGGGCCATTTTCAAAATAACTGCTCAAGATGCCAAAGGGTCTTTGAGACATCCCTTAGAAGTTCTTGGCATGGCAATGTGATTTCACCATATTTGTGTTTTACAGCACTTGTTGGTCTTTCTAATAGCCCTGTGAAGTAAACTATTGTTATTCAGAGATTACCGAATGTTTGTGCCTCACCCAAGATTATAGAGTAAGAGGCAGACTTGAGGCTGGACTTCAGGTCTCTGATTTCCATGTCCAGACCCTTCTGTGAGAGAACATACCCACTAGAAGGGTGGACTCCAGTAAGGAGCTATGCTAGGATTACCCCGCCTAGGGCTCAAAGCCAATGATGCTTCCTCTTCTGCACACCGTCCCCCCCACCCAACCCGTCATAGTAGAAGATGGAAAAGAAGAAGCACCACTAGAAGGGTTATAGGTCACCTTGAAGCAGTGGTCCCTGCTTGTGCCCAGGGACAAAATAGCAAGTGCTCCTAGAGAAGTATAGGCACCATCAGAACGGAAGAGCCCTTTCTTCTCTTTTCCCAGAGAAGCTGTTGTCTATTGAGTACTTGCACTGAGATAGACACTTTGCATACATTATTTCATTCTCACTACAAAGCTGTGTGGTAGGCATAGAAGGAAAGATGCTGGCTCAAATTCAGTGGCAAGATCCAAACTCAGGTCCGTACGCTGTCCTTTAATACAGCTCACAGGCCCCCTCTGGGACCCACACATTCACTGAGCAGTTAGTTCTGCTTGAGAAGTGTAGCTGAGACTACACAGATCGTCAGAATCTAATAATGTCCATGATATAGGAAGCCAAAGTACGCACCTCTGCTTTCCATTCAAAGCAGTTCCTGTTAAGTGTCGTGAAAAGGGGAAATGTAAATAGCAAAAAAAAAAAAAAAAAAAAAAAAAAAAGTCACCCAGAGATGGAAAAAGATATTTCTAGACATCTCAAAGAAAGTAACAGGAATGTGCTTTCCCTGCCTGAAAGGAAAAATGAGAAATGGGGAGCATCAACCAAGACAGGAGTTTTTCTGATCAAGCACCAGAGGATTCACGGAAGATGATTCAGACCCTCATTAAGGTTGTGACATGCACATCCTGTGCTGTGCCCCACACCTATCAGTGCCTAATAAATATTAATAATATTTACTCTCTACTTTAGGTCAAGATTTGTCACCCTGCTTGTCTAGACATTGCTATTTAAAAGGAGCTGTGATTTGCTTACAGATACAGTGCATCTGTAAACATGTGAGCAGAGGCAGACGGGGCGGTAAATCTTGGTCAGAGCCGCACTTTGGACCGTTGCAGGAGAGGCTGCAAAACTGTTGTTGGAATAATGAAGTGGATGCTTGCTGCCAGATCCCAGAGTTCTGTCTCCAGCAGGCAGAGTCTCGCAGTAAATTAGCTTATGTTTCAGCTTGGCAGTTGGCACTTGGTTCATTTGTAGATGCTAATTGTAATCTGATGTTATCAGCAGCAGGTAATTGAAATGGGCTTGATGAATTACTTAATTTCTTTTAATAGCTGAGTCTTCAAGAACTGAATAAAGAAGATAAGGTGATCCGGAGGAAAATACAACAGCTCTATCTTTCTAATTAGTGCTTGGAGCTTTTTTCTTCTTTACACAAATGATTATGAACATGTGAGGCTGAATAGGTTTATGAGTCAAAAGCCCCCATGGGGGCATTTCCCATTAGGCAGCCCGGTCCTGAGCATTGATAACACTTCTGTTAGGACTTCAGAGAGGAACCCTTGAGTGATCACTTTGAAGAACATTGATTTCTGAACACAGTTGTGTTTTCGCAGACTTAGGTGGGCACCGCCTGCCAGGAGCACTGCCACTTTGGCACACGTCCTACTTTCGGTTCCTCTTCTGTGGCTGTTTCCTGTGAATGGTGCTGCCTGGCACCACACGGTGAGCAGGGAAGCCTCACAATGATGTTAGTCATGGGCTCCTGCCACCCACACCTGGTGCTGGCACCTCCCACACCTGCCTGTCCCTGAGTCTTTCCATCTGTAGCCGTTCCTTTGTTACCCCTTGCTTTGCCAGCAGCGATGGGTGCAGATGTGACCCTGGGTCCTGCCATCTGTGCCGGGCGCTGCACGCTGGACCCTGTTACGTGACGGCGATGAGCTTTGGGGTCTTTCTTCCAGAATCACTTGGCTCTGCTCTTAGTTTCATGTTGGTTCCTTAAGGAAGCCATCTGTTTGGGGTGACTTTGGAGGAATTTACGTTTGACCAATTTTTTCTTCAGAAAATTGAAAGAACAGCAGAAAAGGTAGAGTATTAGAATCGGGCCTCTTAGACATGAGATGGCATGGCATGTGATTGTTCAGACCGTCTCTGTGGTTCTCCGGCCCGGTGGGTTCTGTTTACAGACATCTTTGCGTTAGAGGTGCAGACTCCAGGTCTCTAAGCCTCTGCCAGGATTGTGGCCGTGAGTGCCTTTGCTGGGAAGTGCATTGCAGGGATCCTGGTAGTGTGCTGCTTCCTGATCTGAATGGTAGTTATGTGGCTCTGCTCACCTTGGGAAAATGTGCTGAATTGTATGCCTGCAATCTCATACCTTTCTGACAAAATGTTATACTTTAAAGGTTTACTTTTAAAAACACATTGCATTCAGGGGTAGAGTGCACCTGGAAATGTACGTTTTTCTTGATTCCACCCAGGCCCGTGGCTTTCACTACCATGCACCACCTTCCCAAACCCAGACCTCACCGCCTTTTTTTTTAAATGTTTATTTATTTATTTTGAGAGAGAGATGGAATGAGAATGAGTGGGGGAGGGGCAGAGAGCCATCAGACCTCCTTCTGAGATACCCGTCTATTCCTGCTTCCCACACACCCTCATCCAGAGGCCCCAAAGAGGTCTCTCTGCAAGTCTGTGACCTCATGTTGTGTGTTCCCTTTTTCTGAACATGGCAATGCAATCTCAGTGCCCAACCCAGAAATCTCAGAGTTCTTCTGGGATCCCTGCCTCCTTCCCTCATGGCCCAGACCTGCTTGATCAAAAGTCCTGAGGATTCTGCCTCTCCATACAACTTGCATCTGCAAGACTGTGTTTTCAGACTCTTGTCATCTCTTGCCTGGGTCATTACAGCATTTTCCTCCATGTTGGTCTCCTAGTTTCTCCAGATTATTTTCCGCATTTCTTCCATGGTAACCCTCTCAAAACCCCAACTGCTCAAGGCTCAATCTTATCAAATCATTTCTCTACTTACAACCCTGCAGTGGATCCCCATTAACTTCAGGATGAAGTCCAAAATCCTATGCCTGGTGTGAGATTATATATATATATACACTATATATATATATATATATATATATATATATATATATATATATAGTATATATGTATTACATACATACACATATTGTGTATATGATATACATATCTGCCCCCAGTTCCTGGCACAGACCACCTAAAACTCATTTAATTCCATACATGATAAGAACACTATGAGCACCTTTGTTCTAATGAGGTGACTGAGTGAACTGGATGGCTCCTGGATGGGGGCCTCATGACCAGAAAGACCAGGCCAAGAAGAGAAGGTTGTAGTTTTCAGCGCCACCTAGAGAGTAGGGAGGGGCTGGAAATGAAGTTAATAATTGATCATGCTGACCAGAGGGAGCCTCCATAAAATCCCCGT
The DNA here is from genome assembly GCF_024362965.1 of Panthera pardus. Lineage (NCBI taxonomy): Eukaryota > Metazoa > Chordata > Mammalia > Carnivora > Felidae > Panthera > Panthera pardus. The sequence goes on from NW_026526710.1 coordinate 18,581,106, forward strand.
GGTAGGGGGTTTCGGAGAGCTTCTGGGTCAGTGAACACGTCCATACCAGGAGAGTGATGCACCCCAACTCCAGGGGGACAGAAGCTCCTGGGCTTGGGACCCTCCCAGACCTGCCCTGTGTATCCCTTCATCTGATTGTTCATCTGTGTTCTTTATTGTATCTTTTAATACGCTGGTAAATGTAAGTAAGCGTTTCCCTGAGTTCTTGCTCTAGCAAGTTAATCAAACCTGAGGAGGAGCTCATGGGGAACCGCCAGCCCGTAACCGGCTGGTCAGCAGCACAGGTGGTAACCTGAGCTTGCAGCTGGCGTCTGATGTGGGCCTGGGGGGCAATCCTGTGAGACTGAGCCCTTCCTTACCTGTGAGGGCTGACGCTGTCTCTGGGTGGATCGTGTCAGAGTGACATTATAGGACATCCAGCTGGTGTCAACGACTTGCTTATCGTTTTGGGGAAAACCCCCTACACGTTTGGTGACCAGAAGTGTCTGAAGTCTGTTCTGTGTGAGTAGTAAATAAAGGAGGCTCCGAGGACAGAAACACAAAAATGAACGACTGGATTTTTCCTTGTGTAGGAAGGATAAAACCGAGTTTCTCTGTTTATACCTGGCATGTGTATTTTTCGACAGCCCTCAGCATTTGAAGGAATGGTATTGAGCACCTACTGTGTACCAGAACCAGCCAGTGGCTGTTTGGTAGACAAACCAGGCAATTCGAGTGCTCACAGGGAAAGTACTTTGTGATTTCAGAAAGGATTACGGGGGTGTAAACTTAATAGGGAGGAGGGTTGTCAGAATACTCTTCTGTGAGGAACTGGCCCCCGTTCATCTCACTGATGCCATTTTCTGCCATTATCACCCCTCACACTCATTGCTCTCCAAACCTCTGAGCACTTTTATACCTCCATGGCTTTTCTCATGTCATTTCTTCCACCCTGAATATCTTTCTCTTTCTGTCAAGCTTTTGAAGTCTTATTTATTTGTTCATACTTCAGACAGATGTCCTATACTCTTAATCAAGCCCCCCAGGCTCTTCTAGGAAATTTGGTGTTCCCCTTATGTTTTGTGCTTGGCACTTATTATCATTATTTACCAACTAGATCATAAATGCCAAGAATAGGTAAGGTATGTATCTTAAATTTTTTGTGTCCTTATTACCTAGTGTCCAATGTTTGGTCCACAGTAGGCATAGCACATGTTGTAATTTGGATGGGTGAAAGATGATAAGAGCCAAGCACTATGGAAAATGCCTGGAGTTACTAACTGGAGTCTGAAGTCCAAATAATTTCTCACCTCTTTCGTATTTACTGTGTTCATCCATTTGTGCCTTACTGCTCCCTTTAAGTTCCGATATCGTTCCGGCTGCCCCTGATCCCGTTGCCAAGAAGGCTAATTCTGGGAAACAATGGCAGTTTCTGTATATTTTATATTGGACCTTCACATTCTCATCGGTGTAAATGATCACTAAAATTCTTTATTGCTCTAAAAAGTTGAAACTCTACGATCTTTTCATGGAAAGACAATGTATATGGAAGCTGGAACTTGATTCCTAAAGCCTTTTAAATGAACCAAAAATATAATCAGCTTGAGAAATAGTGAAACCAGCAGGCAGTGATTAGGTTTTATGATGCCATTTTAATTTTACTCCCCGCAGTTAGGAGGAATACTGAATCGAGCAGATTTTTCTCTTTCTTTTACACAGTCCTTCTCCCGATAGCTAAATGAGACAGTCTGATTAGCCGGCTAACTAAATAATATATTAACCGTTTTGGATCTTCAGCCAAGAAGTTTACAAAGCAAGGCCCTTTGTGCAGGTTTGAAGAACCCTAATATTTGTTACTTTTGGACAAGAAGATCACTAGAGTATCACACTGTTTCTTCTTTTAAGTACATGAACTTAATGGTCTATTCTCTGCATTTAACACTTAGCCTTAGGAAACTGATACTAGCTGTACTTTTTAGGTATTCAAATAACAGGTTTCATAGAGAATGTATGAAAAGGCCTTTGTGGTCTCTCCAACACACCCTTGAAGTAGCACAGAAGTCATGATAATGATGAAAGCAGTGACACTCCTGGAACTCCTCCAGTGTGCTAGCGCTGTACTTGATGTAGCTTCTTCGGCAGTGTTTTATTAGCTCACTTAAAAATTCACAAAACCTAAAGAACAGAGAGGTTAGTTGTCAAAGGTCCCCCGGAAAGTGTGTGGCAGAGCTGGGCTTTGAGCCCAGAGCCGTCTGAACCTGGATTCCGCGCTCTTTACATCATGCCCCACTGCCTCTCTAAAGCGAATGCCGAAAATTATTTAGGAAAGAGCTAAAGCTCTAGCACTTTTGAGTGACTAGGACCATTTGACATTGTAACTGGGAAAAATGGAAACTGAGCATTTCCCTTCATCCACGGCTTCTTTTCAGTCTCACTCATCCCGCTTTCTACGGGACACGCATACCACACCTACAGACTGAACGCAGGGCAGAAGTGTGGCTGCTCACATACCTCAACCTGAACTCTCCTCTCTTTTCCAGCATGAAATCCACAAGAGGCTCAAGTGTTTAAGACTCTCTTCAGCATAATTAGTAATTTCTTGGTGCTGTCAAAACGTAGCTTTCACCAAGAGCCATTTTCAGCATGTTGTTCCGCAAATTCTTCTTAAGGCTGTCTCTGACACAGCAGAAATTGCATTTGTTGAATTGGATTAAAGCTGGAATGCAACTTCTAGTGGGTATTGCTGACTCAGCGTGTCCCCACTTGACTCTGAAACAGCTTTGTTAGCTCCTGAATACAGGCACTCAGTTTTCAATGAATTTTATAAAGTGGTCCTTTCTGCCCTCCTTTGAAGAGTTAAGTTACTTGGGGAAGTGAACGCTTTCATTTTCTAGTAAAGATTACATCGGTGCCATTTAAAATGTTTCCAAGAGCAATTAAAAAGTGAAGTAAATGCTTTGTTGTTATGTGTCCAATGTGCTTGTAAAGCAAGCCCTCATCAGAACAACCCCACTGGCAAAAAAGTAACGGATCTGCGTGCTTGAGCCAGAATGTCAGAGTTGGCCACTTATTGGAAACAACCGCAATTCTGTAATTGCATTTCCTTGATTCAGATGGAAGGTCCCATCAAATCCATTATCTAATACCGAATAAGACAAAGACAGCTTATAACATGGCCCAGCTGTTGGAGTGCTCTGGAGGGAGATATAATATGCTCTGTGACTCAGTAAGCAGAAGGTAATGGACTAAAAGTTATCAAGCCCTTCACAACAAGGAGATCTGGAGTTTAACCAGAAATTTCAGACTGTCAACCTGAACAAAACAGATGGTGTTCTCCAGTTCACAGCACCATCCGGCGAGCTGGCATGTCTGCCTTGACAACTCCTGGTGCTTCTTAAATGCCTGATGGAGAAAGACACCCTCTTTGTCATCAGTGAAGAACCTGCCCTACTTTGTGTGTGACAAAGGGAGTCAGAAGTACCTATGTGCTAAATCCTTCGGTGAATATGCCTTTATGACCTTTCTCCCCTACTCCCTTTCTGCCCTCTGATGCGGTGATGTTCTGTGTAAGAATCCTTTCGGACTGTTCTTTTTCCTTCCTGGTACCATAGAAACCACTGAGGTTGTATGCTGGTTTCTCCATTTTGATCACTGAGATGTGCCATTCACAGGTGGCTCGTCTTCACTGCTAACACTACAGGCTTTTACAGTATAGTACAGCAAGGATGACTGTGTAATTTGTCAGCGGGACAGTCCCAGGCACCCCCGGGATACAGGATATAGAGTCACCCTGCATCTAGCATGCTTATGAAACACCTGACTGTTGGAGTCAGATGGCCTGACTTTGGATCCCAACTATGCCACTTACGGGCTTTGTGATATTGGACAATGTGCTCAGTTGTTCTCTGCCTTGGTTTCTTCATCTGTGAAATCAGCATAATTATAGCACCGTGAGTTAATGTGCATAAAGCCCTTAGAACAATGCCTGGCACATAATAAATGCTCAAAAATATAATCATTATCATCATCATAGTTTTCTATTATGTGTGGGAGGAGTATACCATTTGTTAATCCAAAACTAAGATGCTAAGAGAAAGGTGAAAATACTACTAAATCCATAGCATTTCTTACCCTTCAGACAATTCTGACCCATTGAAAGTTGAAGGTGGTTATCAAGGACCAGCAGCACATTTTATTTCTTCATCTCTTTTTTCCCCCCTCCAGCTTTCTTGAGACAGAATCGTCGACACGTCAACTGTTGTATAGGTTTAAGGTGTACGATGTGATTGTTTGATACGTGTATATATTGTGAAATGTTTTACCACGATGAGGTTAGTAAACACACCCTTCACCCCAAACAGCCACCGTTTTGTTGTTATGCTGAGCTCATTAAAGCCCTACACTCACCGCAGGTTTCAAGTGTACAGGATAGTGTGGATGACAATAGTCATTGTGCTGTACATTAGATACTCACACTTATTCTTATAACTGACCAAAGTCTCTCCACTTCCCCCACCCCTCAGCCCCTGGCAACCACTATTATCCTCTGTTTCTGTGAGTCTGATATTTCTAGACTCCACATATAAGTGAGATTATACAGTATTTGTCTTGCTCTGTCATTTCACTTAGCATAATGTTCTCAAGGTCCATTATGTTGTTGCAAGTGGCAGGATTTCCTTCTTTTTTATGATTAACATTCCATTACGTATGTACATGTAATATATATAAATACAAAATTAATAATATATATTGTATATAATTCATATGTCAATGTAAAACATATTTTTAAATATATATTTTGTATATATTTTTATATATTACATGTGTTATGCATTTATTATATATTTTACATATATAATACATTTTCTTTATCCATTCACCCATCAGTGGATGCTTAACTATTTTCTTTGTCTTGACTATTAAGAATAATGCTGTAATGAACCTGGGAATGCAGATTACCTTTTTGAGATAGTGTTTTCATCCTCAGATATGTACCCAGAAGTGGGATTGCTGGATCATAAGGTAGTTCTATTTTTAATTTTTTGAGAAACCTCCATACTGTTTTCCATAGTGGCTGCACCAGTTTACATAACCAACAGTGTGCCAGGGTTCCCCTTTCCTCTGCATCCTTCAGCATTTATCTCTCTCTTTTTTTTTTTAATTTTTTTTAATGTTTGTTTATTTTTGAGACAGAGAGAGACAAAGCATGAACGGGGGAGGGTCAGAGAGAGGGAGACACAGAATCTGAAGGAGGCTCCAGGGTCTGAGTCTCTGAGCTGTCAGCACAGAGCCCAACGCGGGGCTCAAACTCACAAACCATGAGATCATGGCCTGAGCCGAAGTCGGACACTTAACCGACTGAGCCACCCAGGCGCCCCGGCATTAACTCTTGTCTTTTTGATAACAGCCATTCTAACAGGTGTGAGATGATATCTCATTGTGGTTTTGATTTGCACTTCCCTGATGATTAGAGATATTAAGCATCTTTTCGTGTGCTTGTTAGCCATTTGTATGTCTTTGGAAAAACATCTATTCACATCTTCTGCCCATTTTAAAATTAGATTGTTTCTCTGCTGTTGAGTTGTGTGAGTTCCTATGTACTTTGGATATTAACCTCTTATCAGATATGGTTTGCAAATATTTTCTCCCTTTCCATAGGCTGCCTTTTCATTTTGTTGATTGTTTCTTTTGCTGTGTGGAAACTTACTAGGTTGATTTACTACCACTTGTTGATTCTTCTGGTATCGTATCCAAAATAATCCTTGCTAAGACTGATGTCAAAGAGCTTTTCCCCTGTGTTTTCTTCTATGAGTTTTCTTCTGTGAGTTTTCTTCATGTTTTATATTTAAGTCCTTAATCTATTTTCACTTAATTTTTGTGAGTAGTGTAAGATAGGGGTCCAGTTTCATTCTCTTGCATGTGGATCTTCGGTTTTCCCAGCACCATTTATTGAAGAAGCTATCCTTTCCCCACTGAGTATTCTTGGTTTCCTTGTCAAATATTAGTTGACCGTGTATGCATGGGTTTATTTCTGGTGTCTCAATTCTGTTCCATTGGTCTGTGTGTCCATTTTTATGCCAAATACCATAGTGTTATGATTATTATAGTTCTGTAATATAGTTTGGAATCAGAAAGTGTGATACTTTTGGCTGTGTTCCTTCTGGAGATTGCTTTGGCTATTCAGGGGTTTGTTTTGTGGTTCCATGTGAATTTTAGGGTCGCTTTTTATATTTCTGTGCAAAATGCCATTTGAATTTTGATAGGGATTGCAGTGACTCTGTAGATGTCTTTGAGTAGTATGGACACTTTAAAAATATCAACTCTTCTAATCTATGAACACATGATACCTTTCCATTTATTTGTGTCTTCAGTTTCTTTCACCGATGTCTTACAGCTTTCAGCGTATAGATCTTTCATGCCCTTGGTTAAATTTATTCCTAAGTATTTCATTGTTTCTGATACTATTATAAGTGGGAGTGTTTTCTTTCCTTTTTTGATAGTTTATTGTTAGTATGTAGAAATGCAACTGATTTTTAAAAATTTTATTTATTTAAATTCGACTTAGTTAACATACAGTGTAGCACTGGTTTCAGGAATAGAACCCAGTGATTCATCACTTACATATAACACCCAGTGCTTATCCCAACAGGTGCCCTCCTTAATGCCCATCGCCCATTTAGCCTATCTCCCCACCCACTGCCCCTCCAGCAACCCTCAGTTTGTTCTCGGTATTTAAGAGTCTCTTATGGTTTGCCTCCCTCCCTGTTATGTTATTTTTCCTTCCCTTCCCCGTGTTCATCTGTTTTGTTTCTTAAATTCCACATATGAGTGAAATCATACGATAGTTGTCTTTCTCTGACTGACTTATTTTGCTTAGCATGATACACTCTAGTTTCATCCACATTGTTGCAAATGGCAAGATTTCATTCTTTTTGATCACCAGGTAGTATTTCATTGTGTATGTATGTGTGTGTGTAAATATCACATCTTCTTGATCCATTCACCAGTCAGTGGACATTTAGGCTCCTTCCGTAATTTGGCTATTGTTGACAGTGCTGCTATGAAGATTGGGGTGCACGTGCCCCTTTGAATCAGGAAACCAAATCAACATATAAAAATCAGTGCTGACCCTGCAGGTGCCAGCAAATGATTTTTTTTAATGTTTTTAGTTTTGAGAGAGAGAGAGAGAGAGAGAGAGAGAGAGAGAGAGAGAGCATGTGCAGGGGAGGGGCAGAGAGAGAGGAAGACACAGAATCCAAAGCAGGCTCCAGGCTCTGAACTGTCAGCATAGAGCCCGAAGCGGGGTCGAACTCACGAGCTGTGAGATCATGACCTGAGCCAAAGTCGGATGCTTAACCGACTGAGCCACACAGGCATCCCCACTCAACATATAAATCAACATTTATATGTTGATTTTGTATCCTGAAATTTTACTGAATTAATTCATTAAGCCTAACAGCTTTGGGTAGAGTCTTTAGGGTTTTCCATATGTTGATCCTGTCATCAGCAAACAGAGGCAGTTTTACTTCTTCCTTTCTGATTTGGATGCCTTTTGTTTGTTTGTTTGCCTAACTGCTCTGGCTAGGATTTCCAGTACTGTATTGAGTAAGAGTAGTGAAAGTGGGCATTCTCATCTTGTTCCCGATCTCAGAGGGAAAGCTTTCAACCTTTCATCACGGAGTATGGTGTTAGCTGTGGGCTTGTCATTTATGACCTTTATTATGCTGAAGTGCATTCTTTCTATACCCAATTAGTTGGGAAGTTGAATGTTGAAGGATGTTGAATTTTGTCAAATGCTCTTTCTTCATCTACTGAGATGATCATATGATTTTTGTCTTTTCGTTCTGTTAATGGGGTGTATTATATTTTTGATTTGCATATGTTAAATCATCTTTGAGATGATTCATCCCAGAAGTACATCCCACTTGATCATGGTGTATGATTCTTTTCCTGTGCTGTTGGATTCAGTTTGCTAGTATTTCATTGAGAGAATTTTTGCTTGTGTGTTCCTCAGGGGTATTGGCCTATAGTTTTGTTTTCTTGTAATATCCTTATTCAGCTTTGGTATCAGGGTAATGCTGACTGTGTAAAATGAGTTCAGAAGTGTTCCCTCATTTTTAATTTGTTGCAAGAGTTTAGGAAGAATTAGCATTAATTCTTCAAATGTTTGCTAGAATTTACCTGTGAAGCCACCTGGTCTTGGACTTTTCTTTATTGGGAGGTTTTTGATTACTGATACAATCTCTTGTTATTGTTCTGTTCAGATTTTGTATTACTTCATGATTCAGACTTGGTAGGTTATATGTTTCTAGGCATTTATCTGTTTCTTCCAGATTGTCAAATTTGTTGGCATCTAATTGTTCATGATAGCCTCTTTTGTATTTCTGTGATATCAGTTGTGATGTCTCCTTTGTATTTAAAATTTTATTGATCTTGGGTCCTCTCCCCTTTTTTCTTGATAAGTCTAGCTAAAAATTTGTCAATTTTCTTTATATGAAAAGAAAACCAGCTCTTAGTTCTGCTGATCTTTTCTATGACTTTTCTATTACTGATTTCTCCTCAGGTCTTTATTATCCTCTTCCTTCTGCCAACTTTGGACTTAGTTTGTTCTTGTTTTTCTAGTTTGTTGAGGTGTAAAGTTAGGTTATTTATTTGAGATCTTTCTTCTTTCTTATATAGGCACTTACCACCATCAACTCACCTCTTAGTACTGCCCTTGCAAATTTCTGTAAGTTATAGCATGTTGTGTTCACATTTTCATTGTTTCAAGATATTTTTTAATGTCTCCTCTGACCAGTGGTTGTTTAGGGGTGTGTTAATTTTCACATATTTGTAAAATTTCCAAGTTTCTGCCTGTGATTAATTTCTTAGTTTCATACCATTGTGGTCAGAAAAGATATTTGGTATAATTTCAATCTTAAAATTTGCTGAGACTTGTTTTCTGACCCAACATATGATCTGTCCTGGAGAATGTTCCGTGTGTGTGAGAAGAATATGTTATATTCTGCTGCTGTCGGATGGAATGTTCTGTAGATGTCTCTGAAGCCCATTTGGTCTGAAATGTTATGTAAATCCAGGATTCCCTTATTGATTTCTGGTCTGGATGATCTATCTATTGTTGAAAGTGAGGTATTGAAGTCCCTACTTTTATCTTATTGTTGTCTGTTACTCCCTTCAGATGTTAATGTTTGTTTGTTTAATATGTGTAGGTGCTCCTATGTTGGATACATATCTATGTACAATTGTTACATCCTTTTGACAGATAGACCTTTTTATCATTATATAATGAACCTCTTTATCTTTTATTACAGTTTTTTACTTAGAAGTCTATTTTGTGTGATATGAATGTACCTACCCCTTCTGTTTTGGTTTCCATTTGCTTGTAGTATCTCTTTCTATCCCTTCACTTGGAGCCTCTATGTGTCCTTGAGGCTGAAGTGAGTTTGTTATTGGCAGCATATAGTTGGGTCTTTTTTTTTTTTTTCATCCATTCAACCAATCTATGCCTTTTGATTGGAGACTTTAATCCGTTTACATTTCATTGTGTTCTCTCATGACTGCACAGTCTTTCTCTGATTGTGTGCGTGGCACTGGAGGCCAGTGATGGGAGTTTGGCCAGGGGCATGCAGGTGGACAGCTGGTGGGGCTAGCCCTGAGCATGCATATAGTGGTGGGGGTCAGTTGCAGGGGAGTAGGCTGGTGTTTTGCACTTGCACAGCAGCATGGGCCTAGGCTTCCTTCTTGTGCAGTTCCTGGGCTCCAGTGAGGGAAAAGAGAGGGGGGAGGCATTCAGGTGGCTGGCATCGGCAAACTTGAATGGATACGGGTTGAAAACCGGTGAAATCTGTAGATAGTTTGCAGCGGCTATGCTTGCTCTTGGTCTCTTCAGTGTTCATAAAAGCAATGCAGTCTTCTACAGAGCAATTCACTGTGAATCACAGACATTCCTACTGTGTGGCTGCTACTGGTAGGCCCTACTTTTCTTCCTTGTTCCTTCTCAGTATGTCTCCAGCTTTGCTGGCCTCTAGGTGGGGTTAAACTGAAGCAGGGACATCATGTGGTACACCAAAAGACTAGGAAGCTAGTTGTTTATCCTGCTCTTTTTTTCTCAGCGAAGGGAGAAAGTTCCAGTGGGAAAGTTCCCTTCTGGCACTGAGCAGTGCTGGCTTGGGGGATGGGATGATGCAGGCAAACTGAAGCTGTTATTCCTTTCCTTTGTATGTGATTATTCTCAAGTTTTTTTGTCTCACTGTGTTGCTGAAGTTTTGTAAGTTGACTCCACAGCTCTCCCAGAGCTGTTTTGTTCATGGACAGCTGCCTGTTGATCTTTGTTGGGGGACAGAGGCTGGGGTCTCCTACTCTGCCATCTTGGTGACATCACTCCTACTTCTGATCTCTTTATCTCTGACTGAAAAACTCTGTTGTCACTGGCTTGCATCCTTCTGACCAGAAACATTTCAAATGAAAGAGACCCATGGAAAAAAATCCAAATCAAAACATTGACTAAGAGAGAACATACCCCAGATTCTAACATGGCTGCCACCTTTCACTGATCTTTAGGGTAAGGCAGTCAGTTTTGGATACCAAGAAAGGAAAAAGTTAAGCAGGTGTGATAAGTTAATGTTCTGTGACTCAGAGGTGGCTGGACTGGGAGTTAGCCATTCGAGGGCCCAAACCAGAGCTCTGAACCCTACCTTTCATGAATCACTTCTCCTTCTGGGCCTCAGTTTTCTGACATAGAGAAGGCCATCTAATGTGTTCTTTTTAAGATGGTGATTAAGCTCAAAATGAAAATGTGAACGTGACAATGCTTTGATGACTGTTAGATAGTAAACAAGTAAGAGTCACATTGATGTGACCCTACTGAGAACTTTGAAGTCGACGTGTTCTGTTAGTTCAGCCTCTCCCTTGTAAGATAGAAAACCTGTGGGAGAAGCTTTAAGGGGGACATTTCCCTGCGAAGCTGCAGCAAGTGATGGGCGGAGCGTGGTTTTGAAGTGAGGTAAACCTGGGTCAGCCCATTTCATAGCTATGCACCTTTCACATTACTTCATCTTTTTGGCTCTCAGGTTCCATCCTGCGGTGTTATGAAGCTTTCACAAACCCACATCGGCGCTCTTCTGCACCCTCGCAGTGCTCTGTGCCTGAGAGGCAGGGAGCATGCTCGCTGCCCTGCCTGCTCCGCCTCCTGGTCTGTCTCTCCCTTCAGGCTGCAGGCCCTTGGAGAAACTGCGGGCTCCCCATCTGATGCATTTGTATTCCCCGTGCTTAGCTCTCTGCTTGTTAATCTTTGATGCCTCATGAATTGATGAGTAGTGCTTAGCACATAGCAAGCACTCAGTAAGTGGTACTGCTGTTGTTATGCTACGAGAGATTTGTCTCTTTTAAAATAAGCTTACAGATGTCTCCACTCATCTCAATTAGCTGGATGTTAAAATGCAGACGTGGGTAAGGAATGACCATAGCACAGCAATTTTGGCTTCCCAGAAGGCTTTTACCAAAGAAAGACAAAAACTGCCAGTTGTTTCATAATGATGAACCCAGATTTTTAAAACTCTGACCAGTGATCTCAAATCATAGTCTTGACAGAACTTGAAGGCATACCTGGTAGATTTCTAAACCATCTTCTACTATGAAGCCTGGTAAAGCCACAGCTTCCTGGGATTCTCAGAGGGCAGGGAGGCTGTGTCAGAGAGGACAGGCCTGGGTTTACATCCTAGCTCTGCCATTTAGGAACATGTGGCCTTGGGAAAATTCTAGAAGCTCTTCATTTTTAAACCTTTGTTTAGTGTTTGTTTATTTATTTATTTTGAGAGACAGCAAGAGAGAGTGGGGGAGGGGAGAGAGAGAGGCGGAGAGAGAGAATTCCAAGCAGGCTTCGTGCTGTCAGTGCAAAGCCCAACGTGGGGCTTGAACTCTTGAACCGTGAGATCATGACCTGAGCTGAAATCAAGAGTCAGACGGTCAACTAAATGAGCCACCCACACCCCCCTAGAAGCTCTTCAGACTTCAGTTGCCTCGTCTGTAAAATGAAGTTAAGAATAGAACCTTCTGGGTGAGGGTCCAGTCTGCAGCTCCTGCAAGGATTAAATGAGACAGCGTATGCCAAGTGCTTTGCCCGATGCCAGGCACACAGAGCAGCCTCAGAAAATCATGGCTGGTCTTGAACTGAGACCTCCCTCTGTGCGACATCACTAGGACCTTTTCCTTCTTCTGCCCTCCCTTTCCCTCCTCCTGAGTGATGTCAAGGCTCTGGAGAAATTTAAAGTAGTACCTCTTTGTGGAAGATTTGAAGATTGCCGACCTAGACAGATGATTGGAGCTAGTTCCTTTTGAACTGTGGGATTTGCTAGAAGAAGAGCTTCCTCCCATGTTGGAGAAAAAAATAACTCTTCCCTTATATGGTTTTAACTTGTACTGGGCCCCCCTTTTTTCTGTTTTCACATTTCAGACCTTCTATGTGATCTTGAAAAGCATTTTGTTTTGTTCTAAATATGATTGTAATAATTCCAGAAGCAGTAGTGTGCTTATGAAGTATGTGCCTGACCCTTAGTCTGTCTCTGTACTAGGGCCTTTGCCCACTTCGCCTTCTTTGCTCTCCCTTGTTCATGGTGCATCTCCAAGAATGGAGTCATACTCAGTGTTGTCAGGTAATATTAGTCCCATTTAAGAAACATATTGACCTATACTCGTTCTCATACTCATTCTTTTGGGGACACACGCACACACACACGTACACTAGTGCTCTCCAACACAAAGTTAGACTTGAAAAAAAAAAGAATTCTTGGAGTCAGATTAGCAGTGGTTGCTAAATATGATCTGTCTGGCTTTTCAGTTCTTTATTTCTAAAGTATTCGAACGGTGTGTTCTCTTTGGCCTTTTCTGACTACGAACCACACAGAGGTTGGCTTTGTTTTTTTTCATTTATTTGTCCGTTTATCCATTTACCCAAACATCGACTTACTCTTCCACCCATCTGCCCACCAAATAACTTTGGACACCTACCATGCTTGAGGCATCACTTAGGCAAGAGAAAACTCAGTGGGTTGGGTGTGAAGAGATGAGGGTTTTAGTTCCAGCTCCACCATTCACCCAGTTTCCACAGAGAGGAGAAAGGACTTGTTCCAGATTACATAGTGACATAGAGCTTCTCCTCTTCTGCCATTTTATAATACATCCCAACAGAAAATGTGGCCACTGCCCAGGTGCCGTGGTTGAAGGGCATGTCCCCTTCTTTGAGACTCATGAAAAATGTACGGATGGCTCTGTTGTACATTTAAGGACTTTAATTTATGTCAACATTCACACTTTCTTCAAAAAGCTCACTTTATTCTGGGGAATCTCGTGGTGGTGTTTATGAATGACAGTATGCCCATCTTATCCTTTTTGGCTTGTCTGATGGCTTCCCAAATGTGACATTTTCATTTTGTCAAACCACTAACAATGGTGGACAAGGACTGTCAGAGAAGTCCAACCCTGATTTTCCTTCTTTGCCTTTCCTTTGTTCTGTTTTTATGGCTCCAGTAACAGGAATTTTATTATAGCAGTCTGTGTCCTCAGCTCTTTTGCTGAGGCTCTGCATAATTTATGATCTAGATTCCAAAATGTTAGTGACTTGCTCCACCAGAAATAATGGAATGTGACAGCAATGGATTCCACATTCTTGGCCCAAATATTTGTGTCTGTGGTTTACAAGTCATTTCAGAGCATGATTGCTACATTGCTCAAGCTGTTACTGAGAATGAATTCTGACAAAGGAAGAGAATTTGGGCAATTATAAAAACACACAATGGGTCTGTGCAACAGCACTCTGCTTATGGGTCTCGGGGAGAAGAGCATATCCCCTTCCCCCAACATCTCCCCACCACAGACACGGTTCACCCCTCTGTTGCAGGCCACACTGCTGAATATTAGGTATGTGATTCACAGCAGAGTGTCTGTTAACGTTAAAGCTATACATGTTTAGCGAATCGACATTTATTGGATGCTCGTCCTATCTGAACAAAGTAAGTGTGTGCCCTGATGATGTACCCTTGGAGTCATCACTTTCTTTTTAAAGTTTTATCTTCCTGGGGTAAGTGCCTGATGAGATAGTGAATGATAACTCCCACATAATCCCAGATGACCCAAAAGCTCCATAATCTGTTTAATTCCTCTTTGTTGAAATGCATTTTTACTACGTATATCTTCCAACTATTTCAGAAAGACCTGGAAACAGAGCCTCCTTTAAATGCAAAATTATTTAAATGGGCCAAAAATTGCAGTTACTTCATAAGCACTGAAGAGACTGTTTTGTTGTAATAAATGAAGCCCTTGTTCCCATGTTGATGTGGCTCGTGTTGGTGAGTCAGAAGAGGTTTAGTGGTTGTGGAATCAACTATATGAAGAATTTGGGAGGTTTGTATGGTCTTAAATGGTCCTTGTGTGGTGGAAATAAGATAAAAGTCATCCCACCAAGTTCTTGGACCCTTCATGAAAAGGGTCCTGTGTATCAATTACTGTTACAGAGCTGATAGAAAGGACATAAGAAGATAAGAGCTACATTCATCTGTTAGTACAAATACTGATGTGTTGTCTCTACAAGGTTCAGTTTGAACCTTCACTCTATGATCAAACCATCCAGAATATGGACAGAACTATGAAGTAAGACATGTATATGAATGTACATATCTGCTTTCTTAACCATACCCTCCAGTAAGATGTGATGAAAAATGCATGCACTTGGGATTTTGTATTCATTTGTTTATTTACTGTTTAGTGAGCACCCTGTCTCAGGCATGATTATAGGCACTGGAGATAAAGCAATGAATGAAACAGAACCTCTGCTTACGCTCCAGTATAGGAGATCTGGATTTTAAACAAATAAATAAGTGCCATGTAGGAAAATGAAGGCAGGTTAGGGGATAGAAAAGAACAGCAAGAGGATGGATAGAAAGGAGGGAATTGGAGTACGGATGGGATATTTTACATGGTGAGGTCAAAGAAGGCTTCTGTGGGGACGTAAAGCTTGCGCCAAGACCCGAAGGAAGCAAGAGTGCATTTTGGAGTGAGCCAAACTTGGGTTCAAATTCCACCCTTGTGACTTACTTGCTATTGGACCTCTCTAAACCAGTTTCATCATCTGTGAAAATGCAGCGAATAAAGCCTCGCTTGCATGAATATATTTAGTGTTTTGTCGATATTCTTCCTCCTCTTCTTCCTACTCCTCTTCTTTTTCTTTTGCATTTAAAGATTAAATATGGGGAACCTGGGTGGCTCAGTTGGGTAAGCATCCAACTCTTTATTTTGGCTGAGATCATGATCTCAGGGTCATGGGATGAAGCCCCGCATTGGGCTCCACACTGAGAGTGGAGCCTGCTTGGGATTCTCTCCCTCCCTCTCCCTCTGTGCCTCCCACCCTGCTTGTGTGCTAAATAAATAAATAAATAAATAAATAAATAAATAAATAAATCAGATTTATACTCTATGACCATGCTGGTTAACTCAGAGTTTATAATATTTATAGTACCCATATTTTCCAAGTAAAAAGTCGAGACTCAAGAATCTGATCTGAAAAAAAAATACTAATTTCTGATTATGAATTTATTTATATGCATAAATATTCAAGGGAGTTATAAAAATTAACTGTATTTAATTATGCAGTTAATCTTTTCCTTTATTGAGAGGAAGAATACGTGAAATTGGCCATTTCAGGAAAGTTCCAGCCTGTGGATGGATGGCTTAGTGACCCTAAATGCCCATTGTCCCATGAAAGTCTTTTGGGGAGTCCAAAAGTCAATTTTAACAAATAGAGATCTTAACTCCTTGGAACTTCACATGGGACAGTGGGTGGTATGAATGTTGACCCAAGTGGGAAGTGACAGAAAAGTTCTACAGTTAGAATTTCTAACATGGTGTGTGCTAGAGACTGTGATCTGAGTCGGGCTGATGTGGACAGTGTTGCTGTCAGTTCACGGTAACATTAAAAGCTTCTTCAGAGAAAGAGTCCACTGGGACCTTATTACTTCTAGAGCCACTAGCTGCTCTGGGGAGTGATTCAGCAGCACATCAGTCATGAGGCTGTGTCTGTTTCACGTCAAGTTTCCTCTCAGGGAGCAATACAGCACACAGCTCTGTCCCAGCAAGACTTCTGGCCAAAGGAGCCCCCGAATCTAGAGCACTCAGCCGTCATGGTCATCATTGTAATATTCTGTATTTGTGCAGTGCTTTATGAACCACTTCATTTTATCCCCATTAACAACCCTGTAGAGAGTCAGGGCAGACTCACTTGACCTGATGGGCAGGGAATGCACATATCCAGGATCACCCAAGAAGCCAAGACTATACCCAGATCCAAGCCCATGAGCAACTTTCCCCCAGGGCCACCATGCTGGAGGACCACCCTCCTTAGCACAGGAGATATTGACCTGTGGCAGATGGTTCCACAGAAATCATCTGGGTCGGTGCTATGATCCTGGTTACTGGCATGGGGTAAGCCGGGAGGGAAGAGAAAAGAGGTTTGGCTTGGGTCTGAAGCCAAAGAGAACCATGTCGGGGAGAGGTGGCACCTAAGAGGGAAAGAGACTTACCTTGAGCACTAGGATCACAAATTTTAGAGCAAGAGGAGGACTGTGGTGATTGCATAATCCAATCCCTCTAATGTTTAGGAAAACAGAACAGATCAAAACTAAATGGCAGCTCAGAGAAGTTGAGGGATTGAAATCACAGATCTGGTTTGTGGCCAAGCAGTATGAAAGCGTGGCATTTCTAATGCCCAGGCAAATGGGTTTCTGTTTTATTTTCCTTCCTTGTATTGGGCTTACTCTCCTTAATCTCCCTCCTGCCGTGGATAGCCTTTGAATTTCTGACAGTTTCCTATTTCTCAAAACTGTCCTGATTAAAATGTCTTAATTGAAATAACAACAGTGATTAAGGCCATCCTATCCTGGTTACTGGATGGTAAGGGTTTGTCCTCCTTACCATCCTCTCCTTGATTCAGGAATGTACCACAGAAGTGGCACTCACTGGGTATTAGAGGCATTTGCTCATTTCATAGAAGCGTGTCTTCTTTTTCTGTTGCTTCACGTATCATGACATGGTGTTCTTATTTCCTTCATGCCTCTCCTCCCATCTAGGCTGTGAGCTCCCTGAAGGCCTGGCGTCAGGCCCTTTGAGCTTGGATTGTGCCCCCTCGTGCAACACATGACCCTCAGAAGGCTTTCATTAAATGTTTCTGTTTTGGTAACATGCATCTCCCTCAATCCCCTCAACTCCACCCTGTCCTCTTTCCCACAACACTCTACCCTTCCCCCCACCCCCCACCAAACTCAGGATGAAAGCAGTTGTTCTGTAATCCTGATAGTTAGCCGGAAAACTTGGAGCCTCGTGATTCATGCCCGTGTTTGTCTTTTTAAGTATCTGTGTTTTGAGAACTAGTGGTCATTGTTATTCTTTGTTCATTTGAAGTGTCCTCTATTTTTGTTCGTATCTTTGAGTTCAGTTCAACGATATTGATTTCCTTTTAATGGAACAGAAGCCACCTCCGATCTTTTCCTGCATATTGAGTTATGTTTTGGTGCTTAGGAGAGGCACCGCCACCTAGTGATTAGGAGCTCAGGCTGTGGAGTCGGAGGGGCACAGGGCCTCTCCTGTCCTCCCTGTGGGGTTATCTCTGGGCCAGTTGTTTGGCCTTGATAAGCCTCGGGATTTTCCCAAGCTATTAAAGCCAGAGCTGCATTGACCAAATCATTACGATTCTAAACAGCAATGTGTTCCTGGATTGTTTCCTTCTTCCGTCATCCATGCAGGTGGAGAGATGGGCTTCTGCTGGAGTGGGCATGGGTCCTGGGTAGGAGGAAAGATGCAGAATCTCACACTTTCAACTCGCTTACTTTAGTAGTTACTAAAGCTTTCCCTTGTGCAAATACTTGTAAACATTTGCTCCGTGTTTTTTAAAAATTTGTGGCAGAAAGAGATTTATTGGAACATTTGAAGATTTTTGGATCTCATTTCCCAAGAGTCTAGCAGTTCATCCTGTTACCCGTTATTAAACATTTATAAAAGCAGAGTTCTGACAGCTTTTTACAGTATCTTGAGATTATAATGATTTCTGTGTCAGACATTTGTTTGCTTCCGAGTCTGGCTGGTTGATACGAGTTCATTCCCACAGACTGAATTAGAAAGGGTTTAGGAGTGTGGTGATTTTAAAATACATCCACATATTCCCTGATCCTCCTTCTTTCAAAAAGGGGAGTCTCATTCTCCTTCCCTTGAAGGTGGGTCATTAGGGACAACCTTCTAACTGATAGAATATGGCAGAAGTGATGCTGTGTGACTTTGGAGGCAAAGTCATAAAACGGATACAGCTTCTGCTTGGCTCTCTCCCACTTGGGCCACTCACTTTGGGGGAAGTCAGCCCCATGCTGTGAGAAATGTTCCAACTTCATCTCCTGGTAGAGGAACATAGTGGTATTCCCCCCTTCAAGCCAAGAAGGAGCCGCTAAGAGAAGTATTCATCACATCTGAGGTACCTGAGGGAATGGGAGTCATATTCTTCAGACAGATGTCTGATTCTGTAGTGAATTTGTTGTCCTGCTGTTTGTACCTTCCTGAGAGGGAGAGGAGCAAAGTGGAGATGGGCCAGCAGCAGAGAACAGGCACTCGCTTACTTGGCAAACCAAATACACACAGATTTCCTATGACCCAAAGGGTGTATAAGTTGGCTTGAGACAACTCTCCAGAACCCCTCCCACAAGAGCTTCCTTTGGCTGAGGAAACCCCAGCAGCATGAAACTGTGGGGTGTAACTCTACAGGTGGGATCTGTAAGAGGGTTCCCATATCAGGGATCGCATAATGGGTAGGTCTCTGCCCAGAGGCTCTCAACAGTTTATACAAGACTCCCACGGGGGTGCCAGGGTGGCTCCGTCGGTTGAACATCTGACTTTTGATTTAGGCTCAGCTCATGATCCCATCCAGGGTCATGGGATCGAACGCTACTCGTTGGGCTCCACACTGAGCGTGGAGCCCACTTGGGATTCTCTCTCTCCCTCTCTGCCCCTCTCCCCTGCTTGCATTCTCTCTCTCTCTCTCTCTCTCTGTCTCTCTCTCTCTAAAAAAATAAACGACTCCCACAAATGGTAGTCAGCATTTGAATGCCTACGCAAAGGGCAGCATTGCCAAGAAAATACTGGTTAAGTAAGAGTCACCTGTCCTTTTCTGTGCCCCCTCGCCCAGCACACTGGAGTGAGGGAAGAGAGAAGTAGTTCTACACTAGTTGTTTTCCAGTCGAACTTGGACAGACCTTTCTCTTTGTTGTTTATGGTTAAAGTGGCACGTCTGTTCCCCAGCTTCCCTGGGAAGGATGGGTTACTACGTCTAGCCAATAAAAGGGGAAGCCATGGAAAATGCACAGTGTCTGTGTTCCTGCCACAGCCACTGAGGGGGGGAGGGGTGTAGAACAGAACCTCCTGCCAACTCACCTTGGACGTGCGGGGTGAGCAAGAATCAGACATGTGGTAAACCTCTGAGCCTGGAGTGTTCTTTGTGACAGCGTAACCTAGCCTACCCTGATTAGTACAAGCAGGGGCACGGAAACAGAATGCCCTCACGTTAGACATTTCCCGGCACATCTGGAGCTCAATTGAGAAGTCAGGCTTTGAATTGGAGATCTGTGCAGCCCCAAGTCCAGCTTCAGGGAACAGCGGTACTCTAGGCGCAGGCTGGAGCCAGTCTGGGGACTATCTGTTCCTGCCCCTGAGAAGATAAGGAGAGAAAAGCAAGAGTAAGCAGTACAGCAACTGGACGTTGCTGTGATATTTTCTTGCATTTTACTATAGTGGTAACCTGCAACAGGCTGTGGGATGTAAAGAGCCCCCAAACTAGCCCTTCACAAGATAGTTTGAGGAGCACGACTCTAGTATATAAGGTTCAAAGACTAATCAATTTTGGAGTTATTTCTTCGCTGTATTTATTCCATATATCTCTTCTGTTTGTGAGGCTTTTTGATCTTTCTTCAGAAATGGCTAACAGAATGACAAGTACCTAGTACTCTCAGCAGCTCTCAGGTGTAAATGCCTGTATTTCCTCCCCTCCCCTTTCAAACCTGGCTTCGCCTCTCTGTTCCCCTTCCTGTCGTGTTCTCCTTTCTCGAATCCCATTTATGTTTCAAGTGCCCTACAGCTGCCTTCCATCCCCCCAACCCTCCCCCACCTCTCTTTTCTGTTTCTTTTGCTAAAGTATCCAGTGTTCTGATCTGACGCTTCCTTTACCTGAACTCTTCCCCCTGTCTGCCACCCATGACACCCTTCCTGGGATTCCTCCTTCTCTTGGCTTCTAGAGCTCCTCTTAGTGCTGGGGTTTTACTTTTCAACAACTCTGCTTAACAAAAACTGGGAATACATCGTCCAGAGGGTAAAATTTTTTAAATTCAGCTCATTAATGGAGTTAATAAACCATTGGGCTTATTTTGTAAAGACTGCTTTTATAATGTGAATAAGCACGTTTTCAGTTGTAAAAGGTAAAGTTGTTTTGTTTTGTTTTAAAGAAAGTAATACTGGAAATCAAACACAGAGTAACATGAACTGATTCACTCTTAATTTCTCTTCATCCCAAATCAGGATGAAACTGTCATCCTTTTAAAAAAAAAAAAAATTAATGTTTATTTTTGAGAGCGAGAGAGATAGATAGACAGAGCATGAGCAGGGGAGGGGCAGAGAGAGAGAGAGACACAGAATCGGGAGCAGGCTCTAGGCTCTGAACTGTCAGCACAGAGCCTGACCTGGGGCTCGAACTCACAAACCTCGAGATCATGACCTGAGCTGAAGTTGGATGTTTAATCGACTGAGCCACCTAGGCGTCCTAGAACTGCCATCATTTTAAGACATTTCAATTTCATTTGATTTACCTTAGTTATCATTTATTTACCTTTCCCTTTGTTAAGCACTGGGCACATTAATTCTTTATTAGGGAGGTGAAATGACTTGCTCAAGATTATGCCACCAACTTCCATTTCTAAGAAAATGGAACAGACATACTTTTCTTATTTCTTCCACTAAGACCAACTAAAAACTCTATACATTATATATAACACAAACATAAGAAGACTCAGAAAGGTAGAGAGAAGAAGGCAGATGACTTAGGGACCTTAGGACCCAAGAAATGACATGATGGTGAGTTCCCTGGTCTCTTTTTTGCTTCATATATCCCAGACTGGACTTTGGAGAAAGTAGCAACCTGGAGAGCCAATGGGTGCAGACAACCCCTCCCCTCCCCCAAAAGCCCCAAGTAAAGCTTACTCTCCAGCCAGAAACTCAGCCTACCAAGACAGAAAATTGTTAGCCTTCTGTACTCCAGCCAACACCACTGAAGGAACTGAGGCCCCACCCGCACACATCAGCAAAAGCTGAGTGGAGAGCTGAAACTTTTTACCTTTGCCAGACTGTGACAAGGCCCCCCAACTCACCTGCTGGGGTACTACCAGAGAAGACAACTGAGAAGCCAGAAATTTTATCCTATCAGGTGCAACTTTCATCTCCCACCATGTGAGGAGCTTAGATTTCCACTGTCACCTGCTGGTAACCATGTATTTTCTTCCCTCCCCTTCCTGGGGCGGGGTCCAAGGAGACATAGTAGAGAGTCAAGACTTTCATCACTAATCAGTGGTAATGAGGCCAATACCCCCTTGCTGTTCCAAGTCGGTGGGTAACACATGCTGAGCCTATACTTACACCCTTACCCACCAAGAACAAGGTACCCCTCCTATCTCTTCTCTGAAGGCCTACTGGAGAGTCAGGACTTTTGCCACCTCTCAGTAGAGTGTAGTAACAAGGCCACCCCCTTCTCATGGTATCAGTAGAGGCCATGTGAGACATAGTAATGAGGTGACCCTACCCTTCCCCACCAGGCTAATATCAGTGGTGGCCTAAACTTCCATGCCCACCCAGCAAACAAAAATGCCTCTTCCATCCTCTCAAGTAAAACTAAAAATCCTGGATACATAAAGCAAACAACACTCAGAAAGGTAGAAAGAAGAGGGTAGACCAGCTAGGGATCTCAGGGCCCAAAGAACAACATGGTGATGAACTCCATAGTAGAGAGTTCCCTCAACAGAGGCTAAGTGCACAGACCTGGGCTTCTACCCCAACCTCGCAGTGACAAGGTGGTTTTCTCCTCTTTACCTGCCAAAACACAAGATTTAAATAAGATTCAGAATGTTTTCCAAAAAGGTCAGGTTTCAATTGAATCTCACTCATCATACTAAGAACCAGGAAGATCTCAAACTTGATGAGAAAAGATAGCTAATGGATGCTAACACCAAGACAACACAGATGTTGGAATTATCTAACAGAGTTTAAAGCAAACATCACAAAAATGCTGTAATGAGCAATTAGGAACATGCTTGAAACAAATGGAAAAAATGAAGAGCCTCAGCAAATAAATAGAAGGTATGAAGAAGGACCAAATGGAGATTTTAGAGCTAAAAAATTACAGTTAACAAATAAAAGCACAGCAGATGGGCTCTACAGCAGAATGGAGAGGACAAAAGAAAGAATCAACAAACTTGAAGATGGAGCAATGGGAATTATCCAATCTGAGAAACAAAGAGAAAACAGACTGAGAAAAAATGAGTAGAGCCTCAGGGACACGTGGGACTACTTTGTGTTTTTTCAGTTATTTGAGTTATTTGTGTTATTTGAGTCCCAAAAAGGGGCTAAAAGAGAATAGGAAGAAATAGTGGCTGAAAATTTCCTCAAACCAGCAGGAAACATGAACCTCCAGATTCAAGAAGCTGAACAGACTTCAGTAGGACAAACCCTAGGAAATTTACACCAAGACACATCCTAGTCAAACTTCAGAAAACTAAACCCAAAGGAAAAAAACCCTGAAAGCAACCAGAGGGAAAAAACACATTACCTATAGGGGAAAAACAATTCAAATGGCAGTCGAATTATTGGAAACCATGGAGGTCAGAGGATGTGGCATAACATTTTTCAAATCCTGAAAGAAGAATTGTTTCAACCCAACATTCTATAACCAGTAAAAATGGAAATGAATACATTCTCAGTTGAAGGAAAACTAAGAGAATATTACTCTAAAATGGCCAGAGGAAGTGCTTTTAACAGGAAGAAAACGCTGAAGGAAAGCGTTTTGTAACATTAGGAAGGAAGAACACAAGAGCAAAAATACAGGTAAAAACAGAGGACTCTTCGATCAGCAAGAATTCATACGGAAGGACCCAACAACGCCATCAGCCGACAGGATCTGACATTTACAGAACACTCCACTCAGCAACAGAAGAATGCATTCTTTCCACACACCTATAGAACATGACAGGGTAAACCGTATCCTGAGCCATAAAACAAACTTCCACAAATGTGCAGTAATTGAAATCCGAGTATGTTCTCTGGCCACAATGGAATCACGCTAGAAGTCAATAACAAAGATAGGTAGAAAATCTCCAAACACTTGGAAACTGAACACACTCTTAAATGACAAATGGGTTAAAGAGAAAGTCTTAAGAAAAATGAAAAACATACATTGAACTGAATGAAAATGAAAATACAACATGTCAGAATTTGTGGGAATCAACTAAAGTAGTGCTGAGAGGGAAATTTATAGCACTGAATGATTACATTAGACAAGAGGCAAAGTCTCAAATCAATAATCTAAGCTTCCATGTGAAGAAACTAGAAAAAAGAAAAGCAAAATAAACCCAAAACAAGACAGAGGAAGGAAATATAAAGGCAAGAGCAGAAATCAAATGAAATTGAAAACAGAAAAACAATAGAGAAAAATCAATAACACCAAGAGCTGGTTCTTTGAAAACATCAATAAAATTGGCAAACATGTAGTGACACTGACAAAGGTAAATAGAAGACACAAATTACTAATATTGGGAATGAATCAGGGAATATCACTATAGACCTTGTGAACAGCAAAATGCTATGAACAACTCTACACCCATAAATTTGACAACTTACATGAAATGGACTAATTCCTTGAAAAGTACAAGCTATGACAGCTTGCCCAATGTGTACTAGAGAATTTGAAGAGTCTTTTAACTGCTGAGCAAATTGGATTCTTCATTAAAAACTTCTTCAAAAAGAAATCTTTAAGTTTAGATTGTTTCACTGCAGAACTCTGCCAAACATTTAAAGAAGAATTAACACCAATGCTGCAATCTCTTCCAGAAAATAGAAGAGGAGGGAACACTTCCCAACTGAATTCTGTGAAGCCAATATTACCCTGATGCCAAAACCAAGCAAAAACATTTTAAAAAATCATATGCATATATATGCACGTATATACAATGAACATAGATCCAAAATTCTTAACAAAATATCAGCCAATAGAATTCAGCGACATATAAAAAGAATTATAAACCACGACTAGAGGGGTTCATACTAGGAATGCAAGACTGGTTCAATATTTGAAAATAAGTCAACCCATGGGGGAGGGGAAGGAAGAAAAAAAAAAAAGAGGTTAGAGAGGGAGGGAGCCAAAACATAAGAGACTCTTAAAAACTGAGAACAAACTGAGGGTTGATGGGGGGTGGGAGGGAGGGAGGGAGGGTGGGTTATGGGTATTGAGGAGGGGACCTGTTAGAATGAGCACTGGGTGTTGTATGGAAACCAATTTGACAATAAATTTCACATTTAAAAAAAAAAATAAGTCAACGTAAACCACCATATTAACAGGCTCAAGAAGAAAACTCCCATGATCATATTAATTAATGAAGAATGGAAAAGTGAAAACAAAAATCTGATAATTCCAAATACAGTGAGGGAGCAGAGCAGTAGGAACTCTGCTACTTTGCTGGTGGGAATGCAAAATGGTAAAGCCACCTTGAAGGATGTTTACTTACCATATGACCCAGAAATTCCCTCCTAGGTATTGATTCCAGAGAATAAAGTCTCCATACTGTCTTTCCAACTTTCTGTGGAAGTGTAATTATTTCAAAGTAAAAGATTTAAAAAGAAAAAGAAAAAAAAAAAGATCACTGAGCCAGCCAGAGTCAGGGCTGGGGTTGAGAACAGTGCTTTTTTGCTCTTGTCAAAATCCTGGTTACCATTCTGAACCCTCATGAAACAACTGATTTTGCTCATATGGTCTCAGAATGCCAAATCTGGATGCCCAAACTGGTGAACTCTTCTAATTCTTCAACCTACTTGACTTCCAGAAGCACTTGGAGGCATTTGCAAAAGCCACTGGCATATTCTATAGTTTACTGCATTTTTTTTAAATGTTTATTTATTTTTGAGACAGAGAGAGACAGAGCATGAACGGGGGAGGGTCAGAGAGAGAGGGAGACACAGAATCGGAAGTAGGCTCCAGGCTCTGAGCTGTCAGCACAGAGCCCGACGCGGGGCTCGAACTCACGGACCGTGAGATCATGACCTGAGCTGAAGTCGGACGCTTAACTGACTGAGCCACCCAGGCGCCCCTAGGTTACTGCATTTGTATTTGCTGAAGAATTTGAGGTGGCTTCTGCCCTTTGGTACAGTTCACTCATCACCTGAATCAAGCTGTTAGTGGGGTGCTTCCAGACACTGTCAGAGACCTGTGAGAAAATCAGAATATTAGCATGTTTTAGTATTAAAAGGATCTCAGCACCATGAAATGTCAGAATTGAGAAAGCTTTTAATAAAATATTATTTAGTCTAACTCCTCCATGTTGCTGATACGAAAACTTATTTTGGGGGAGACCTGTGGCTAGTCTGAGCTCACACACCAGATTCATGGTGAAGCCAAGAGAAAAACACATGTCCCCCGGCTGTATGTTCAGTGCTATATTGCAGATCCTATTGAAGTCACCAGGCTGAGAGTTTTGTTTATGATGGATATGGAGATGACTGGATGAGTGGCCACCAATGCCTCTCTCTCTATTCCGTCTCAAAAGGGCCGCCTTATTAAAATATGTAATTTTAAGGAGGAACAAACGTGATAGCACCTGATGGATTCTACCTCCCCACCCTCAAAGGATATACATTGGAAGCATTCACACATTGATACCCAAGGACTTTTGCAGTTGATTTTTAATATCTCCTCATTCTCTTCTTTTCTATTTTTTTTTTTTTTTAGTTGCATATAGATGAACATTTTTCCTTTTCCCTAGAGTGTGACCTTGGAGACGGTGGTCACGGAGATATCATAGCATTAGTGGTCTGTCTGTAGCTTACTTTGCATAATGGCCACAATTTTCTGAAATCCAGATTTCTCAATCTTTCTAATGAATGGTGTCTTCCCCCAGTGCTGTTTTAGGGATTAGTCCAGGGACAGAAGAAAATAATCATAACAACCAATTGAATATTCAGTGCCATATAATAAAAATTATAATAGCTACCATTTATTGAGCATTGATTCCATACCAGACACTGTGCTAAGCCCTTAATGTGCATCTCACTTAATCCTTAGAATAAGCCTTTGTAGTAGGTGTTATGACCATTTTATGGATATGGAAACTGAGGCTTGGAGAGGTGTTACTCAAGGTCTTACTGAGGCTTACTCAAGGTCAGAGAGTTGGTACATGGTAGATATACAAATCTCATAAAATTGATCAAGGAACTGGTCTTTAGCCAAAAGATATTTACCTTGAAGAAGCTTTTTTTTTTTTTAACCTTAGAAACAGAACGAAGCCTCTCAACATAATACCCAATTATCTGATAAATCTTTTTTTAAATTTTTTAACCTTTATTATTTTTGAGAAACAGGGGCAGGGCATGCATGGGGAAGGGGCAGAGAGAGAGAGGGAGACACAGAATCCGAAGCAGGCTCCAGGCTCTGAGCCCCAAAGTGGGGCTTGAACTCACAGACTGTGAATCATGACCTGAGCCGAAGTTGGACGCTTGCCTGAACACCTCCAGCACCTGGCACTGAGTTATATACTTACATAGCAGGCATCACCAGTGCATGTTTGTTGGGCATCCTGGCCATTGTTATCCCAAACCACCAAATGCCTACTCCTCTGTGGTGACAGATAAAGTTGTATTCCCCCCAAAAAGCAAGAAAACAGAATCGATAGGGCTGGGGGAACCTCTGTAGAAGTGATCACTGGTGGAGGTGAGTCGCTCCACTTGTGTAGCAAAACGGAAATCCAGATTTTCCAAAAGCCAGAGTAGATTTTCAAGAGTGGTTTTCAAAATTATTTTACATGGAGACCTTAACTAGCCAGCTGTTTTTCTGCATCTAAAATAGTGTTTGATTTACCCAGAAGTTTATTATGCACAATTTTTTGAGGACATTTCTATGTAAAGCTGGGTCCATATGTATAAAACAAAAATTCCACTATCATTGTGATAGGGAGCACACAGATTATTTTAATGCAAGATTATTATGCTAGAACAGAACTATGGGTGTTGGGAAACACCATTGTCATTATGAAGACAAAATGAGGGAGGTTTCTGAAGCATCAAAGAGGCAGCTTATTGTTTTCCACAAGGCGTGGGAGAATCCCAAAGCTCCTTGGAGTTACTACTGTATCTTCTGCTTTTCCTCAGAAGCAAACAAAGGGAGGAATATCTTTAATTCTTGGGGAAAAGAAGGGCAAGGGTGTTTTCCACACTCTTGTGATCCAGATATGTGTGCCTTAAGTTGAATCAGATGTTGACTAATAGCAAAAAGGAAAAGACTATTAAAGAGAAAACCAACGAGCTTAAACCTTTAAAGTTTTCGTATAAGATCTCTGATTTAGACTAGTTTCTTTATAGGTGTTAAACTTGCTATAAAGCCTCTCAAAGAAACATTTTGAAGATTCAAGAGAGTAGGTATATGATGATATTTCCCAAAGGTACGTTAAGGAAATAGTGGTGATGTTTCACTTCTGTAAAGAGCTGTCCCATTTACAGGCTTGGTACTCAAAGTGTGGCCCACGGATCAGTAGCATCTCATCTCCTGGGAACTTATTAGAAATGCAGCCCCTCAGCCCCACCTCAGACTTAGGAAATCAGCTTCTGTATGTTAACAAGGTCCCCTGTGATTCTCATGCACATTAGGGTTTGAGAAGCCTTGGTCTGCAAAGTACTTTTATGTGTATCACTCCCCTGCCAGCATAGCATGAACATAGGAGAAAGTGATAGTGACCTCACCACATGCAGGAATCACTTCCCCTGAGGTGAGGGAAATAATAATGATGGCAACAGCCATTCCTTAAGCCCCCGCTATACACCATTCACTCTGCATAGGTGATGAGACCCATTTACCCTCACCACACCTCATGAGGAAGGGATTATTAGCCTCATGTTACAGTTGAGGAAGACGAAGCTCAAGAGGGTAAGTGAGCCACCCAAGATCACACAGCCAAGAAACGCTAGAGCCTGAGCCTGCGTAGTTCCCTGATCTCAGAGCCCCTGCTCTTTGCAAGTGTTCGAGAACATGCTAGAATAAGAAGGAAATACTACAGCAGACTTCAGCCTTGGCTGCATTTTGGACTGCCTGGGGGACATTACAGAACACGGATGCCCACTCCACTGTCTTCGTGCGTTCGAGCTGCTAGAACAAAATACCACAGATGCGGTAGCTTAAAAACAGAAATTTACTGCTCTGGAGGATGGAACTGGGAGTTGAGGGGTGGGGCGCCTGGCTGGCTCAGTTGGTGGATCATGCGACTCTTGATCTCAGGGTTGTAAATTTGAGCCCCACATTGGGTGTAGAGATTACTTAAAAATAAAATCTTAAAAAAAAAAAGTCTGAGATGAGGGTGCCGGCACGGTTGGGTGTGGTTGGGTGATTTTCTCCCGGGTCATGGCAGAAGGGGCTGGGGATATCTCTGGAGCCTCTCTTATAAGGCACACCTCCCGTTCATGAGGGCTCCACCCTCATGACCTAATCATCTCCCAAAGGCCCACCTACTAATACCATCACCTTTGGAGGTTAGGGTTTCAATATATAAATATCACAGGAATATAAGCACTCAGACCATAGCACTCACCCTCAGAGGTTCTGATTTAATTGGTCTGCAGTCTGAGATTTTTAAAAGCTCCCCATATGACTCTACTGTGTCCTTCAAGGTTGAGACCCACTGATTTACAGACAGACTAAATGTCTGTTTGGCACTGTTGACAGTTCCTCCATCAGGAACAGCTCACCTGCCTCGGTTTACTTGTTGTATGAGTAGACTTTGAGGTGGCTGACAGAGCAGTGGCATAAATACCTAAAGCATTTCATGCATTGTTAAACACAACAATCGCATTGTGTCCAGGGAAAGAAAAATTGACTGCGTCCATCGAGATACAGCTAAATGTCTAAAGGCAGATAGATACCTTCTGTTATTTTTATGATGAGCACAGTTCTCTTATCTTACTCCTTACACAGCCTGGCCCTCAGCTCCAATCACCCTTACTTAAAATCTGGTAAGTCTGCAAGTGGGTCTCAAGTATTAGGCACGGAAATGTTTAAAAGGGCAAAATTCTAATCCTCCATCATTTGGTGATGGGATCTGGCTATGTGCTTTATATAAGTATTTCATTTAGTCCCCACCTTACCCCGCTTCTCAGGTGAGCAAACCGAGGTTCAGAGAAAGTAAACAATTTGCTGGAGCTTCGATTCAACTCAAAATAATGTCAAACAGCCCATGTGGTATTCTCTCTGCCACACTTTTTAATAAGAAGGAGAGTCTAATGCTACAGAGTCTATCCCTGGGAATTCAGGTTAGTTCAACAAAGACTTTTGGTGGCTCTGATGTGAGCCAGACACTGAACTCTAAGAATGAAGAAGGTAAGGTCATCTGACTCACAGAGCTCACAGTCTCGAAGGGTAGGCAAACGGCTAGAGCAGCAAAGCCCAATAGATAATGGGAGCCACATTTGTAATTTAAATGTGAGTCACATTTTTAAAAGGTAAAAAAAAAAAGTGAGATTCATTTTAATAATACATTTTACTTAACAATATATTAGGGGCGCCTGGGTGGCTCAATGAGTTAAGCATCCAACTCTTGATCTTGCTACCATTTTCTACTTTAAAAGGTATTTAAAATCCCCACATTGGGAAAGGTGTAATGCTGTGTTCCTTAGGCTGTTCTCTCTACACTCAGCGAAATAATACAGTTATGCTTCTTAGAGACCCTCAGCTGTAGATGCTCTCATATATCAAAATTTCAGCAAAATGACTGATTCCAACTTCGACAGACTGTTTGTCAGCCCAGCCTAGAGAAAAGTTACCTGTGTCTCCCAGGCCTGGTGACCCCTTGGTTCCTCGTGTCAGTAACATGTGTTTTTAATAGGGCTTAACTTTGTAATGATTATAGTCATATCAAACTTTTTAAGAATCTATCTGAACAATAGATGTTTTACTTCATTAGAATATTTTTAAAAACTGGCTAGATCACAAACTGTTCTATAGAATCCCTCTTCTGGGAGATGTGGGTAAAAGCTATCGTTCTGTGATGAAATAATTTGGGATAGTAGATCCCCCTCCAGGAAATTCATCCTGCAGATATTAGCGTCTGAAAGGCGCTGAGAAGTCCTACATTAACTTCATTTAATCCAGTGCTTCGTATACAGTCGACCACAGAAGACACATGTTTCTCAGGACATCTGTTGGCCTCTCATGGGACACAGCTGCTCTGTGGAGCAAGGTATGGAAAACACAAAACTAGATGATTACTTTGCTATGACCCTGTATTTACATAATGGCAGCCCTTCCCACTAGAAGGGTAAGGCATAGACCTTTCCATTTTCGATCTACATTTATATAGTACAGACTAGAGAGTGACTCTAAAGGCCAACAGATCTCAAGAACTACCATTATTTTTGTGGAGATATTGTCTTTGCACCTGCTTAGATTGGAGTCACTCTGTATTTGAATGAACTGTTGTAGAAATCAGGACATGAAGAGGAATAGGGAACATGGATTAACCTCACATACCAGGAGAGGCTGGAACTCCTGCCCAACGTTGGGTTACAAGACACTGGAAGCCCATAGTACCCTATCATCCAGCCAACTATAGTTACATTTGTGATTTTGATCAACTTGCATGATATGTCCAGCCTAATAATTAGATTAAATAATTTCACAATTAGATTACATTAAGGAAAGACCATGCTTATTCCTTGGGGAAACGATGCTTGTCCTTCACTGGCAACACCTGGCAGCTTGTCGTTTAGGAACTGTTATCAGGATGGGTTGTTCATTACTTCAGAAACTGGGAGACTCTGGTCAGTGTAGAAACCACTCAATGGTACCGTGAATCATTTCACATCTGCCTGTCCGGAGAGCCAGATTCACTCTCTCCTTTCCTCTCCAGTCCGCTCTAGGACAAAGTATTCTCTCTTGCTTTGTGTGTTGCTTTCTGCCTCAGGGATGCAGTGTCTTTCAGTAACAGACAATGTAGTGACTTTGCTGCTTTTTAATTTCCATTTCCCCAGACCCTTTAAGAATTGTAGATGGGTACGTGTAGTCTCTAAGCCCCAAGTGTGGTATTTTTTTTTCACCTAATTTATGCAGATGCCTCATAAGAGAAAACTCATCCTTTTGTTTCTTACCCAGTTTTTTGTAATGAGCTATGCAACATTTAAAAAAAATTTAATGGATTGGTATGTTTAAAGTATTTGTGTATTACTTATGAATTCATTTTTATGCCAAATAAATTTCATTAATGATTGTTTTAAAAAATCACCATTAAGCCAATTAACATGTCTTAATGATTGGTGATAATCATTTATTCAAACAGACCTTTTTGAACTATTGCAGATAAGCCCATATTAAAAATATTTTTTTAATGTTTTTATTTATTTTTGAGACAGAGAAAGAGCATGAGCAGGGGAGGGGCAGAGAGAGAGGGAGACACAGAATTGGAAGCAGGCTCCAGGCTCTGAGCTGTCAGCACAGAGCCTGACATGGGGCTTGAACTCACCGTGAGATCATGACCTGAGCTGAAGTCGGACGCTTAACTGACTGAGCCACCCGGGCACCCCCAGATAAGCCCATATTAAAAGGAAATACAAATCCTCCCCATAGGCTAACACAGTATTGATCTGTACTATTTTGCATTACCAAAGTTCAAGGTGTGAAAGCACTTTTTTAAATATCTATTTATTTTGAGAGAGAGAGAGACAGAGACAGAGAGAGAGAGAGACAGAGAGAGAGAAAGTGGGGGAGGGACAGGGAAAGAGGGAGAGAGAAAGAATCCCAAGCAAGCTCCATATTGTCAGCACAGAGCTGGACACAGAGCTGGCTCGAATCTACAAACCACAAGAGTATGTACCTGAGCCAAAATCAAGAGTCTGATGCTTAACTGACTGAGCCACCCAGGTGCCCTATGAAAGCATTTTTTATTCTTTTGTCCCCCACTTTAGAAGAGACTTGAGCAGGAGATCAGGTCATGATCTTGGAGTCCGTGGGTTCGAGCCCATGTCGGGCTCTGTGCTGACAGCTCAGAGCCTGGAGCCTGCTTCAGAATCTGTGTCTCCCTCTCTCTGTCCATCCCCCCCACACTCTGTCTCTCTCAAAAATAAATAAACATAAAAAATTTTTTTTAAATTAAAAAAAAAGAGAGAGAGAGACTTGGGCAGCATCAGTGTGCATCAGGACGGGCACCTGGCAGTGCTTGGAGGCTCTGTGTTTTGTTTGCAGGCATCTTCATTCCCATACTACCCTGTGTTGTGATCGTGCTTCCCCATCCAGGTTGTGAGCAGGCATCTCGTGTTCATCATCTCTTATCCCTGAGACCCACTGTGGCACTACGGTAAATGTTTGCCGAAAGAACGATAAAGGCAGTTTAGCGAATTATGTCCAGGCCAACAGAGATTAATAAATCAAGTTATTTTGCACTCTGGAGGGCTCTCAGGACCCGAGCCTAAAGAGATGAGATAGGAAACAGGTACATACTAACCGTCACCAGCTGTCTGACTTTGAGTAGGTTGCTCCCCTTCTTTGTACTTCAATTTCTCCATCTGGAAAATGAATGATTAATAACCTTGCATCCCTCCGAGTAATACTATAAAGATAAAGGGAAGACAGAGATGAGAGCATAGTGAGCTCTTTGGAGGCAAGATCTATGTAACACTCAGTCATCATAATTGCCACTGTTATTATTTCTCTAGGGTGTGCAATGTATTCAGTTCACTCCTTTGAAGAACACAGAGGAGAGCTAGCTGGGGTGGAGGGTTCACACTGTGAGACGTGGAAGGTGAGGCTGGATATGCATTTTAGAATCCATCCAGTTTCGGATCTGTCTTCTCAGTATTAGAGAACCTGCAGGACTTTGTCCTAAAGGATCACCTTCCCCCACCCCCATGGCAAGTTGATGAAATGAAAACCTGACACAACTGAAGACCCATGACTTTATCTCAGGTGAGCAATCTAGAGATGATTTAGAAGCCACTAAGCATAGGTAGTGCTTTCCCCCCAATTTCCCATTTTCTACCTGCATATCCTGCCCACAGAAGCATTGGTTTATTGCCCTGGTACCATTAAATGCTATCAAACATAATGGTTAAGAGCTTGAACTTTAGGGATGCCTGGATGGCTCAGTTTGTTAAGCAGCCAGCTCTTGATTTCGGCTCAGGTCATGCTCTCACGGTTCAGGCTCCTTGCTGACAGTGTGGAGCCTGCTTGGGATTCTCTCTCCCTCTCTCGCTGCCCTCCCCCCACTCAAAACAAATAAATAAACTTAAAAGAAAAAAGAGCTTGGACTTTAGAATCAGACTGCCCGAGTTCAAATCCCAGCTTGTTACTTTCTCATTGTATGACCTTGAGCAGAAATTCCTTAACCTCTCTGACTCATCTGGAATGTGAGGATAATTATAGTACTCAACTCATATGCTCTTGTGAAAATTACATCAACACATATAAAATACTTAGAATGGTGCCTGGCACATAGTAAGTTCTCAGTAATTTTAGCTCTTTAAGTGGCTATTACTGTATACCAGGATTGCTCCAGACACTGTATTTATCATCCTTCTGTCATCTAACTATAGATCCGAGACCAGGATTTGGCCAGCGCCCAAGCACATGGAGAATGGGGCCAAATCCCATTGGAGCACAAACCACGTACTTTATTTACGAGTAAATATTAGATACAGCTTGCCTTATTTGAAGGTCAGACAGAAAAAAAAATAGAGATAAATGAAAAATTTCTAAAGAATAAGACAGAGGCAACCTTGATTTTCAGAAGGTAAGTAGAGCTTTAAAAATTGTCTACTGTAGGAACTAAGAGAAAAGTTTATACCAGTTTGGTATCCTTGGTAGATGCAAAAAGACACAAAACAGGATAGGAAATCATAAGGAGAACACAGGTTGATATGGGGGACAAGGAGCAGCTGGAAAAGAAGACGGGTTATAGAAGGAAGAATTGCAGGGGTTCCTGGGTAGCTCAGTCAGTTACACCTCTGACTTGGTTTCCGCTCTGGTCATGATCTCATAACTTGTGGGATCGAGCCCCTGCATCAGGCTCTGTGCTGACAGTGTGGAGCCTGCTTGGGATTCTCTACCTACCTCTTTCCCTGCCCTTCCTCCCTCAAAATAAATAAATAAACGTTTTTTAAAAAAAGAAGGAAGAATTGCAAGGAACCTAGCCATATAAAACCCATAATAAAGGTGGAACTGGGCATAACGGATATAGTGGGAAACCTAATCAGTGAAGTGGAATATTCTAGCTCTGCTAGAATACAGAGACAAAGACAAGAATTAGGAGATATTAGCATAGGACTTGAGGGTCTTCTTTTTCCCATCTTGCTCCCACATTGTAGTTGGTTGATGTCTACCAAGAGAAGTTTGAACCTGCCACGTTCCTGTCAACTGCCCTTCTTTGGCTCCTTGACCGATACCAGAAAATGTGTTTCTTTTGCCACATCCTTCACCCCAGGTCTCGAATGGAGTCTCTTGTACAGTATGATATCCCTGAAAGCCATAATTGATATACTTCTGGCCCAGCACCTGGTTGAGCATCCAACTCTTGATTTTGGCTCAGGTCATGACCACATGGTTCATGAGATCAAGCTCTGCACTGAGCATGAAGCCTGTTTGGGATTCTCTCTTGCTCTCTCTCTCTCTCTCTCTCTCTCCCCCTCCCTCCCTCCCTCCCTCCCTCTCTCCCTCTCCCCCTCCCTCCCTCCCTCCCTCTCTCCCTCTCCTTATCTCTCTCCCCCCTGCCATGCCCCTCTCCCCTGCTCATGCTCACTCAATTCTAAGTAAAAAAAAAAAAAAAAAAAAAAAAAATCATAGTTACTTTTACATTGTCAAAACACTGTCAGAAGGGTTACTGAACTGAAAGCATTCTTTTATTCTACAAAGCAGAGCTTAGAGAAATGGTCATTTTCATTACCAAGAAATGAGAAATGATGATTGTCTACATCCTTTAAATTCATATCAAATGACCTAATTTTATTTTTTTTTTAATTTTTTTTAACGTTTATTTGTTTTTGAGACAGAGAGAGACAGAGCATGAACGGGGGAGGGCCAGAGAGAGAGGGAGACACAGAATCTGAAGCAGCCTCCAGGCTCTAAGCTGTCAGCACAGAGCCCGACACGGGGCTGGAACTCACAGAGCGGGAGATCATGACCTGAGCCAAAGTTGGACACTTAACCAACTGAGCCACCCAGGCGCCCCGTCAAATGACCTAATTTTAGACAAAGACCTGTTGGCAGATACCTGTCATCAAAATTCTTTTTATTACTATCTTCCTTTAAGGAAGGACCTGGCTTTGTTTTCATTATCTTTAAAAATCAGCACATGTAATATGATCTTGATAATATAACCAAAACAATGGAAACCAACACCAAAACAGATTGTCAGGAACCATACTAGAATGTTAGCAATGATTATTTCAGACAGTCACCAAGTAGGAGAGAGCTCTTCTGTATTTCATATTTCTGACATTGAATATGGTAACAGTAATCCCTTGGCTAAGAAATAGGAAATCTTATTTAAATGCCTGAAGCCAACAGGGGCTTATTTTTCTCACAACACAGTGTGAGGTATCTGACATTGGTTCAGAGGGTAAGAATAACAGGGACTATTACTCTGCAACTAATTCTTTTGGCCTTTTACTCAGGCTAGTACCTTATGCTTCATGGTCACATGGTGGCTGCTGAAGTTCCAGGCATCATGACTTGTTCAAGTCAGCAGAAGC
Organism: Panthera pardus; assembly: GCF_024362965.1. Taxonomy (NCBI): domain Eukaryota; kingdom Metazoa; phylum Chordata; class Mammalia; order Carnivora; family Felidae; genus Panthera; species Panthera pardus. Next base: position 18,617,130 of record NW_026526710.1, read on the forward strand.
AAGAGATGCTGAGCCAATTGCTTCAGTATCCTTTTATTTATTTCAGAGAAGCGATTGCTTTTCTAAAATGCCAGGACACTCCTGATTTTGTCTACTGACCATGATAGTGTCTCCCTAACTGCAAGGGAGACTGGGAAAGCTTTCCAGCCCCACAGCCAGGGACAGCTAGGGGAAGCAGGAAGATGAAAATGAGTGTTGGCTGAGCCAAACTTTGCTGTCTTCTGGAAGCCTTTTTTTGACATGTATTATTTGTATAATTGAAAAAAAATACTTGAGATTATTATGTTCAATTTTGATCATTATGGAATCCCAGTAATGTAAAAATATTCACACCAAAAGGACAAAAAGAAAGCCACAGAAGCTTTAAAATTGTCTGCTCTGGCTCTTGACACTAATTGTATTCTGCATTAATGTTCCTGTATATAATCAGAGGAGAAGAGGTTAGGTGGTTCTTTTATTTATATGTAGGTGGAAGAAGTGGTTGGCCAGAGGTAAGAGTGTAGATGGACAGCTGACTGATCTGGCCAGATGGACAGACAGGGACCCACCCCTTCCTAACGTAGCAAGGTTGAGATATGTTAAGAACTAACAAATGTTCTGGGAAGCCCGAGTTCCGGTGGTTTCTACAGGTTCCCCTTATCTCGTGAGTCTACAACTTGAATAAAAGAGGTAAATGGGACTTCAGATTTAAAGCGGTTCACAAGAGCTTTCTAGTACATGTTTAAATATCATCTCTGTGCTATGCATGAATGAGCCAGCCTCAGGAGCCTCTAATTTCCTAAGTAAATCCCTCTCAATTAAGCAGAAAGAGAAGGAAAACTGAAAGCAGTAAATGGATTCACAGTTTTAATCCCATCTTGCTCTTTTCCATGTTTTTGAAATTGCCCTCACCAAAAGCCCATGTACTAATAGAAAAATGAGCAGAATATATGAATCACTTGTTTTGATAGCATTATGCTTAATCTAGCTAGAACACTTCACACAATCATAGAGTTTGAGTTTTCTACCCAGTGTGAATTTTTAAAATGAAGCCTTTCAGACCCGATTGCCTTGGGAAAGCAGATTTTATAATTTGCTCTCCAGCCTGGCTGGAAAATCCATCTGTCTTTGCAATTGAATTTGCAAAGTGAAATCATTTTTGAAGGGCTGTTCTTTTGGCCAGCTCTTCTGCTGCTCCTCCCTTTCCCTGTCTGTTTCCAGGGCTCCCTGTTGGTCTGGGCACACTGTGCCATCTTCTTGTCCTCTCTGGGCTGAGGGAATGGCGCATTCCTGGGGGATGGGCTTTGTCCTCACCCCAGATTGCACAGCTGAATTCTGCAGCACTTGCTGCCTCAGACTCTCAGAGGGGCAAAATAATTCAGGGGGAAGGTGCTGGGCGGGGGTAGGGGGAGGCATTGAGCCTGGGTTCAGGTCCTAGCTCTGTAACTTAGCGGCCCTGTGGCTTTTGTGAGTGTCTTCGAAAGCAGAACCCCTCCCCCCCCCAACCCTGCCTTTGTTCTAGAGTCAAAGAAGTTAATGGAGGCCCAAGGACTTTGAAAACTGACAAGTGCCATGAAGTGTTTCATTGGATTCTGCTCAACAATTCAACAAACAGCTTTGGAAACATTGAGTTTTAGGTTACTTGAGGTCCATCCAGTAGACAGATTTAGGAGACTAACATTTCAGAGAGAAGTCCGAGCTGGAAATGCATCTTTGGGAGCCCACACAGTTGGTTCTTGGTGTCAGGAATTGAATCAGATCACAAAGGAGAGTTTTGTGTATTATTGTCACTATTATTAGTGCTACTACTATTTTTATGATTTAGGAAGGTTCCCCTCTCCCTTATTAGTTATCATAATGAAATTGGAAAGAAGCCCCGTTATAGGTGTCTTTTTTTTTTAATTTTTAATGTTTTTATTTAAATATCTCTACACCCAATGTGGGGCTTGAACTCATGACTCTGAGATCAGGAGTCAACACACTCTTCCAACTCAGGCAGCCAGGCACCCCTGTAGGTATCTTTTAATTTATCTTCCTAGTGAATTATATTTCATGGGTAAGAAACTGGTGAAGGCAGTCAGTCAGTAAGCCGGATTTTGACATTAAGATTCATCCAGTAAGCCAGATTTTAGAATTAAGGTTCCTAGTTTCTCAGTGTTTTGCTTAAATTATTGGATGCCAGCCAAAATACTTCCCAAATAATTAATTTTGATGATTTATTTTAACAACTTCAGCTGGATGACAGGACAGAAGTTGTCTTTTTTTGTTTTTTGTTTTTCTTTCAGATTATTAATTAGTGCCAGGGTATAAAATCACCTCAGAGTATCCAGTGTTGCTCACTGTGGTGTATTGACATTTGAGGGTGTGATGTTCTTTATTGTGCAGGACTTCTCCCACGTGGTGCAGGCTGTCTGGTCCCTCTGGCCCCACCCCCAACCCGACAGTGTGGGCTCCCAGATATTGTGACAACCGAAAATGCCCCATCTCATTTTCAAATGTCCTTGGGGGTGGGAGGAGTCTCCTCTCCTATATGCACAGACTGAGACTCTTAAGGAAATGGGCCCCATTCTCATGTCACATGCAGAGCTTGGCTATAATATTCTCAAGAGCCCATAACTTTGTGTTCTTCTTGGTTGAGAGAAGCTGTTATCAACTTCCCTTTGGTGTGCTTGCTTTGAAAATAAGATGGCATCTAAGACTTAGAGCGAATTACACTCTACAGTAAAATAATGGTGTAGGGAGTGGCATATTTTGATTTTGTTATTTGTAATATCGAGGACGGGGGTAACTGAAGCTGTTTGAAATAATATCAGCCCCTGGAAAATGGAGTATTACACCTTGGCACTTCACTGTTTTATTTGATCTTCATAATCATCATCTGAGAGAGGTGAAAACAGGAGGCCAGGAAAAGTAGTTACTTTCCTAAGGGCACGAGACAGTGTTAGCCTCTACAGGCTAACATGGTTGTTATTATTAGAATTTCATATCTAAGTGAGAACTTCCTTGTGGCCAAAGCCAAAAGAGAAACACATGATTCTTATGAACCCAAAAGATGGGAGCATAGAATTCCTCAGGAAAGCTGAATTCTAAAAGAAATTTCTGGAGACATTTTTATATATGGGATTATGGTAACAAAGTTTATAGTATAGCTAAAATTTTAGCAGCAAAGATTATAATAGATTTCAGTGTGCTTTTTCTAATAACAAATTTGAAGAAAAAATCAACTAAGCCTAGGGTGTTAAGATTAAACCTCAATTCGCTGAAGCCTGTTCAGTGTGGGTTCACAGTCATTTGTTCAAGTTATAGATGTCAGTGGTCTCGCTTGATTCAGGGCTAGAGTTCAGGACATCCAGAGGAATGGATGACTCAGAATCCCTTCAGGAAACTTCTGTTAGTAGGTGTCTTTCCCCTGACACGGACAGTTTGAAACTGTAGGTTATGACAAGGGCTTGGAGGGTTGATATCGGATGGTACGTCCATGAGGATGTGCTAGGGTCTGGTGCAGTAACAACAGCCCACAGATCTCAGTGGTCCAAAACAACAGAGTATTCTGTTCACACCCAGGCTACCACAGGTTCATGTAACGCTCGGATACTCCTCACGACTCCGGGCCTGGCCACGGCTCCATCTTCCAATAGCAGCAGCGCCATCTGGAACGCGCAGCTTCGGCAGGCAGGCAGGCAGGGGAAGAGAGAGCACGGAATATCGTACTCCAGCTCTTAAGTGCTTCTGTCTGGAAGGAACACATCGCTTCCACTCACATCCCATTGGGCAAAACAAGTCCCTTGGCCATGCCTGAGTTCTTCTGAGTAGGAAATACACATCTGCGTATAGAAGAGAACCAGAGGAGGGAACATTATAGAGTCAACCCCAGATGAGGGGAGAAAGGCAGTTCAAACCAAGCAAATGCGATGGGAAAGTCAGGCATACCAGGTAGGGTGGGACTGAGCCACAGGGCCAGTGGGGCTGCTGCTTTGGCTGGTGTACCATACTTAAGGAGCACGGGGCGGGAACGGCTGGGTTGGTACCGGGTCCGCGCAAAGTCTGTAAATGCCATTGTCACTGGTGTGCCCTCTACTCTGCAGGCCAGAGGGACTCTGCAGGTGCTCCCGGGAGGTGGGACTGGCCCAGTTTTCTATGGCTCAGCTCAAGGGAGAAGCAGAACCAGTTATCTCTGCATTTCAGTGATTGAACCCCAGACCTTGAAACAAAAGAAATGTTTGTTTCGTATTGAAACGAACTCCCTGTAACATTCTCTGCATTGTTAACTTATGAGGGTGCTTCCCTCCTCTTATTGTGATTCAGAATGAAAACCAGGCACACTTTGCCTTCTCCAAACAGTGACTAATGGCGGGGCTGCGCCAGGCAGGCCCAGCGTATTTTTCACTCTGCTCCGGGCTTCCTACCAAGTTCTCTCACAGTGGCCGGGCCACAGCCGTTAGGGATGACTGTGCCTAGCACTTCCTACCTCATCATCCATCTCCGGAGCACCCCTCTCCAGCCACCTCCTTTTTAATAGGTTTAATTATTACTTCCCCTACTTCATGGTACAATTAATCTTCCCCACTGCCTCAGGATTTACAGCCGTACAGGCCCCGGGAATTTCCGAGCTGTTCACCTGCAGTCTTGGTTTTAACTCTCTGAGGGAAGTAGGAAGTGGGGCCATGTATGAAGGCAGTGAAATAAGTGTGGGCTCCAGTGGACTCCGGGCTGGCTTCTTGTCACTGTCATTCAGCACACGCCCTTGGGATGGTGGCAAGAGGGGGTGACAGAGGAACTAAACTGTGCCTCTGTTCAGCCTAAGGAGAGCCTTGGGGGCCAGGGGTTGAGCAAATAGGGCCTCTCTGTTTCTCTTTCAGCAGCATTGTATTTCCTGCAAGTTTGGTTGTCAGATGAATGAATTCTGAGGATCTAACGCACAAGGCGGTGGCTGTAGTTAGTCATATCTATTGTAGCTAAGAGAATAATAGATCTTTAGGTATTCACACCGCAAAAAAAGGTGATGGATGTGTTAATTAACTTGATTGTGGTAATCATTTCACAGTGAATACGCATATCAAATCATCACATTCTATCCTTTAAATATATACAGTTTTGTCAATTATACCTCAGGAAAGCGGGGTTAGAAAAAGACAGTTTTCAGTGGAGTCTGTCTGTGGGAGGGAGAGGTGGCGTATGAGGGATTTCCTCAACCTTATTATAGTGGGCTCCTCAGAACTGAAACAGAAGGGGAGGGCAGTTGGCACCTGGGACAGAAGTGCCACTGAACTCAGTGTCACAGAAGACATCCCCAATTGCTGCTGAAGCAAAAGAAGATAACAGGCCCTTAACTTCACTTACCCTTTGGAGGAACAGGAAGAGCCTGGTGGGTTGCATAGAAAAGGTAGACAGATGTAATTAAGATAAATGATGGCAGAAGAGACTCGTGGTGGCCCAAGAGTTCTCCAGAGGTGACGCCCCCACGAATGATTACATCTGCCTACTCCTCCTGCATTCCTACACCTCTTAGGATTTCCTGTTCTCTGATGTACACCTCTCTGCTTTAGATACGGATTTAGCCAGACCAGCAATTTGTTCTTTTATAGCTGCCACAAGATTGGTTTGCCACAACAGAATCCTAACATTAATGTAGAACGAGTGGGTCCAAAATCATGACCGCCTTTCACTGGAAGGCATTCCAGCTTCATTCCAGAAGGGCAACGGGTGAGAGAACACAGACTCCTGAGTCAGAAGAACCTAAGTCCCAGTATCAGGCCTGTCACTTGGAGCTCTACAGGCCCAAGTGAGTTCTTGAAACTTCTCTGAGACCACAATAGTGACCTCACAGGTTTGTTTTGAAGCATGAAGGAGATTGTCAAGTAGAGGGCCAGGCACTGGTTTTCAGAAGAGCTTACCTACCAGGAACATGCTTGTGGCTAAAATCACCTGAGAAGTTAATTTCGAAATTAAGTGCATGTAAAGATTTCTGTACCTTTGCTGTCCTCCAATGGCAAAAATAATGGGCTGGTCTCCAGGCTCATAAATAGTAACCTGAAAATGAGATAAAACATCCAGTTGGTTGCATTTCCAACACAGAGCACTTTGCTCTCGTGCCTTCGGTTCCAGCCATCTGTTTACTAGGCAGCTCTGTCCCCTCCTCCCCACTCCAAGCCTGGGGACATTTTAGGTACACTGTGGGTAAACTCTGTGTGGAGGCTTGAGAGGGAGAGGATTCAGGGAGCCAAATGAGCTGGAATAATGGGTGCCGATCTTTTGAAATTCAAGGTAAAACTCAATATTGTGAGCATAAATAAATCACAGCGGCAAGACAAGGCACTGTGTTTTCTCAGTCCTCTCAGCCCAGAGAAGGGATATGGAGGCTGGTATACCCATACACGCTGGTGACCAGCTGATTTCTTTCTCGCGAGGTCCCAAAGACAGAAAAAATGAACTTGAATATCCACATCAGGACTTAGCTATGGGGAAGTTTCCTGACCCAAAAGGAACTACAGAAGGATGTGCCAGCACGGATCTCTCTGAACGTCTTGATTACTTGGCTTATCTTTCTGTTATGGAACTTGTCACACCCCCACACACACTCCCACACATGGTAGAGGGGATGGTATAATGAACCCCCACGTACCCATAGCCCAGTTATCACCATTTTGCTAATCTGCTTTCATCTATTTTCATAAATGCACCCACACCCACCCACCCACACGTGCTCACTTCTCTCCCCTCCTGGAGTGTTTTTAAAGCATACCACAGCCACTATGTCGTCTCATCTGTGAATACTTCTAGATGTATTTCTAACAGAGGAGAACTTCTTAGCACAGCTGCTGTCCCATGTACCCCCCCTCCCACCCAGGAGACTGATAACAGTTCCTTTATGCCTCCTGTTTGGAAGCAGATGGGCTGGTACAGCTGAGGGCCCGTGCACCTAGAGTCCCTCCCTCCACTCTGCCATGGCCTCACTTCCTCTCACTGGGCCTGGGTCACGTCACTCATAACGTCAGCCTGAGGGAGAGCCTCTTCCGGCTCCCCCAGCTCACCATTTCCCTTGAGAATAGCTGGGGCTTTAGCTAGGCTGCGACAGATCCCACCCCGCTGGAAAGCAGTGGGAGAGAACAGATGAGCTCTTAAAGCCCCACTTGGATCACATACTATTCATAAGTAGAGCAATCATATTTTCAGTAAGTGAGAGGAGCACCTCCATTGTTTGTGGAGGCAGGCTGAGGCCCTGCTTCCAGAGAATTCACAAGAGAAAAGGCAGCCAGATGGAAGTCACTGCTGAAATGCTAAATGTTCTAACCGCAGTAGAAATTCTGCTTAGCTCATCCCATACCCCTTGGTCTTAGCTGGTCATGGCTAATCATACAAAGCAGACTGTATTGAGCATTTACTATGTCCCAGGCCCTTGTGCTGGCTTGTCTTAAGTATCATCTCCTGGGGCCTCCCAACAGCTTTTGAAGTAAGTATTCTTAATCCCAGGCAGTGACCATTCCTGATGCCAAGGCAGAGGCCTACCGTGGTGATGTATAAATCCATACGCATGTGTCCTTTCTCCACGTGCCCTTGTAGGAACGCGGCTTTGTGAGGATCTTCTGCCCCACTAATCTTCATTTAATCCCCCTCCCCTGCAGCACGTTGTCACCTAGCACACCCCTGCTGACAGGCTCTCTGTAAGTCTTCATCTGAGTGACGGCCCTGGAAAATCAAGCTGTGGTCTCGAAAGGGAAGGAGGATCTGCAGATTATCTCCTCAGCATGTGCAGTCACTCTGCTGGCAGTTCTCAGGGCCGCTTTTATGTTGCCTCAACAAAGAGAACGGCTGCCAAGAGTGTGTAATGTTCTGTTCAGAATTCTCCAGGCTGGCAGAGGCTGCGACAGTAGAGACACAGGGCAAGATGAAAAAGTTCCCATTTCAGCCAGGCCCATCGCCTCTTACCCTCACCCATGTCCAGAAGTCTGTTTTTGAGAATCTTCCGATGATTCTCTATAGAGCCTTGGAAGTGGCAGACGAGGAAGAAGGGGAGGAGGAAGGGGAGTGCGCAGGCGAGCTGGCTGGGGGTCAGATCATTTTGCCATCACCAGCAGGCAGTTTCTTTCACAACTCATTGAACCCTGGGTAGCCATTATCATCCCAACTGCTCCCTATTAACTAGGCCAGACTCTTGAGGCCATGCGAGGAAACAGAGAATTCCTTTCCTTTCTGTCTCTGTCTAAATACCGCCGGTACTGCGTTCAGACAGCACGCTGCAGGTCACAAAGCTTATTGATACACACTCTTATGATTCTCATACCATTTCTCTGAGATGGTGTAACCTGACCTAAATAAGAAAACAAAAATACCAAAAAGTTTTTAGTTAGGAAAGAAAGGGAAAGGAAGGGAGGGAGGGAGGGAGGGAGGGAGGAAGGAAGGAAGGAAGGAAGGAAGGAAGGAAGGAAGGAGGAAGGAGGAAGGAAGGTTGGTTCAGAGATATCAGTTGACTATTTCAAAGGTACCCAGCCAAATAAGATGGGAGCCATTCCCATTGTGCTTTAAAACACAACTGCTGACTTCAAGTTCTGTGCCTTTTCCATGGTCATGTGCCTTCCAGACACTTAGCCAATTTCCTGGAGGATGGTGTATGGGGGGACTAGCAAGGGAGACCTGTGTCCTTGGTGGCAGGGAGCATGCAAAACACTCAAGCTTCCTCCACTGCCTCCATTGCCTTCTCTGAAGGGCTCACATGGCTTAACATCTTAACATCATCTTGGAAACCTACTAATGATCATATTGGCTTTAAAAACCATTGCAAAGAAATCTAAAAGCTGTGGGGGAGGGGAGGGATCAATGCAAAGGCTTTGCTGTGGGAGCAAGTGCTCAGGGAAATGTGGGCACCCCTGCTGCCCTCCCCAGCTCTGACTCTGTTCCCACCCACGGACTCTTGTCTGGGCAGATATTTTCACTCTCATTTCAGAAACGCAGAAGCTGGGGACAGAGGGAGCAAATGATTCATATCCTTGAAGAATTCCCGGCAATTTGAAATCTAAAAAATTTTCTTTTTATGTAAAGGCAGTTTAGGGATACAGGCCAAAATCAGGTCTTTAGAACTGAAATGTTTGTCACTAAGAATTTTTCACCACTAATGGGGTTCTAGGTGATGCTAAGGTATTGCCTCTTGGTTAGCTTAGAGTTTCTAACCTTGAGACAGGTTCTGAAAAACTTGATCCTTCCAGCAAGGATACCGGTGACATCTCCAACCCAGGGAATGACCTGACCCAATCCCCAGGAGTATTACTTTGCTCGATGGATCAGAGCTTTAAAAATACTTTCAGTAATTTTTAAGCCAAGTGTTATGCATTCATCATAGGAAAAAAAAAAAACACTTAAAATACAGGTAAGCAAAATGAAAAAATACCTGCAATTTCACCACCCAGATTATTACTGTTAACATTTAAATAAATTCTATGCTGTATGTGTACATACAAATGTAAGCATGCATGTACACATTAATGTTTTTATTAAAATGTACTGTTTTGTGGCCATATATTCCATTAACATTGTAATTTTTCCATGTCGTTATATAATCTTCTACTTCACCATTTTCTTTTAAATTTTATTTTGGAGAGAGTGAATGGGGGAGAGGGGCAGAGAGAGAGAGAATGAGAATCTTAAGCAGGCTCCGCGCTCAGGGAAGAGCCCACCATGGGGCTTGATCCCACAACCCTGGGATCATGACCTGAGCCAAAATCAAGAGTCAGACAGACAAGGAGAGCCACCCAGGTGCCCCACCATTTTTTTTTTTAATTAAGTTTCATTTGTTCTAGGGCAAACTCAAAAGGGTTTTTTCCTACTTCACCATTAAAAAAAATTTTTTTAATGTTTATTTTTGAGAGAGAGAGAGAGAGAGAGAGAGAGAGAGAGAGAACGAATGGGGGAGGGGCAGAGAGAGAGGGAAACACAGAATCCAACGCAGGGTCCAGGCTCTGAGCTGTCAGTATGGAGCCCAACGCAGGGCTCAAACCCACAAACTTCAAGATCATGACCTGAGCTGAAGTCGGACACTTAACTGATAAGCCACCCAGGCACCCCCCCCACCTCCGTCACCATCTTTAATGGAACTATGTTATTCCATTATATAGAAGACCATGATTTACTGAGTTTTTTTTTTCCTAATAAAATTTATTGTCAAGTTAGCTAACATACATTATATACAATGTGCTCTTGGTTTGGGGGATAGATTGGGTTATTTTTAAATTGTGAAATATTTTACACTCATAAGAAAATGCACAGACTAATTAACCATAGTTTGTTTAATCTCTACCACCTTGAGGATTTCCTTTCCAGGAAGCCTATTTTCAGCCTAATTTCAGTTACTAATATTTGAATTTCAGTCTGCAGTTTATAGTGCCCTTGCACATACATTATTTCATTTGATCCTTACCACTGGCCTCTAAGATTGGCATCGAGATTATTATTTTCCTCACTTTATAGATGAACTATGAAAAGTCCAGAGAGGCTAAATGATTTATCCAGTATCCTGAGTCTAGTTAACATCAAAGAGCTGGCTGGGCCCAGGGGTACACGCAACTCCTATGGAGGGACAGACCTCTACCCCAGGCAGGAGAGGACGTTGGCCAGAAGGGCAGCCCTCATGCGCTCCTCTCTCCCCATCTCGCCTCAGCGTTTCTGATGTGTGCTGACATTATTTGTTTCCTGACTGTCCCCCTTATACACCCTGTGTGCTCTCTGAGGGCAGCCTTGTGTCTGGTTTCACTGTCTGCCCCCTCTGCCTACCACAAGGCTTAGCACGCAGTAAATCCCGGCCCAGCGCATGAGCGAGTGAATGAAATGTGTCACAGAGATAAGCAAATTGTGGGGGCTGCATTTTGACAACTTTCTTTCTCGGCGTGTCTATTTTCAGTTCAGATGTTTAACAAGAACCCAGCTTGGTGTTTTTGTGTTTTTGTACTTCTGCAGGTTTAGGTCGTCACTGAAAAAGTCACACACTAAGTCGTGGAAGAGTGTGTTCAAAGCCAAGGGCAAGGAGAAACCTGTTTGTGTACTAGATTCTCTCCATCTTTTCCAGTGCCCCCCCCCCCCCCACCACCACCTCACCCCAGGCCCCACTGGGATGAACCAGGCTCTGCTTAAAGGGGCCTGCCAAGTTACTTTGATGATATCCCTCCTTTGGAACTACTTTATATTTTTTGTATTGATGATCTATCCCATTTTGAACTGCTTGTAGAAACAATAGCTTAGCAGCTATAGCATAGTTTATGAGGGTTGTTTAAAGTGCTGTTATTATCGACTGTAAAAGCTATAGACAGAATTACAAGAAATTTTGGAACAAAAAAATCATTCAAATGCCATCACCTCACAAGGCGACAGTTTCCATTTTTGCATAATCCCCTCAAGGTCCTGTCCATGTGCGCACATTTATTTTCCTAGATGTTGTCACAGGGAGCGTGCGGCATTGTTTTCTGCTTTTTCCACTTATTAGCGGAAGAACCTTTTCCCCCCATTTTTCTACATAGACTTCATAATTATCTTTTAATGACTGCATAATCCTCTGTCGAGTTGATATACCAAAATGTACTTCCACAGCCCCCCAGTGTTGGCTGTTTCAGATGTTTCTGATTTCCCACTAATCTATAAATGCTGTAGTGAAGATTGTTATGTGAATAGCTTTTGCATTTGTCAAGTGATTTCCTGTGAATATATTCCCCAGAGTAGGATTGCGGGGTCTGAGCAGGACCGTGTTTGTGGCTCTTGTCATCGCGCTCCTGTACGGTCTTTTCTCCTTGATGTCCAGCCAGTGATGTGTTTACCAATTTCGGGGCAACCTCCTCAGTATAGGGTGGTTCCTAAGTTTTTTGTTTGCTAATTAAGTTGAAGGAAAATGGTATTGCAGGATGGCTTTATTTTGCATTTCTTTGATTATTAAAAGAAATTAGCATTTTCCCCTGTGGTTACTCTTTGTATTTCTTGGATGTGAGTTGTCTGCTCACACTTACTGTTCTTTTCCTGTTTCAGTAAATTGGGGTTTTGATTTTTTTTTTAATCAAACCAAGTGAAATCTTTATACACAATAGCTACTGGGTTTTGTCATGTACGTTTCACATATATTCCAGCATTGTGTTTGCCTTTAAATTTTAGATATTTATTTCGGTACAAAACTTCTTAATTTTGCAATCAAATGTGTCCTTTTTGTTTGTTATTTTGGTTTTCGGTTTTGTTTTCCTGTTGCTTCAAAGCTTAGAAAGCTATCTCCCCTCTGGAGAGCTGATAAATATTTAATGCTACCTTCTGTTACTTTAAATTCTCTAATTCATCTGCATTGTATTTGAGTATAAATTGAGTTGCGAATGACATTTTTTCCCCCAAATTGCTCATCAGTTATTCTAACCTCTTTCTATTCCTTTATTCTCTTTCTCAGGAATCATACACCAGATGAAAGGCGATTATGATACTGCACTGAAACTCCACAAGACCCACCTGTGCATCGCCCAGGAGCTGAGTGACTATGCTGCCCAGGGCCGTGCCTATGGGAACATGGGTAATGCCTACAGTGCTCTGGGCATGTACGACCAGGCTGTCAAGTACCACCGGCAGGAGCTGCAGATCTCCATGGAAGTGAATGACCGTGCCTCCCAGGCATCCACACATGGGAACCTGGCTGTGGCTTACCAGGCCCTGGGTGCCCATGACCGGGCCCTGCAACATTATCAGAACCACCTGAACATTGCTCGGGAGCTTCGTGACATCCAGAGCGAGGCCCGGGCCCTCAGCAACCTGGGCAACTTCCACTGCTCTCGGGGGGAGTATGTCCAGGCCGCCCCCTATTATGAACAGTACCTGCGTCTCACTCCTGACCTTCAAGACATGGAAGGAGAAGGGAAGGTCTGCCACAATCTCGGCTATGCCCATTACTGCCTTGGAAATTACCAGGAGGCGGTAAAGTACTATGAGCAGGATCTGGCGCTGGCCAAAGACCTTCACGACAAATTGAGCCAGGCGAAAGCTTACTGCAACTTGGGCCTAGCCTTCAAGGCTCTGCTGAACTTCAGCAAAGCTGAAGAGTGTCAAAAGTACCTACTGTCCCTTGCCCAGTCCCTGAATAATTCCCAGGCTAAATTTCGAGCCCTAGGGAACCTGGGTGATATATTCATCTGTAAAAAAGATATAAACGGTGCAATAAAATTCTATGAGCAGCAGCTGGGCTTAGCTCACCACGTAAAGGACAGAAGACTGGAAGCCAGTGCGTATGCAGCACTGGGCACGGCGTACCGCATGATCCAGAAATACGACAAGGCCTTGGGTTATCACACGCAAGAACTAGAGGTCTATCAGGAGCTGAGCGATTTGCCGGGGGAGTGCAGAGCTCACGGGCACCTGGCTGCTGTCTACATGGCCCTGGGGAAATACACAATGGCGTTCAAGTGTTACGAAGAGCAGCTGGATCTAGGGCAGAAGCTGAAGGACCCCAGTCTGGAAGCCCAGGTCTATGGCAACATGGGCATCACAAAGATGAACATGAATGTGATGGAAGAAGCCATCGGCTACTTCGAGCAGCAGCTGGCCATGCTGCAGCAGCTAAGTGGAAATGAGTCTGTGCTCGACAGGGGCCGGGCCTACGGCAACCTGGGAGATTGCTACGAGGCCCTGGGTGACTATGAGGAAGCTATCAAGTACTACGAGCAGTATCTGTCTGTTGCCCAGAGTCTTAATCGCATGCAAGACCAAGCCAAGGCTTACCGGGGGCTAGGAAATGGACACAGGTAAAAATGACAGGGGACGAATGTGGTCGATGACACACACAAAGAGCATCTGTGGCAGTAATGGCAACTTAAGTCTGCATGACAGCTTGTTAACTACAAAGCATTTTCATACGTGTCTTATTTGGCTCCTCCGATAATTTTGTGAATGTAGCAGGGATGTTATTACCCTGATGTTACGGAGGAAGAAACTAAGGCCCAGAGAGGTTGAGTCAACGTCCAAGATTGCACAGCTTAGAAAGGACGACCCGGAGTCGAACCCAGGGCTGTCTGACCCAAAATGCAGTGCTTTTTTGACTGCATTCATAGTGAGCGGGATAAAAGGGATAATGGGAACAGGAAAGGTGAATGCATCCATTCAACTGACGTTTACCGAAGGCCTCTCACATTATACGAATTTGTGTTTATTAACATAACATCTATCCCCACCAATTACTAGGACTCCCACTTTATTGCTTTTAGGGAAAGCCATCTGAGGATGGCAGGAGTGAGTAAACATATGCTATCATCATCATGCCAGGCACCTTGCAGTGATATCTTGCTTAATATTTATGGCAGTCCTGTATTACTCTACACTTACTATGATCTGCTTTGGGATGTGGGATTTACTATCATCCAGAAACGGAGGCTCGGGGAAAGGAATTCATGTGCCCCACACAACTGGCTTGGTCTGCCGCCAACATCCATGCTCTTCCCAGCCTTATCATGTCATCTCTTAGCAGCACAAAAAAGACACACTGTTGGCCAAGGTGATGCTTTCCTTCTGAATGTGGGGAACCCAAGAAGGTGTCTGTGTCTGCAGAATTTACGGCCCTTCCAGATCAGCAGGGGATTAGGGCTCCTGGAGTGGAGGAAGGGCAAGGGTCAAACTAAATCATCACCCACAGAGTGCTCTGAGGAGCTCAGGGTGAAAGATTTATAGCCATTGTAAAGTGATTTCAAAAACATAGTCTAAGCGGTAGTGGAAATTGGGAGGCCCAAAGAACCAAACAGTTCACTTGCTATCATTGTGCCTATTAATATATTTTATGTTTCCTCTGGGGTGTATATCCCATTGAATCTCAAGCTCTTGGGAAGGTCACTAAGAGATGACTTTTGAATTGCTTTCCAGATTATGAAATTCCCCTGTATCTCACTCTAAGGGCACATGATAGATTCTAGCTAGAAGAGGAGTTAAGAGCTTCTATAGTAAGTGACAGTGACAAATGCTTTTCATTTTCTCAGGGGCTTTAGCATGTCTGCACCTGCACAAAATAATATCATTGCTTTTCTGTCTACATCCCCACAGGGCAATGGGGAGCTTGCAGCAGGCCCTCGTGTGCTTTGAAAAGAGGCTCGTGGTCGCCCATGAGCTCGGGGAGGCCTTTAATAAAGCCCAGGCCTATGGAGAGCTGGGAAGTCTGCACAGCCAATTAGGGAATTACGAACAAGCCATTTCCTGCCTGGAACGCCAACTGAACATTGCTAGAGAGATGAAAGATCGAGCGCTGGAAAGTGATGCGGCCTGTGGCCTCGGTGGCGTTTACCAGCAGATGGGGGAGTATGATACAGCCCTGCAGTACCACCAGCTTGACCTGCAGATAGCAGAGGAAACCAATAACCCCACGTGCCAGGGGCGAGCCTACGGGAACCTGGGCCTGACATACGAATCCCTGGGCACCTTCGAGAGGGCTGTGGTCTATCAAGAACAGCACTTGAGCATCGCGGCACAGATGAACGACCTGGTGGCCAAGACGGTGTCCTATAGCAGCCTTGGAAGGACCCATCATGCCTTGCAGAACTATTCCCAGGCAGTAATGTACTTACAGGAAGGTGAGTGAAAAGGTCTGCGGTGGCCTCTCGGTGTACTCTGAGATCGAGTTCAGAGTCTACTCGGAAGGAAGGGTACACAGTTTGAGTGACCGCCTCTGCTTGGAGTGAGGAGCTCAGAGGCCGTATCATTAGTTCAACCCCAAACCGCGGTGCCCCCCCCCCCCCCCGGTGTTCCTTAACAGCACAAAGGCGTTCCATTGCCCAGAACATGTTACCCGGGTTGTGTAACACTGGTAGCCAGCTGCCCAAGGAGCTGATGCCCTCTCTGCTCTTCAGAGCCCTTGCCCTTGAGAGCAAACAACACTTTCCCATATAAGAGGAATCGTGTAAGATTTAGTCATGTGAAATTTAAGGGCCTGAATCCTAGGAAAACACCCACCTGTTGCAAGCCCTGTTGTCCTTCTAGAAAAGACGTAAACTGTAACAAAACTGTATAGAAGTCAATTTTGATGTGGCAGCTGAGATCTAATCCAGTCTGAGGGTCACTCCAGCAGTTGGCCAGGCTTCCTTCCCAGTGTATATTGTCCACAGTGCTTGAGCTGGTGCTGTGGCAGCCTTGTGCCTGGCACACGTGACAGAAAGTGATTGCCCCTGCCACGACCTTCTCTTCCTCCTCCTTCCCTTCCCCCTCCACCACTCCCAACCCCCACCCCCGCCTCTGCTGCTGTCAGTTTCCACGAGGCTACTACTCGGGAAAGCACTTCCCCTCACACGGGCACATAACATCTTCCCATCCTGGGCGGGAAAAATGGCAGATACGATGTTCTTGGCTCACTAGTCAAAGGAAATAGTTGCCGACTTGAAGTAAAAACTCTCATTTATAGTTTCTAGGGCTCTTCGCATATATAGTCTCTTTAATCGGATTTAATTCTCACAGTAGCCTTGGGAGGTGTGTCTTTATTCCCATTCACAGCCAAATGACCTGAGGCTCAGAGAGTCCAGTGGCTTGGTCCTGACCATACGGTCAGTCTGGGGTATAATGGGGCCCAGCCCAAGGTTTCTAAGCCCAGGAACTACACAAGACCCTGTGTGGAGTTGTTTCTAACCTCCCAAGCCTCCTTGGGGAGGCTGGAGCAGTCAGATATTCCCCCTTACTCCTGAGCCCCAGCTGGGAAGCCAGGAGCGAGGGAAGCAGGAAGCAAAGTGGAGAATGGGCCAGGAGCTGACGGTTTGCTGTCATCCTCTGCGCAGACCAGGGATTGCTCTGGCCTGCAGGCTGAGAGGTTACCGAGAGGCTGGGAGCCACTTCCCAGACCTTCTCTGGCTCCCACTCAATGGCAGCTCTGCCTCAATGCATTAAATATGAGAGTTGGCTTTTGGTTTCCCGAAACTTGACTGTGGTAAAATTCCAACAGACTGGGGGCGATTTTCAGTTGAATTTGGGAAACCTATTAAATTCAGACCCAGCGTATGACAACCTCTCAGCTGTGTTCTTTTGTACTTCCTGAAATATTGTTTCCATAAAGCAGCTGCTTTTGCCCAAGACCTTGTAACATAATTCTATATTTATGGAAAACTCTCAATTTCATTTTTATTGTTTCTTGTAATTTTAAGTCTTGCAGAGATCTAAATTCTTATTGTGGCATCTCCCTGATGTCTGTTCCTTGGCTGTGCTCCACCAGAGAGCCTGGTGTGTCCCCTGAGCCAAGTTAGATGCCTCTTCTCATGAGCTGTTACAGGTGCGGACACCTGGGAGGCCCTTTCTGAGAGCTGAGTCACGTCTGCAGCATCTTGCACTGGGGGAACGGTTCAGTCGGAGACCACCTTGGCACTGCCTCCCTCTCTGGCTTTCGGAGAGGGCTGTGAGTCAGCGTCACCTTGCCCAGTGCACCAGAACCTCCCGGGTGGGGCCTGCTCTGAGATTTCTGTATAAGTGCTCCAGGTGATTTGTATAGACATCCCCAGTTAAAGCCACTGGTCTTGTCCAGCTTTCTCTCTTTTTGCAAATGAAGAAAGAAGCCTAGAGCAATTCAGTGACCTGCACAGAGTTACATGCAGCTAGTTCCTAGCAAACCAGACTTCAGGGATGCTGGACGGGTGGGTTAGATTCCTAAGAGGCAGAGGCAGATAGGAACAGGCAGGACAGGTGCTATGTCTGCCTAGTAGTGGCTTTTAGTTCTTCATTGTTGAACCTGACTTTGGGCTGGAGTGTGTCCGACATGAGGAGATCCAGTGGGGAAAAAAGTCCTTGCTCACACAGAACTTTCTAGGGAGGCTAGCTACCTCAATGAATTTTACTTCCGACTCATAGACCCAGATCTAGCAGGGATAGTCATATTGAAGAATGAATATGGTCAGCATGTTGAAGATTAAAACAACCAGTGTTCCCCTGGTTGTCACCAAGAACCATCTTCTTCCATCTGTGTTCCTATTCTAGGAAGTATTTTAAAATGTGAATAATTTCCAAGTATTATTTTTGTTACCCAGTGACATGATTTAAACGTAATGTGGTGTTTCTAAGTTTTCTGAGCTATGTGCATTTTGAAATGCATACATTTTATGAGCGGGAACCTGAATATCACTTCTGTTATCATCTCAGCTGACTCCGTTCCTTTTCAAAAGTCAGAAATTGCATGGGCCCAGCATGCTCAGAGGTAGGCTCCCATGCACTCTAAATTAGATTCAAAAAAGGAAGTCCTTCCTTTGTGTGTATAGCTATAGTGTGGGAGCCTTCATGGTGTCTTCTGCACAAGGGAACTCCTGCGTACAGAGGGCCAAATCATGAGGACAAAGCCATCCTGAGAACCACTGAGTGGCCAGTACAATAAATGGTTGCCCTCAGATTTGGCTCCCACAAAGCCCTGGAGGTGGCTGGTGTCCTAGAAGCCAGAAGCTTGCTGTAGGTAAGTGACCCAAGCTGCAGGTGTCCCTCTGAAGGCCATTAGAATGAGGACAGTCTCATTTAAGGCTTTCAACTCATAATAGCACTTGTTCTACAACCCTGCTGGGGCACATCAAAGTCTCAGCCTTAAAGGAAAAACAGATTGGACATGAAATGCATCAGCGGCATCAGTAACAGAAGGCAGGGTCAGACTGTGTGAGCATTCTGCTTTGGGGAGAACATCAGATGTGTCTCCCATAAACACTGACTGGATGCTATGTATGTGAGATAGGAAGAAGTATTAGCTTGGCTTCTGCACTTGACTCTGGAACTGTCAGGAAAAAGCCTTTGCCTGCCAAAGAATTAAGTTAGATAAATTTATAGGCCAGGAGTTTTCATTTGCAAAGCTGGGGATTTCACATCTGGGAGGGGGCCAGGTTAGGTTCATTCATTTCACTGTTTCTGCCTGCCCTGCAAATCTGTTTCCTGCTGAGACCCATCACCTGAGCTCTTGCCGGGGCATCTTGGAGTGTCCTGGAAAGGTCGCTACCAACACAGAATCTGAAGAGAATGCTTACTCTGCCTTGGCTGATTGTACTTTTGTCCTGCCATTTATTTAGCTGTGTTGTTAGCATTCTTTATATCCACCTGAGGCAGAATGCCCTGCCAGGACTCCTTGGCAGGGTGGAATTGTCTTTTATGTGTCCTTAAAATTTCTCTGATTTCAGGTTTAAGGTTAGCTGAGCAACTGGGCCGAAGAGAAGATGAAGCCAAAATTCGCCACGGTCTTGGTCTGTCCCTTTGGGCTAGTGGGAATCTGGAGGAAGCCCAACACCAGGTGAGCGGAGGAACACCTGTCCCAGGTGGATTTTGTTTCCAGAAGCACGGAAGACCTTGGGATTACTGTCCTGGTAGTGATGACATTTGCTGGAAGGTGCTATAACCTCTACCCTTGGGTCAGTGTACAGGATCTCCGGCCCAGAAGTGTTGAACCATAGTGAAGATTCTTACTCACTTGTATGATAGATTTCTCAATGATTTCTTTGGAATTCCTATATTATGTGCTACTGTTCCTCATTAAACCGTAATATGAAATTACATGCATTTTATGACAGAAGTAATTCAGGAATTCGTGCCTTGGCATCCTAGAATGTTATGGTATTTTACTTTACTTTTTAAACTATTTTTTTAATTTTTTTATGTTTATTTATTTATGACAGAGAGAGACAGAGCATGAGAGGGGGAGGGGCAGAGAGAGAGGGAGACACAGAATCCGAAGCAGGCTCCAGGCTCCGAGCTATCAGCACAGAGCCCGATGTGGGGCTTGAACTCACAGACCGTGAGATCACGACCTGAGCCGAAGTCGGACGCTCAACCGACTGAGCCACCCAGGCGCCCCTTTACTTTTTAAACTATTAAAGGCAGTTTAAAGAATTAACTATTTCCTTGTTTTAAAAATTAAAACTTATATTGCTATAGCGATTTTCAATTTTTCAAGTACAGTCACTCACTGAATTTATTCTTCACATAACCCTGTGAGGTAAAATGACGACCATCCCGTTTATAGAAAAGAATCTGAGGCTCCAGATCTTGCCCAAAGTCACATAATTAATTAGTGGTAGAGTTGGGGATACTAAGTCTAAGTCTCTTAGTCTTGGAATTCTTTCCATTAAAAAAAATTGTTTTAATGTTTATTTTTTAGAAGGGGGGGAACCACGAGTGGGGGAGGGGCAAAGAGAGTGGGGGAGACACAGAATCCAAAGCAGGCTCGAGGCTCTGAGCTCCCAGCACAGAGCCTGACGTAGGGCTCGAACTCTAGCCGCGAGATCATGACCTGAGCCAAATTCTTTCCATTTTTTAAATTTGCATGAACTTAAAATTCTATGCTGTTTCCAGCATATAAATATTAGAGAAAAGTCTTGAGGCACCTGGGTGGCTCAGTCACTTGAGTGTCTGACTTTGGCTCAGGTCATGATCTCACAGTTAATGAGTTCCAGTCCTGCATCAGGCTCTGTGCTGACAGCTCAGAGCCTGGAGCCTGCTTCGGATTCTGTGTCTTCCTCTCTCTCTGCTCCTCCCCCACTTGCACTCTGTCTCTCTCTCTCTCTCTCTCTCTCTCTCTCTCTCTCTCTCAAAGAAATAAACATTAAAAAGAGAGAAAAGTCTTGTAGTCTCATTGGTGGAGAAACCACTTAAAGCAGCAGGACGGTGTCTTTTTTTTTTTTTAAGTTTTTTATTTATTGAGAGAGAGAGAGTGAGCGAGCACGTGCATGCAGAGGGGCAGAGAGAAAGAGGGAGACGCAGAATCCCAGGCAGGCTCCATGCTGACAGCACAGAGCCTGATGTGGGGCTTGATTTCATGAACCATGAGATTGTGACCTGAGCGGAAATCAAGAGCCAGCTGCTTAACCGACTGAACCACCCAGGCGCCCCAGCAGGATGGTGTCTTTTTAGGAGCGTCAAGCATCTGGTCCTGCGGGTGTCCCTGTGATCGGGTGTGGCTCCGGAGGTGTTTGTCCAGGGAGGACCTGACCCTGGTCACTGTTGTGGAGGGTGGTGTTTGATTCGGCTGAACTGCCAGCAAAAAGCTGCCCTCTTCCTGAAAGTGTGGCTGCCTAAGCTCATTTCCCCCAGCCTCGGCCATTTCCAGCCTGCCTGCTCCCCACTTGTTCTCATTCCAGTCCTTGGGCTCCCTGAGGCCTTGGTGGTAAATTACAGCCGCTTGATGACAAGGAGAGAGGCCTTTTGTTTGTTTTAATCCAAATCAGCACTTGACTAGATTCATAGCTGGGTTTTTTCCTCCCCCACAACTTTCACACTGTAAGTCCATAACCTTTGTGTTTTAGATCCCCTATTCTAATTGAGCACATAAACTATAATTTATGTGGTGTGATCTGATTGATGCCTTTTCAGGCTCACGAGGACCTAACTGGAAATAAAGATTCATCCTTTGAAACCTTCTAAAAAATCGTTTTTACGTTGTGCACCAAGTCGTGTGCAGAAGTTGTCTCTGGTCAGTGGACAGCTGGACGGTGGTTTCCAGGGAGTGAATAACGTTCTCTGTGTCCTGCTTGCAGCTCTACAGGGCATCGGCCTTGTTTGAAACAATCCGACATGAGGCGCAGCTGAGCACGGACTACAAACTGTCCCTCTTTGACCTGCAGACTTCCTCCTACCAGGCCTTGCAGCGGGTGCTCGTCAGCCTCGGTGAGAGCGGCTGGGGTTCCCGCTTCGTGCATGTGCACCTGTGTGTCTGAGTCGTTCAGCGATGGCTGTGACCAAATACGATCTGTTGTTACGACAGACAGTGAAGCCACGACTGCAACCCAGTCATTGAACCTTTGTTCGTTTCATTCAACAAATATCTGTGGGGCGCCTACTATGTGTGGGCTGTGTGCCAGCCCTGGGGGCCTGGTTCCTGACCTGAAGAAGCAGTCACCCCGTTGAAAGGCAGAAGTCAGTGAGTCCGTATGGTGTGACTAGAGCGAGGGTAAAAGAAACTCGGGTGCTGTGAGAACAAAGCGTTTTGGCGGACAGACCCAGGAGCTAGAGAAAGTGTCCTGGGGATAGAGATGCTTGAGCCAGGCGTTACCCCCTCAGGTTCCCTCTCACCGTTAATACCTGGGGGGAGTACCTGAGGAGATGCCTGGCCTCTTCCCTGTCTCCTCTGCCACACAGCTTTTACTTTGCTGTCAAGTGAATGTCTTTACCGTCTGGGTCTGCCCTCCGGGCTGGGGCGTGGTCAGGGGTAATTCTCCCGGGCCTGGGCGCTGCATCGCACTGGGGCAGCATGTATCTCCCTCACCGGTGCCTAAACAGTCGCCTCTTCCCGCTCCTCTGCCCTCTGCCTCTTCTCAGGCCTGTCCAGCTCTGCAGACCGTTTCCCCAAACCCAGAACTCGGGTGGAGGAGGTATTCGGCAGAACTGACAAGGTCTTGGAAGTTGGATGTCGAGGCCTCGTCAGTAACCTGGCCTCTGCTGCGTGTCTGTGAATGCTCAGAACTTCCCCTTGAAAAACGTATCTATTAAATGTGCTCATTGCCTGGGATTACAATTTATTATCTATTATAATCACAGTGTTAAGTCTGCCTAACACTTTGGGGCTGATTTTCCAATGTGCACAGAAATCATCCCTGCTGTTCCAGTTAATAACTTAATAGGGTAAAAGAACACATTTGCATACACACATATAAATCCCCCCTTTCTACTGATGCTGGAACTGCAGGAAGCTAGGCATCCTTGACGTGTCTGGGAGTGGCAGCATCTGGTCTCCTGCCTCTGCCTGCTCTCGCTTTGGACCCTCATTCCGGCAAATCTTCTATATCTCTGTTTATGATGCAAGCAAAGCTTCTGCATTATTTTCCTTCTAAACACTCTAAACAGCCCTTGCTTGAAAGCATGTTGCTTTCTATTTTTTTGTGCCCTCATGTTTGTGCATTAACTTCTAAAGTAGATAACAGACTAGTGTCTTAGGGAAAGCGAGCTCAGAAATTGGATTGAAAGACTAAGAAGAAGCTCTGAAAGAGAGAAGCGGTTTCAAAGAACTAAAGGCTTCAGAGGTTTAAACCCTTTCCCCCTGGGGACAACAAAAGCAGAGAAGAAGAAGCGAGTGTGTGGGAGCCTGGAATGGAATGAAGGATCAGCTCTCACCATAATAATATCACCTTTCTCTATGTGGTACTTTGAATAAGCTATCCAGGCATCCTCGCACACAGCACCGCAGTTAATCTTTACAGTAGCCCTTCGAAATAGGCAGGGTGACTGTTAGGACCCTCCTTTTGAGACCAGGTCAGTGAACGGGGAAGGGACACACTGAGCAGAGGGCCTGGCTTGTGTAAAGGCAGAGAGGTATAACTTGGGAGTGGGGGGCCGGTGTGCAAGTGGGGCTGGACAATGCGATGCATAGAGGGGCCACAGCTAAGGGAGATAGAAAGATGGTCAGGACTTGGCACATCCTGGAGGGTTTGTCTGCCAAGGCCAAATCAGAATCGAAGTTGAGCAGCAAAGCGAGAGGGGTAACCGAGTGCAAAGCATTAGGTCCAAATAGCTAAAGTGAAGGGGGTCAGATGCCAGGAGGCCAGGGAGCAGCTCAGGCTGTGGGTTGGAGAACGAGCGGGGCTGAGGACCATCCTCTGAACAAAGTTGACTCTCTTGGGGTGTGGCTGGGGATGGGGGGAAAGTGGCTTAGGGTGGTGTGGAATCTGAAACTGTGGGGTTTTATTTTTTTCTTCTTAATGTTTATTTATTTTTGAGAGAGAGAGAGCATGCATAAGCAGGGGAGAGGCAGAGAAAGAGGGGGACAGGGGATATGAAATGGGCTTGGGGTGTCAGTAGAGAGCCCGATGCAGGGCTTGGACTCATGAACCAGGAGATCATGACCTGAGCCGAAGTCAGACGCTCAACAGACTGAGCCACCCAGGTGCCCCTGAAACTGGGGTTTTAGAAGAGTAGGCACTGTCCTTAGCATCTGAGGCAGGGGGTTGGGTTTGAAACTGAGACTCGGCCCCACATAGGGATGCAGAGACCGTGAGGTTTCTGCCCAGGGCCTCTGTGGCCGATGGCCCTCGGTGGACAAACACACTCCCCAGGGATTCCTCACCTTATGACTTTTGTGTCCTAGGCCATCATGATGAAGCCCTGGCTGTGGCAGAAAGAGGACGGACGAGGGCATTTGCCGATCTTCTGGTAGAACGACAGACAGGACAGCAGGACTCCGACCCGTACTCCCCAGTCACCATTGATCAGATCTTAGAGATGGTTAATGGCCAGAGGGCACTAGTGCTTTACTATTCCCTGGCCGCTGGCTACCTGTATAGCTGGCTGCTTGCTCCTGGGGCAGGTAAGACCTCTTTCTGTGGGAACCGGCAATTAAGACGCTAGACTGCGAAAGTCTGAGGAATAGAGGTGGAAGAGGTGCATTACCATAGATCAGACTAAGGAGCTGACGTCGGCTTTCAGCAAAACCTCAGCCACGGCGGATATTCCATGGCGGGGTGGTCAATTAATAAGACAGCCCAGCTTTCCCATTCGCCCAAGAAATCGCTGCTCCTCGCTGGTGAATGTGGAAGCATTTATCAAGGAACACGAAGAGCAGGAGGAGTAATTTCACCAGCAGCCCTATTTTTAGGCAGCTGTTGTTCATTAGCTAATAAAGCGCTGACTGTAAGTCCTAACGAGTTCTTTCTAGATATGATTTAATAATTGTGACCCTTTGTCATGGTAAACAGACTAAAATGAGAATGGCAACTCTTGTCACAGTATATAAATGAAGTCTTATGCTTGGAATTTCTGAGTTTAGCAGAACCCATTTTAACCAGTTCTGTTGTAAATCTATTTTAGAAGTAAAAACCCCCTTTGATTAAATCGGCATTAAATGTTCAGGCTGAAACAGTTTCACTAAATACAGAACCACTAATTAGCTGTTAGGGCCATATTTTTTGCATAATAAAATGCTGATGGCTTTACCACGTTGGAGACACCAGATCCAATTAGAGTTTATTGACTGGGGAAGTGGATCTTATAATTGGGAACCTTGAAGAATGGGCTTCTTGACTATCTGTAAGCCAGTTTCAAAAAGTTCAACTGCCAGAGAGAATTGACAAGATTTTCTTGATTGTGTTTCTATCCCTTTGATTAAAAAAAAAAAAAAAAAAGATACGATGGCTAAATGACAACTCTCAGATGCCTCTTGGCTTCTGAGCACTCCTGCCCATACATTCTGTGCCTCAGCCTTATTTTTTATAATCTTTTCCCCTTAATCCCATGTTTTTTTATGGGCTTTCCATAAAGAACATTCTGACCTTTCTATGCTGAAGGTTTTAGTTGTGATGTTCATGGTGACTTGGTGAGTGTCAGCTACAATGGAATGGATCCCTGTGTATCCCAGCCCCCCCAGAAGGACACCGATACCTCGGAAGACACGGCTGGTGATGGAGGCATCAAGCTCTTTCTCTCTGTCATTGTTATGTTTTGGGGACATGATTTGACAGGTGGTATATCCAAATCTCTGTAATAATGAGCCATGTATAATGAGGCTCCTATTGTTTCTCTTTCCCTTCCTCTTTGCTCTTAATGAGACTCTGAAGCTTTCACTGGGGCTCTAATCCAATCAGAGAGGACCAGCATTTTCCGGGGCTGACACACCTCATTACCATTTGAGAATATGTCCTGTGTTTATTGCCAGAAAACCACTATGGATTGCTTCAGTTTCATGCAGCCATAATTTTTTGCTCCTTTAATCCATTAATGATGGTTGACCAGTTAGTCTTATTTAAAAATGGCTGAAAACATTTTTTATCTGGCCTTTGTACTACACATTTATTTTGCCTTGCTTTTGTGAAATGAAAGGTCTTTGAGTAACACAGTTTCCACTTGGCTAGTTGTATTTGTGTTCAGGATTTCAGCTTCTGGGGAGAATATACCTTGGCATGTTCATGCACTATTCGAGAAAGAAAACCTTCCCTATTTGGTGCTTCTGAGAAGCCACTATTTCAAAATACATATGAAGTCACCATTCCATGAACTTCTGAGTATATCTACAAAAGCAGAAGCCTTATGTTGAATTCCCTGGTTTCAAGCACCAAATTTGATGGTGGAAGCTGTAGAAAGGGGTACTGACCAAATTTGGGAAAGCCCTCTCGTGACCTTGGATTTCAGGATTTCTTCACATTTCTTTGTGAAGGATTTCTTTCTTGATTGCTTTGGATGGCACGCTTGCCAGAGAAGGCTGTGCCCCACCCTCCACCTCTCCCTCCTGAGACCCCAATCTTGCATAATGTTGGCTGTGCCTGTCTTGTTTCAGGAATTCTGAAGTTTCACGAACACTACCTGGGTGATAACACAGCGGAAAACTCCGGCGACTTCCAGACTGCCAGTAGTGCGGCCCTTCCAACAGCCACGAGCTCGGCCCTGGAGCAGCACATCGCCAGTGTGCGGGAGGCCCTGGGGGTGGAGTCTTACTACTCAAGGCAAGTGGTACAGCGTCCCTAGCCCCTTCTTCAGATACAATCCTAGCGTCGTTGGTTTTTTTCTTTCTTTCTTTTGTAAACAGCCTGTTCCAGCTAAATGGAAGAAATCTTTGGGAATTTGCACTTTTGTGCTTAGTCTATTCACAGTTGCTGCAGGAGAAACAAATATGTGTCTCTGGAGTGCAAACCCCTTTGTGGGCTGTCTTTATTCTTTCTGGTAATTTCCTTTCAGACAGGGAAAGGCCTCATCGGAGATGCCCATTTTCTAAGGAGGGTTTGTAGAATGTTTAAACATAACACAGGACTTCGAATTTAACATCCCAGCTAATTAAAACTGAGATGATTTGGGGGTTATAAACCGATTAATAATGAGTTTGTTTGTTGTAGCTGAACGCCTGTCTGGGAAAGTAATTTGACACTAGTGACAGGATCTGTGCACAAATCTGTGTGCTGTGGGGATGAGGTGAAGGAAGTTGAACTCCTAGTATGGAGAACAGAGAAGGCAAGTGCTTTTTTGCAGAGATTATAAAAGCTGTATGCTTATGGAAACATTTTATCATGATTGACTATTTTACATACGGAAAATCACTTCTACAAGCACCCTGCTTCTGGGGAAAATCAAAAGAAGGGGGTACCATAGAGCTGGGTGGTAGCAGAATTTCCTGGCGTCCCAGTCTATCCTGTGCTTAACAAGTGTCGAGAAGGTCCATATGTCAGAGAATCTGCTGTGTTAGCTGGTGTCAGGTCCCCAGGACATCTGCTTGTCTCTTGAGTGATTTCAGTTGCAAAATCATGGAAATCCTAAGATATCCCCATAATTCTTTAGAGACGCTTATCCCAGACTCCCGAGTGTGTGTTGGTCAATGCCAGCAGCTGGATTGATCTTTGAGATATTTATGAAGTTGGAGACGAGTTCTTAGATGCACTTGGATAATGTCATGTCAAGTGTGGAAGGTGCTGGAGGGTCTTCTAGCTGAACTCCTTTATTTAACAGAAGCCAGCATGGAATAAGACTGCTGACAGCCAAGTTAGTGTCAAAGCCAGGATCGCAACAACAGAGATCTCACCCAGACTCCCAGGCCACTGCTTGTTCTGTTTTTAATTATCAAAATTAATATCATATTTTGAGAAAATAGCCGAAGCATGTAAGAATGTCATCTCCAGCTTCTGTGTGCATAAAGTATGAACAGGCTTCAGCCACATGCACACAGTGTTGTCTTATTTCTTCTAAGGCTGTGGTGCATCCTGGGGCATCCCCTTCCTTAACCCTGGGTAGAAGTGTGGTGATTACAGGGGCTTGACAGTGTGGTAATCCCAAGAACTTGGAAGTAAGGCTGTTCTCTGAAATTTAATGATACATGACCATAAAATAGGTTAATCTAGGGCTGTGCAAAGCTGCTTCAGCAGACAGAAAGGCACATCAGCCAGTCTGATTCCACTGTAACCTGACCTAAGGTATTGCATATCCCAAGCGAGTGTTAAAGAGGATGGTTGGCCAGTGGTGGAAACACAAAATTGAGGGAGAGAAAGGAGAGCAGATTTCGGCAGTGCCCATTTCTTTCACTGTCAAAAAGAGAATCGTGGCTAAGGGACTTGAAGTTCCATTGGAAGTCTGTTCCCATAGTAGACCTGCAGTCTTTATGCTCTCTTATCCTCCTGCCACCTCCCACCCCCTTCCACAACTATTGGAATACCTGCTTTGTACCATGTGGCACCATTGTGGCCACACCTGGGTCAGCTCAGTCCAAACCAACCCTGATGGGGCTGAGCCTGTGTGAAAATATAGATTTTACTTGATCCCAGTCTAGATTAATATTCATCATAAGGAGGAAGGGGACTACCCTTGGACTCTTCCCAATGCCTACTCCCACCTCCCATTGGGTACCATGTTTAACTCCAAACACTTGTGTCCAAGCTGTTCTTTTATATGATACTAGAGGTTGAGTAATTTTGCTTCCAGGTGACTTTTGAATTGAAAAAAATGGCTTTTGGGTTATAGTTCAATTCTTCATCAATGGGAGAGTGGAGGGACCGTAACTGGCTTATATTCCCCATGTTAATCTTTTCCTCTGCTCTATACAGACAAGTTAGGATGAGTCTTTGGGGATCTCTAGGTCAGGTGGCTTGATGCTTAGCATGACTTTGTTGGGCTGCCCTTGGTAGCTTCGATACCCAGTTTAGACTGCCAGAAGTGAGGTCTTTTCTGCTGCTTTGGACTAGTCTTACTAGAAATGTGTTCATATTTTGTGAGCTCAAACTCAAAATTGAACAGTTCAGTAGCATGATTTGAGTTTACTAGAATGGAGTTTTGTGAGACTCTGGTTTCTGCCTCACAGTTTCATGAAAACAGTATGAAAATTTCAATGACAGATAGATTATTTTTCATCTATTGAATTGTTAAATATTTTTAAAGTAGTAATGCTTAATAGTAACAAAGATGCAGTGAATGAGCAGTCTATACAGTAGGGATATAAAGTGTTCTAGCCTTTCTAAAAATAATTTGCCAGTAGTATCAAAAATCTTTAAAATGTTAATGCTGTGACCCCATAATTCTCATTTTGGAAATGGAGTAAAGAAGTGTACATAGGAATATTTGTAATAGGTCTATATGTTATAGAAAAATTTAAAAACCTGAATGTCCACAATAATTGAAGGTCAAATTATTTTACATACATTAATATAATATTACACTGTAATTAAATTATGTTCACAGCGAACTTTTAATGACATAGCCAAATGTTTGTGACAAAATATTGTATGAAAAAATAGGATATAGATTTATTATATATAATATAACTTAAATTTTGTAATATATGTAAAATATGGGTATGAAAAGTAAGAAAAAAATCCTTGGAGGGAAACAGACTATAGTGTTAGTGGTAATTATAGGTGGATGGTAGAATTACAGATGCTTGGTATTTTATTCTTTATACTTTTCCTTATTTTCAGTTTTTTCACAATGGGCATATATTACTTTTTATATTAGGAATAAATAGCCACGAATAAGCAATTCTATCACTCAAAGAGGGGGAAAAAGGAAACCTTTCTGTAATAGGTTTACAGAGAATAAAATCCAAGTTTTGAAGCCTGGCACCATGATCTAGCTCTAAGAAGGCATTCTGGGTTTATTTTCCATCTTGTCTCTTGGTGAACACCATGTTCCAGCCACGATACCTTTTTCTCTGTCCTCTGAATGTACCCTGTGCCTTCTCCCCCTTCACTCTAACTCAGGCATCTTTAACCACTGAATCTGTAAGTGCAGCTGCTCACTAAACATCCCTGCATGGGTATCTTCTGGGTATCTTTCATCTAAAATATCCAAATCCCAACTCTTGAGTTTCTCCATTTCTCTCCTAACTCAGTCATTGTAATACATACCACATCAACAGAATTAAGAACAAAAACCACATGACCATCTCAATAGTTGCAGAAAAGACATTTGACACAATTTAATGTCTTTCCATAATGGGGGGGGGGGGGGGGAGGGAACACTCAACAAACTAGAAAAAGAAGGAAATTACCTCAACATAATAGAGTCCACGTATGAAAAGCTTGCAGCTAGTATCATACTCAGTGGTAAAAACTAAAAGCTTTCCCTGTAAGATCAGGAACAAGGCGAGAGTGCCCTCTCTTGCCAGTTCTATTCAACATAGTACTGGAAGTCCAAACCACAGTAATTAGGCAAGAAAAAGAAATAAAGTCCTCCAAATTGCAAAGGAAGAAGTAAAATGATGCGTGGTCAAAGATGACATGATATTATATGTAGAAAACCCTAAAGATTATACCAAAAAAACCCCATTAGAACAAATAAACAGGGGCGCCTGGGTGGGTCACTCAGTTGAGCATCCAGATTTTGATTTCAGCTCAGGTCATGATCTCACTGTTCATGGGATCGAGCTCCACATCGGGCTCTGCACTGACAGCATGGAGCCTGCTTCTCTCTGCTCCTCCCCTGCTTGCAAATGTGCGCGCTCTCGCTCTCTCTCTCTCTCTCAAAAATAAATAAATAAACTTATAAGAAAAAGAACTAATAAACATATTCAGCAGAGTTGTAAGATACAAAATCAACACTCAAAAATCAGTTGCATTCTATATACTAACAATGAATAATTTTAGAAGGAAATTAAGAAAACAATCCCATGTATGATAGCATCAAAAGGAATGAAATACTTAGGAATAAATTTAACTCAAGAGGTGAAAGATTTATATACTGAAAACTGCAAAATATTGCTGAAAGAAATTAAAGAAGACACAAGTGAATGGAAAGACATGCCATATTCATGGGTTGGAAGAACTGATGTTATTAAAATGTCCATACTACCCAAAGCAATCTACAGATTCATTGTAATCCCTATCAAAATTCTGATGGCATTTTTTTGCAAAAATAGAAAAAAAAAAAAAACCCTAAATTCATTTGGAATCTCAAAGGACCAAAAAAAGCCGAAGCGATGTTGAAGAAGCAAAACAAAGCCAAAGGCCACAAACTTCCTGATTTCAGAACATCACAAAGTTGCAGTAATCAAAACGGTGAGGTACTGGCATAAAGACAAAGACACACAGGCTAATGGAATAACATAGCCCGGAATGAAACCCCGACATACAGATCAAGTGATCTTTGACAAGAGTGCCAACGCTACACATTAGGGAGAAGGATAGTCTCTTTGACAAATGGTGCTGGGAAGACTAGATAGCCACATGCCAAAGAATGAAGTCGGACCCTTGTCGTACACCATATATGAAAGTTAACTCAAAATGAGTTAAAAACCTAAAACATAAGACATGACAGCGTAAAACTCCTAGGAAAAGCTTCGTGGCATTGGACTGGGCAACAGTTGCCTGGCTATGACACCCGAAGTACAGGTAACAAAAGCAAAATTACACAAGTGGAGCGACATGAAATTTAGACTTCTGCACAACAAAGGAAGCAATCGACAGAGTGCAAAGGCAACCTGTGGAATGGGAGAAAATATTTTCAAACCATGTCTGATAAGAGGTTAATATTTAGAGTATATAAAGAACTCTTACAACCTAACAACAAAAACAAGCAATCTGACTCAAAAATGGGCAAAGGACTTGCATAGACATTCTCCAGAGAAGATTAACAGATGGCCAACAAGCACAGGAGAAGATGCTCAACATCACTAATCATCAGGAAAATGCAAATCAAAACCACAATGAGAGGGGCGCCTGGGTGGCTTAGTGGGTTGAGCATCCAACTCTTGATTTCAGCTCAGGTCATGATCCCAGGGTTGTGAGATTCAGCCCTGCAATTGGGCTCTGTGCTGAGCGTGGAGCCTACTTAAGAAGATTCTCTCTTTTTCAAAATTAAAAAAAAAAAAAAAAATCACGATGAGATGTCCCCTCACACTCGTTAAGATGGCCACTATCAAAAAATCAGAAAATAACAAGTGTTGGCAAAGATGTGAAGACATCAGAACTCTTGTGTTCTGTTGGTAGGAATGTAAAATGCTGCGGCCACTGTGGAAAAATAGTATGGAAGCAAAGGCGTGAAAGATGCATGTGAATCTGTCTACTCTGTCCCCACCATGATAAGTATAGTGCAGCTCCCCATTGTCTCTATCCTGAACCACCGCTGCTGTCCCCGCTCTCTGCCTCCCAGTCCCCTTCAGCCAGAGTGACCCTTCATAGATGGATTTGGGACTGTGCTTCCTTGTCCTCCCCATCACAAAGTACCCCAAACACAATTATCCCCTTCAAAGGTTCTGAGGGTTTTTAGACTTCACATTCCTTGTTGGCGGCCTGCAAGCCAAGGTGACCTGGCCTCTGCCCTTTGAATGGCATCTCTACTCCTTCAGCTTGACATGTCCCTGTGTGCCCCCCTTTATGCCCCTCCCCTTTCAAGCTCTTCCAAGGGCTTTCCTACCTTAAGGTTATGCTCATGCCCTTCCTTCTCTGTAAATTTCTTCCTACTGCTGTTGGCATGGCTGGTTCCCTCTCAGCCTTCCAACTCCTGCTTCAGTGGTAACTTTAGAAGTTTCCATGTTGATTTCATTCACCTCTGCATACCCAGGGCCTGGGGCAGTCCTGTGACATCGTATATGCTTATTAAGTGAGCAACCAGCTGACTCTGTGAATGAATTGAGTCCTTCTCCCTGCTGCCAGAATTGCCTTACCTTTCCTACAGATAATTCTGATCACCCATTAGAGCCCTGTTCAATCACACCGTTTCCACCAGGACAACCCAGAGCCCCAGGTCCAAATCTGGTTTTTGCTCCCCCTCAATGGTGCCTAATAATAGCACTTACTTCGTTCTTCCTTGCTTCCTAATCACCTGACTCATGTGTCTTCCCCGGGAAGACAGTGCTACCATGGAAAGCAGGTGCTGTGTCCTCTCTGAACACGCACTGCTAACACACTGCCTGGCCCATAGTGAGATGTCCATAAATTTGAGTTCCGGTCACCAGAAGATGTGCTGTGAGCAGATTCTCTGTCCCTGCTGGGCTGATTTACTGATTCTCTCTTTCTAGTGGATGTAAAATACACTGTGCCCCTAGAAATTGAGTCTCCGTGCCTTGGGGAACACCTTCATTCAATTACCCACAGCCTGGCTGTGGTGTCCTTGTTATTCTGCAGACCGTTTTTGCTTTCCTTAATGGCATCTTGCTGCTGAAAGGAAGTACAGTGCTACAAAGGAGTTTCTGAAAATGGATTTAAAATAAAAGAACCGCTTTTATTAAGTGTTTAATAAGAATTCCAGTCCCTTCCTTCCTCCCAGATCAAAAGAGGCAGAGATTGAAGCCACTGTACAGAATATGAACCTCCCATAAGGGAGATGTTATGAATTTCAAAACACATCTTCAGTTTTTAATTCTGATATTTAGCCAGAGTCTTGCTGTTTGCCTGGCACCTGGGACAGGGCAGTGGCACTTTGGCGACGCTAAGCTGACTGGCGAGAAGACTAGTAGGTCTGGAAGGAGTGCTCCCAAGGGATTTTAAATAAATTGTGATTATAGACTGCACTCATAATAGGGGAAATATTCCTTCCTGGTAATGAATATTAAACCTTGATAAATTATAGCTGTTATTTTTGTTCCTTTCAGTGCTTTTCTGTATTTCTAAATTTTTTACAGCAAGTTACTTTTATAATCCAGTACATTTTCTGACTTCATGGATTAATTTAGGTTGTGCCAATTTGTAAATGCTGATGCCTTCAGTTAGTTCTAGACTGGTAACAAGTGGCAGCGGTTAGGTCTGACAAGTGTTGATGTGGGTCCACGCGATACCTCATATGCGGCTGGTGGAGAATAAACAGGAACAACTGCATCAGAACACAGCTTGGCATTACCTTTGAGCGCTGAGCATTTACATAGCCTTTGACCCAGGTATACACCGTAGGCATAATATCCAAGAGACACTGTTGTACATGAGTAAGAATTTTTAGAACTGCGCTGTAAACAACAGCAAAATACTGGCAACTCACATGCCAATAGTGAGAGAGTGGATGAATAATAGTCCCAAAATGGAATATTAAGTAGCAAAGAGATGAGCATCGGTCAACCCAAACTTGCAGCTACATCTTAGAATAATAGGTGAAAAAAGGCAGATCCCCAAATATGACCTATGGCTTGCTGTCCTCTTAATAGAGTTAAAACAACTAAAATAAAAACATGCTTTTAGGAATACAGTTAGATGCAATAAAACTTGTATAGAAAGGACAGGCAGGGGACCATGACCATGGGATTTGTGATGGAATTTTCCTCGGGCTGGGCAGGCAGGGGATGGGCTCCATGGGAGGTAACAGATAAGATATGTGTTATTCTCTGGCTTTTGTTTTGCATAGTGGTTTTGTGAGCACTTATTAAGTTATTAAAAATTACTAAGTAAGTCAATGAAAGCAG
Source organism: Panthera pardus (assembly GCF_024362965.1). Classification (NCBI taxonomy): domain Eukaryota; kingdom Metazoa; phylum Chordata; class Mammalia; order Carnivora; family Felidae; genus Panthera; species Panthera pardus. Next base: position 18,651,310 of record NW_026526710.1, read on the forward strand.
GCCGTGCATGGATCAATCAAAGATTATGATGAATCCAATCCCAAAGAGATTCTCCCAACCCCCAGAAAAGAAAAAGAAAAAAAAAAAAGGCAGGTTTCTTAAACAAATTGCAAAAGCCAGATTGCAACTAGGACATATTTAATCCATGTAAATGGACAATTGACGGACTGATTTAAATTATTTGTATCTGTTCTTTTAAGCAAGTACCCAAGACTGCCAATGTTATACTGTTGGCTTATTTTAAGTTACGGTTGGTATTTGAAAGTTTAAAATTATTTTTATAATATTTTCTAACTCTGGCTTTTTGCTAATCAAGGCTGACCTTCCAGTTAATCCAACCTAGTAAGTTTTTCTTTTAAAAATCAAATATTGGGGCGCCTGGGTGGCTCAGTCGGTAGAGCATCCGACTTCGGCTCAGGCCATGATCTCACAGTTCGTGAGTTCGAGCCCCGTGTCGGGCTCTGTGCCGACAGCTCAGAGCCTGGAGCCTGCTTCCGATTCTGTGTCTCCCTCTCTCTCTGCCCCTCCCCTGCTCATGCTCTGTCTCAAAAATAAATAAAACATTAAAAAAAAATTTAAAAACTCAAATATTTTTTTTCTTATCCCAAATCGTTTCCAGAATTAAGTGAGGTTAGAGTGGATATAATAATTGGGGGGCATTTATTTTGTTTCTTAAAACAAAGAGTTTCCAATTTCATTCTAAATTAGGGTAGTACCATTTTGAAAATGTTTTATGAGCATGTAGTCAATCTGTGCCAGAGCTGGTTCTGAGCCTGGAGATACATGCATGAATAATAGCTGGAATTCTTGGCCTTGCAGTAGCTCGCAGTGTGAAACATGCAACAAATGTGTAAATTATTAATCCACCACGTGCAAAATGTTATGGTAAAGGTCTAAACAAAGAAGGCTGCACCTCACTCTGGCTATTTGGAGGTAAGGCAGTGGTTCAAGAGGCCTCCAGAGAGGTGCCATCTGAGCTGGGCCCTGAGGAGTGAGGGGAGAATAGTCGCTGTGAGCAAGGGAATGCCTCCCCAGGTGAGGGCACAGAGGAAGAAAAGGCCCAAGGCCTCCTGATGATGAATGGCGATTTGCAAGAGGAGGTCCACCTGTCCTGTGCTGCAGAATTGTCTCCCACATCACAGTCACTCAGCTGCTGCCTCCTGAGGCTCACCTCTTTGTTGCAGGATCTGAAGTTGGGCTCCTTTTCTGTTGGGTGGGTCTACCTGTCTGGGTCTCTTGTGTCCTGTCTTCTTGGGACATGGCTGGGTTCCAGAAGGCAGGCTTCATCCATCAGGTGACTCACTCGGGCTCACTATATGTGTTTGAGGGGGGGAAAAAAAAAAAGATGATGCCAGGTTAGGGATTACATCACTGAAGAGACACAGCTGCAGAAATGAGTGGAACACACTATAGACTCTGGTCTTGGGCCCCTGATTTCCCGAATTTAGCTTCTTCCCGAAAGGCTGAATACAAAATAAGCTCAGAAACTTCGTTCGAGGGGCACCTACGTGCACGTCTGCCTTTGGCTCAGGTCATGATCTCACGGTCTGTGGCTTCAAGCCCCGTGTCGGGCTCTTTGCTGACAGCTCAGAGCCTGGAGCCTGCTTCCGATTCTGTGTCTCCCTCTCTCTCTGCCCCTCCCCCGCTCATGTTCTGTCTCTCTTTCAAAAATAAATGAGTATTTTTTTAAAAAATTTTTTAAAAAGAAACTTTCATTCGGTAAAGCTTCTTAGTGTGTCAGCAGCTTACCAAGGAGGGTAAGTGTAGTTGGTCTTCTCGTCTGACCTCTGACATAGCTAAATTGAATCCCCTTTCACATTTTTCATGAACTTTTTTAAAAAGCAAAATTCTTGAAATTGCCGAGTTTCCCATTATCCGTGGCGGGGATGATCTGGCAAATGGTAGAATCAGCCTAAAGACAAAAAGCAGACAGCAGTGATGCAGGGGAAAGTGTTACATGCCTGTCATTCAGCCCATGCGGGGCCTGGAATTATGAACAGCCTGGGTTTTCCTGGGCCAGGACCTGACATTTCTGTACCCAGGCCACAGTTGGGGGTGGGGGGGCATTTGGTAGATGCCATGAAGAACTTGCAGGGACACTATTAAACCCCAGACATTTTTTTTTAAGTTTATTTAGTTATTTTGGGGGAGAGAGAAGCAGAGAAGGGGAGAGAAAGAGAATCCCAAGCAGGCTCTGTGTTGTCAGTGCTCAGCCCAATAAGGGGCTCGAACTCATGAACTGGGAGATCATGACCTGAGCCAAAATCAAGAGCTGGATGCCCAACCGACCAAGCCACCCAGGCAACCCCATACATTTCTTCTTTTGTCTCTTGTCTCGGATCCTTTGTTCATGGCCCCAAAGCTTTGTTCATTGGCCCCAAAGGGTGGGGCAAATCTATTGACCAATCAAGACATTCAGTTCTTCCTTCTCAGTTTCACTTCAACTGTTGGCTGGCTGTTGCCATGACCAATTTTGTAAAAATTCTTTGAACTAATCAAATCTCAATATCCCTGACTCTGTGTATCCTGCCCTTTGCCCCAGTGAAATTCCCTGGCCTTTTCTTTCTGATTGATTCTGTGCAGCTTTATCTAACAATCGATATTTAAGACATTTAATATATAACTCTTGACTTATCTTGCTTTGGGAAAATGACCCCAGTATAGCCACCAAGTTTCGTCTTTGAACTGGCTAAAATAGGCATTGTTTTTCATCCTGTTTGTACTTTTATGATTTGAGCACAGTGGTAAGGAGGCCCTGGAGGGGGGCCATCCTTAAAAGAGCGCATTTTACTGTGTCAGGCCCACAGCTCACATTGTGCGAGTGAGGTTTGCCTCCAGTAGTGTCATGAACACTTGAAGATTTTAGAGACTTCTAACCACAAACATGTATTTCTTGCTCTGGGGCTGCAGATCACCTGGGCTGGTTCTCCTTAGGCTGCCTGTTGGGCTTAGGTCCTTGTGTCTCATCTTTCTGTGACCAGTGGTGACTAGATAAGACTCTCCTCATAGCAGAAATCAGGATTGTAAAGGACCAAGGAAAACAGACACTTTTAAAGCCCTGCTCACCTCTCATCCACTCATGTTCCATTGGCTAAAGCAAGTCACATATTAAGCCGGACATCAGTGAGGCAGGAAGTATCTCTCTCCCACAGAGTGAATATGAGCTCAACAGTAACACGGTCTCCCACTGTCCCCGACCCATGGAGACCTGGAGAGAGATAAGGATGATCCTTGCTGGGGCGCCTGGATGGCTCGGTCAGTTGAGCGTCCGACTTCGGCTCTGGTCACGATCTCATGGTTTGTGAGTTCGAGCCCCACATCGGGCTCTGTGCTGATGGTGCGGAAACTGCTTCGGATTCTCTCTCTCTCTCTTTCTGCCCCTCCCCCGCTCGTTCTCTCTCTCCTTCCCTCTCTGCCCCTCCCCCACTTGTGCTTTCTCTCAAAATAAATAAATAAACTTAAAAAAAAAAAAGGATGATCCTTGTTCAGGCCTCATGCTTTGGGTCCCTTCGGCATCTGATTGTTGACCCTTTTTCTGCTTGTATCTCTCCCCTCAACACAGCACACACACAGGCGGGTGAGGTTTTGCAAGCACATCTTCATCTCCTTCGACGGTTTTCCATCTTCTTCTCACTCGCCTTTGGGCTTGCCCTTGGAAACATAATCTTCTGCAAGGGCACACATCTACATCCCTGGCCCCGTGTTTCCTGTGGTTTCTAGGCTTGACCTTCCCCCTGGAATTCACCTGTATCTCAGCACATGCAAAATCATACCTTTTCTCAGGCAGCTCCCCCATCTGTCACTGTTAGTCCCAATTTTTCCCATTTGTTTTAAAGGCTCCATCTTTCCTCCCCAAGTTCTTTAGTTTTGAGGACTTTGAATCATTTGTCCTGAAGTTTCCCTTTCCTCTGTTGCTGTTTCTGTAATCAGTCACTAAACTCCATTTGATCCTGCCCATTTGCTCTCTTCTCTCCTGCTCTGGGCCAGGCTCTTACTTCGGCATGCATGCCCCCCATGACCAGCCTGGCCTTTCTGTCCCCTTCTCCTCCTTCAGTGCTCCTGGCCCTTTGCTATCTGAGCACTTCTGTGAAAGCCCCTCTGTCATCCGAGCACTTCTGCATACAGCACAGCCCACAGAGCATGGTGGTGGCCAGGGAATACCTTCAGATAAAGCTGGTCCTCGGGCTCCATTGTCCTGTACAGCCTATCCCCCTCTATCTCCTGGTGTGAACTCTCTGTTCGAATAGGGGCCAGTTCTTCCCCCAACCACCTCCACACCGTGCATGTAGTCCCCGTGACTACACATTTGCTTTCTGATTCTGCCAGCTTAGGATCCCCTGGGGTTTTCTCCCAGGGCGTTGCTTTTTCTGAAGGTGGGAATTACATACACAGGTGGATAGAAGCCAAAATGCGGGGAGGTACCAAGGAGATGAGACAAAATAGGGGGTGCTGCTGTGGAGCTCACCCACCCTGCCCCTCCCCTCTTTCTACCTCCCATCCAGGATTTAGAAAAGTCTGGGTACACAGTGCATAGAACTCTGATGTATCCCTGTTGTTTAACTGGAATTCAATTGTATAAATCAGCTCAGTCTGCCAACGAGGAGGGTCCGTGAATGCCATGTGCTCACGTCTTATCTCTACATTGCTAGCTCTTAGCAGTGCCTATTACCTAAGAGGCCTCCAGGAAGGTTCACCGGATGAGTGGGTAATAGAAAGAGGGCAAGAACGAACTGCGGGGGGCACCTCCAAAGTGGGAAGACACCTGCTCCTGACACGTGGTCGATAGAGCATCATTAATGTATGCTTGGTGTGTCATCATCCGTGTAGCAAAGCATGACACAAGTGCTAACGCGTGTTTCAGAGTTAGCATCTGGCCTTTTCTTTCCCACTCCCACCCCTGCACAGTAGCGTGAAAGCAGGGTATTATCCCAGACACTCGAAGAGGTGGACTTCCCCAGATCTGGTAGTTAAGGCAGACCTCAAACTAACATCCACATTACACAACTCGATCCGTAGGCCAGCACATGAAACTCTTCGGATTCACTGGAACCCATTAAACTTGTTAAGGCTTCAGAAGTAATGAGATTTTCTTTCCTGGCTTTTGATAGAGTTATGCTAATGCAGTGAGGAGTCAGTGCTAATAAGCAGGGAGAGGCAGAATTGATTTAAGGATCTGTCACTTCCAAAAACATACCGTCTGATGGAGACAAAGTTATCATCATAAACTTGTCTTTTTCTTTATTCCTGCGCATGCCGCTCATCTCACTGCTAATTAGAAACATCAGGAGAGAACACTTCATTTTTCTGGCAGCCCTCACAAAAGCTTCCTGCTTTCAGGAAGGACTCGAGTACCTTCCCATCTCAGGACTTGGCTCAAAGCTGTCCCACACTCATTGCCCTCCCCTGCCTCATCACGCAGGTCCCCCTCGAGCATGTTGCTAATATGGGCTGCAGACCGTTTTCTGTGTCCTCACCCTTAATGTCACAGGTCAGCCAAGCAACAGTGGATGCCTCCATCTAAAACCAGAAGTCGGATTAACATATCCTGTCCATGAAAGGATATAGGCATGGGATAACTTTCAGATCTTACTGTAAGTTAACATATACATTTATTTTATTTTTTTAATGTTTATTTATTTTGAAGAGAGAGAGAGAGAGAGAGAACATGAGCGGGGGAGGGTCAGAGAGAAAGGGAGATACAGAATCTGAGGCAGGCTCCAGGTTCTGAGCTGTCAGCACAGAGCCCAATGTGGGGCTTGAACTCACGAACTCTGAGATCATGAGCTGAAGTTGGATGCTCAACCGACTGAGCCACCCAGGTGCCCCCATATACATTTATTAATTAGAACCGACCAGGTTGAAACAGTATACATCACATATCGATTATCACCTCAAGGTTGCAAACAGCCTTTCTTGTGAAGATGAAATGGAAAAACTAAGTGGTACCTGACATTGATTTCCTTTCCTGTAGGTATCCACTGCAAACCATCTCTTCTTTTGGGCTTGTTCCTTAATGATGCTTTGGGTGCCACATGCATCCCTTGTGTTCTGTTGAGAACGTAGAACGTCTCTGTGGGGTTGTTTCAGGAAAAGCTATTTGTCAGGTCCGGGTAGTTCTGCTGCTGTGGGTTTTTGGGTTTCCCTGTTTCCTTCTTGGCTGCCGCTCATCACAGTATTATTTATTATGTAGGGTTCATTTTCTAATGTCTCCCCCACCCCTTCTGGACTAGAGATCCATTGAGGGTGGGGATTGGGTCTAATTTATTGTCAGTACAGTACCTGGAACGTAGCTGGCTCTCAGGGAATTAGTCACTGAATGACTAAATGAAATGGGCCTCCCTTTTCATTTTTCCATATAAACATGGCTTATTCATAATTACATGAAAGCTGAAGCTAGGAAGGTTTCTTTTTTTAATTTTTAAATTTTATTTAAATCCAAGTTAGTTAAGATACAGTGTAATAATTATTTCAGGAGTAGAATTTAGTGATTCATCACTTTCATACAGCACCCAGTGCTCATCCCAACAAGTACCCTCTTTAATGCCCCATCATCCATTTAGCCTATCCCCCTGTCCAACACCTCTCCAGCAACCCTCCATTTTTCTCTGTATTTAGGAGTCTCTTATGGTTTGCATCCCTCTCTCTTATTTTTCCTTCCCTTCCCCTATATTCATCTGTTTTGTTTCTTAAATTCCACATATGTATGAAATCATATGATATTTATCTTTCTCTGACTTATTTCACTTAACATAATATATTCTAGTTCCATTCACATTGTTGGAAATGACAAGATTTCATTCTTTTTGGTCACCGAGTAATATTCCAGTGTGTGTGTGTGTGTGTGTGTGTGTGTGTGTGTGTGTATGTGTGTATGCTACATCTTCTTTATCTATTTGTCAATCGATGGACATTTGGACTCCTTCCATAATTTGGCTATTTTTTTTTTTTTAATTTTTTTTTCAACGTTTTTTATTTATTTTTGGGACAGAGAGAGACAGAGCATGAACGGGGGAGGGGCAGAGAGAGAGGGAGACACAGAATCGGAAACAGGCTCCAGGCTCCGAGCCATCAGCCCAGAGCCTGACGTGGGGCTCGAACTCACAGACCGCGAGATCGTGACCTGGCTGAAGTCGGACGCTTAACCGACTGCGCCACCCAGGCGCCCCTGGCTATTATTGATAGTGCTGCTGTTATAAACATTGGGATGCATGTGCCCCTTTGAATCAGCATTTTTGTATCCTTTGGATAAATAAAGTTAGGACCATTTCTGATCAATGCTAGAATTGGTCTGGCAATGTATGAGAAAAACCATTTCCAAAGAAGGGTACAGAATGAGCAAACTGGGTTAACACCACAGTAAAATGAAAAAGTATAAGAAGAGTGTATGCGTATGTGTGTGTGTGTGTCTGTCTGTACAAACTTTCTTTCAATCAAGCATAAACTAAAGTTTTGTTGTATTTCTCTTGTCTCCTTCCTCCTACTTTGGTTCAGTGTTGAGTTTTAAGCCCCAGAGATAAAAACTCAGCATAGTTTATAGTGGGTAAGGGCTTTGGATTACAGCATTTTTGAATGTTGGAAATGGCTAAATTTAAAAGAGATAGAGTTATAGTTGGAAGAAAGTTGCAAGGAGGAAAAAAAACTATTTGTCTAACTTGTCTTCGAAAATGAGTCAAACAGGCAAAAGAATCTGGAGTCTGTAAAATACGAGTCATTTTCCCATGGTAGATAGGATTTTCCACTAGATGGATACAGCTTTCATTTCATCTTACACTATTAAATAATGTTAATAAACCAAGATGCATAACATGCCTTGGTGGGTGCTCTGTCATGCCAAGTTAATGGTCCTCCCTATGAGGACCTCTCAGGTTGCAAAGAAGAGGGAAATGGCCTCAGGTGGCCATTTTCCACATGTCAGACACAGGTGTACAAACTCATAGATGTTTTTAATATCCTCTAAGGCTGTGATTGTGGTCCCCATGTTACGTAGCTGAAACTTGGAGCCAACTCAATGAATTGTCAAGGGTTCATAGCTAGTTAAATGCCAGACCTGGAATTCAAGGGTGGGCTTTAGAAAGGGCTTCTCATAAACAAAGAGTGCCAGCATGCCTCCTGGGACTCTAGAATTCCGTCTTCAAATGATTTTGTTTGAGGATGAGAAAAAGACCTACAGAAAATGACTCATTCACTGCCTTTGCAGACTTTTGCTGTCCCTGTGGAGATTTTGGTCGACTTTTCTCCTCCCCTTCTGAAAACTTCCATTGAGTCTCCAATACTGGGTATTCTCTAGTCTCACTGGCCTCAGCAGTAAAATGGAAGGAAGAAAAATGTGGAAAAATATACAAGATGAAAAAGTAGAAAAACATTCTGTTCCAGTGCAGTCAAACACATCATTTAAATAATCTTACTATGGTGAATTTGAGAGCAAGGAGACTGGTTTCTCATTGAGAAATAAAAGTCCTTTGACTTGAAGAATACTTTCAAAAAAGAAATCCTTCATTACCCTAGATACTTCTTGAAATGAAAATAGTCCGTATCAAGACATATCATGAAAGAAATAATTCAACAGTCCTTGAGAAGTTACGTATTTTCTGTTCAAACATTAAAGTGATCGTTTAATCTTACATACAATTCCCTGAACTCTCCCTAAATAATTGCCTTGGTGATTTTAGCTCAACCTTGAAACAGACTTGGATCTGTTGTATATTTGACTTTATTTGAAAGAGAGACGCAATTTTAAAGAAGTAGAGACTTCAGAGGCTTAAGCCCTTTGCCCGTGGGGACTAGAAGAGAGGAGAGAAGCAAGCATCTGGGAGCTCAGAGTGGAGTGAGGTATCAGCTCTAACAATAACAGCACCACCTGTTGTGTACGTGGTACTTTCTAGAATGTCTGCCAGGCATCTTCATATATAGTGCCTTGGTTTATCTTTACAGTAGCCCTTTGAGATTGGTAGGATGCCTCCTTTCGAGACAAGGACACATCCGGGGTCACACAGCTAAAGAATAAAGTCAGAACTTGAACTCAGGCCCCCAGCCTCCAGTCTGCAGCTCTTTCCATCAAGCCATTTGTCTCTCTCAGGAGGCAAGTATTTATTGTGGATAAGCTCTTGTTAGATTTGCCAAGGCCTGTGCAAAATCTTTGACTATAATAGAGCTTTTCCTATGTTTGAGACATGGGAGTTTGCCTGGAGTTTGTAACAGTATTTATAGAAATGGAATTTGAGCTGAGATAATGAAGTTCTGAATTGTTTCCTGTGTAACACTACGCTTTAAGATGAGCTCAATTTAAGTCAATAGTGTATGAGTAGACTGGTCTCCTTCTACATAGCTTGGGCATATGGGTTCCAAGATGCATCTGAAGCTGGATAAGAAAAAGATAGAAAAGAAGAAGTAAATAAGGAGTCGCTTAGTGTGATGCAACTCTGGGGGCAAGAACAGCTGGGAAGTGTTTGGAATAAAGATATCGTGGACAATTTTAGAAGCATCTTTCCAAGTAAGTTAGCCTTGCGTCCAAATAAAGCTTGAAATCTTTTACCCGTTTATTCATCCAGCAGCTATTTGCTGACTATCCCCATAATGCCACTCACTGTGCTGGGGCTCAAGAGTTCAAAGGAAAAGACTTATTCCCTGTCCTTGGGGAGACAGACCAGCAGGTTTGTGGGTGTCATGAATAGAGACATCCAGAAGCACAGGTATAAGTTTCACAAAGGGCCAGCATTCATCTTACGGTGGGCACCAAGTTTACCTGCTCCCTAAATTTCCAAATCTTTTCTAGAAGCTGGAATTTTTAGTATTTCATATTAGAAGACATATTGCCATCAGTTTTATTTGTGAGAAACCTAATTTGTGAGACATCCATTCAGCAAACATTTGTCAAATGCATACAGTCCTCTGCTGGATATTGGGATTACAGGGATGAAATCAATAGATTTCCTGCTGCAAGGTGCTATCCACCTTTTTTTAAAAATTTGTTTATTTATTTATTTTGAGAGAGACAGAGTGCAAGTAGGGGAGGGGCAGAGAGAGAGAATCCCAAGCAGGCTCCATGCTGCCACTGCAGAGCCTGACATGGGGCTCGAACTCACAAAACTGCAAGATTTTTGCAGTTTCAAAACCAATAGTTCTGGCTTAACCAACTGAGCCACCCAGGTGCCCGGTGCTCTCCATCTAATAGGAGAGAAACAATACACAAACATACCCAACCCTGACTCTGCTGCTTACTAGCTGCATGACCTTTGGCAAGCATTCAATCTCGTGGAGTTTTTGTAACTATAAAACAATAATGCCAAAAAGCAGTACAGTAGAGCTGGGCACATAAGCCTACATGTAATTGCCAATTACTGTGGTTGTCAATAATTATGAGAAAATTGGGAGAGACACACAGAGGTCAGAGAAGCCACTTGTGCCTCAGGGAGAGCTCAGTCAGAAGAGGCTTCCTGGAGGAGGTGCTGCTTGAGCTGAATGCGAGACGCAGCAGGTTTTTGCTTGCCAACAAAGCAGCATGAAATCCAGGTAGAGGGCACAGCATGAGCTGAGGCAAGGGACGGAGAGCTGCCACACTTAAGGAGATGTGGGGACGGCAACACAGTTGAAATACAAAGTATCGGAAGAACGTTGACCCAAATACCCTGTTATTACAGGTGCAAAGGAGCCAGATGTTATGTGGCCGTGGACGCAGGCAGAGGGAGGTGGGGGTCGGGGTGGCTCTCCCTGTAGCCAGGGGCCAGATGTTTGCATCTGAGAAAAACCTGTGGTCCAAATTGTCCAGTGAGATCTCAAGATCATTTTGCCCTTTCTGTCTGAGGCTCTTGGGTTAAATATTTTACATTGTCTATTATTTTAAGGAAAAGAAGAGAACCATTTTAAAAACCTGCTGGACAGTTAAAAGTCATGTTGAGCCTTCAAGCAAGAAATACTGTGCATGCCAGTGGGGGAAGGTTCACTTTCTAGTTTTAGAGGAAACCAGGAAATAATATTCTAAGTTGGTCTAGCAAATGCTCTGAGAGTAAGTCACGCATAAAATATATACCTTTCCTAAGTAATGTCTTTGTGTTGATGGAAAATTACCTATCCAGGATAAATATTCAGGGGACCAGCAAGGTTTTAGCCATGCATAGTGCAAACCAAAACCCCTTTGCTTTATTTTTTTTCCCCAATCTTTTTTTAATATTTATTTATTTTTGAGACAGAGCATGAGAGGGGGAGGGGCAAAGAGAGAGAGGGAGACAGAGAACCCAAAGCAGGCTCTGTGAGCCCAACACAAGGCTCGAACCCACGAACCATGAGATCATGACCTGAGCTGAAGTTAGACATTCAACCTACTGAGCCACCCAGGCGCCCTCAAAACCTCTTCTCTTTCAAACTACCAGCCACAACCAGGGCCTGACTCAGAGACAGCCTACCATCTGAAATGGTACCAAAGTCTCTTTCTAGCCTATTTACACAAAAAATCAAAAATAGATCTACCCCATGACCCAGCAATAGCACTGCTAGGAATACAGGAGTGCTGATGCATAGGGACACTTGTACCCCAAAGTTTATATCAGCACATTCAACAATAGCCAAATTATGGAAAGAGCCTACATGTCCATCAACTGATGAATGGATAAAGAAATTGTGGTTTATATTCACAATGGAATACTACTTGGCAATGAGTAAGAATGAAATATGGCCTTTTGTAGCAACGTGGATGGAACTGGAGAGTGTTCTGCTAAGTGAAATAAGTCATACAGAGAAAGACAGATACCATATGTTTTCACTCTTATGTGGATCCTGAGAAACTTAACAGAAGACCATGGGGGAGGGGAAGGAAAAAACCAAAAACGTTAGAGAGGGAGGGAGCCAAACCATAAGAGACTCTTAAAAACTGAGAATAAACTAAGCGTTGATGGGGGATGGGAGGGAGGGGAGGGTGGGTGATGGGCATTGAAGAGGGCACCTGTTGGGATGAGCACTGGGTATTGTATGGAAACCAATTTGACAATAAATTTCATATTAAAAAAAGAGAATTAAAATTGAATACTTTCGTCATGGTGTCAGTAGAAAATAAAAAAGAAAACAGTAGGAAGAAATGGTCTCCTTTTTCTGCAGGGCAGAGGAGGAGTAATATGTGAGCTGTCCTAAAATATTACAGCCGCAGAGCTGTCAAAGAAGCTCATGGGCCCTCAGTTTAGCCATAGAAAACATGTTTTCTTAAATTATTATGGCCTTATAGGGTGTTTTCTTAAATGAAAAATGATCACAGCATGCCTGACGCTTGTTGGCCCGATCATTTTATGAAGAATAATGATGTCATTATGGCAGCGCAGTCTGGAAAGAATGTCCGCTAACTTAGGTTAAAGGTTCTCAGTGACCTCAGAGCACACACCAAGTCAGTGGAGAAAGAACCGAGGGCTAAGTATGTAGATCATGAACTGTGGCAGAATAACCAGTACTTTCTTCTGCATCCATGGGTTTCCACTTCCTTCTTTGGAAGAATCTCATCTTGGTGGGAAGCATAATGACCCTTGCATGTGCCACTCTGGGAAGAGAATGTGTGTCCATAATCACTGAAAGGAAATACCCTTGCGTGGTAAGAGTTCAGCCTGGCTGGCCTCGTGAGGTTTAGTGGCTGCTGCCAAGACTCTGTGCAAGGGGGTGGCCTGGCCAGAATTCTGGAGGCACCGTTGGTTTCTGGATGTGATAAGGAAGGCCACACATTCCTGACTATAATGTATCAAAATGATGCATTGATGCCTGATAGCTCTCGTAACATTCATCTTCTATTCACTCATTATTTACATTTTTATTTTCGGTTTTGAAGAAGTTGTATGCACACATGGTACAAAATTCAAGCGTTCCAAAGAGAAAATGGTGAACGACCTCCCTCTCATCTCTTTTTCTTACCACCTAATTCTCCTTCTTGGAGTTGCCAATGTTGCAGTTTCCTCGGTACCTTTCCAGACAAGAAATCTCAGCCATTCACTCTTTTTTTTTTTTTTTTTTTTCAGTGCTTATTTATTTTTGAGAGAGAGACAGAGACAGAGACAGAGTGTGAGCGGGAGAGGTGCAGAAGGAAAGGGAGACACAGAATCCGAAGCAGGCTCCGGGCTCTGAGCCATCAGCACAGAGCCTGAAGCAGGGCTTGAACTCACGGAGTGTGAGATCATGACCTGAGCCAAAGTCAGACACTTAACCGACTCAGTCACCCAGGTGTCCCACCCATTCACTCTTGATTCATCTGTCTCCTTGCTTCTGGATGGCAGCCATAGTATTTGACAATACGTGCAGTAAACCCATTTTGCAACCTTACTTCTCAACTCGGAGCTGATGTTAAAAGTCTGAAGTTATTTGGGGGAGGGGAATCAGGCCTGTTTAACAATAAAACATGGATTTTACCTGATATTTTATAGCCATAACATATTTATTCCATGTCTCGTTCTACCCTTATTACAATCTAGAAAATAGGTAAGAGCAGGTATTATTATCTTCATTTTACAGCTCATAAAACTGAGGTGAAGAGAAAGTAAGTGCCTTTCATTATGTCTTACGGCTAATCAGTGGCAGCATGAGACCAGAGACGCTCAATTGTTCCCCCTTGAGTTCATACTTCTGTCCAGTGATGCAGGTCTGATGTGAGGGGGATTCTTCTCCATGACCACACACTTAGAGTTGTAAATGGACTCTGTTCTGATTTTAGAAATCCTTTTGTTTCTCACCTGCAAGAAAATATTGGAAGAAGCAGTACTGTGAGGGGTCGTTAACGACCCACCCCAAGAAAAATATCTCATTATAACCAACCTCAGCCCTTCTCTGTTCTAGGCATTGTGCCAGGTGCTTTACAAATGTCATTTGATGCCGCACAGCCTTGTCAGCTGGATGGTATTAACCCATTTTACAGTTGAGGAAACTAAGGCACGGAGAGATGAAGTAAACTGCCAGTGGTTATACAACTTGAAAGTGGTAGAGCTGGAATTCAAATCCAGATCTATGCCTATTTCTGCCACGCAGTGTTGCCTCCTAGATTGGGTGGCCAGAGCAGAAATGGTTATTATCCCTGTGACAGAGATACTTTATTTATTTAAAGATCCAACAGAGAGCTGCAAGTCTTGATTATTAGTAGTTATTAAAAAGATGATAAAAACTCCAGTGTTGAACTCTGTTAAAATTATCATAGAACATAGGGGCACCTGGGTGGCTCAGGTCATGATCTCACGACTTGTGAGCTCGAGTCCCACGGCGGGTTCTGTGCTGACAGCTCAGAGCCTGGAGCCTGCTTCGGAATCTGTGTCTCTGTCTCTGCCCCTCCCCCGCTCGTGCTCTGTCTCTCTCTCTCTCTCTCAAAAACAAATAAACATTAAAAAATAAATACCAAAAAAAATACCATCGAATATTAAAGAAGTAAAAGCTTACTTCCTGGTTTCAGGCTGTTACCATCAAGATGAAGGCCTAGAAGTAACACAAATAAGCTTGAGAACATAAATACCGGGATCATAAAACCACACTCGGAAACATGGAATCAGAGAGGTTTGAAGTTAGGCCCGGGAGGTTGTTTGGAGACTCCTTCCCAGCCTGAAGTCATTCTCTCTCCCCCATCTGTGGTGTCAGTGATACCATCAGCCTCCCAAGATACCAAACCACAGACACGGAGCTCTAGTACATTCCTTCCACTCCCTCATCTTCACGCTTCTGAGGGGCAGCCTCGCAAACTAAATTTCGAGCGCCCATCGGTAGTGCACCCGTCCCTCTTCCACAGAAACAGCAGTCCGCCCCTGTCGGTTCTACATCTACCCCTGGCCCTGCCGAGCACGCTTCTCCTGGTTTATACCCCATCACAGCCGAGCTCAAAAACGACACCAGACAGATTCGTGGGCCCCAGTCTCTGTGCTGTCCAGGACAACAACCCCCCCTGCAGGGACAAGGATTCGCCTAAACCGCAGCCCTCCTGCCGCTCCCCTGATGACAAGGCTGTGGTGACTCATTTCAGCACTTACTCTGCCTCCTCGCGTGCCGGCTCTTTGCTTTTGTTTGGGGTGGAATCTTCACTCAGATGCCTTGCTGCCACAGACACGCGTGGTGGAAAGGCACCGGAATGTGTTGTTTATGTCACCGGGGACTTGAAATCAAGCTGGGCCTCCGTGCCCGGCAGGGCAGCTAGGTCAAGTGCGGAAGTGCACCACTGCACATTGTGCGGGGACGCGTCGTAATGGTTCCACTTCCGGTATTTCCAGGACGAAAGAAGTTCCTTCCAGGACAGTCCTCCCACAGGTGACCACTAAAATCTCAGGCGGGGAGGCGAAACCACCTACCTAAAGATACTAGAGAGTGAACACATGCAAGCAGATTCCGGAGGGGCGTCAAAACACGGAAGAAAGAAATGGCACGGAGGGTGTTTGCCATTTTTATGGCTTTTAGCCTAAGATCAGACCACACTCAGCAGCCACATGTGGCATTTAAAGCTTGGACAGAACACTGCAGCCGTTCTGCTCTGAAGAGTAAGATGACAGTATTCAGGGCCACTACAGCCTGTGTAGAAACTCTGCCCACATGTCTGGCTGACCCCTGAACTGCAAATGCTTGGGACAGATTCTGGCTAAAGATAGAACAAAACTGAGATTTGAATTGGTACTCAAGAGACAGATTTTTCCATCTGAATCCCATCAAGTCAAGTGCCTACTTAACAACAACAACAACAACAAGATCAATACTCTTTAGAGGAAAGTAACAGAATTCACATCTTAACTTTCACAGTGTCCTGGATACATTGAACAATTAGTTGACATTTAAAGAAGCAGGAAAAGGGGACTCAATTCTAAGAGAAAAGACAGTCAACTGATAACCAACCTTGAGATGATGCAACTGTTGGAATTAGGGATTTCAAAGCATTTATAACTCACAACGAATGAAAATATAAGAGAGAATAACATATAAATATATAAAATACATAAAAATATGTTATCAGGTATATTTCAAATATAAAGTAATGAAACATATAAAATATAATTCAACAGACAACTAGAAACTTTGAAAAAGAACACTGTGGAAATTCTAAAACTGAAAAATAATAATATCTAAAATTAAAAATTCACTGGATGAGCTTAACAATAGAATGGGACTGGCACAGGAAAGAGTAAACTTGAAGATAGACCAATGGGAAATACCTAATTTTAGGAGAGATAAAAAGATTAGAGGGAAAGAAAAGAAAAGAGCCTTATAAATCTGTGGGACAATATCAAAAGATCTCACATGCATGTAATCAGAGTTCAAGAAAAAAAAGGACAATGAGAGTATGAAGTAGGGAAAATATTTGAAGATGATCAAAACATTCCCAAATCTGGTGAAAGGCATACATTTAAAAATTCAAGAATCTCAGAGAACCCCAAGCAAAATAAATTTTAAAAAGCCATGCTTTGGTACATCGTAAGCCAAACTTCTGTGAATAAGATAGAGAAAATTCTGAAAGCAGCCAGAGCAAATCAACATTACTCAGAAGGGAACAGTGATTCAAGTGACATGAATTTCTAATTAGAAAGAATGGAGGGCAGAAGGCTTTGGAATGATATCTTTAAAGTGCTGAAGGAAGAAACTGTCAATCAAAAATTCTATAAAGAGCAGGGGTGACTGTGTGGCTCAGTCAGTTAAGCATCCAACTCCTGATTTCGGTTCAGGTCACTATCTAATTTGGTGAGTTGGAGCCCTGAGTCAGGCTCTGCGCTGACAGCATGGAGCCTGCTTGGGATTCTCCCCCTCCCTCTCTCTGCCTCACGTGCACACGCTCTCTCTTCTCTCTTCCAAAAATAAATAAGTAAACTTAAAAAAAAAAATTCCATAAAGAGCAAAAGAATGTTTCAAAAATGAAGGCAAAATAAAGATATTTTCAGATTAAAACCAAAAAAAGCTGAGGGTATTTATATCACAAGATCTAAGTTACAAGGAGTACTCAAAGAAGTTCACCAGTTGAAGGGAAATACTGGGTGGAAACTTGTATCTTCAAGAAGAAATAAAGACCATCAGAAATGGAAAATAAATGGGTAAAAACAAAAGACCAGTTTCCTGTTTTTTGTTTTTTTTTTTTTTAAGTACATAAGACGATATATAACAGGGGCGCTGGGGTGGCTCAGTCAGTTAAGCGTCTGAGTTTGGTTCAGGTCACAATCTCACAGTTTATGAGTTTAAGCCCCGTGTCAGGCTCTGTGCTGTCATCTCGGAGCCTAGAGCCTGCTTCGGATTCTGTGTCTCCCTTTCTCTCTGCCCCTCCCCTGCTCGTGCTCTGTCTCTCTCTGTCTCTCAAAAAAAAATAATAAAAAAAAATTTTTTAACAGATGTTATAAAACAAATTTAAAAATCAGAGCATTCCATGATGTTTATACTATAGCTGCATGACATATCCCAGGTATATGATGAAAACTGGAGGTGGTGTGAAATGGACCAATCATTTGCAAGGTTTCTACTTTTTTACTTGAAATGATGCTTTGAAAAGGATGTATGTTGTAATCCCTAGAACCACCACTTTAGAAAACAAAATGATGTATAGCTAAAAAGCCAATGTAGATTAAAACAGAATTTTAGAAAACATTCAGATAATCCAAAAGAAGGTAGGAGAGGGGGAAGAGGGGTAAAGAGCCCATAGGGAACAAACAGAAAGTAATAAAATGGTAGGACTTACATCCAACATATTAGCACTTTCATTAAGTATTAAAGTGAGAGATGTTAAAATGATTTTTTAAAGCAGAACCAAAATATCTGCTATTTACAAGTAGATTGAAAGTAAATTCATGGTAAAAGACACACCATACTAGCAGGAGGTGTAAAGAAAACTGGAGTGCCTTCAGTCAGATAAAATAGATCTCAGGACAGAGTATTACCAAAGATAAAGAGGGACATTTCTTTCTTTCTTTTTCTTTCTTTCTTTCTTTCTCTCTTTCTCTTTCTTTCTTCTTTCTTTCTTTCTTTCTTTCTTTCTTCCTTTCATTTTTGAGAGACAGAGACAGAGCACGAGCAGGGGATGGGCAGAGAGGGGAGAGACACAGAATCAGAAGCAGCCTCCAGGCTCTGTCTGAGCTGTCAGTACAGAGCCCAACATGGGGCTTGAACCTGTGAACCATGAGATCATGACCTGAGCCAAAGTCAGATGCTTAACCGACTGAGCCACCCAGGCACCCCAAGAGGGACATTTCTTAATGATAAAAGGATTAATTCACCCAAAATACATAAAGACCATAAATGTATTTTTGCCTAGTGACAGAGTTTCAAATTACATGAAGCAAAATGTGATAGAATTAAAGGGAGCAGTAGATATTTCTGCAATTCTATTTGGTGATTTAAACACTACTCTTTATTGAGAGAACAATTAGAATTTGATAAAACAATTAGAAAAAACTAAAAACCAGTAAAACATAGATGATAGAAAAACACCATCAAACACCTTGACCTAATTATATTTATGGACCACTACATCCCCAAATCAAAGAATACACATTCTTTTCAAGCACCCTATAGTACCTCTAACA
This sequence comes from Panthera pardus, assembly GCF_024362965.1. Classification (NCBI taxonomy): domain Eukaryota; kingdom Metazoa; phylum Chordata; class Mammalia; order Carnivora; family Felidae; genus Panthera; species Panthera pardus. The sequence continues at coordinate 18,669,795 of NW_026526710.1, forward strand.
AGATAGATCATAAAACCAATCTCAATAAATTAATTATTGAAATACTATAGAGCATGTGTTCTGACTTCAGATATTTGGAAATTAAACACACTTCTAAATAATCCATAGGTCAAAGAGGAAACAAAAAGGAAATTTAAAAAATATTTCTAATAAATGGTCATGAAAATCAACATATCAAAATTTGTGACCTGTAGCTAAACCCACATAGAGGGACATTTATAGCTTTAAATATTTATATTACAAATAGGGAAAGATGGAAAATCAATGACCTACGTTTACACCTAGAAAAGTTAGAAGAACACAGCAAACCCAAAGTGAATTAGAAAGAAGGAAATGATAAGGATAAAAGCAGAATCAATGAAAGAGAAAACAGAAAAGCATTATAGAAAAAAATCACCAAGCCAGAAATTGCTTCTTTGAAAAGAGAAAACAATTGATAAACCCCTAGTGAGACTGGCTAAGAAGAGACAGAGCATGAATTATGAATGTAAGAGCTGAAAGAAACATAATTGCTTCAGATCTTATGGACACTGAAAGGATAGGAGAATATTATGGACAACTTTATACCAATTAATATGGCAACTAAAATGAAATGGAAAAATTCCTTGAAAAGCGCATTGTACCAAAACCAATACCAGATGAAACAAAATATGAATAGCCCCATATCTATTAGAGAAATTTTAACTCATTAAAAAACCTTTTAACAACAAGCTCGCTTAAAGCCTGGATGGTTTCACTGATTAATTCTATCAAAGAGTTAAGAAAAACCCCACCATTTTATACAAATCCTTTCAGAAAGTAGAAGGGGAAATGCTCTTTCATTTCTACTATGAGACAAAAATCTGACAATGATATCAGGAAAAAAAATCACAGAAGAATATCCCTCATGAACACAGGTGCAAAAATATTTAGCAAAATATTAGCAAACTGAATGTAGCATGACCAAGTAGGGTTTATCCCAGGAATTCAAGGGTGGTTTAACATTAAAAAATCAGTCAATATACTTGACTGTATTAACATATTGGGAGACTCAATACTGTTAAGATGATAATTTCCCCTAAGTCATTTATTGGTTCAACATTATACCAATCATAATCCCCAAATTGATAAGCCGTCCTAAAATTTACATGGAAATGCAAAGGACCTAGTACAGAGAGGTTCATAAACTATGGTCTGTGGACCTGCCACAGTTTTGTAAATAAACTTTTATTGGAACAGCCACACTCATTTGTTTACATATCATCTGTAGCTACTTTTATGCTGTAATGGCAGTGTTGGGTAGTTATGACACACACCATCTGGCCATCTGGCTCTAGATAAAAGTTTGCTGACCCTTGACCTAGAATACCCAAAGCAATATTGAAAAAAAATAAAGTAGAAGGATTTATCCCACCTGACTCCAAGATTCACTATAGACCTATAGTAATCAAGACAGTGTGGTACATGAGAATTAACAAGAAGATCAGTAGAGCAGAATAGAGAGCCCAGATACAGACCTGCACTTAAATGGTCATTTGATTTTTGACAAAGATGCCAAAGCAATCCAATGGGGGAAAGAAAAGTCTTTTCAACAAATGATGCTAGAACAAATGGGTATCCCCATGAGAAAAAAAAATGAATCTCAACCCTTACCTCGTACCAAACACAGAAGTCAATTCAAGATAGATCATACACTTTAACATAATAGCCGAAAATATCAGAGGAAAGTACATTCTTGATTTAGGGGTAGACAGGTCATAAAAAATAATAGGTATAAAAGAAAAAAGTATACATTAGGTTTCATCAAAGTTTAATACTCAATGGCCCTAAAAAGACATCATGAATAAAATGAATAATCAAGCTACAAATCATATATCTGACAAAAGACTGGTACCCCAGAATATGTGAAGAGTTCCTACAACTCAATAATAAGATGGCAAACAATCCAATTTAAAAATGGAGAAAGTTTCAAACATACAACTCATAAAGTTATGTGACAATGGCAATGTGCCCATCCAAAAAATATTTACCATCACATGTCATCAAGGAAATGTAGGTTAAACCACAAGAGAATACCACATTCACACCAGAATGGATCAGATTTAAAAGACTGACAACACAAACACTGGTGAGGTGTCAGGAACATTCATGTATTATTGGAGTGGCTATAAATACATATTCACCCTGGAAAAAGTTCCAGCAGCTTTTATGAAACTAAACATATATCTACCCTATGTGCTGGCAGTTTCACTCCTAGGTATTTACGCAAGGAAAATGAAAATCTGCGTTCACAAAAAGGATTCTATGTGAATGTTATTAGCAGCGCTATTCATAACATCCCAAAACCAGAAACAGGTCAGATGTCTATCAACAGGAGTCATATAGTATAGTCATACTCAACAATCAAAAGCAACAACCTGCGGATACAGACAATGGCATGGATGAATCTCAAAAATACTTTACTGCCTGAAAGCCTTCTACAGAAGACTATGTACTGTACGATTCCATTTATCAGAAGTTATAGAACATGCTTAATGGATCTATGGTGGAAAAAAATCAGAACAGTGTTTGCCTCTGGGGTGGTAAGGGCAAAGATTAACTAGGAAGAAAGCTGAAGGAACTTTCTAGGGGGAGACTAATACTCTATATCTTGATAGGTTTATGGACACAGTGCATACTTTTGTCAGAAATCTTTGAATGTACGTTGAGATTTGTGCAGTCCTTTTTATGTAATTGTTTTTACTTTTTTACTGTATATAAATTTTAAATTAAAAACTATAAACAAATATTGTACTCCAGTAACATACCTTCTGAAGTATTTAGGGGAACTTTAATTGAAGCCTGTAAATTTATTTTGAGTTGCATCCAAAATACAAAGTGAGTTTATGAATGGAAAGAGAAAAATAGTTGGATAGATATGCAATAAAGCGATTTTACTAAAATGTTAATGTTAGAATCTAGGCAATAAGTATTTGGGTATTTATTATAAAATTCTTTCAGGTTTCCTTTATGTTTAATTTTCTCATAATAGAGTTTTTGGGAAAACGTAGAACTGCAGCATGGACATGTGTATCTTAAAAACATCATGGAAAAATAAAGGATAAAAGTATCACTTTTCACTTACATGATTAAGTATCACAGTATCACTTACATGATTAAAATGCCTGTGTCTAGATTTAGGGGTAGAAGTTCAGACAAAATTATATACAGTAAACACATTAGAATAGTTGCCAATGGGGAAAGAACCAGGAGTGGGATCTAGGGATGACGGGATGGGTGCCAGGTGGGTGTTGGATAGAGAAGCCTTGTGTGGACAGTGATGGTAATGGGGAGAGAGGGAGGGGAGGTGGAGGGTAGATGGAAAACCATTAAACTTTGCCAAATCTTGGCCTCACCAGTTACTAACTATGCCATTTTAGGCAAATTGTTTAACATTTTTTAGACTCACTTTTTACCTCTGTAACATGGGCATTCTGATCTCTACTTCACAGAGTTGTGAGCCTTAACACTAGAGAATGTCCAGGAAGTTCCCAGCACAGCCCTTAATCTCTGCCAGACATTCAGCAAAGGTCTATTCCTCTTCTTTTCTTTCCATTCATCTAAATCCTTGGTGTCCTTCAGGGGGCTTACCTTCTCTAACTCCACAAATAGCATGCCTCTTCTTTTTTTCCAAAGACCACCCATACTTGCAGCCCATTCCATTCTGTCCCACTTTGTCCCACACATATGGAGTTGCTTTGTGACTGTGTCCTTTATGTCTTTCAGTAACCATTCCATAGCTTCTTGAGGGCTCCGAGTGTAGCTTGAGTGTCCGTCTGCCCACCGGTCACCCAGCACTATTTTGTGTAGTTCCTTGTGTCCCTCTGTCTTGAGCGGCAGCTCTAGGAGGGCAGAGATGGTGTCTGGGTAACTCCCTCTCTTGTCTCCGCATGGACAGGGCTTAGCAGATATTTGGTGCATGAATGAATAGAAATCACCTGTTTTTCACTGTGCTTTTCATTCAGCACTGTCTACTAAATATATTGATTTATCATGGCTTTTACCCACTTGCCAGACTTGCTGAACTTGTCCAAACACACAGAAGCAGTAGAATGGACCCAGCCCAGATTTGTTGCAGGATGGCACTCCAGAAACACAGTGACCTCAAAGACAAGGACCCTCTCTTTGCTGTCGGTGCTCTTTCAGCCTTTCTGTGAAACTAATGATAACATTTTAGAGCAGAAAGTCGGTCTTATATTTCACATAATTAAACCGTCAAATGCTAACGTTAGATGAAAGGATCTGGGTGTTCAAAGGCAATCGGGAGTAGTCAGAGAGATTGCCTTCATACAGGAGGTAAGTGTTAAGCAGAGTTTATTGGTGGGGGTGATGTGGGACATCTAATGAGAGGGTGGAACATTCCGAGGGTCTAGAGTGACATGAGCTGGGGATTGATGATAGCAGCAGATATGTGCTGGAGGGGAACCCACAGTGGGGTGTTGGCTGCTTATCAGGCTTATCACATGACATAGAGGAACAAGATGGCGGGTTCATGAGTTGGGAGCCATCACCATCCTCTCTCTGCTCTGTTTCTTTGCAACACCCTTATCTCATCTTTGATTTGGTCCCCACCTCCTTTTCTTTTTATCTGGGCCAAAGACAGGCTCAAACCCTGGTTGTAAAATGAAATCCAAATGACACACTTGGAACCCTGTATTTCAGCCCGGAAATGTTGGTTTTGCGTTGTGTTTGGCGCAGAAAACAGCCAGCTGAGATGGTCTGACACCCAGGAGGGTCCTTTGGCAACAGCCTCAGCCTGATATTTCCATGTCTTCAAATCAATCCAAACTACTCATTAGGAGGCCTCGTTTCGGCAAGCGCTCTTCTGCGCGCGGGACCGTCGTGGGATTACCACTGCCTTCCCTTTGGTCCATCTCATCATTCCTGCCTTCGCCACATTTCTGGACCCCGGGAGACAGCTGAGAAAAGCAGCTTCCTTACATTCTCTTCAGGAGGGCCAGATATGCATATATGCCATTTCTTCTGCTAAAGGGGTCCCTATGCTATTTTCCTGACCCAAATCATCCCTTTTGACTGACTGGGTAAATGTTCCAGGGATTTAAGCCTTCATTTGGCTAACAAGCACTAGATTACATTTACATTTAAAAGAATTGTTTAATGTATTCTGAAAACCTTAAAAGCAAAAGTGTCCATCAGCAGGCATTACTCTTTGCTCCAAATGATACCAGGGAGCACTTTCTTTGGGTAAAAACAGTCTTTCCAAAGGAGCATGCTTCTTTTTTTTGCCTAGGAGTTCTTGACCTGCCTTCCTTTTCTTCTCTCTAATCATTAAAAAGGAAAAAATAAATGTAGCTGCCTTAGTTACTACTTTCTAGGATCCTGAGCCCCTGGAATATGTGCAGTCAAGGGCAGGCAATCTGTGAAACCCTTCAGGGTTAAGCAGGGAGAGACCACAGTCTAGGGTTTTAGGGATTCTGTTTAATGGGCAGCAGCATTTCTCCATTTAACATTGCTTCACAATTCATGCCATAAAAATAGCTCTGGGGTGATCTAAGCTGTTATTACCCTTGCTCTTTGAATTTGGATTTTGCCAATATTCTATCCTGAGCCTTAATGATGCAGGATATTGCAATTTGTTGCTTCTCGTGATACATGCAGTAAATCCTAGATTCAGAGGTAGTAATTCTCAACTCTATCCTATCTTGAATGGAAACTACTTCCCTTATTTGGTTTCTCAGCAGCCACTACCGAGTTATGCTTCCTTAAGGTTTAAAAAAAAAAAAGAAAAGAAAAAGCAGACCACTGGCAGAATAATTTGGATCCAAGTAGATTCTGTGCAGATGCCCAGTGGGAGAAGATAGGCCATCCTGATCCAGAGGGACGATGGATAAAGCCTCTGCCTCACGTGGCTCACTAAGGCCTGGTTCTGAAGGCTGACACAGCAGGAGCCATTTCATTCTTTGCCTTTCTTTGTGACCAACATGCCGATACAGCCACCGAGCTATGTAGGCAGTCTCTCGAGCACTGCTCCTACCCTGTTGTAAACCTAGAAACAAATATTTAGCTGGCTGTGGAGTGCCATCTACATGAGTGCTCTCCCTCTGGGGGTCTGCTGCACACACAGCGCCTGGCTGGTCCTTTCACGTCGCACAGGACATATAATATATTTACGTCTCGCGTAACCATAGAAACCTGTTGTGTCGGAGAAGACTTTATGATTTTGCTGCTCTCCGGAAAGAGATGAATAAAGCCACAGGGCAACCTGCCACCTCTTGTTTAGTTACTTTGTAATCGTTTAGCAATTAAGACTGCAGAACATATTTACTATAATTTTCACATCTGTAGACATTTTATAGAGTATTGAATATACATAAGGAAATAAAAGCACTTGAGACATTATTTTAGAAGCCCTATAGCCAACTCAATTTTTCTTTTTTTGGTATTACTTACACAATTTGTACTTAATTAATTATTCTTGAAAATGGCTGATCTTTTTTTTTTTCTTTTCTGTGGTAGGATTTATTTTAGGGAATCCTTGGAATAAGGAATTCATACATTTCGGTATGCTGGCTATACAAAAGGGGTGTAGAAAGAACACCATTTGGGAAGGGTTGGATGGAACGCCCAGTTTAAACCTGAGCTCTTCCACTGACTGACTGGGCTTCCTGGGGCAAAAGTGACTGAATCTTGTAGAGCTTTTAACAAAATGCTCTATGAATTGGGAATAATAGTAACGTCTACCTTGATGGATCATTGTGATGAAAATAATAGAAGGAAAATACCAGACACGTGACAGAGGGTCACTATGTGGCACTATCATCAGTTCTCTTATTCTTACTTTTCATCTCTTTAATCTAATGTGGAATGTACTACAAGTATATTCTGATGCTCACAAAAGCTTGTTTTGTTTAGCACATATATGGTACTTCATACTTATCAAAGGCTTTACAAATATTTATTAATTATAAAACCCCCAAGGGAGCTGAGGAATACAAATTCCATCTCTTTTCCAATTAATTCTGCACCTTTCCATTTGGCAAATACATGTGTTTCAGCGCTTTTAATAGAGCAAGGAACCCCCTTGGCTCTTTTGTCTATGCCTTGGATTGTTTAAAGGAATTATCCAGGATGTCATGGAAAGCTCCGGTTTGGCTGCCGGATGACTCGGGCGACCCCTGCTGGCCAGCTGCAAAATCAGGCTTGCGCACCAAGCCAAAGGCTGCACCCTCACCCCCTGGCCCCGAGTAAATTAGCTGTGGACCGAGCAGGCTATGGGTAGTGGGGTATAATCATGGCTGCGAAGGCATGGAGTTTACTCTTATTGTTATTATTTGCTCTATTATTGTTATTTAAATGGAGGTATTAGAATGCAGGGGACGTTTCCCACCAGCTAATAACCATTTAAGTTGCATTTGGGGGCTTTCACGACTTGACAACAGCTTTTCAAAATCTCGAGCTGTTAAACCCCCTACCGGGTTAATGTGGCAGAAAAAGACAAGAACGACACCAGCCAGCGGCTTTTTGTACAGTGCTGTACCGCAAGCATCTGGAATAGGGAAGAGGAAACGGATCCTTTTAGAAAATCCAATTAGAGAGAGGGAAATATGCTTTGCTGAGAGAGTGGGTTGGGGTGCAGGGAAAGGTTCTCCCCCAGAGGTAAAAGCCTTCGATATTCACAAAGGCAAAGCCCGTATTACTTGGACTTGTTTCCGAAAACTAGGGTTCCTGGAGATCTTCTCAGGAAAACACTGCTCGTGAACAGACAGCTGTTTCCGCCCAAAGTTCAATCTAAACAATAGCAGAAATGACTATTCAAAACCAGCACAGAGATGGGGAGATCAAAGACTCACCGTGATTCCTTCGGGAAGCATGGGAGTCACTTTCCCCCTGGCTTCTTGTTTTTCCATTTTCATTAAAAGGTCTCACAAGAGATCTAGGGAATCGGGATTTTCCAAGTCACCCTAGCTTTTAGGGACTACACCTCATGTGAAAAATAACTTCTCCCCACACCTTTTTTTGAGCCTCTAGTCATACCTTGACTTGCTCTGCCAAGAGGTCTCATTATCCACACCGAACAGACTCCATTGGGTAGCTCTGGTGACATTATTTGTATAAGAAATTTCAAAGTTGTGCAATTCACCTAGGTTTGGAGGACTGTAGGTAAAACTACCACACAGCCCTTCCAGTTTTCCTCATTAAGGAGATCACATAGCATCGGAATATGCATTTTCATTACGCTATATTAGGGCTGATTGCATTTGTAACAACTCTGAGGGGCATTCTCACAGCTTTCCGTGGAAGGTTAGCTGCAGGACTCACATTACAAGCAGACACAAAAGGAGCTTTGCTATAATATTCTCATTTTCCTAAACCCGTCATCTCTTTTTCATTTGTTAAAGGAGCCCTTTGGCTTTTTAACATAACCTGTATTAATGCCGTTGTAGGAAACCAAAATCTTTAAACACTGACCCCAAATCTTTAAACGCTGTCTCTTGTTAACGGCCAGTAAAAGGTGTGCCCAGACTACACTCTACCTTTGTGCTGCTCAAACCCCTCTCCATATAAATGCCTCTGAACAGTATGTAGTGTGTATGTCACATATGCAAATGTTCCTCCCAGCGACCTTCCTGGGTCTTAGTGTTCAAGGGAAATGGACCTCATGGTGATCTTTGAAGACCATTTTCTGTTCTAATAGCCTGTTTTCCACAAGAACATAGAATCAAGTGGAATTTAAAAGCATGCATAGCATATAGGAGCTCCTGCTGCTCGGAGGGCTGAGCTAATGGAACCACCCCTGTAGACTTTGGGCCTCAGAGTCCCCGATTGCCTTTAGAAAATGTGACCATGGATCAGGCAGCTTCTGAGCCCTTGGGGGCTGGGTTGGTGTGTGGGAAGACACAGGCCTGGACTCGAGCTCCCCTAGCTCCAGAGCCCAGTTCTGCTGCTTATTGGCAGTAGAGCCTTGGGCAAGTGCCTGAAATTCTGAGTCTCCCTCAAAACACCTTTAAGAGAGGTAAGATGTACCTCCCAGCTTTGCTAGAAAGACTAAGGCTGGCAGGGCCCTGGTGCTCAGCTATTTGCTTCAGCTGTTATTAATAACATGAGTCAACGCTATTGCCCTCTGGGTCTGGAATTGAGGGGCCCTACAGATGAGAACGGGTACCTGATTTCAGATGCCCAGGGGAAGGGCCCAGAGCCTCTCACCTGATAGGATACTCTGTCTGCACCCACCCTCACTCCCCCCCATGTGACACGCCCTCACAAGACACACCTCTCCCACACACAGCGCTCATTCTTCACACCGTGAAGACGCTCTCACTTCACACTGTGACTTGTTCACACACACCCCTCACGCGACATCTACGTGACACACACGCTCATCTCATGTCCTCACTGCCACACACTTGCAGAAACCCCCAGCCTGACAAATGCACACCCTCCCCATTTCACCCGTGCCCACACGCGGGCACCCGCAATGAGGAGAGGCGGGGCCCCAGTGAGCCCCTAGACAGTCCCCGACTGGGGTGGGGAAAGGAATAGCCGAGGCCTGTTTTAGAAAGTGCCGCAGACCAGCCTCCAAGGGCACAGTGGCCTCCAGCACTCCAGAAGTTTTGCCCAAGATCCAACTCTAGTTTTCAAAAAATCCTTCTGTAACAATTGCCCCTTTCTCTGGTCGCCCTATAGAAGGAAAGTTCAAGATTCCAGGAAGGAAATGGAAGAAAGTCATTTTACAATTACCTGACCCGCTATTTATGTAAAGGTGCCCGTTTCCTTGTTCCAGTGACTGATTTGGTTCCCTGGGAGGGGCTGAGGCTAAACTTATGGTGGGGTTTTTGGCATTGGTACCATTTCGCAGTTATTGCTGTCTTTTAATTTTTTTTTTACATTTATTTATTTTTGAGAGAGAGAGAGAAACAGAGCGCAAGCCGGGGAGGGGCAGAGAGAGAGGGAGACACAGAATCTGAAGCGGGCTCCAGGCTCCGAGCTGTCAGCACAGAGCCGGACACGGGGCTCGAACTCGCGAACCGCGAGATCGTGACCTGAGCAGAAGTCGGACGCTTAACCGACTGAGCCACCAGGTGCCCCAACCATTTCACAGTTGTATCAATGGCACAGTGCTGGTGCTGAGACACATCTCCCAGGCCCTCTGATGCGTCCAGAGAGGCCCTCGGTAGTCCCTATGCAGCTACCCAGCCTGTGCGGAGCTTGCCCTGTGCTAGGCCTTGTGAGGACCAGGGACATGTGAGAAAGGGTTCCTGCCTCCACACCTGTCTATCCAGAGAGGGGGTAACCAGCTCTATGTCTGGAGCTTAGGAGTTGTTGCCCTGAAGGTATGAGGAGCTCACTTTTGGACAGAGGTGCCCAGGGGAAACTTCTAGAGGAGAAGGCATCTGAGCTGGTTTTGAGAGAGAGACATAATTCCCACTTGCGTGGGAGGGTCAGGAGTGATCTAGAGGGGGAGTCCAGGTTGAGGGCACGGTCAAAGCAAACCAGACACCTGCAGTGTGGGTTTGTGAGATGGAGAGTAGGCTGGTCCGGATGGAGCAGGCCTGGAGAGGATGACAGTGGTCTCCAGCACCATGCTTCTGCACCCTGTCTTCTAGGCCAGCATGTGTGGTGTTCGTGCAGCTAATGCCTAATTGGGCTGCTGGCTTTAGGATGATTCCTCTGACAATATTTTATCTTAATGCCACCTCTGTCCTTTTGCTTTAGCTGTTTCCTCCCCCAAAATACCCTACTCTGTCCCTCCCACCTGCCCCAACCCTCATTCCTTGAGTCGTCCTAAAGTCCACCACCTCTGAGAGGCCATACAAGGTCACCCCTCCTGCCACTGGCCCCTGTGTCCTTCTGCATCGGACCTTTGCAGCTCCTGGCTTGTGGTGTGGTCACATCCATCCGTATTTCAGCTCTGCTTTTCATCTGGGAGCTCCTGAGGCCACAGACTCTTAACACTTTGTGGGATCTCCCAGAGCAGCTTGTGCCTTGCAGGCCCTCCAGTCCAGGAGGACCCGGGACTATGTGTTCTTGACACTTCGGCTCCCTCGCCTTCCCTTCTCAGAGACCAGGAGCCCAGTCAGTTGTGGGTTTCCCAGGCAGAAAACATCTCCCATGTAGACAAGTGTGGCCTCTTGCTCAAGAGCTCAGGAAGCTGGTTCTGAGTGCAGAACCCCATTTTGGGGAGTGGGAGGAACAGAGCAGTTCTGCCTTCAATTTTGGCCAAAAGCTCGACTCTAGGACATCATCCAGGAGGAGGATATGGATGCCTCCCTTCCTCCACACCGAAAGGCAGTGGTTTCCTGGATCCAGGAAGGGGAGACAGCCAGAGTGTATTCTTCTTATCAAATAAATTACAAGGCCACGTTAGTCTTTCTCCCACTCACCTGAATGTGGTCGGACACAGCAGCGAGGGTCTGTCCCAGGATGGCCCAGGAAAGCATCACACCTGGCCTGGTCTGGGCCAGAGATTTGCTGAGGGTGAGGGGCAGGCCTACTCACTCACTGCTATCACAAGGGGTGGAGGGAGGGCAGATAAGGAGACAGGACCCTTGTTGTGTGGTTAGGCGGCTTCGGTTAGGTGTAGGCGGCTTCGGTTAGGTGTGTGGTTAGGTGGCAGATGGTTAAAGTGGAATCTTGCTTCATATGGGTGCTTTGTAGGCTCTTCAGAGTTGTCCTGCAGCTTGCTGGACTTGGGGAGATGTGCCTCTAGTCCTGTCTTCTTCTTCTTTTTTTTTTTTTAAGTTTATTTATTTATTTTTGAGAGAGAGACAGAGCAGGAGCAGGGGAGGGGCAGAGAGAGGGGGAGACAGAGAATCCCAAGCAGGCTCTGCACGGTCAGCACAGAGCCCATTGTGGGGCTCGAACCTGCAAACCATGAGATCATGACCTGAGCCGAAATTAAGAGTCAGACACATAACCGATTGAGCCACCCAGGAGCCCCTTCTGTCTTTCTTCTGCAGAGACCCTGAGACATCTTCTCAGCCGTTGGCATCCTACGGTCCACCTCGTCTGGCCTCTCCAGGTGGCCTTGTTGGGCGGAGCCTGAGATGAGACGTGCCAGCTCCCCGCCTCCACCGTGGACCACATCTGGTTGCACGAAACACTCTTGTATCCCAGAGCCCCACAAACTCTAGCAGTGCCGGCCAGTCCCCTGCTCCCAGCTGAGCAGTGAGACTCCACTTAGCAACAGTCGGTCTCTCTCCTGCCTTCAGGGTGCGCATTTCCAAGCTCTCTGAGTGGTACCCCCCACGAGAACATGCCCTCCAGGCTTAAAGTAGGAGAGGTGCCCTTCACTCCTTGCCCCAAAGGGATTCGCTGTATGGGGGTAGCTCTCTCCAAAGAACTCTCTTCTCCAGCCTCCTCATTCCTTTTTCTTGGGGTCCTCTCTGACCCCTGATATGGCTGGGGACCCAAGATCCGGGGGCACAGTCTCAGAGCCACCTCCTGTGTGCATCTGTACGTGGAGCTGAGGCCGAGCGCCCGTCCTCCAGTGGCTGGTATTTGCTGTATGGGCATCTCAGAAAGGTCTCGTTCTGAAACTCTGCTCCCTATACACGTGTCCAACACACCCACCGCCCATATGTGCACATTTGCACACATAATAGCTGTCCTACGGGCCGCTCGAGTCACACACAAAGGGAGCGGTGTCCACTTGGTGGGAGCACAGAGCAGCTTTTACGTTTTCACTTGGTTACCTTTTGAACCAATTTAAATATTTGCCGCAAGTATATTTTACTTCTACTTTTGCTGTTTTCACCAAGGAAAGCGCACATTGCTGCCAAATATTAGTATGGCTAACATTTCCATTAAGTGCTTGTCACAACGACACAATGACGGCTTCCGTCTGTACAAAGGGCTTCACCTGTGCTCTCATCATCTGGTGCTCAGAGCAACCCTGTGCAGCTGGGATGGCTCTCTTTCCTGGACGTATCTGGGCGCGTACACAATACACATGTGTGTTCACAGAAGTTCACACCCGGGTCTCCCAGATTGCAGGGCTGCGGCCATCTCTACTGCAACAACTGTGTCCTTATGTGTCGACTTGGGCATTACTGATGTGACAAGGCCAAATTGATGGCAATGAGTTCCAGGTCATCAGGGGAGGAGGACCCCATGGCCAACACTTCGTCAGCAAAGATTTCAAAACTCAAGAGCCCAAGTAATGGGGCCCTCCAATTGATTACACTCTTTCCACTTCTTGCACACAGGCTATTGAACAGGTGGAAGTAAGACCTTCTCATTTGTTGGATCGCTGTGTTTACCAAGAGAAGAAAAGCTGGGAAAAAAATCCCGTGTTCTTCCTCACAACACTTAAGTACAGACTAGATAATTCCAGGTCATAAAATGAGCAGAGTATTTACAAAGGGCTTTCGAGTTAAAATCACACATCTGTTTTGGAGCCCAGACACCAGGGCTTTTTGGTTTTTGATTCAAATGATCATCTGAACAAGGCACTTCAGAAGAAGAATTTTTATTTATTTCGCTATCTACATATTAATTAACATGTTAATTAATTAACTAATTAATATTTTTTGAGAGAGCGAGAGCAAGCATGGGAGAAGGGGAGAGGGAGAGAGGGAGAGAGAGAATCCTAAGCAGGCTCCATGCTCAGCGTAGAGCCCAACACAGGGCTTGATCCTACTTCCCTGAGATCATAACCTGAGCCGAAATCAAGAGTCGGATGCTCAACCGACTGAGCCACTCAGATGCCCCAGAAGAGACATTGTATTATAATCTTAACAACCATAGCACATATCAGAATTTACTGCTTCTGTGTGTGTGTGTGTGTGTGTGTGTGTGTGTGTGTGTGTGTGTGTGTGTGTTTTATGTGTGTATAGATTCCTGGCAGGTAAACAATCATTTGTCTTCAGATCAACAGAAGATTTGTTCTCTGGTAACTGTTAGATAATAGTGTGGATTACCAATCTTGAGATGATACAGGGAAAAGCAATTTCTAGAGTAATAGACAAGAGAAGCATTTCCAGAGAGAGGAGTGTATGACAGTGACTTTGGCTTTCTGATGAGAAATGCTAATACCCGCAGGGCAGTGTCAACACGGAATGCTGGAGGGGCCACTCCCTAGTGTGGATTTGATCTAGTGGGTTTGACTTCACAGTGTGTGCTTGCTGGACCACATACCCTGTGGTTGTAAAGTCTGGAAAATGATATGAGTGCACTCACAGGGAGGGATTTTCTGAGAATAGCCTTCACATTGTCCTTGTCCTCATGGGTGATTCTAGCACCTTCCTCCAGCATGCAGCTCACATTCTTCCCGCCCATTGACTCTTGCTGGCCTACTCCCCACGTGCCCCACAGGGTTGAAGGATGCCAGAGCAGCTTCTAGCTCTGCAGGAAGGCCACATAGTCCCTGAGGTCACCTTCCAGTCCCCCGCCCCCCACAGCAGGCCTCTCAGAAGTTTGCTTAAACCAAAGAGGGGGGCTTAATAAGGTTATGGGGATGAGGAGTCCCATGAAATCCAAGGCAAGCCTGGAACAGAAAAGGAAAGCAGTGGGGAGTCCCGGGGCTGCATGGGGCAGGCTCGTTCTCACCGCCACTCGGCCATCTGCTTCATGAACACTTCCTACTGCAGATGTCCAGTTTGCAGTTGAAAGTACAACACACTCCTTGCTGCCTGCTCTCAGTCCCAGAGTGGGAGAATGGCCCCTGGGCTCACATACAGCTTACTGAACTAGCCACAGGAAGTCATGCTCAGATCTCCCTGAACTCCAATGCACAAATGTTGGGGAAAGGAACCTGATTGGCCTAGCTCAGGACAGATGTCCACCTCTGGCCCAGTCAGCACTGGGGGTCCTCGGGTATGAACTTGGCACTGGGAACTCACGCCCGTGACCCTGTGGATCAGGGAGGCAGTTTCTAGAATAGAATCTTTACGATCAGGGCAGATGCCCCAGTGCTGCCTAGTACGCCACCACCTTCTCTCCTCCTGAAGGAATAGCCTGCTTTCCTGCTTTAAAGCCTCACATCTCTGCTTCTGGATTTTTCTCTTATGTCAGACAATGCATGGAATAGGATGCTTTTTCTCCAGCTTCGCCTTTCCTTGTTCTCCCTAAAAGTAAGCCCAAGGCTCCTTTTATCTTAAAGGTTCACTTCTAGTCTCTATTAAAAAAACAAACAAACAAACAAACAAACCAGACAGTGTCTAGCAAATAATTTGCATGGGAAAATTTCAGAGGTCTCAGAAATCTTGAGTTCCCGAAGTCCCAGAGTTTCTGGGATTCTTGCTAAGTGGCTTCTGGGATAAATGGGTCTTTTTCAGCTATTGGCAGAGTGGCCGTGTAAAGCCTGGTGGGCATCCACATTACTTATCATAGGCACTTCTGTTCGTATCTTTAAGACATGCCCTGCTGTGCAGTCCTGCGGTTCTCTAACCTGGGTGCACCGGTCAGACATGGCCTCTTGCAATCAGGAAGCCCCACATGATCATACGCAGTGGCGGCAAATCGAGTAACTCTTGCTTCCTCAAGTTTTGTCAATTACACAGAGGTCTTTGCTTTGCAAGAAGGGGCATTTTCCTGCCCCGATGTGATCCCACAGGGCTACTGGCATACGAGCTGCCTCACCGCCCTGTGCACCAGAAACCGAAGATGGGTCGGTCTCTCATGCACCATTTCTAGCTTCAGGGTTGCAAGCGGCTCGTCTTTGGCAAGGAATTGGTTATCAGCACAAAAGAAGCCAGGAGATGCTTTCGGGGGGAGGAAGAAAGAATGAGTTAGCAAGGGGTCTCGAGACATAAATAAAAGTGTGGAGCTTCAGTCACAACTGTCAGAGTGATGACGGAGAGTGTGTACTTGGAGAGATCAGGAGGCCATACTTACAAATGAAAATCCTCTCCCGAGCCTCTTGCCAAGCCCTGTCCCTGAGAAGAGAATGGGCTCTGGCACAGCTCTGTGGTGCTTGATTCATGGGCCGTTTCCATCTCTTGGGGGAGAGCTGCATGTGAACAGCATTCTGGAGCCTGCCTGTGGCGATGGCATGATTTATATTCCCTGGAGTAGGCGGGGGCTGGGTTTCTCCTGGGGTCCCGGGAGCAGATGTTGGCAGGGCAGGTGGGCACCACAGAGAAGCTGCGGCCCACCTGCTGGACCGTCCCCTCTCAGCCCCGCTCCAGGTCCCGTGCTGTCGTCCTCTACTGACTTTAACCTTTCGCCTTCATTGTTCTCTGTGACTGAGATGATCTAAACCTCAGCCATCCACCCAACTCCATGCAGGGGCTGGGGCGGGATCCAGCCTGGACTCCGGCCAGTAGGGAAATGCCAGGTCAGGGGCCTGGAGCAAGAACAGAGACCTCTGCCTCTCTCGGAGGTCCAGGAGTAGAAAGGGCCAAGTCCGATCCAGAAACCTTAGGCCTCAAGAGCCGCAGGAAAGAGGAGATAGTGTGGTGATCAGGCCCAGAGGGCAGGACAGATAGGCCAGCCAAGAGTCCTAAGCTGGGTCAATAGGACTGGAATGTGAGCAGAACGGGGAGAAGAGAGGTTTGGTGCATCCCCAGCTTGCCATTGCTGGGCAGCTGACTGGGTCAGGAGTGCCCCCCTCCACTCCTCCTGCCTTGCCACCTGGCTCCCATCCTCTCCCCCGAGGCCTTCTGGTCTCCCGTTTGCTGAACCGTGACTACTGGTTTTATCTGCAGAGCCAACACTTCTCCACTGTTCCTTCTATTTCACAACACAGCCCTTGGAAGAGTGGCCAAAGCCAGGCCATGAGTCGAAGTGCTCCAGGGACTCTTTCTACACGACCCCTGGCTGTTTACTTATTCATACTCTCACCTTTATCCTCTCTCTCCCATCGCCTGCCGATTGTTCATTTAGCCTCTCTCTGTGTACACACATACACACACATCTACATACATACACCACCGTGTCAATTTATTTTTTTGTGTTGCAGGGATTAGTGTGCCCATCTAGCACCTTCTCAGAGCTTTTCAGGGGCAGAGGCTTGTTTTCATTTGGAATAATCCCAGCCAAGAGCTGGGCACACACTGGTCACACAATGAATGTTTTTGAGGTTGGTTGACCTGATGACCAGATGGATGAATGTGTGGCACCAAAGTGTATCTTACCTTTCTAAATCCCTCTCAGGATTTGGTGCTAGCAGGATTTATTTTATTTTATTTAAGTTTAACTTGCAGTATGTACCAGCCAGGACCAAAGCAGGAACAAGGAACCACACTAATTCGAACAGGGATAATTTAAGATAAAGAATTGTTAAGTGTGGGGCACCTGGGTGGCTCAGTCAGTTAAGCGTCCGATTCTTGATCTCAGCTCAGGTTATGGTATCACAGTTGATGGGATCGAGCCCCGTGTCAGGCTCTGTGCTGACAGTGCAGAGCCTGCTTGGGATTCTCTCTCTCCCTCTCTCTGCCTCTCTGCCTCTAAATAAATGAACTTAAAAATCCTTGTAAACTGTAACAGATTAGATTAGAGGGATTCGCTAGTGAAAGTATTCTAAAAAACACAGGAATCACAGATACAAGGAGCAGTCACTGCCCTTGAGGACTGAGACCAAGGAAGAGGGTCCCCACTCCAACTGAGGGCTGAAATGTGGACCTGTTTGGAGAAGTTGCTGTGGTCTCACACTAGTGGAACTTGCTGGAAATCCACCCTCAGAATTTGCAAACATATGCTCTCCAGGGTGCTGTGGAAAGGGAGATACCTTCATCTACTACAGAACCACCCAAGGAGTGGTTACCACGGGAGGCTGATGACCCCTGGGGCTGCCGCTGCTGTGTTTTGTAGAAGTGGTGCTGTGGAGAAAGCCCCCCGCCCCCGCCGCTGCAGGAACGAGGTCCTGGAGAAACCTCTGGTGGGGCAAAAGCCAGATGCCAGAGAAACTGCTTGCACCCCATGAGCTGCACACTGGAGAAGCTGCCCATGCAGAAGGAGCCAGACCCCAGGGAAGCTGCGCCTGCTTCAGGAGCCTGCTGAACCAGCACGCTGCAACCAGGAAGGCAAAACCTCTTCCTCCTCTATGTCTCTCCAGCGCCCTCTGCTGACAAAGCTCAAAACTGTGCCAGCTGGCCCTTAAATGGCCATGATCCATTATTTTGGAGCAGGCAATGAGGGATGAATTTGGAGCACAGAGGCAATAAATGGGTAACTGGCACACAGTAAAAGTTACTCTTTTGGTGTACGGTTCCATGAATTTTAATCCATATGTGGGTTTGTGTAACTGCCACCACAATCAGGATACAGAACACTTCCATCATCCTAAATAACTATTATCTTTTTCTTTAATGTTTATTTATTTTTGAGAGAGAGAGAGACAGTCTGAGCGGAGGAGGTGCAGAGAGAGTGCTCTGTTCAGACAGAAGAGAGCCTGATGTAGGGCTTGAACCCATGAACTGCAAGATCATGACCTGAGCCAAAGTCGGACACTCAACCAACTGAACCGCCCAGGTGCCCCAAATAACTATATCTTTTATAGCTCTACTGTATAACTCCCTCTACCCCTAATCCCTGGCAACCACTGATCAGTTCTTTGTCACTATGGTCTTTTCCTTTGGAGAATGTCCTATAAATAGAATCATACTATTTATATAACCTTTCAACACAGGCTTCTTTCACTCAACCTCAAGTTTTTGAGTCTTCTGTATTGTTGACTGTATCAGCAGCTCGTTCCTCTTTATTACTGAGTATTCCATTGTATGGATATACTTGTTTGCTTACACTCATAGAAGAACCTTTGGGTTGGTTCCAGTTTGGGGCAATTACGACTAGAACTGCTTGAAACATTCACTGATTACTACCTGAGGGTTTGCAGGGTAAATAAGTTCATTTCCTCAGGAGTAGAATCTCTGGGTCATACAGTAAATATATCGTTCACTGTGTAAGAAACTTCAGAGCACGTTCCAGAATGACTATACCCTTCTGCTTCCCCCACTTGCAGTAGATGAGCGTTCCAGTTCCTCCATCTTGTCAGCACCTGGTATTGTCAGCATTGTCAGTATCTTGTCGTGGTTTAAATTTGCATTTCTCTTATGGCCAAGATACCGAACACCTCTTCATGTGCTTATTTCTTACATTGTGCCATTCTTATATTCTCTTTGGTGAAGTGATCATTCAAATCTTTTGCCCACTTTTCAAAATTGAGTTGTATGTTTTCATCTTGTTGAGTTTGAAAGGTCTTTATATATTCGGGATACATGTCCTTTGACAGATATGGGGTTTGCAAATATTTTCTTTTGGTCTGTAGCTTGTCATCTTCTTCTCTCGACAGTGTCTTTCACAGAGCATAAGTTTAATTTTTATGACATCAGTTCTATCAATTATTTCCTTATGCATCATGTTCTTGTAAAATGTTGAAGAAGTCTGTCATTAACCGCAGGTCACATAGTTTTCTCCTATATTTTCTTCTAAAAGTTCTAGAGTTTTACATTTTTATATTTAGATTTGTGATTCATTTTGAATTACTTTTTGTGTAAGGTGTAAAGTTTAGTCTGAGGTTCATTTTACAGGGCTCTCTCTCTCGTGTTTTTTTTTTTTTTTTTTTTTTTTTTTTTTGGTATGTGGATACCCAGTTGTCCCCAAGCCATTTATTGAATACTCTCCTTCCTCTACTAAATTGTCTCTGCATTTTGTCAAAAGTTAATTGGCTGTATTCAGGTGTCTATTTTGGGGCTCTGTACTGTTCCATTGATCTACATGTCCATACTTTTACTAATACCACACTCTCTTTGTGACTGTAACTTTATAGTAAGTCTTAGAATCTGCCAGTCATTCTTCCAGCTAAGTTATACTTCTTGAAAAAATTATTTTTTTAAGAGAGAGCACAAGTAGGGGAGGGGTAGAGAGAGAGGGAGAGGGAGAAGGAGAATCTCAAGCTCCATGCTCAGCACAGAGTCCAATGTGGGCGCTTGATCTCATGACCACAAGTTCATGACCTGAGCCAAAATCAAGACACTTAACCAACTGAGCCACCCAGGTGCCCCTCCTTCAGAATTATTTTACCTGCTTTAGCTCATTTGTCTTTTTATATAAATTTTAGAATCACCTTCTCTGTAGCTACAAAAATGTCTTGAGATTTTGACTGGAATCATGTTAAACTTGTAGATCAGTTTGGGGAAAATTGCTGTCTTTATTATATTGAATTAAAACCCATGAACATGATATGCCTCTCTGCTTATTTACATCTTTGATTTCCTTCATCAGCATTTTGTAGTTTTCAGCCTACAAATCTTATGTATTTATTTTTAAATTTTTTTAATGTTTACTTATTTATTTTGAGAGAGAGAGAGACAGAGCACAAGCAGGGGAGGGGCATAGGGAGAGGGAGAGAGAGAATCCCAAATGGGCTCCATGCTGACAGCACGGAGCCTGATCTGGAGCTCGATCTCATGAACCATGAGATCATGACTTGAGCCAAAACCAAGAGTTGAATGTTTAACCGACTGAGCCACCCAGGTGCCCCTCTTGTATATATTTTGTTAGATTTATACCTACGTATTTCATTTTGGGAGCTATTATAAGTGAGATCATTTTTAAAATTTCAGTTTGGAATTGTTTGTTGCTAGTATGTAGAAATACTGACTTTTTGTGCATTGTTTTTCTTTTTAACATTTATTTGTTTATTCTTGAGAGAGAGAGAGAGAGAGAGCACAAGCCAGGGAAGGGCAGAGAGAGAGAGAGAGACAGACAGACAGACAGAGAATCCCAAGCAGGCTCTGCACTGTCAGCATAGAGCCTGGTGTGGGGCTCGAACCCATGAACTATGAGATCATGACCTGAGCCAAAGTTGGATGCTTAACCAACTGAGCCACCCAGGCACCCCTTGTACATTGCTTTTATATCCTCCAACTTCATGAAACTCAATGGCTTTAGTAGTCTTTTTGTATATTCCTTAGCATTTTCTACATAGACAATCATGTCTTCTTTGAATAGATACTTTCTTTTCTTCCTTTCCAATCCATAGGACTTTCGTTTCTCTTGCCTTTTTGCACTGATAAGGACTTCCAGCTCTGTGTTGAATATGAATGGTGTGAACTGACATACTTACCTTGTCCCCAAGGTAAGTGTGATATTAGCTGCAGGCTTGTTGTAGTTGCTCTTTATCAGGTTGATGACATGTTCTTTTATATTGCTCATTTGCAAATTTTTATCATAAGTTGGTGTCAGATTTTGTCATATGCTTTTCTGTATCAATTGATATAAACATGTATCTTTTTCTTTAGTCTGTTAATATGGTGGATTATATTGACTGATTTTTCAAATATTGAATAAGCCTTACGTTCCAGGATTAGCCCTACTCCCCTCTGACTGTAGTGTATAATTCTTTGTATATGTTGCCAAATTCTATTTGATGATGCTTTGTTGATTGTTTTTATGTCTGTTTTCACTTGATCTATGGAATATTCGTTTGTAGAGGTTTTTTTTCCTCATGTTATCTCTGTCCACTTTTGGTATCAGGGTAATACAGGCTGCATAAAATGAGCTGGAAAATGTTCTTTCCTCTAGTTGCCAGAAGTGATTGTGTAGAGTTAGTATTATTTCTTCTTTAAATGTTTGATAGAATTTACCATTGAAACCATCTGGACCTGGATGTCATTTTGGATAGTTTTCAACAATGAATATAATTCTTTGGTAGTTGTAAGACTATTCAGGTTATCTGTTTTATTTTGGATGAGTTTTAGTGGTTTGCGGTTTTTGAGTAATTAGTCCATTTCATCTAAGTTGTTGAATTCATATGTGTAGAGTTGTTTGTAGTATTCTCTTATTATCCTTTTAATTTCCTTGAGCTCACTAGTTAGGTTTCCTCTTTCATCTCTGACATTGATAATTTTTGCATTCCCTCTCATATACTTGGTCTATCTGGACAGAGGCTTATCAATTTTATTGATTTCTTTTAAAGAGAACCAACTTTTTGTTTCATTAATTTTTTTTTTTTTTAAAGATTTGTTTTAGGGGCACCTGGGTGGCTCAGTCAGTTGAGTGTCCGACTTCAGGTCAGGTCATCATCTTGCAGTTTGTGAGTTTGAGCCCTGTGTTGGATTCCGTGTCTCCCTCTCTCTTTGCTCCTCTCCCACTCGCACTCTGTTTCTGTCTCTTTCTCAAAAATAAATAAAACATTAACAAAAAAATTTTTAAGGTTTGCTTTCCTCTTTCAGTTTCATTGATTTCTGCTCTGTTATTTTTTCCCTCTTGTTTGGTTTGTTTTGCTTTTTTTTCCCCCTAGTTTCTAGAAAGCTCAAGTTTAGATTATTAATATCAGATCTTTTTTCTTTTTTTGTTTTACATTTTTAATTTTAAGTAGGCTCCATGTCCAATGTGGGGCTTGAGTTCATGACCCTGAGATCAAGAGTCACATGTTATACCAACTGAGCTAACCAAGCACCCCCAGATCTTTTTTTCTAATATAAACACTTAATGCTATAAAGGTAACTCTAAGGCTTTATATATAGCCCACAGATTTTATGTTGTATTTTCAGTTTTGTTCAGCTAAAAATATTTTTTAATTTCCCTTAAGTCTTCTTTGACAGTTATTTAGAAGTGTTGCTTAGTTTCCAAGTGTTTGGAGATTTCCCTGTTATCTTTCTTTTCTCACTTTCAAATCTAATTGCATGGTGGGCAGAAGCCATGTTTTGCAAATTTTCAATTATTTTAAATTTGTTAAGGTTTGTTTTACCACCCAGGGTATGGCCTATCTTGGGGAATGTTCTGTATGCATTTGACAAGAATTTATATTCTGCTGTTATTGGGTGTAGTGTTCTCTAAATGTCAGTTTTATTCAGTCAGTTGATGATGTTGTTCAATTCTTCTATAATTTTGTTGATTTTCTGTTTACCAATTCTGTCAGCTAGTGAGAAAAGTATGTGGAAAGCCTCTGCCAATTCAGCCACTTCTTTCAGTTCTGTCAGTTTTTGCATCATGTATTTTGAAACTCTGTTGATAGGTAAATACACACTTAAAATAATTTTATGTTCTTGGTGAGTTGGATCTTTTGTCATTGTGTAATACTCCTCTCTATTCCTGGTAATTTTCTTTGCTCTGAAGTCTAATTTGATCTTCATATACATAACCATTCCAGCTTTGTTGTTTTTTAATTTTTTTAACATTTAGTAATTTTTGGGAGACAGAGAAGGAGTGTGAGCAGGGGAGGGGCAGAGAGAGAGGGAGACACAAATCTGAAGCAGGCTCCAGGCTCTGAGCTGTCAGCACAGAGCCCAACTTGGGGCTCAAACCCACAAACTGTGAGATTATGATCTGAGCTGAAGTTGGATGCTTAACTGACAGAGCCACCCAGGCACCCCAGCTTTGTATTGAATAGTGTTTGCATGGTATATCTTTTTATATCTTTTTACTTTTAACTTACCTATATCATTTTATCCAAAGTGAATTTCTTGTAGAAGCATTTAATTTTTTAATTAAAAAATTATATTTTTTAATTCCATTCTGTTGATGTCATGTTTAGACCATTTATATTTAATATAATTATTGATACCTGTTGATTTATGTATGTCATATTAATATTTGTTTTGTTTTTCAATTTACATTACTCTGTTTTCATTCCTCCTTTTGGGTTACTTGAACTTTTTTTAAAAACCTATTGTAATGTATCTCTTATATCTTTGACTAGATCTCTTTTTATAGCTCTTTAATGGTTGCTCCAGAGATTATAATATACATACTTTTCACAGTCTGCAAGCTCTATACTATTGATATTTTATTAATTCAAGTGAAATGTAGAAATCTTACCACCATGGAGTGACCTTTCCCTCCACCCTCATCTTGCATTTGTCCTGTATACTGCATCTACATACATTAAGATTCCATCGAACAGTGTTAGGAGAAGAATAGTCTATTATATTTACTCAGACATTTAATATTTGTTACTCTCCCTTCTTCCCTGATGTTCCTTGTTTCCTTCTGGTATCATTTCCCTTCTGTCTGAATAAGTTTCTTTAACAATTATTTTAGTGTAGGTCAGCTATTAATGAATTCTCTTACTTTTTGTATTAGTTATATATTGCTGAATAACAAATTCCCAAAAATTTAGTGGCTTAAACAATAAAAATTTATTATCCCACCATTTCTATGGGTCAGGACCCTGGCATGGCTTAGTTTGGTCCTCTGTTTCAGAGTCTGTCTTGAGGCTGTAATCAAAGTATCAGTTACAGTTGAGGTTTTGTCTAAATGCTTGACTGGAGAAGAATCCATTTCCAAGCTTACCTGATCATTGGCAGCATTTATTTCTTTTTAGCCTGTTGGACTGAGAGTCTCAGCTCCTTCCTGGCTGTTGCCAAACACTGTGCTGGATTACTTGCCATGTAGTCCTTCCCAACATGGCTGCTTACCTCAGCCGTGTACAAACCAAGAGGCAGTAGAAGTTAGAGTCTTACATAACATAATCACAGAAGTGACACCTATCACTGTGCCATATTCTGTTGGTTAGAGGAAAGTCATAGGTCCTTCCCACCCTCAGGGAGGGGATAGATTGCATAGGCATGAACAAGAGAGTATGTCTGTAACCTCCAGGTGCCAGTTTTCCTTCATCTGAGAATGTTTTTATTTCACTATCGTTTATGAAGGATATTTTCACTGGACATGGAATTCTAGGTTGGTCATTCTTTTTTTTTTCAACATTTAAAAAATAAATTTCCATTTCCTTCTGAGTATGCACGGTCTCTGATGAGAAATCCTCAGTTGTTTGAATTATTATTTTCCCTATGCATAATGCATATTTTATCTCTGGTTGCTTTCAAGATTTTTTTTCTTTGTCTTTAGTTGTCTGCCATTTAATATGATGCATCTGGTCATGCATTTCCCTCGGTTTATTCTGTTTGTGGTTCACTCAGCTTCTTGATCTGTAGATTTATGTCTGACACCAAATTTGGGGAATTTTCATTCATTATTCCCTCCATGTTTTTCTGCCCTACACTTTCTCCTCTCATTCGTGGGCTCTGAATACATAAACGTTAGGTCTTTTGGTATAGAACCACAGGTCCCTTGGGTTTGTCCATTTTACAGAAAACAAAACAAAACAAACACAACTCTTTTTTTTCTATTGATCAGATTGGATCATCTCTATTGCTTTTCTATCTTTAGGTCCATCGATTTTCTTCTCCTATCTCCATTCTGCTATTGAGCCCCTACTATGAGGTTTCATTTCAGCTATTTGTTTTTAGTTCCAAATTTTTCATTTGCTCCTTCTTTTTTTAAAAAAAAATTATTATTATTATTTTTAAGTAGGTGCCATGCCCAAGATGGGGCCTGAACTCACAGCCCTGAGATCAAGAGTCGTGTGTTCTACCAACTGAGCCAGCCAGGTGCCCTTCATTTGCTCCTTCCTAATAGCTCATGTGCTTTGTTGAGATCTTCTTTCTTGCCATCTTTGCAAGAGTCTTGCCCTTATGTGTAGCACTTTTAAATAGTTGCTTTAAGGTCTTTGGCAAACAGTTCCAACATTTGTGTTATCTTAGCACAATTCCAAAAGGCATCTGGTGATTGCTTTTTCCCCTGCAAGTTGAGATTTTCCTAGTTATCCAGATGCTGAGTAATTTGGGATTATATCCTGGACATTTTGAATTATGTTATTGAATTGTGTTAAACTCTGGGTCTTGTTTGACTCCTATGGAGGATATTGGTGTTTTTGTTTAGGTAGGCAGTTGGGATTCAGGTCATAAGCTCTGACCAGCTTTCATTGTAAATTCCATTTTCAAAGTTTTTACCATGCTCCTCAAGTCTGCCCCACAGGTGCACTGTTCAGTGGCCTGTTCAGGAACTGGGCAGCGGCCCATCTTGTGTTTAAGTTCTCATAATCTTTAGGGTCAGATCTATACATGTGCAACTTGGGGTGAATCCAGGAATTCATAAACAACTATATGTGTTCCCTTTCCTCAATTCCTCCCTGTGTTGTCACCAGTGGTTTTCAATTCCCCAGGGCTCTTCTTTTTAGCCCACTCATCAAAAAGCTGGAGCTTTATTTACACTGTCACCCCACCCCTTCGCTATACCTTTCCTGCAGGGCCTTTCACATCATGGACCGAGGGTCAGTGGGGGAAAGGAAGAGAAAAAGCAGAGGGGTTACCCTGCCCTTATGGGGCCACATTTCCTCTGGTTACACCCAAAGTTTTCCTTTCCCTTAGAGTTGGACTCCTTCCCGCCCCCGCTGCTGCTCTCACTGCCACTACTAACTCAGGAACGTTTGTGGCCTAGAACATGAGAACAGAGATGAGAGAATAAGAAAAAGGGGTGGCTTTTTTCTGTTCTCTCTGAGTAAGAAATATAGGGCTCCTCCCAGAGCTTTGTCTGTTCCCACTGATGCCCACTTCTGTGTTTGGGGCTGCATGGAGACCTGTCTGAGGGATTCCAGAGACAGAACAATGTGAAGCTCCCTATTGATTTGGTGGCACTTTAGTTTCTGGCCTTCTTCCCCAATCTGCCTGATATTATTTACTTTTCACATTCCTCAGATAGCTGTTTCATGCAGTCTATCCATGGTTTAGAGTTGTATCCAGCAGGAAGGATGGGGTGGAATGTGCTTACTCTGTTTTACCTGGAGCCAGAACCCAGTATAGCAGGATATTTATAAAAAATACTTAGTAACATTTGTTGAGTGAACAAATGAATGAGACATCAGAGAGTTGATCTTGACCTCTCCCCTGAGCACCAGACCTGGATTTCCATAGCCTACAGGCATTCTGGAAGGAAGTGTCTAAATAACTGAGTCAACATCTGTCTACTTGGCGTCACCAACTACCCTTCTTGTCTGCATGTTCAGCATGTCCAAACTGAACCCACTCCTCTTCCCCCTAAGACCAACTTCAACTTTCAGTTTCTCCATTTGCCACCAGTTGCCCATCCGCCATATTGTAACTGCTACTTGTCCCTTCCGTGAGTTGCCCAGGCAAATAAGTTCTCTTTCTGGTAACATTTCTCCTGTCAGTTTAGCCTTGCCACCCTAGTTCATATGTCTGGACTAACGGGGCTGGCCCAACCACAGGGCAAGCCAGAACCATGTTGGTGACAATATAGAGAAACAAAAGTGGGGGGAGCCAGCCCAGACAGTCTGTTTCTACAGGGAACAGAGGCTTAGAGCAGAGGAAGGAGCTCCTATCAAGATTTCAGAGCCCAGAGCTCTATGGAAAACTCGCCTCACCTGGCTTGTTGAAGCCCAGGCACCTTAATGTATTAGCACAGTAGCTCCCAAGAATGGGGCTTCTGGTGGGTTCCCGGGGCTGATCAGGCTTCAGTGAGCTTAACCCTGGGCCTTCAGGGCTGCTTCTGAGTGGGTGCTGGTAATAGCCACCCAACTATCCCACATTCTCCTCTCTGGGCCTGTTGACTGTCTCCCAAAAAAGCAGCCCTGAGCCCATCACCCCATGTTCAGAGGCCTGGGCTGACAGTTCTCAACTGCCTTCCAAGTTCCAAGCCCTCCACCATTTATTCCTCCTCCTCTCCCACTCGTACCCTCTGCTCCAGCTCAGCTGGACTATCTCCTTGGCCCCAAAGAGCCCCCACACTACCTTGTCTCCACACCTTTGCTCATCCCACTTTCTGTGCCAGGAAGCACTCCCCCCAAGTCTTTACCTACCAAAGTTGTATTCTTCAAGATGCCTCTCAGCTGCAGCAGATTCTTTTATGCCCTCCCTGTCTTGGTCGTAGGCTGGTACCCTCCATGTGCTCCTTCATAGTCCACCTTAGCCGGTAGCCACTAGTCATATGAGCTTGTAAGTGCCTTGAAGACAGGTGTGGTGTGACCCTCCTCTGTTTAGCCTCTGCAGTCCTTGCACATGGGTCCTGCCCAGTAATCTGTGGAGTCAGAGTGAATGGAATCAGACTAGGTGACGTGCCATCTCTAGAAGGTCTCTCAGAGAGATGGGGGGTGGCGGCGGTGACCGTGACTTGAAGGCACTCTTGGGATCCCTGCTGTAGAGACGAGGCTTGTTTTGTAAATGGAAGAGTCCTTTGTCTGTGACATCGCCTGTTTGTTTTTCCCTTCGGTGTTAATACTCTGAAGGGTCAGAAAATAGGAAACAACCCCATTAAGCATGAGATTCTGAGGGCTCTGTCTGCGGCTGACAGCAAGAGTGGAACTGCAAGATAATGGAGGCTGATACTGGTTCCGGCCAATTCTTCTCCCTTTTGCAAAGCACCGAATGACAAGCAGATTTCTCAGCTCCAAGCAGGCAGTCGCATTCAGATGATGAATGTGTCCCTGGACAGAGGAGCTTGTTGAGTGATATTTACCAGGGTCTGTGCGAAGGGCCCTTGGCCCCCAAGGGAGCATTTCAAACCTTCAGCTGCTCGCCTGTTCAGCTGCTGCCCGTGGGCGGAGAGAGGAATGAAACCTCACTCCCTGCTCTCCAGCAGGGTGGAAGCCAGGGTGATTTGTTTAGGTGCTCAGATGGTTCCTGCTTTCTCTTGCTTCCCATATTCACCCCTGCCCCCACCTAGCCAAACGCCAGCTGGGAGGGACAGGCCTGGAGCCTTAGAGGGGAGAGGATGAGTGGGGAAGGCGACACCTAAGACCTGGGTTCACGCCTGGCTCTACCACTTGGGGCTCTTTGGCCAAGTTCCTTGGCTTCTCTGAACTCAGTCATCTCAGAAGTAAGTTGGGGACAACAAGAGCCATGTCACAGACAATAAAATGGAAACTACTTTGCATATTAAAAAGTGCTCTCTGGCTTACCCCATTCATTCATTCACCAGTTTCTTGTTGCATACTCATTGCATGCCAGGCCCTGTGCTGGCTTTGAAGTGCTGTCCAGATAGTGTGCACCCGGAAGGAAAGCGGGCTAATGGCCGTACCAGCTGTTGGCATGGTTCTGGGGCGAAGCCAAGTAGCTGGCCCGCAAAGCATACCTCTGTGCTGTCTTTGAAGACTGTTCCACTTTTGACACCTTTAGGGCTTCAGTCCTTGGGAACCTTTCCCAGGGACCAGGCCTTTGCACGACCTTCCGTAAGGAACATGGCTGAATCGGGGCTCTGGTGCCTAATTACCGGCTGTTAGTGTGGGTTCTCCAGAGAAATAGAACGAATAGGGCAACACACACACACACATGCACACACACACACACACTCAAGAAATTGGCTCACATGGTAAGGAAGGCCGAGAAGTCCCAAGATCTGCCATCAGCAAGCTAGGGACTCAGGAGAGCCAATGGAGTAAGTTCCAGTCTGAGTCCAGGTCTGAAGGCAGGAGAAGACTAATGGCCCAGCTTGAAGACAGTCAGGGAGAGATGGAATTCTCTCTTACTCAGCCTCTGTGTTCTGTTCAGGCCCTCAGTGGATTGGACGGGGCTCCCACACGGTGGCCAGGGCAGTTTGCTTTCCTCAGTCTTCAGATTCAGATGTCAACCTCATCCAGAAACACCCCCACAGATACACCCAGAGTCATCCCGGAGGGACCCAGTCAAGTTGGCCCATCACACCAGGCTTAACATTCACACAGAGCATTCAGGCTCTTCGGGCAGCTTCTCACACTGTGTGACTCCATAACGACCCAGTGAGGGGCTCATTGCCCTTCCTGTCATGACATTCTGATGTCACAGGTTCACCAGCCTGTTTTAAGCAGGTCAAGTTCACCTTAAACCCACATGTTGATGTGCAGAGCCTGTTCCCTCTGGGTGCCGGGATGCCCATCCCTCTCTAGGCCCCACTTCTGCAGCATTGAGAGGTTTGTGCCTGCCGGCTGTCTTCTTCCTCCAGGGCCCTGATGTTCTCCTCTCTTCCACCCTGGTTCTTAGTCAGCAGGAGACCTCAAACAGAGTCATTGTCTGGGCAGCACAAAGTCTGAGTGTGACTCTTATGCTAAGGCGGGCAGGCAGGGCTGCTGTATCAGCCTCAAGGCCCTGTGAGGTGTGGCGACACCTGTGAGGTGTGAGGGGGACAGGCCCCAGATGGGCAGCGCTGCCTCAGATGCACTCGCTCCTTCGCCCACTTTCTGGGTCACGTTGGGCCACAAGTACTCAGCGTTTACAGTTCATAAGCCTTTTGTCATTTTAATCGTGCTGATGAATCGAGGCACTCCTGGGTATTTCTGTTTATTTAAAACCCATTGTAGATGTTCTATTGCAGTCTGTCATAGGGGAAATATGAATTTATTAATTTGAAAATTGCAGTCTCCTCATGGTGAGCTTGCAAAATGGGCCCCAATCAGCAACGCTTCTCAAGCCTCCATTTCAAACAGTGCCCGCTCTGCCTGGCATTATAGCCACTTGTACGTGTATCCGTCTTCTTGCGGGGAAATCGCCTTTTCAGGCCACGTGTCCCGTAGGCCCGGCATGGTGCCTGGCGCACGTGAGGCTCTCAGTTACCATTTCTGGAATGGGCTAGACCGGAACGTGGGTTGGGGAGTTTGCACACCGCCACACCCACCCGGGCTGTGCTCCGGCTGTTGAGCACTTTCGGGTGTCTGTTGGATGCCGGGAGCGCGACACTGGTTCAGGCACAGCACCTACTGTCGATAGAGCTCACAGCCAAGTTAGGGTGACAGCCAGCAACGACCAACCACAGTGCATCTTGAGAAGCCCTAGATGGAGGTGGGAAGAGGGCCACAGGGACACCGAGGGGGCACTGGGCAATGCCGCCTCAGGGAGGCCCTGGGTACCAGGCCTGCGCGGGGCAGGGAAGTGGCACGGGCCCTCGACTTCCACAGCTGAGCGCGTCTTTCTCCGATTGGCTGACCCCGCGATTTCCCTTGCAGGCCCTGTGCCAGCAGTGAGACAGAGAGCGAAGCCGGAGACCTCACGGACCAGCAGTTTGAAGAGATGAACAACAAGCTCAACTCGGTTACCGACCCCACTGGCTTTCTGCGGATGGTTCGCCGCAATAACCTCTTTAACAGGTGCGTGCGGGCTCTGTCCTCCAGCCCGGTTGCAGGATCACACTGATGCTCCTTCCAGCCGGTTGGGCTTCTGGCCCGTGTCATGAGTTTCCAGTGAGTTTCCACAGCCCCGCGCTCGTCAGGGCCTCAGGGCCACAGCAGCACCTCTGGGTCGAGTGAGGAAACAGTGACAGGCTAGATGTGAGAATCTGCGTTTGTGTGGGATGGGAGGCCCCTCTTCACATAGCAGAGAACCACCCGGCCGCCCGAACAGCAGGCAGAAGCCACACAGAGCAGAGCCACCTACTTCTGGGCCACTTTTGTCGGTAACCTGTGGGCCAGACGCCGGAGATCGAGGGGAGCCACGGAGAGCAGGGATGCCAGCCTTCCTGGGGGAGAACTTGTCCAGACCCCAGCCCACCCTTCCACCCTGACACCCAGTCTCTCCAGTACTTGACCAAATAGGGCTTGAAACTGCCAACCCGCACACCCCTATCTTTTCATCATGGGTAATAACCGAGCTACATCCAGATAAACGGGGGCAGGCAGTTGGGCGGTGAGGGGCAACTGTCCTGTTTTCATTTGGTTGCCCAGCCACAGTCAGATAAACTTTTCCAGAAAGACATCCCAGACACTTGGGTCCCTGCCACAGCCTTGACTTTAAAGGGCAGCAGGTCGAGCCTGGAACGCAGGAGGGAAGTGACTGTACCCTGCCTGGAGGCCCTGCTCTGTGGGCTGTGGTGTGCCCTGTCCGCTCCTGCTGCAGGCCCTGGTTTCCTCCCGTTATTGTGCTGTCGGGGTGACAAATGTGTGTTTACTTTCCCAGGGGCTTGCTGAATGGGATGGAAGCCAAGGGCCAGGGATGTAGGAATTGGCAGCTTGGTTGAAGGAGACTACAACTTTAAGCTGGTTCATTGCCCCGTCCTTTTAGTTTCGTGTAGGGACATGGCCAGGTGGGAGGAGGCAGAGGACCGGGCCTGGGCTCATGTCACCTTCTGCCAGGGTCTCCGCCTGGGAAGCAGGTGACTCTTGACTGCCAGGCGTGGCCATCGTGGTTGGGGACCACGGCGTGAAGGGCTCAGGTTCTGCTTTTGCCGCTCGCCAGCTGTGTGAACACTGTCAGGCCGTTTCCTCATCACCGGAACGGGGACAGGCTTTCTACCTTGAAGGGTTCCCTTAACATGGGTACTAAAGGAGCTAACGTATAAATAACATACTGACAGACTTCCTAATGCATAGGAGGTGCCATACACCTGCTGGCTGTACTGTTTTGAGTAAAGTGGGAAGGACAGTGCTAAGCTTGAATTCCTAAGATAAGGTGGGGGGACAAACTTGGGAAGGGATGAGATTTGCGTGCAGCAGGTGGGGGCCACCTAGGGCTGTGGCCTCACCTCCTCTTCCTCTTCCTCTTCTGATGGCACCTCGTGTCTTTCACATGAGAGAATGCCAAAGGCAGGCCATCAGGCATCCGTGGCCGGCCTGATCACAGGCCCGCCAGCGGTCGGGAGCCCCTCGTCCGGGGCTTTAGGCGTATGTTAAGAAAGGGGTCGGACCAGGTATACCTGAGATCCTAGTTCATCATCCCTGGGTGTGAAGTGGTGTGAATTGTGGATCATGGAGCTGATCGTTTGGGAAAATGGTTTTTGTCCTTCAGATCTGTTCTGACATGGGTCCTATGAGCACAATCAATACTGTGGATTAATTTGTGGGTTCATTTAAACAATGCAATCTCAGCCTCGGGCTGGGTGGGGAGCCTGGACCTCACTGCCCACTGCTCTACGCTTAGTTCCGTCAGCAGCATCCACAGATACTTCCGATTCTCACCTTCTAGAGGTTTCTGAGGGCAGATTGCATGAGGGAGACAGCCTGTGTTTGTTCAGCTTCCACGCAGCAAGCCCATGAGGCCTAGGACAGTTTGCCATGCCAGGTCCCCTCTGCCGCCCCCCCGCCCCCCGATGCACCCGGGAAGGAGGCTCTGGCTTCCATCGAAGGGGAGCAGAGCTAAGGGAGGGACCACAGAGGCCAAGGTGTCCTTGTCAGCTAGAGCAGCGCAGGCCCTTGCGTGCATCCAGTCCAGCCTTGCATTTCACAGCTGAGGGGCACACGTGGGCCAGGAGCTGGAGACCTGCGCAGGAGCAGTGCCAAAGCTGGATTTCAGGTCACTCCTCCCAGCTGCTCTGCCAGCCCGCAGCCCCCACACATTCCTTGCACCTCAACGGCTGCCGTGTGCCCTGCCCTGGGGTCCCGGGCCTTCCTCTCTGCCCCTTCCATGTCCAGCAATGTTATTGAGGAGGTGAGCTGGTTTGTCTCTGAACAGAAACGGCTAAGAAGTGGCTTTTCTGCAGATGCCTGATCCTGACTAAGGGCTTGCAGAGTGCTCCCTTCCCCACTCTCCCCGCCCCCCCCACCCCAGGAGCCCGCAGAGATGAAGTGGAGGCAGCCATGTGTGTGGGGCCTTGTGCACTGGGGCAGCACCAGCTCCCCTCGCCGGGGCTCTCCGGCTTGGTGATTCGTGGGCTCTTTGGCCTTTTTGTTCCGGGATGGCTTGCTGGCCTGGTTTGGCAACGAGGCTGCCACGGCTGGTGCAAGTCACGTGAGACCTGCCATCAGAGTCTTCTCTCTTGCCTCCCCAGGACTGGCTCTTTGTTCTGTCTTTGAGTTTGAGGTCTCCATACCCACTGTTTTTCTCGTTGCCTGTGCACTTTGGTAGAAAACACTGCTTGAGCGCAGGGCAGGGACCACTAATGAGAAAAAAGGAGGACTCTTCTCTTGTTTAGCACCCTGACCCTGGTGCAGGCCCACACGACGAGCTGCAGGCCTCAGAGAGGCTGCCCCTTATCCTGCAGAGTGTTCTGGAACTTATGCTGAAGACTGGAAGGCCAGTGCCCGTGTGCGTGTGGCGGGGGGTATGTGTGTATGAGGAGTGTGTGTGCATGCGCGTGTATACACGTGTGTGTGCACATACACACACACACATATGTGGGGCCGAACCTGGGAGCAGTCGGATCACAATTGCTACAGGAAAGCGGAGGAAGAATTGGACAGCTTTCGACTGCATTATGGATTCAAGGCCCAAGGGCAGTGCCTTGGCATTGAAGGTGCACCCATCCAGGATCAATGAGGACAGGTCTCCCAGAGAGGAATGTCCTCCTTTCTGTTGCTACCATTGGTATAGTGTGCACCATATGTCTTTACTTTTCCACATGTATGGCTGTGTGTGACACGGTGTGCCAAGGGGCTTCCCTGTTGTCCAGAGATGAGTGGCTAGAGCCTAAACAGTGGACAAAGAAGTGTTAAGTGTCCTCATTCTAGAGATAGGTGCCACAAGGCGCCAGGGCCCTCCCTCAGGTCTCTGCAACCTCTAGCCAGCACCCTAGCCACACACCCACTGCCTCTAAAAGAAGACGGGTAGGGGAATTGGCAAGTGAGGGTCCTGGGCCTGGTCAGAGTGCCCCAAGAGAGTCCCTCACAAAGGCTGGGTTCCTGTAAAGAAGAGGAGAGGTGTCACCATCCCATAGAAACCAGCCCCCTGTGACTGTCGGGGCAGGAAGAGGAGAGCCTAAAGGAGGGCCCTGGCAAGAGTGGGCAGGCCATGGTGTGGTCTGCACGGCCATATCTAGTGTGGCTCTGGCACAGGCCTTTTCCGATGGGTATATCACGTGGACTCGGCCACTGAGGGGCTGCCTGCTGGGCAGAGGACCTCAACAGTGAGAGTCACGGGCTGTGCAGCCTGGGGCAGCACTGGGGGACTGCCCCCCCCCCCCCAGATCTGACTGCCCCATGTTGGGGACAGGGAGTCACCTGGAGGGGCATCAGCAGCACTTGATTCCTCCCCCACCCCCGCCCTCAACCCCAGAGAGTCAGACCTTGGCAGTGGGGAGGGAGGAGGGCTCCAGAGCCTGCCCTGCCCTTCAACTTCATGAGCAAAAGCCTGGTCTGTGGGGGAGATGAGATGGGATGAGATGTGCACTGGACAAGAGGCTGGGGACGACTTCTGCCCCAGATTCCTAGAGGCCTGGGGAAGAGCAGGGACCGGAGAGGAAGAAAGCTGACTCTGCAAGGTCAGCCCAGTCAGTACACCGGAGAGTGCACAAACCCATGTTTCTCTGCATCTGTGTCATGCATGGGTCTGCATGGACATGTGCTTACAGTTCTTTATAAGCATCCATATCACACCTGCCTCCGGCACCGCCCCGAAGCAGGCCGCAGCAATGCCACAAAGGTCTGCAGCAGACTGGGAGGCCCCGTACAGACGGCGTTCTGGTTATGCCTGTGTTCCCTACGCCTGGGCATTTTTCTGTGGTGCAGCAGAGTGGGGGGTGGGGGAGGGGACTTAGGGCTCTGGGGCTAGGCAGACCTGGATTTGGGAGCTTTTATTGGTGGGTGACCTTGAGCCTTTTATTTTTCCATCTGGAAAATGGCGATGACAGTGGGAGTTGTCAGGAGGATGCCATCGGTGTGGTGATAGACAGATCTGCTGTGTAGTAAGCAGTTTCTTTCTCTCCCCACCTGGGTCTGAGGTTCCTATGGCACCAAAGGCCCATTTTGTGTGTGTGTGCGTGGTGGTTGGGGTGGGGGGTGGTGAATTGAGTCTCCACCCTAGAACCTGACTGGATAGCTTGATGCTTCCTTCCCTTACAGCCTCTCTCTGGCCCCCAAATACCAGAAAGACTGAATAAATGATGCAGACCCAATGAAATGTCTATTATAGCCACAGCCCTGACCTTGAGCCTCGAGGTTCCAAACTCGCAGCTTCTGGCTGGTGTCCCGCCAGCCCTGCCCTCTGCTCTTTGGTGGTGGCCCCGTGACTCTGGGCCAGGACTCTATTCTGCTCTCTTGCTGGCACCAACAAGGGGGCTGAGCATTCTCCCCAACTCTGAGCTGGGCCAGCCCCTCTGTATCTCCCCCTGCCCAGAGGCCTTCCTGCCAACAGCTGTTGCAGAGGTGGGTCTCGTCAGCAGGCCTCAAGCAGGAGCCCCTGTCCTGGCATCCAACTGAGTGGTAGGCACAGCTAGCCAGCCCTCCTCGAGGCCCCTGCCTGTCCAATTCCACTGCCGCGAAGCATCTGCCAGGTTAACACATGGGCCCCCCACGCCCTAGTCTGTGCTTCTCCGCAGGCGGCACAAATACAAGTGAGGTGCCACTGTGACATCTGGAATGCTCTACCAGAAGTCACTGTACAGTGATGCCTACCGGGTAGTGA
This sequence comes from Panthera pardus, assembly GCF_024362965.1. Classification (NCBI taxonomy): domain Eukaryota; kingdom Metazoa; phylum Chordata; class Mammalia; order Carnivora; family Felidae; genus Panthera; species Panthera pardus. The sequence continues at coordinate 18,705,752 of NW_026526710.1, forward strand.
CAAGTTTATTCAAAAATGCAAAAGGATTCCCCGCAGGTTGCCCCTAACCATCAAGCTTACCAATATATAAGGCACAATTTAATTTATAAATGTTTTGTCACTCGTTTATTCACTTTCTTATTCCAGGACTTACTTAAGACAGTTTTACCAAAATATACAAATGCCACCAGATCATAGAGAAATAAATGGAGGAGAACAGCACGAGAGAGGGAAATTAAAGGTAGAGGAAGGGGAATAAAAATTATATATGGAACGTGTGCCAAAGCAGAGAGGCCAGCCCAGCCAGTGTTGGCCCGGCCCCGGCCCGACCCCGACCCAGACTGACCGACTCACGGTCTGGTGTTAGCAGAGTCCTCAGGTGCTTCATACGGAAGTGCTGCCTCAACTTTGCCTGAAGCCCATGCCCAGTGCGGTGCTGAGGCTGAGCCTTCCTAGGGGCTCCTTCTACGTTCCCAGTAACCGCTAGGCCACCCCCCTGCCCGCACACCCCCTGGGGAACTCTCTTCCCAAATGCAAGTCACTGCCAAGACCTGCCGGGTCAACCCTGTAACATTTATGGTCTCCATCCCTCTGTCTGTTCCCACTGTCATGACCCTTCCTGGGGGCTCCCTGTCCCCCTGAGATGGCCCTTTAATGCAGTCCTAGGGGCATGCTTGCAAGGTTGCCGTCACTCAGCAGTTAGTGGCCCAAGTCTCCCACCCTGTCAGCGCAGAGCTGGGCTTGGCCCTCTCGCCGTCTGAGCCCCCATTGCCCATGCTACTGCCCTCACCACCCACCCAGCCTGCGGGCCGCTGGTCTTCGCTGTCCTGCTCTGGCTGGAGCTCATGTTCTGAATAATCACCTTCTCTCTTGGGGTCCCAGGGGACTGAAGTGGCAGGGTTTGGTCTTTGAGTCCTCATGGCCCGGCCTTGCCATCATTCCCACCTCCCACTCCATTATCCAGTACCCTCTGTCCTAACCTGAAGGGACCCTGGCCCTGCCCCTTCTCACCTCAGGACCTTAGCTTGGGCATGGGACATGGCCAGGGAAGGCTTTCCCCTGAGGTGCTGTCTCCAGCAGCCCTATTCACAAATCCATCTTGGGTTGCCCTAACTAGAATACTTTTCTCCTTCTCTGAAATTCCCTGGCACTCTATCTGTCGAGAAAGGAGCCACCGCCTTTTGCCTTGTGTTTTAGTTACGAATATCCGTGTCCTGTCACGACCCAGGCCCCATGCTCCTCCAAGGCTGGATCACATCTGATTTCTCTCTTTATCCCCTGGGGCACCTCACCACCTGCCTTATGTTCAGTGGGTGCAGGTACTTGTTTATTTGTGGAAGGAAGGGAGGGAGGAAGGAAGGAAGGAGGGTGGGAGGGAGGAAGGAAGAATGGGTAGAAGAAGGAGAGAAGGAAGGGAGGGAGGGAGGGAGGAAGGAAGGAAGGAAGGAAGGAAGGAAGGAAGGAAGGAAGGAAGGAAGGAAGGAAGACAGACCAGCCAGGATTGAGACAGACATTAACTGCTAACAATAGTGATGATGATGATGATAGTGACGAATGCCTGTTGATTACTTCCCAACACTGTGCTTAGTGCTTTACATGTATTATCTTAGTCAATCTCTACAACAGCCATGAGGGGTACAATTGCAACCCCTTTTTACAGATGAGGGCCCTGAGGCTCAGAGAAGCTAAATTAGTTGCTCAAGGTCACGCAGCTAGTAAGTAACAGAGGCAGCATTAGGATCCACATCTGTCAGTCTCCAGAGACAATGCTCATGTCCCCAGATCACCACCCATCTAACACCCCTACCACATGATCACTGCCTTTGCTTAAACTCCTCCAGTGACAGGGAGCTCACTACCTACGGAGGTAGTACTTTCTGTCTTTGGACGATACTAATATGGCCCTGGAGGTTTTTTATGAGCTAGTAGGTGAGACTTCATAGGCTTGTTAGGTGCAGGGGAGGCAGACAGGTTTGACTCACAAACTGTATGAGGGCAAGGTCCTCTGGAGAAGAGTTTTCCTGTGTTGCGGGACACGCATCAGCTGGACAGGCCAGCACACACAGGATCATCTTTTCTTCTCTCCATCCCAGAGTACACGATAAAGCTGCCCCCCACTGACTGCCTGGCTTGGGCCATCTGTCCCGAGCGCTGTCTGTAGTCAGCGGGTAAAGCCCGTGCAAGCCTGGCCTGGGCATAAAGTTTTCCCAAGGCGACCATCTGCAGGTTTGGCCATGGAGCCTCATGCACGTTATGGCAAAGGACAGATGGCCACAGCAAAGCACCCCAAGTGGGCAGAGGCCGTGTCTCCCATGGGAGGGTGGGCCCAAGCCCTCTTGGTAGAGCTTTGTGCCACAGCCATTCACCTAGGCCGTGAACCTGCCCGCAAACCCAACATTCCAAGAGCAAGAGAAGAGAAGCCACGTGGAATCCCAGGCTGGTCCTTGAGCTAAAGAGGAGCCAGCATTGCTGGGAAGCCGGGGTCCCTGCCTGGGCCCACCCAGCTTCGTGGCTCTTCTGAGGAGGGAGCCAGACCTGGTGAGCCAGCCACTTGGTAATTAAGGAGGTGAGTAGGCAGAAAGTGCCGACAGCTTATTGAATAAGTACTTAAAATGCATTTGACAGCCTTCATCTCCCAGAGGAGACAACCCTTCATGGGAAGATGTTCAGCAGGAGTCACTGAATGGTATCAGAGTCCTTTTTAAATTGAATTGAGGCATCTCTGGCTACTTGAATATAATGGATTTGCCAATTAATTTTTTCCACTAGTACCTTAAACCCCAGGTACTTATTCAAATCTCGGGCCGGCTCCCATCCCTCAGAAGACTCAGTTCAGCATTCAGAGTCCTGGAGGGGATTTTGAAGCATCCTGGGCAGGGCTGAGGGCAGGGAGGACGGAGCCACATGGCTCCGCTCACTGTCTGGTGGGGGCCTCTCCCAAGAGCAGTGCTCGGCTGTGAGGAATTCCCCGCTGACCAAGGTGGAGGGGCTCTCAAGGCCTGAGAGGAGCAGAGGCAGGACTCCCCCGGGGCCCAGGACAGGCCGCCTGACTTACCCTGCGGCTGTGAGCACAGAGAGTGAGCTGCCCAAAGTGGCCATTAGAAAGTGAAAATGTGCGATGAAGACATCCCGAGAGGGTAAGGAGCCCTTAACCGAGCCGAAGAGGAAATACAGCTGAGAAAATGCAGCCACACTTGCAGCAGGCTCCCCACTACGGGGAGCAGTCTCCTCCTCCTCCCTGCTCCCTGCACAGCCCTGACCAGGAGGCCAGGTCCGCTCACGAGGGTCCCTGGAAACTGGTGCTCCATGCAGGGTCTGCCATGTGGGGGGAGAGGGCACACTCCAGACGGAAGTTCAGGGCCTGAGATCAACACAGCTCTAGGCCTTGGGCTCCCCAGAGAACACAGGCCACCCCCCAGGCTGCAGGCTTCCTGTTGCCCGACCGCACTGAGGAGGGGCACCCACCCCAGAGGATGCCCCCCATCAGTTACTTCCCTTCCTGCTCCTCCCCTCCTCTCCCTCCTGCTGGTCCTGAAGATGCCAGGGCTGGGTGTGCCCTGTGGTGAGTGTTCCTGGTTCAGCTTACTCCACAGCCCTACATCCGGATAGACAGACAGGTGGGAAGGCCCCGAGTGTCTGGTGGGAAACATGGATGGGGCCCAGGAAGGAGGTGGGGAAGGAGAATGTGCTCCATGGTGGCCTCAGCCCTCCTGCCTGCGGCCAGGCTGTAAGGCCACATATGCACACGCACACACTCTGGCCATCTCAGGCCTCGCTCGGTCTTCAGGAGATTGACGCTTCCTCCCTTCACTGATGCCCGTTCGCAGTCACCCTGGGTGACCAGGAAGCACGCGCTGCTTGAGAGACTGAGCAGTGGATTTTCTTGGCACTTGAGGGCCAGAGCCCCAGCAGTGCTAGTTTGCCCTGGTTTGTCCCCCTCTGCGTTTTCATGAAATGGCAGCTTTCCTAGCGGCTCCCCTGTGCTCTGCCGGGGCCTCTTGCCTCCCCGCCAGAGGGAGTCCTGTTCACAGTCCCCCAGGGTCTGCCCTCGAAGGCCTGCCTGCCTCAGGGTCCAGGTGCACGTAGGGGAAAGCCAAAGCCCGTCTGTTCATACGCAGTGAAGGCTTCTGGTTGCACTCAGCTCTGGGTCGCTGGTTCCTGTCTCCATGCCGCAGGGACAGTGGGATGGAATCTCCAGGCCCGGTGGCTCTGGCCGTTCCTGGAGTTGTCAAGCTTGAGCAGGAACCCATTTTAGTCTCTCTCTCGAGCGAGAGTCAGGCCCCCGCTCCCTTGTTTCCACCTGCTTGTTCTGCTCTGCATGTTTGGATATGAAAGTGCGAGAAACCGATGTGTGTGGTGCGGTGGGGGTGCCTAGCCCACTCAGCCGTGTGCACAGTGACCTAGCTCCCCTCCTCAAATGGAGCCCTGACGGGAGGGGCGACTGGCATGGTGCCCACGCGGCGCCGTGGTTTGGATGGGGACTTCCTCCCCCCAATGCCTCCCCTCGTGCTGGGCTTGTTCACACCGGGCAGGCACACGTCTAGCCCAGACACGGCCACAGCCTGGGCTGCGTCAGTGTGTGTGAGCCCGAGCGCGTCCGAGCTCGCGGGGTCTTCTGCAGGCCCATCCCAGTTATAAATCGCCCTGCATGGGGAATAGATCTCTTCATCCCCGAAGGGAGATTCATGAGCGGCGAGTGCCGCCCAGGCCGCCTGGTGTTTGTCATCATTCCCGAGACATAAACTACACCCCAATGCCTCTGCCCTCCCCGCTAGTGCTTCACACATCATCTCCAGCTCTGCATCCTGTGCGTGCAGAGACCTGGCAGCTTCTGCCTTGCCTGCCGGCCTCCCTTCTCCCTGGATCTGGGCTCGCTCCCTCTCCTTTTCCCACCACCACGCAGACAGCCATGCGGTGGAGAAAACGAATATTTCTCCAGAAGTAAATTAATAAAAATCATCTGAGGAATGAGCTAATAAAGACGGTGTGGTGTGAGAAAATCTCTCTGCCGAGAGTTAGGCTGTCAATTAGCCCCACGGGGTCCCTGGCAATAAACGGACAGGCCTTGAGGAAAGGGGGCCAGTGCCACCTGCTGGAGCTGCGCGGTGGTGCCGCCGTGAATCCCGGCAGCCTGGCCCTTCCTTGCAGATCCCAAAAAGCCCCAAGAAGCAGAGCAGCCCCCAGGAGAGGCTCCCAACTGTCAGCTGCCCAGCACAGACCCAGCAGCGGGGAAGGCGGGGGGGGGGGGGGGGGGCCAGAGGCAGGTGCAGGTTGGCAGGTCACTCAGTGTGAAAACCCCTCCCCCACCAGGTGGGAGGCCCAACTGGCCCCTGGCCTGCTCTGTGCCCTTGTACAGGTCTCTTACCTTCTGGGAGCCTTGGTTCCTCGTCTGTAAAGGAGGAACAACCATGCCTCCTAGGACCCTGAGAGAGGCATGTGGACGTGGCCAGTCTGGCAGGTGCCTGGATGCACCCCTCCTATGGCTCACACTCCTGCCACGTGGGAATCATCTGCATCTCAGTCAGCCCTCCCATTCTGATAAGTGGAAAGCATTTTTCTGTCTTAGAGTCAGATTTCTGAGGCACAGAGAAGTCAGCCAGCCTGAAAGGCCCCACAGAAGGCAAAGCAGTTCAGTAACCAAGGTCCCACCCCAGAGGACCCCCAGCCCACTCCACGGCCTCTCCTCTACCATGGTGGCCGCACCAGGGAAGAGGCGGGTGTGCCTGCAAGGAGGACGACAGGGGGCGTACCGTCCCACACGCCCCTTCACACCCACCACCCACTGCCATCAGGGGCTCAGAGCCTGGGCACCCGCTGCCATTTGGCCGTGACTCTGAACCTCTCCCCGGGACAGGTGCCACACCGGGCGAGCACAGAGAGGGCTGCTGGGCTCTGGGCCCTGTCGGTCAGAAAAGCCACCATCGCCTCAGCAGTTTCCTAGACTGAGTTGATTTTTAATTTATTATCAAGACTAGAAGAGACCCACAAGGACATTAGTCCAACCCCTTCGTTTTACAAGCAAGGAAAAGAGGGAGGTAGGAGAGTGACGTGCTTGCCAGAGTCCCATGGCCAGTAGGGGACAGAGGCCGCCGGGAGGTCTGCTGCTGTGGGTAAGCGTTCCCAGGCTCAGGGCTAAGGAGCCGCCTGCTTGGCTGTTTTGAATTATCGAATAGGCCTTTATGCAGATGTCTGGGCAAACGTACCCCGGTAAATAGCTGTGGGAGGTCACTGTACATGTTGTGGGGAAAACAGAAGCAGCACATGAAGGGGGGCTCGTTGGTCGCAGTCTACACAGGGTGGCAGGGGCACCACCACTGCCCCCAAGGTCCTGGCCTGCGACCCTCCCCGGGCCTGCACCTCCGGAGGGCCCTGGGGTCCACGGGGTGCTCAGTCGCTTTTGGCCTTGGTGTGCCGCCTTCCGATTCCCTCCCCCGGGCCAGCTGTCCGGCGGGGACCAGCGCACACTGCTGCTGTCCAGGCACAGCCCGGTGTGGCGGGGGGGACGGGGGGGTGCCAGAGCAGGAAAGCAGCCGGCGGTCCTGCCTGCAGAAGACACGTGAGCCCCCCACAGTGGCTGGCTCAAGCATGAGCAACAGTATGCCTCTCGTTCAGGGAAAGAAGGTCGAGAGGATTTACTTTGACCTCAAATTGTGGTTTCAGGTTGGTCAATTTCTTTTTAAACACAAACTATTTTCTCGGCTTTTGGTTTTACTTTGAAAATGGTGTCTCTAGGGATAGGTGCCTTCCACTGAATAGAAGCGCAGGTCAGAGGCTTGATCTCTGGGGCTTCCTGCCTGACCTGTGTAAGAAGCCATGTGTTCAGGTGCAGGTGTGCCCGCCCAGGCTGGGCTGGCTGGGGTCAGTGCCCAGGAGCTGTTGCTCCAGAGGTGGCTCATCTGTGACCCAGCAGGCCTCGCTAGGGACCAGGGTAAGAGGCTGAGAGACGGCACTCCCGTGGCATCCAGGGGCAGCAGTCAGCAAGTACAGATGATGTGTGGGTGGGCTCGACAGCCTGGGAGAGAACAGGACATAGTCAGGTGCCCCAGGCAGGGTGGCTCAGCTGAGGCTCAAACATGGGGCATCCACTGCGGGTTTGTGTGACCTGGGGTGCCCAGGTCCTGGTTCTTGAAGAATCTGCACTCCCTAGAAACAGATGCCCCAAGAGTGTGTCCCAGGAAACCTCCTCAGAGTAAACAGGCACCTTGATCGTCCATGTGTCTACCAGCCCCAGCCAGAGACATCTGACTGGTTGTCCACTGAAGCCGGCCAGGGGCGAGGTGGGCTGTACACAGGCTGATCGCAGGGGCTCTGCCAAGCCCAGCCCCGGACACTAGTGGGGAAGTTCTGAGGGAAGGATGTAGATTGCAGACGGGCCTCCTCGGATCACCCCAGGGAAGGAATTAGCCTGGGTGGAGGAGCTTCCTGTTCGGGCAAGCCTGATGCTTAAGGAGGTTCACGGCCTCCCCACAGCACAATCTCAGAGCCACAGGCCCACCTGGCATGCTTGTCCCCCCACACTCACTGCCCCAGGCACCCCGGTCTCTGTCCCTGACATCGGTGCCTTCCCCCACGTTGTTCCCTCAGCTTGGAATGGCCTTCTCCACCTTGTCCACAGGCAGCTGACTCCAGATGATGGTGCCCACATCAAACGGCCCTCTCCCAGAAAGCCCTCTCTTGGCTCTGATTGACCAGCAGTTGGTCAGCGTCTTGTGATTTGGTGCCCCCAGACCCCTGCTGGAACCGTCCCCTTTCCTTGCAGCCCGGTGCAGGGACCCCGCAGGCCTGTCCCATCGAGGGCAGCACACGTGTGGAATAGGTCAGCGTTGTTGGTCCCTTTAGATGCCTCTGGCACTCTGTGGGTTTCAATAAGAAGACGCCACGGCCATCTGTGCTTGCGATCTGGAATCCCAGCCCACGTCCCACCCTCCTGCCCAGGCCTTGGCCTCACTCGCTGTCCCGTCAGCTGAGACTCCCAGTGACTTTCAGTGCTGCGTGCTTTGCAGCCCTTTCTCCCATCCTGCCACTCCGTGCCCGTGGGCAGCATTTCCCGGTTGTGCAGGTGCAGAAAGCGAGGCCTAGAGCCCCAGGCTGGGATTCGCACCTAGCAGGTCTGTTCCCCGCGTACCTCCCCATCTCCCTAACTCCCTCCAGACATCTTCCTTCCCAGGCACTTCCTTGGCCACTTCCAGAATCCATATTTCAGCACCTCACACTGCCAGCAGCGGGGGAATCAGCACGTGGTTCTAAGTTTGGGGAGTAAGTGGAATGCTTGGGGCTCCCCCATGCAGCTTGGATTGTGCTGGTCTCCTGTTACCCCAGAGGGCAGCTCATGGGGGTCTCTTTCTCCAGAAGAAACTTGTTAGTTCAGAGCCTTGGGATTTGTGGGATGCCCTGTCAGTCGATGTGAAGACCTGTGGCCACAGCCTCGTCTGGGGACCTAGCACTCTCCCTGGACACCTGCAGCTGGACTGATCAGACTCAGAGGCCTCCCGTGGGGTCACAGGCCCACCATCCGGGCGGACGCCTGTCTAGGGAGCGCAGAGGGCACCCAGCGGTCTGTTGCCGCCCTGTCCTGCTGACCCGACGGCAGGGCCGTGATCTCCGTCTGCCAATAACACGCGTGTGCACACAGGCCCGTGACAGACTGCGTTCCACCAGAGCGGCTCCTCTGGACAGCAATTTGGCGCTCTCCTTCGGGGGAGCACTGCTCTTTGCGGTGTATCCTGTGGAATTAAGAGAGCCTGCGAGTGTCACTCCAGGGTTATCTCTGCTTCACTGGCTCTGATGGCAAAGATGCACCTCCGCCCAGTCGCTTGTAATGACACGTTTCCTGAGCAGGCGAGACAGAGGGGCGGACGTGAGCAGGCTCTCAGGCCTCCGAGTCCTCTGCCCTCCCTCCTCTTGCAGGGGGTAGGGGGTGCCGGGGGCGCTCACAGCTCGGCTTGGCACAGCCCTAGAATTTAGGTCAAGTGGGACGTTGCCAAGAACACTGAGCGGGGGGGGGGGGGGGGAAGGCCAGGGGGTAGAAACTCTACCTGGAAAACGCAAATTGGATCTTCTTTCGATAGTTGTGGATCCCAGCCAGGCCCAGGAGGGAAAGCTGCCTTTTGGTCTTTTCTCAGGAAACGACCCAGCTGCCACCACCGCCAGCAGCCCAGAGTATTTACCAAAGCTCGGAGGTGTATCTCGTGTTAGAACTGGTCTTTCCCCTTAAGCGTCCTTGAGTACGAAGCGGCAACTCCAAAGATGAGCAGAGTGTCTGAAACAAGGTTGAGAGACTCCTGACTGTCCAGCTGTTGTGCAGAGAGTGTCCCCAGAGGCTGTGCTGAGGCCACACTGGCTGAGTGACGGGGCAGGTTCAGAGGGAAGAGTGGGGGCAGCCCGGTCCCTCCATTGTAAATAGGCGTGTTTCCCTGCCTGCTGTCTCTTCTGCTCACCTTTGCTGTGTGTCCTCTGTAGGTCCCCAGGGCCGACACCAGTGCCTAGCAGATTACTGGTGCTCAGGAAACACTTTCTTTTCTTTCTTTTTTTAATGTTTATTTATTTATTTTGAGAGAGAGAGAGGGAGAGAGCAGGGGAAGGGCAGAGAGCAACAGGGGGTGAGAGAATCCCATGCAGGCTCCGTGCTGACAGCTCACAGAACCATGAGATCATGACCTGAGCCGAAATCAAGAGTCGGACATTTAACCGACTGAGCCACCCAGGTGCCCCAGGAAATGAATGTTCTCGTCCTGTGTTGGGAGTGTGAAACTCGGGGTCCTTGGATCAAGAATGCCACCTGTACCAATAAAACTGCCTGGCAACACCGGAGCACAAGCTAAAAAGCAAACAGAAGCCTGCAGCCGCACTACAGACCCACTTGAGCAGACCCGCTGTGCAGGGAATGCCCGGCCAGGGGGTCTGCAGGGCCTTGTGCCTCGAGGGGCTCAGGCGGGTACCCGGCGGCTGACCTGAGCCCTGGGTTGGGGCCAGCACGTCCCTTGTCTTGTCCGCAGCTCCGGCCCAGAGATTAGTTGGCACGGTCCTCCCCATCAGCCTGGGGGCTGCCGCTGATTCCAATGGTCCTCACGTTCGTTTGCCTGCACACGGTCGCTCCACACAAGGATGTAATTAAATCCTTTGAACAGCACTTTGGGACGTTTGAGGATGCAGGAAAACTCTATGGAAATGTAAGCTGTTGTGTGCAGCTGGTTTGCCCTGCGGTTTCTGTCAGTGCTCACTGCTCTGTGAAAATCACCTGAAAGGAAGGTGAGGAAGGCGAAGCTGGGAGGGAGGCCCGGCCGGCCCCCGCTGTGCAGCCTCCAGCCTGCCCTTTCCGGGACCCGGAGCACTGTGGAGCAAGTGGCGAATCCCTGCCCGCCCCGCGTGTGCCCTGCCTAATCCCCTGGCCCTTCTCTCCCCAGGAGCTGCCAGAGCATGACGAGCTTGGTCAGCAACACCATGTCGCCGATCAAGGACGGGACCTCCTCTCTCCCCCGGAGGCAGAGCTCGTTCGCCAGGCCCCCGCTCCGCGCTCTGTACGACCTGCTCATAGCGCCCATGGAAGGGGTAAGTGCCTCCCGGGGCCGAGAGGCTTCTAGGCGTCAGGACGCATCATTTACCGCTCAACGCCCATGTGTGCCCCTCAGATACAACATGGGCTCCTGAGACAACCGGGGTGGGGGGTGGTTTCCAGAACACAAATCTTCTCTGTCCAGCTTCTCAGTCGGTGTTTGGAAGCGCTTTCTGGGTTGGCTGCTGGTTAGTGCGTGACGCCCCGGGTTCCAGCTGCCAGGCTAAAGTCGGAGCTCTGCTCCTTTCCAGCCAGGAACATCTGGCCTCAGCTGCGTCAGGTACACGGTGAAGTGCTGCCCTCCTCCCTCCTCTCATCAGACCAGACTCCGGGAGGCCCAGGGAGGCGCGGGGCTGTGCACACGCCCACGGTGGTCAGCAGCGAGCGCGCCATCGGGGTGGGCCCCGAGCAGATCCAAGAGGGCTGTGCCCATGGCTCGGTCTCACCCTGCGGGACTGCTTCCCCACCTCCCACCTGTCGTCCGAGGGTCTTGCCAGAGCAGCTCATGCCAGGGCCGTGCTGTCTGCCGAGAACAGATCCGTCGGCCCCTGCCACCGTCAGGGGCCACTGACTCCACCCCAGAGTCCAGCATCAAAGACACCCTTTCACTTTGGATGTCTTGAAAAGGTTGAGAACGGCCCCTGATGGGTTTCTGTGGCTCTGGTCTTCACACATCATCCTTCCATCTGGACACGGTTCTCCGCCTGGGTTGGGGAACCCAAAGGGCTCGGGGATCTTTTGAATCTGAACGGTGAGCCTATCAGATGCGTTTGTATGTGACTGTGTGTTAGTCTGCTCTGGCTGCTTTAACAAAACGGTGTGGACCGGGTGGTTTAGAAAGCACACATCTATTTCTCATGGCTCCAGAGGCTTCAGGTCCCAGGTGAGGGTGCCAGCATATTCAGTTTCTTGGCGAAGCCCCTCTTCCCGGGTACAGACAACCCTCTTCCCACTGTGTCCTCACACGGAGGCTCTGGTGCCTTCCTCTTCTTGTAAGGGCACCGGCCCCATCATGGGGGTTCCGTTCGCATGACCTCATCTAAACCGAATTATGTCCCAACCCCCCCCCCGCCCCCCCGCCCAGTACCATTCCACAGGGGGCTAGGTCTTCAATGTGTCCCTGACAGGCAGTCCTTAACAGACCCCACGGAGAGCCCAGAGTGCCTGCATCTGGGGCCTGGCTCTCAGACAGGGAGGACGTGCTTGACGGGCCCTTGGACAGCAGGCTGCCAGCCTTCCCAGCCCGCAGGTCCTGGCCGCTGTGTGCAGCCAGGTGGGAGGTTTGTCTTGCAGACGTTGGGGTGGCCCCTCGGCAGCACCCTCGCCCACTGCAGCCCGCTGGCAGAGGTGATGTGCCTCCTCAGGAAACCCCGCATTGACAGTGATTCCTCATCCCCAGGAAATGCAGAAGCATTTGGCCAAGGACACGTGGCACTCGCCCGGTATTTTTCAGGAGGCCGTGCCCCCTGCCTGGGCCCTCCAGACTTCCCTCGCTCAGGGAGCCGGGGGCGGCTGGCCGTCTGGACTCCTGTCTGACGCTGCCCTCCCCTGGCTGGGTGACCTTGGCCAAGCTGTTTCTCCTCCTCGAGTACCTGTGTCCTCATTAGAAAATGAGGACGACCCCACAGAGTGTGTCAGGTCAGAGCAGGGCTGGGCTTAGCGGGATCTGAGGGGCATGCAGGGCAGCAGAAGCAGAGAGAGTCCCTGGTGAGAGGTGGCTGCTGTGACCCGGTCACTGCCCCTCCCAGCGCCCCAGGCCTCTGGGCCCATCAGCACAGAGGCCCAGTCCTGTCTCCTCCTTTCCTGCAATGCGCTGGGCTGTCCTGTTCTTCTTAGGACCATTGTCCCCTTGGCGTCCTCTTTTTAAGGAAGGGCCAGGACTGCAGAGAGCGCCCCAGCTCAGAGCACCTCTGACAGCATGCTATCAGAGTGTGATTTGTGTGCCACATCTCAGGGAAGCAATATACACCTGTACCCTTAGGCTGATTTTTCAGGTTTTCTTTACTGCCATCAGTCGTCACAAAGACCGTTTTGGTGACTTACTACCACTCCCTGCCGCCCTGAGCTCTGCATCGTGCACTGATGCCCCAGCCCCTCTGAAGGCTATTGGGACCCTCCATTCTTTCACTCACTCGGGCCTTCTGAGTGAGTGCATTTCTCCTTTTGCACCTGGGTCCCAGATTACTTAGTCCCTGAACGTGCAAGGGGCCGGTGGGAGCGGTGAAGAGGGGCAGGGAGAGGAAAGGACTGGTGGGAGCTGTGAGGAGGGGCAAGAAGGGGCTGGTGGGAGCGGTGAGGAGGGGCAGGGGGCGGAGGGCAGAGGGGGAGACTGGCTGTGACCAAGCGCATACTTGGAAACTCAGGTCATCTGGAGTTGACGAGCTCCTCGCCTCTCTCTGGGCCAGCTCAAGTGCACCCTCCTCCTTGAAACCTTCCTTGCCCTCTTTTCCCACCACCCTGCAGGCTTCATCCCCCTCCCCATTCGCCACTGGGGTTCCATGTATGCCCCGTGTCTTTCATGGCACCCCATACCTCACCGGACTCAGAACTTAGCTCTTGGCAAGCCTCACCTTCCCTCTCTTGCTGCCCACCCCACACTCCCTGAAGGCGAGGATGGTCCCTCATCTGTGTCCTCAGCAGCTGGCACAGGGCCTGGGACACGTTGACACTCAGTGATGTTTGTGGAATGCTGCACTTGCTGTTTGGGACTAGTCTGTCATACAAAGCAGAGGACCCAAGGCACAAATCAGCCCTTGGGTTTTCTGTGGCCACTTTGCGGCACTTGAGAGCTTTCCCGGAGGTCGGGAAGCAGGAGGAAGGGGCTGGGCCTGCTCTTACACACCTTGGAATCCAGTGAGACCCTGACCCCGCCAACCCGCAAGGTGCCAGGATTCTAGCTTACTTCAGGGTAGGATCATGCATGCCCGCAGGGGACCCACACCCACCCCACCGAGCCAGGGGAAGGTGGTGACTGGGGAGGGGAAGACTTACGGCCCTCAACAAGTTATAACAGCGAATGAAATCAGCCTTTGTGGCATTACCCAAGGAAGGGAAAAGCCCCGCCACCAGACCCACTGGCCAGCATGCAGTTCAGGAACTACACCGTACGAACACATGTGACAGAGCCCCACGCGCCCACCTTCAGGGTGCAGTCTGACCTTGACATGGGGCATTAAGTTCGAAAGCGTATCCTTAGTCCCTGATAGTTAAACTCTTCTCTTTTGTGGCCGAGGTGTTCAAATACGGTGAAGGAGTGTGGGCAGCCTCAAAGGAGCCAGAGTGAAACCTGTCAAAGGCCATTAAAGTAAATGGTCAGAGCAAGAGCTTTTCCTAGGCTCTCTGAAGGGATCCGTGGTGTTTCAGTAAAAACACTTGACTGAGAAGTTTCATCCATTCATTCACCAGGTACTTGTTGACATGTGTTGGGGACACACCGTCCCGGACACGGAGGAGGAGGTGCGAAGCGGGTGGCTATCCCGTGTGGGAATGTCAGGTGGGATGGGCTGCAGCGACGCCTCCTCAGTGGGCCGCCTACGTGGAGGAGGGGGCCTGGAGCTTCCTCTCACTTCCTAAGGCCAGCACACCCGCCTGCTCTGGCGGCCACTAGAGGGCGATAGGACACCACCCGCCCGCTCCCGGCCCCGTCAGCTCCCAGGCAGGGTCAGACCCTCTTCCACATTTTCAATGAAAAGACAAATCAAAGCCTAAGGTCCAAGCTTATGAATCACTGACACTTCAAGACTAAAACGATTAGCCTCTTCACATGGGGCTTATAATTATTTGAACAACTGCCTTTGTTTAGCCCCAGTCCTATGGCTGAGGGACTAGGTCAGACAGTATGAAAAGTGGAACAAAATAATATTTTACCCTAGGCTTCTACCAGTATTTGATTTAATCTGGCTTAAGGGAAACCCTGCCGTGGCTCTTTCCTGGAACCACGCCGTCCTTTGCTGTCAGGGACGAGCACGTCCAGCTGTCTTCCAGGAGGGCCCGGCCGCGTCTGCACGTGACCCATCATCAGACATTAAGTGAAGTCCTGTCTGACACCCACGAGAGGAAATGTCACGAAGAGAAGTTGTAAGTGCTTAGTGTGAAAGGGACTGGACCCTGTTTGTGTCCCTGGCATTTATTTTTAGTCAAACTAGAGTAAAAGACAGTAAGCCATGCTTCTGGGCCTGGACTTAAGAGGCTCCCCTGGGCTGCTCAGGGGAAGCCCTTGTTCACTCAGGTCCCAATTCACCCCCTCAGTTTGCACACAGGGCTTCACCCAAAGCCAGAGGCTGCTTGATCAAGGTGCCAGACGTAGAACAGGGAACTGCCCAGGATTTGCTCAAATCATTGTCCACAGGTCCAGATTTGGGGCCCTTTCAGGATCACTGGAGTTTGGACTCCTTCTAGTTATAGTCCCCTGTCATCCTTATCATTACTTCCATTTACCGAAATTCCCCGTTTCCTATATTTACAGTCGTAAAACCAAGGTTGTAGGACAGACTGAAAGAGTGAATGACCAGGATAAGAAGGAAAAGTATTCCTGGCCTGCCTGTTGACGTGGGCTTACCTGTTTCAGGATCCCCAGAAACGTGCTTAAAACTTGCAGTTCAGGTCTGTTAGGTTGGGAAACAGCCTTCCTGAGCACCAGATCTCTGGGAAGCATCTGAGACCTCTCATCAATGTCTGCAAGGTGCGGTTGGGGCGAGGGGGGGGTGGGTGGTGTGCAACTCAGCTCTGCCTGGGTTGTGCCTTGAATTATTGCTCTGGGGAAGAGGACTCTTGCAAAATCCAGTAGCCTGATAAACCAATTTACCCCAGAGCAATGCCCCAGGAGACAACCACCTGGGTGCCTGTTTTGTACATAGATTGAGGGTTTGGAGATGGCCAGGGAGTATTTGTCCCTAGAAACAATCAGACCTACACTCCAGACTGCGGAGTGGAAGATGAGGTCCTTGAGACTGGCATGCTCAGGGCTGCCCGCCCCACCACCAGCCTGTCTAACGGATTTCTGAGTGAGACATCTGCAGTAATACTCAAAACGAGGACAGCAAACATTTCTACAACTGATTAGGAGAAGGAAAAATGGAGGCAATAAGCTAGCTCCATTTGGTTTCTGGGGCACCAAAACCGGTGGGGAGAGCAGGCTCCCACGAGGTGAGTGCTGTTCCCACCTGGGCCAATGCTGGGTTCTGGCTCTGTTCGAGTGGATGTTCCACAGCGGCTGTCTCAGCCTCTCCTGGCAGGTTCCTGCCCCTGAGGGCACGAGGGCTCATTGTTACCAGGTCTGTCGAGAAAGAGAAGGCCAATTTTGTCCAAGGCCCCTGCGGCTTGCGCAGCCCCTCTGGCTGATTTAGCTGGAGCTGAACACTCCTGGCCGGCAGACCCTTCCGGCTCTGGCTGGAGGATGGTCACTTTTCCCCAGGACCTAAATTCCGAACCCCTCCCTTAATTTGGTTCTTCAGGCAAACCAGTGGTTTGTTGTCTGGCCAAAGAATATAGTCGAAGGGGTTGACCCGTACTCCTGCTTTTCTTGTTGGATTGCAGTGTGTACAGTCTATAGATTTTAGTCATGGTCTGAGCATTACTTCCAACAGGTTTGTGATATTTGCTGAGACCGTGTGCAGCCTTCCCTGATGCCGGGATCTCCCAGAAACATCACGGAAGAGGTTTCCCTACCTTAAAAAGGTCTGATCAATTCACTTGAGCAAAAAGATGAGTCAGGAAGAAAATCCCAAGCCTGTAACACAGCTCTGTAGTGGCCAGATTCCAAGCAGTTCTTGCTTCTGGAATCCTTGTAAACAGTAAAGTCCATTTTATCCCAAATCGAATCTGCCCGAAAACTCACGGACCCAGGATCAGGGGTGTTTATTCCTCTGGCCTGTGATGCTGTGGCACTCTGAGGGGCTTCCTGTATCCTCTAGTGACAACGAAGCTGCCTGTACATGGAGGGTGCAGGCAGATCCTCCGAACCCTGGTGACCTGCGTGCAGCACATAGCTCTTAAGCCAGAAGCCAGGACACAGACATCATGGAGTTTACCCAAGAAAAGGTGGACACCAGGGAAGGTGTGGTTCAGCCCACTGGGTAACAGACCGCTGGTTTGGCCAGGCTGGAGCACGTCTTGAGCTGCCGGCAAGCAAAGGCCATCTCTGCGTGGGAGCAGGCGGGCAGACAGTCGGCTTCCAGTTGGCAAGGGTATGCAGTGAGAGTCCAGGCGCCTGCCGGGGCAGGGGGCCTGCTGAGTGCACAGGGTCCCCGGGACCTGGTTTTCATGTGGAAAGGGCTGTGGGAAGGTTATCGCCAGACCAAGACTGCAGGGTCCTTAACAGACACGTCCTGGGCTCCACTACACGTCCCTGCACCTACTGCTGACCTAGGCCTTCCCTTGGCATTGGCCCTCCGTGCCTTCCCCTGAGAAAGCTCGGCAGCGAGCTTCCTCCACAGGAGACCTGGCTGCAGGAACCCAGTCACAGGGCAGGTGTTGACAAGGTGCCAGGAGCTGAGAATCTAACAGCCGCCCACACCCACCTCCAGGGTGCCCACTGCCTGCCCTGTCTAAAGGAATAGTCCCCCCCCCCCCCCCCCCCCCCCCCCGTGCAAAGACTGAGCTTAGCCTGAGTCCACTCATTGCCAAGCCTGCCTTTTGGGGCACTCGGTCTCTCCCTTTTCCATCCTGGGCCTGGCACACACTGGGATGGGCAACGTCACTGGGGGAGTAGACAGGTTTTAGCACCCCTGGCCTTCTTATCTTATGCTATTTCAAAAGATCCACTTCTAGACACTTCAGAAGTCAGAAAGTCTGAGTCTTTGCTGGAATTTGTTGGAATGTATTAGTTGCTGGTGTGGGGCTGATGCTGATCCCGTTATCTTACAAGCCCAGGACTCTTAAGAAGCCAGCAAATACCCTTTCTAGACTGACATTCGGAGGCACAGAGGAGCCTTTCTTTGAATTGTCTTTCCTTTTTCCATCTAATAGATGATATGTAATTTGGATAGAGACATCACTTTATTTTCCATTTTCAAGTTCACATTGGATTATAGCTAATCTTTTGGTAAAAAGGCAGTGCACGTGTATCCTTGGAGGCAGAAAATTCAGAAGACAGTTTCCAGGGCATCTTTTCCAACACGTTCAGTCCGTTCCCCGTATCTTTTAACTGGAGCTGTCAGTCTGCTGTGGGGCCTGTCTGCCCGCAAGCCGGTGCTGCTGTCGCCTGCCTCCTTCCACACTGTCTGGACAGGGGTCCCATTCAGGGCCCCCACCCAGGACTGTGCGCATGTGCAGCTCAGTACCAGCCACGAGGCACCATTCCAGGAGAACCCAGACCTCTGTATCAGACCCAGACGCAGTCCATTCAGAGAAAACTGTCCCCATCTCCAGGCTACAATTCCAGAGACTTCCCTCTCCTCACGACCGAGGTCACTCTTCACCAAGTCCCGGCAAGTCTTCTGTCCCGTTCTCTCCGTGCTGTCTCCTCATCTGCATTAGCATGCACAGCCCCATCCCCTGTGACGCAGGCCTACCTCTGCACATTCATCGGAGGCTCCTCAGCAGAGAATGTATGGCAGGTGCTTATAGCCGACATGAGCCGTGCTTTCCTGTCTGACCTCGGGTGGGGCCCTCCCCAGCCTGCCTTCCGCGTCTCTCCCCAGCCTTGTTCTCTGCTGACCTCACGGGCCTCCTCTGCCCGGGCCAGGCCCTCCCCAGCCCTCACCAGCCAGGGCGGCCTCCTGGCAGGGCCCTCGTCATGTCCTGGGTGGGTACCGCCACCCTCTGGGGCTGACATTTTAGGCTTCTGTGGTGATGTCATATTTAATACCACCTCGTTCAGTAAGGGATTCTTAGGTACATTTTCTGAGTACACCGTTGTAAGCTTGCGAGCAGGCCCGGACTCCTAACTTCTCTGGCTTCCCCCCAGTCCACAGTCTTCCTGGCTGATGGAGAAGCTGTCACCTGGTGAGGGAGAATGACTCCCAATAGCAGGGCCACATGACGCTGACTGCCCCTCGTGGAGATCAGAATTTATTGTCAGAGAAGACACCCATGCTGCCTTCGGGGACATGACATCACCCACGTTTGGGCTGGGGCCCCCGATAAGGTCTTGCAGGGAGAGTTCACAGAGTCCGTACAAAGACCCTTCCAGTGACGCCTCTCTGAATGGCCTCCAGCCTCGGCATTACAGCTCTCACTGGCCCAGGACCCCTCTGTTCATTCTGATTCCCGCGTGTGCGTGCTGTCGTGACCGGGGGCTTGTCCAAGAGTGGTGTGGATCCCGGGGAAGCCCGGGACCTATGGGGTGACAGCCAGCAGAGACTTATCGGGGGCTTGGGCCCCCGGCAGCTAGAGTCCCAAGAGTGCCTCTGAGGGTGGGGTCTGTATCTCATCCACCAAATGCCTGGTGACCCTGGACCAGCCGAGAGTGGGCCCGGTTTTGCACATGGCAGCAGCCCGAGCCCCCACATTGCCCACGTGTCGGGCAGGGAGGCCCCCGCTGAGCAGTGAGTGGTTGTCTCTGGTAAGGCTGCTGACCCATCAGCAAGGTCGGGGCACTGCCATCCAGGGCAGCTTCCCGGGGCCGCCTCCACCTGCAGGGCCAGGGGGGTCCCTCAGCATGGCCACAGTGGGTGGGGACTCCCACCAGGCCCAGGGGACTCCCAAGCCCTCAGGCACCCGGCCCTCCTCGCCTCCCTGGGCCCACCCAGAAATTCATCACACAGTGTGACGCAGCCCACTTCCTCCTCCCTGGGTTATACAGTGATTCCTTACCCCTTCTTGGGCAATAGCTCTTAAAGTGAACAGCAAGCAAATTGGCCTAATAGTTTTTATCTCTGCTTTCTTTCGATGCATCTAGAATTTTTAAAAAGTGAAAGAGCCACAGGGGGTTTGTACGGACTGAATGTCCCGCCGGGCACATGTCACTTTGGGTTAGCTGAGTGCCTTCTGCAGCCTCGGTCGAGCGCCCTCAGCAGCATGTCAGACGGATTAGGCGCGCACATTCACTCCTGCGGAGCACAGGCCAGCGGGGGTGGGGGTGACGGGCGTCTGGCTGTGACTGTCCCAGAGCCAGGGCCAGGGCCAGGCCGGCAGCCAGACGCCCCGTGCTCTCGCTCAGTCTTCTCCCCGGGTAGGCTCCGGGTGGCGTCCCCTTGTGTGGCAGCGGCCTTGGCTTCATCTCTGTTCACACTCAGCCTGGGCCCAGTAACGGTGTCACAGAGGAATCATGCCTACACTGCTCTTAGGGTTTCCGGATCAACGTGGCATCCTCTGGCCTGGCCCTCGGTGGTAAATGACTCACAGGGCTCTTTCTGGAACAATTCCCCTGCCTCCCATAGACCTACTGGGGCCAGTCCTGGTCTTCGTGGGACACTCCCCTCCTTGACAGGTGACCTGGTCTCTCACCCTGCCCTGCTGACTTAAAAAGACCGGCCCCCTGGGGCGCCTGGGTGGCTCAGTCAGTTGAGTGTCCGCCTCTTAATTTCGGCTCAGGTCATGATCC
The DNA here is from genome assembly GCF_024362965.1 of Panthera pardus. Taxonomy (NCBI): domain Eukaryota; kingdom Metazoa; phylum Chordata; class Mammalia; order Carnivora; family Felidae; genus Panthera; species Panthera pardus. The sequence goes on from NW_026526710.1 coordinate 18,725,767, forward strand.
CAGGGTCATGGGATTGAGCCCCGCGTTGGGCTCTGCGTTCAGTTTGAGATTCTCTCTCTCCCCCTCTGCCCTTCCCCCACTCGCATACACTCTCTAAAAATAAAATAAAACACAGGACTGGCTCCCAACCTCCCCCTTGGGTGGGGCCCGTGAGGCGGACAGAAGCCCCCACTGGGTGGTGCTCCCGTGGGCAGCGCCCCAAGCCACCACCCACGCTCCCCACATGGACGCTTTGGGCCTGCCCGGTGCTTCCTGGGTGCATCCGTGTACGTGGCTTGGCAACGCCCGGTGCAGGCAGGTCCCCACCTGCCGGGCCCCGGCTCAGGTGTCCACGCTTCCCGACAGGGCCTGATGCACTCCAGCGGCCCCGTGGGCCGGCACCGGCAGCTGGTCCTGGTCCTGGAGGGGGAGCTCTACCTCATCCCCTTCGCCCTCCTGAAGGGAAGCTCCTCCAACGAGTACCTGTACGAGCGCTTCGCCCTCATCGCCGTGCCGTCCATCCGTTCCCTCAGCCCGCAGGCCAAGGTAAGCCTCGCGCCCGCCGCGGTGCCTCGCGGTGGGGTGGGCGCCCGGAGGACGGTCTTCCTGGCCAGCCTGGGCTCCTGGGGGTTAGGGTGTGATACCTTCACAATGTTAATTTTGTCGTTTGCGGCCCGGTAGGTTGGCCTGGGAGTAGATCCGTCCGGAGGTCGGGGGGCAGCCCTCCTGACCCCTGACCGTCCTTTGCTGTCCCAGGAAGCCGTGATGTGTGTCATTTCTCTCCAGATGTCTTTGCCGTGACATCAAGGTTGGGAGCTACTCGGAGGCACCGGGTCAGGCCCGAGGCCAGGCTGAGTATCTGAGGAACGTGGTTTCCCCCGGCGCCCCCGACCTCATGCTGACCGGGCGCTGAGTCTGCCCACGGCCGAGGGGCCGCAGACAGGGCTGGCGGACACATGAGATTACCGTCAAGTGGAAATGGGTCTCACAGGCCAACGAAAGAACTGAGCACAAACGAGGTGGCTTTCAGGGGACAGACAGGGATTTGGGTCTCATTCCGCACAAGAGTCAGCGTGAGAAGCGATGTCCACAAAAATCAAGAGGGCGACAGTAGGCCATCCACAGAGTCATGGGTCTCACCCCACAGCCACCCTCGGCCCGTCCGCCTGATTGGAGAGCCTTCCAGCCAACCCCGATCCTCTTCCCCTTCCCCAAACCCGCAGACCCTCACGGCCCCCGACCCGCCGGGCACGCACTCTGGCGGCCCAGCTGCCCTGCCCAGTCTTCAAACTTGAAAATGGCCTTAAGTGCCGGCACTCTCGGAGCCCCACAGAGCCGGCTCAGACGGGGCCCCTCCTAGTGGGAGAAGGTGGCTCGTTTAGGAACCCAAACCCCACACCCTGGGTGTGGACAGCCCCCTTGGGATCTGCCTTCGCCCCTGTTGACCTTGGTCATTGACATGGTTCAAACCAGGTCAGCTTCTGCCTCGCGGGGCTTGGGAAACCTTAGTTGTTTGACTGTTTTCGGTGGCTGGATTGTAACCTTCTCATGGAACAGAATTTGTTCGAAGTGAAAGAAATTATTTCCTCTGAGTATTTTGTGTGGCCGTGGCTGACTCTGAACCCCAGATGCGAAGGGAGCTGGCCCCGTTGGACACTGTCCCTCACGGAGGGCCTCTCGCTGCACCTGCTGCCAGAGGCACCCTGAGGGGCAGAGGCGGCCCGTGTTGAGAGAGCTTCGTGCTGATGACACAGTGAGCTGGCTGTTTGCCACCGTAGCCAGGAAGAGGGAGAGGCCCGTCTCCTGCCCGACGCCCGGCAGGCGCTTCTCCTGCCGAGTCCGAGGTATCCACGTAGTGGAGCCACCAGCAAGTTATTCTGAAATAACTTGATACTTGATGTTTCCCCCCACAGCATCGAAAGGCACCTCTGGGGGGCAACCAGAACTTCACTGGACTTTGTGCGATTTTATTTTATTTTTTTTAATTTTTTTTAACGTTTATTTATTTTTGAGACAGAGAGAGACAAAGCATGAACAGGGGAGGGGCAGAGAGAGGGAGACACAGAATCCGAAACAGGCTCCAGGCTCCGAGCTGTCAGCACAGCTCCCGACGCGGGGCTCGAACTCACAGACAGTGAGATCATGACCTGAGCCGAAGTCAGACGCCCAACCGACCGAGCCACCCAGGCGCCCCTGTGCGATTTTATAATTCAGTGATGTTTCTATTTTGCAGCACAGGGAGCAGAGGCCAGCCGTGATCTCTCCAGTACAGAGTGTGTTAAGTTAGCTCTGGCTCCGCCGAGACTGACTTGCCTTTGGTCACTCCCAGAGCCCTGACTCCTCGGGAATGAGTGTCCCCCTTATTTCAGGGCCCGCAGGGAGGTCTGGGGGAGTGAGACGCGTGACGCAGGCGGGTACCACATGCCCTCACCTCCTGCCCCTGGGCCCCCAGGGCTTCACAAACGGGAGAGGCCCTTTCTCCCGTTCGGTCCCAACTGTCGAGAGCTTGTCACATGGAGAATCGCCGTGTGATTCTCCGTGAGATGAGCACCCGGGTCTAAAAGGTGTGGAACGTTTGAGCGAACGAGGTCAGTGGGAGAACAGGTGCAGCCGAGCTGGGCCCAGCCCTGCACTGCCTGGAAGCCTGCGGCCGAGCCGGCTGCCGCCGCTGGGGCAGCGGGCCACCGTCTGACGGGTGGCCCGCTGGTCTGTCTTCCCTCCCTAGTCTCACCTGAGGAAGAACCCGCCCACGTCCTCCAGCTCCACGTCTATGGCGGCCGTGGTCGGTAACCCCAAGCTCCCGCCGGCGGTGATGGACAGGTGGCTGTGGGGGCCGATGCCGTCGGCTGAGGAGGAAGCCTACATGGTGTCAGAGCTGCTGGGCTGCCAGCCCCTGGTGGGCAGCGTGGCCACCAAGGAGAGGGTCATGAGCGCCCTGACCCAGGCCGAGTGCGTCCACTTCGCCACCCACATCTCTTGGAAACTGTCGGCCTTGGTCCTCACCCCCGGCGCTGACGGCAACCCGGCCGGCGGCAAGAGCTCCTTCGGCCACCCTTACACGATCCCCGAGTCCCTGCGGGTGCAGGACGACACCAGCGACGGGGACAGCATCTCAGACTGCCCGCCCCTGCAGGAGCTGCTGCTCACGGCCGCCGATGTCCTGGACCTGCGGCTTCCCGTGAAGCTGGTGGTCCTCGGCTCCTCTCAGGAGTCCCACAGCAAGGTCACGGCGGACGGGGTCGTCGCGCTGACGCGGGCCTTCCTGGCTGCCGGCGCGCAGTGTGTCCTCGTGTCCCTGTGGCCCGTGCCTGTGGCCGCTTCCAAGATGTTTCTCCACGCCCTCTACTCGTCCCTGCTGAACGGCCTGAAAGCCAGCGCTGCCCTGGGGGAGGCCATGAAGGCGGTGCAGAGCAGCAAGGCCTTCTCGCACCCATCCAACTGGGCAGGTAGGAGCACGGGCCGCTGGTGGACCCCGGGGCTCGGTCCTCACGGCCAGCCCCCCGCTGGGGGTGAGGAGGGCAGCACGGGGCCCCGAGGAGGCGCAGGGAGAGGGCAGTGTTTGCGGAGACTCTGGCCTTCTGCCAAGTCGGTCATTTACCCCCATGGTGTTAAGGTGGTCTTTTTGACGAGGGAGCCGCAGAATAGTTTGCCATTGGAGCATGAGGGTCGACCTTTCCTGAGATGTACGTGTATGCTGGACGACCCATTTTATGGCACCTTCGCGTGAAGTCCCTTGAGGGACTGTAGGAAAGAGCCGTGTGGTAGAAGGACCCTGGGTTTGGTCATTGGGAGACCTGGGCTTGACCTAGCCCCACGCCTGGGCTCTGTGACCGGAGCCTCACCCTTCCTGGAGCTCAGCGCCCTCACTGGTCACAAGAGGGTGAGAACTGCTCGTCCGTGTGTGGACCGTCTGGGGAGGGGGCGGGTTCAGTGTCTGTGACACGTGTGCTACGACAGCACGTGCTCTGGGCGGACCTGCCATGGGCTCGGAGGTCTGGGAGCGAGGGGACAGTGTCGTCTGTGACGTGTGGTCACAGGTGGGACAGGGGCTGACCTGGGGACCCTCCTGTGCGGGAAGCCCTCCCTGGCAGACTGCCAGCACCAAGAGTCCGCCCCGCCCCCCAGCCTCACCCAGCAAGGGCCACGTCGCTGACGCACCCCACGATGTGTCAGCCTGTGGCTGTCTCTCAGGGGCGGCCCCTGCACCTCCCAGGATGCTCCAGAGCAAAGGCCAAGTTCCCATCAGTGCCGTAGCAATGGGACCGACCCGTAAACAGAGTGTCTTAGTCTCGAGAAACAGAAATGGCAAACACACCCCTTTCAAACATTTATATTTCGTTTTAATCCACGTATACGTTTAAAAACCGGGAACAAGATGGCTTTCGCCTCACCCTTCCTCTCCAAATAAGTCGGGTTTGCGTCTGCCGACAGGGGTGGCGCCATCTTGCAAAGGAGGGGAGGCCCGAGGCGGACCGGCAGCGGCGAGGGCCAGCGGTGGTGCCCAGCCACCAAGCCGTGTTGTTCAGAAATGGAAACGTTTGCTTGCTTCACGCAGCGGCACAGCCGTAGCGTTTTCCTAAAAGGTGTCCGGAAGGAACAGGACAGAAGCTACCGTTTCCTCATGCAGCTGAAGACAAACCTCCTGGCAGCGGCTGTTCCGCGGGGGGAGGGCCGGGGGCCGGGCTGTGCTGTTCAACTGCTTCCCCACCGGGAGCCGCGGCAAGCAGGGCCGATGGCGGCAGCCCCATGACGGCTGGTGGCACTGACGTCTGCTTCTGTGTGCTCCCCACAGTCAGAGGGGCTTGGGTCCCCGTGCTTGGCGCTTCTTCCTGACGGCACCCTGCGCCTCTCTGGGGGATCCCTCCCCCCCCATCTTCCCAACGTGTTTATGGATGTGGCGTCTTTGTCCTTGTTTTAGCGACGGACAACACACAAGTCACTGCTCAGTGCTGGGGACAGCGGTGTCTGAATGGTGCTGCCCTGCTCACCTTAAAAACAGCCCTGCCTCCTTCGTGCCCTTGGAAATCCCCTTTTCTCCATTATCTGGGGGCAGCTTGGCCCTCAGCTTGCTTGGTGGCTCGAGGAGACCCCTCCCTCCCTCCCCCAGGCACTGCGTGGGTCCCCCCGCCCCGGCTGCCTGCTCGTTCCTTCGGCTAGAGAAGGGTGCCTCCTGCCCCGCGGCTGGTGGCCCCGTCCCCGGACATGTTCCAGACAGACACAGGGGTGTCTCCGGTGTTCCTGGGGATGGTGGCCAAGCCAGGGAAGGGGCCCCGGCCCGTCAGCCCAGGGACCCCCACGGCCTCTTCCTGCCCTCACTTCCTGTGCAGCAGGAGGACGGAGGTACTTCCCCGAGTGCCCACCGCTCCCCGAGCAGCGAAACAGTATCAGTTCCTAAAAGGGAGGGGCCAGAAAGGCACCTTAGGGTCCCCCGGTGAGTTAGACATCCCCGCCGTCCGTCCTTTCGCTTTGCCGCGCAGGCCCCTCTTGGCCCGGCGGCTGTGAGGTACCGAGGTGAGGGCGGGCTCAGAGACGCCCTCCTTGGTTCTCCGCAGGGTTTCTGCTCATCGGGAGCGACGTTAAGCTCAACAGCCCCTCGTCGCTCATCGGCCAGGCCCTCACGGAGATCCTCCAGCACCCGGAGCGCGCACGGGACGCCCTGCGAGTGCTGCTGCACCTGGTAAGCGCCTCACCCAGGCTCCCGGGGGCGGACGCCCTCGAGAGGAGGGGAGACTGTGGCGTTTCCCTGGCACCGGGGGACACGAGCAGGTGGAGGGGGCACCGTCCCCAGACGTCCACGGGTTGAGCCAATTGGTCGAGCGGCAGGCACGACACGTGTCCCGGGCACGGCTGTGGCAGTCTTTGCCGAGGTCCTGGGGCCCACGTCGCGGCTGCTTCGGGGCCATGTGGCCTTGGGCAACTCGCCTGGCTCGCTGAGCCTCAGTTTCCTCATCCAGAAGGGGGGATAAAACTTTGAATTTTTCAAGGTCATCGGGAGGATTAGAGAACAGGTGAGTAGCTGGAACACAGTAGGGTCCTAGTGGCTGAGAGGTGGTATTTTAGAGTCAAACGGCACGGGCCTTCCCTGAAATTGGGTTGGAGGAAGAGTCCAGCGCTGACCCTGCATTTGGCCAATCCCAGCCTCTGTGGGGCCGGCGCAAGGGTATAGACAGAGGCTCCACATCAGCGTCCACACATTTAAAAGTTACACATCGGGCCAAGAAGCAGTGACACAACATCCCTTCCGCTCTCCCACTTGGTAACCTGGAAGGCGGCTTCTAACAATTTAGAACCGTCAGCCTCCATGGAGCTCTGCGCAGGGAAGACCGGCCCCGCCCCAGCCCGGGGGGTCCACGTGGGTGGACAGTCCATGCCACATCCACACTCTTTCCAGACCCGATGCAAACAGCTGCCCGCTGCCACCCCAGAGGACAGAGGTGCACACGCCATGGCTCTGTCCGAGCTCGAGAGACAGAGGACGTGGGGCCCTGGGATCCACACAGGCCCTGGGAGCAGGCTGGGGGCTTTGAGCAGGGAGCTTACTTTGGGGGCCGGGTTCCGGTGGGCACGTCCACTCAGCTGGGCACGCTTATTGCCCCCATGGGCCCGGGGCCCGGGTGGGGGCGCTCAGTGCGATCCTGGTGGTAGGTCGGTCCTGTACGTTTCCTGAGCTCAGGGTCTGCCTGACATCAGTGTGTGGCCAGGTAGGAAGGAGGTCACCTGCAAACCCCAGGCGGCCCACGGGCCAGACTTGAGGCAGCCCACACCGCCTGCTCCAGGGTAGCTGAGTTCACTGCTCTGAGAATTTGGGGAGACTCTCCCGGCTGATTCGGACCTGTGCCTGGAAACCGCACAGAGTGATTCGGCTGCTCGGCTTAGGACCCTCTCCGGCCCCGTCGCCCCCCCACCCCCACCCCCCGAGTCCCCTCCTTCCTTGCTGCGGCCCCCAAGCTGCTTTTCTGAGAGAACCGAAGTGCTCTCTCTACCCCTTTGGCTTTCTTCTCCCAGACCAGGCTTGGAGCCAGAGCCAGGTCTCTCCACTCCCCACTCAGCCCTGCGGCCCCTCAGGCACATTTAAGGGCTGTCTCTTCTTTCTTGGCTTCGTTTCCCAGGGTGAGTACAGGGGCCATGGGTCAAGTTCACCAGCCCTTGCCTCCTAACTACCCTGGGTGCCCCCCGGGCCCCAGTGGGCAGCATGTCTCCAAGGCGTGCCAGCCAGCCAGCTGGTTGTCCTGCCCAGGAACACTCCTGTCCTGCCTGTGAGGTCAGTTCCCAGCATCCCAGGGTCGTACTGTGAGAAAATTCTCAGGTGACATCCTGGACGGCTCTTCTGCCCCTCCAGTGATGTCACACATGCCCCAGGGCACACGGGATCTCCGGAGGGACGGAGCTTTCCCCTAAGGAGAGAAACCTGCAGGGAGGCCGGAGGCTGTGGGAGGTGCTCACGGGGAGAGCGGACTCAGTAGTGACTGGACACACTGAGCCCAGCGTGTGCCAGGCATGGCTTTGGCCCTGGCAGGTGGGAGGGGGACCTGAGGTAGAAGGGGAGGCATAGGTTCTAGAGGTCACTGCCGAGGGATGAAGGGGGAGTCGGGCACGGGGAAGAAGGGCGCCGCCAGCCAGAGCCCCGCGATGGGGACCGCTTGCTGTGTGTGAGGTGTGTGGGCCAGCGAAGAGGGTTCGGGGGCCTAAAGGTTTGTCCTAGTGATGGGGCACCGCTACACGGTTTGAGGCAGCCCTGAGAGCAGGTTTTAGATGAGTCATTTGAGTGTCTGTGGGGGAGAGCCGGGAGCAGAAGAGTGGGCTCGGGAGGGGCCAGAATTCTTCCGAGTCTCCTGGCCCTCGCTGGCATGGACCGGAACCTTCTTTCCCTTCGTGCCCTCCCCTGCGAGAAGCCGGGCCGCTGCTGCAGTGTCAAGATCCCCAGGCCTGGGCACCCAGGGGGCAGCAGGCAGCCGCGTACTGGCTTCACACCTTAGGCTTTGTGTGTCCCCAGAGCCACCGGGAGAGAAACCGGGGCTGGCCCCTGCCCCTGCCCGGAGTGGCCCTTCACTCCCCCTCGCCCTTGCAGGTGGAGAAGTCCCTGCAGCGCATCCAGAACGGGCAGCGCAACGCCATGTACACGTCCCAGCAGAGCGTGGAGAACAAAGTGGGCGGCATCCCCGGCTGGCAGGCCCTCCTCACCGCCGTGGGCTTCCGGCTGGACCCCCCTGCCAGCGGCCTGCCCGCAGCGGTCTTCTTCCCGACCTCCGACCCAGGCGACCGGCTCCAGCATTGCAGCAGCACGATCCAGTCCCTGCTGGGTGAGCCTCACGGTCCCTGCATTCATAGGGATGCTGGCTCTCACAGCTGGAAAGGAGCGAGTGTCCCAAAACATGGCAGGGTCGCAGACACAGACCTCTCCTCACGTGGAGGAGATCTGAAATAGCAAAGCATTCTCTGCCCCAGCAGGGCACGGCCCTGGCTCTGCCTCTTCCTGGAGTCACACGGAGGAAGGCTGGGCAGACAGTAGCTGCCTTAATATTTCATTGGCAGCTTCGGATCACAGCCAGATTCATTGGCTGTGTGGCCAAACCCCAGCATCAAGCAGGCTGCAGGCGCTCAGAGCTGACTTTTGTGTATCACTCAGAGGAGGTGATGCTGCCTGAGCCAGGGCTGGGATCCCAGGAACGTGACCACACACCTGGAGGATTGCAGCAGGGGCAGGACTGGCCTTTCTCTGAGCCCCTTCTCTCCTTTCTCAAGTCAGACATAGACCCACATGCCTGGCTGTCCCACACTTTTGAAAATGCCACCGACGCAGAGCGTCTCAGGCTCTTAGCCTGGGGAGGGCTATGAGTGCAGAGGCTCTTCTGGGTAACACGCACCTTCTTCTTGGTTTAGGTCTGCCCAACCCTGCCCTCCAAGCCCTCTGCAAGCTCATCACTGCCTCGGAGACTGGCGAGCAGCTCATCAGCCGGGTGAGTTGAGCTAGCTAGGGCGGCTGAGCCCAGGCCTGAGGGCTGTGCCAAGCTGGAAAGACGGGGTGATTTGGCCCTAAATAGGAATCTGCAAGTAACACTGTCTTTTGCTTTTTTCAGCCTTTGGGATTAGAAAGAAAAGGCGAGGGCTGGGGGTGAAACGGCCCCCCAGGCATGTGCATGCACAGGGGGCAGATGCTTGTGCTGTCCTCTCTGGGCACTGGGTTCCGAGAGCAGTAAGGCATCAGAGGATGCCTAAGGGGCCCCTGTCCCCTGCAGTCTCAGGCCATTTCCTGAACTATTCAGTGGCCTCCTGCACCTTGTCATCCCCAACCGCCAGCTTTTTCTGCTGACAAGTGTTAGAGCCACATTCCCTCAGCCAGCAGGTGTAGGGCTAGCCTGCCAGGTCCACTACAGGTGTCCAGATCAGAGTACGAACCCTGCCTGAAACAAAGTAGCCACAGCTGTGAACACAAAGTCAGCTCTAATGCAAGATATTGGTTAGCAGGTTTTTAAAAATGTGCTTTCTTTGAAGGGAACGTAGATCTAATTCAGCAATCAGGAAGAGTCTAACTCTCAGTATCATGTAGGCCCTTCCCAACTTGGCCTCAGAGCTCCTGACCTTCCTACTGCCAGTGAGGGTCTGGAACAAGGGGAAGAAGTGACATGGTGAACCCCAGGGTGACCGCTGTGTGTGGGAGGGCTTCCAGATGGTATAGTGACCATGAATTACACAGGACAGTTGTCTCTGGTCATCTTGTAGTGTAATAATTTGAAAAAACAATATATATTATTTATCAGCTTTCATGTTAAATGTTAATGTTTCTGTGCAGAAATAAAGCTGTTCTGTCTAGGATTAACCTCTGAAAATCTGAGTGCCTGGAGCCCCCCACCTACCTGGGGTTGTTTCCAGCCCAGATCTGGAACACCGTAGCTCAATGACATGGCCCCTTCTTTAGTTCCTGCTCGCTCTGCAGTAAGCGTGTTACATCTCCTTGTCGGAGAGAATCAGGAAGGCACTTCTAGAACGTCCTGAACCCAGGAGGGCTGGAAGCCTGTGCTCTACAAGAAAGAGAATTCTAGAATTACATCTGCAGGGCAAGGCTGAGTCCCAAAACCCAGCTGCTTGATTTCTTGCTTTGGGTGGCATCACAGGGACTTTCTGCCTCCTATCCCGCTGGGCCCCAGGCACCATGTCCGGGGCTGCCCCCCCATGGCCGGCAGACGGTGGATATTTCTTGAGTCACTCTGGAACCACGGACGTTTCTAGAGTGGCCTATACATGGCCTGTGCACCCCCTCCCCCCGCCTCCCACCCGAGTCCTGCCTGCCCTGCTCCTCTCCTGGCAAGGAAGGGCAGGGCCTGGCTACCCCTGACCGCGTCTGGCCTGGTGTGGCTGTTTGTTTTCCTGTGTGTCCCTGCTGACTCTCGCTCCTCTCCCCTCCCGGTCAGAGCCGCGGGCCTGGTGTGGCGCTTCCTAAAGCAGTAAGCAGCTCGTGTTGCATAACAACCTGTGCTTGAGTCTAAACTCTCTTCTTTCTCTCTCTTTTTCTTTCTTTTTCTTATAATCTGCTGGCCGAAGGCTGTTAAAAATATGGTTGGAATGGTGAGTAACTACTTTAAGTAGCAACTGTTGTCAGGTGAGCCCCTGCACCCGCCACCCCCGCGTCCCCTGGGCCCGCTGTGAGCTCAGGCGCACGTGCTGTGGGAGCCCCGTGCACCTGCCCACGCGCGCCCCGGGCTGGGCTGACCCCGGCCGCTGGCCACCACCTCGCGCGACTGCCCTCTTCCTCTGCTCTGGCTCCCCCTTTCCTGCTCCACCCTTCTTGTGTTCTTGATTTGACCTCTCAAGCTCCACCAGAACAGCAGGGGAGGAAGTGACTTTAAGTGAGTGACCCTGACCCGAGTCGCCACGGGCACTCGAATGGGTCGTGTGGGTTCTTCTGTGAGCGCTAAGGCTCTAGAACATACCTTCACCATGTAACTCGAGATCATCAAGAGGGTTCTAATAAAGACTAACGAGGGGGCCGGCCAGTCCTACAACCCACCCCTCTTCTAGCCCCCGAACCCCAGCACCAGTGCACGGAGGGAAGAGGTGCGTCTGCCCTGACCTGTGACCCCCCCCACCTCCCCTGAGCCTCCCCAGAGGAGCCAAGACGGTAGGCGTGAGGTGCCATACAAGGAACTTCCAGTGCTGGGCACGTGTGAGGTCATTAGGGATGACAGCACCAGGTGACGCAGAAGTGATACAGGGGACAAATCGTAGGCGGGCTGGAGGGGACAGAGGCGCTGGGAAGGCGCAGGGCTCACCTGTTCTTGTCCCTCAGCTCCACCAGGTGCTGGTTCAGCTGCAGGCGGGCGAGAAGGAGCAGGACTTCGCCTCGGCCCCCATCCAGGTGTCCATCAGCGTCCAGCTGTGGCGGCTCCCGGGCTGTCATGAGTTCCTGGCGGCTCTAGGTAGGACGGGGCACCCTTCGCCCACGTCTTCACTCCCGTTTTTCAAAACCCTGTTTCTCCCGGTTTCTATTGGGGAAGGCTGGTAGATTCTTAGGGGTCTTTGTGTTTTCTTAGCTGTTTTGTTATGTAAAGATGGTTCAAAGATTCCAGCACTTTAGCCCAGTTTCCAAACGGCCCTCCAGCCTGGTTCCATCTCCCCTACCTACCTTTTGGTCTCATCTCTCATTTCTAGGCGTCATCTTAATCTAAACGCGCTAGCTTTCAGCACCATTGGGGATCAAGCCATGATTAAAAGCTAAAGAAAACAAAGTCACAAAATAAGGGTTTTAGGGTCGGTCTCTATCCTACTGTTGAAACTCCGTTAGATTTGTTAGATTTGGTGCTGGGGACCTAGAACTGCACGCACCAGGATTCCTGTGCACCCAGATGCTTTCTGTTCCTTTTGTGACACTGAAACATGGCTGAGGCAGCTTGACATCATTGCTCCTTTACTAGATGTGTTTCTGGATACGAAAACCACAAGAGGCTGTAGGCTGCTCTCCTGTCCCACTTAAGTGCCTGTGTGATTTGCCCGGGAGCCATTCCCTCCACCAGCTTCTCTGCGAACGCCTGGGTCCTGTGAGGCAAGGTGCTAGGCTCTGGGGGTGCAGCACTGAGCAGAGGACCGTGCGCTCCTAGAGTTGTCAGCCTGGTGGGCAGATATGGTAGACACTTGGCCTAAGGGGAGCACCTTAGGTCACAGGCAGAAGCATTAGGGTCCTAGCGATGGCTGCAGGGGTAGGAGGCAGGGAGGCAGGGGGGTGTCTTCAGGGGGAAAGACCCAGGCAGAGGGAAGAGCCGTCGGTGAGCATATGTGTGAGGCATCCATGCTGGTGCAGGAGGCACAGGGACAGATGAGGCCACGAGGCCACGGGAAGGCCTTTGTCTGAACCTGAGGGAGCGGGGGTTCCGGAGGATGACACAGCTTCAAGTCACTGTCACGGAGACCAGGCCATCCGACATGGCAGAGCAGCCAGTCCTTAGGCAGTTTTCTTCTGCTTGTGAAACCTGGATATTCAGCATAAGGCCTCATTTATAACCCATTTTGCAGGTGACCTTTCCCGGCCCTCCTCAACTTAGGGCTGGCTCCATTTGCTTTTTTGTTTTTTAATTATTATTTTTTTAATGTTTATTTATTTTGAGAGAGAGAGAGAGGGAGAGACAGAATCCCAAGCAGGCTCCATGCTCTCAGCACAGAGCCCGACGCAGGGCTCGATCTCACGAAGGGTGAGATCATGACCTGAGCCAAAATCAAGAGTCGGACACTTAACCGACTGAGCCACCCAGACGCCCCCGGCTCCGTTTGCTTTTAATGGGGGAACCCCCAAAGCCCCATAGGGACTCTGAATCTCTATAAGTCAATGCTCTGACATCCTTTATGATTTGTACTCTTTCTGTGGACTTAAAGCACAGTCTTCTTGGTATAAACATAGCAAATCAATATCTAAGTAAATATAGTCAGTAGCAGTTAGCCAGGTCCACACTCAGGAGGAATCTCGTTTGACCTCTAGGACAGGCCTGTCCCTGGAGCAGTGACACAGGACCCAGGTGAGGGAAGACGGAGCCAAGACCTTTCTTTGTAAAGGAAAAACTGTCTTCCTCATGCAGGGCCCACACCTCCTCCCTTCAGTGTGGGTCTGACAGCCAGCCCTCCTCACTGGTGAACTGGATATTTCCAAGTGGATTGTTAGCTCTTCTCGGTATTGGGAATTGTGGGTAATTTCCTACTTCCTGGCACTTTCCAAATCCACTGATATTCAAGGGGCGACCCAGTGTGCCTGGACTGGGACCGGAGGAGGAAAAGTCTCTCCAGGCTGGGCATCTGGACAAGTGACTCCCTCACTCTTGAGGGCTCTGAGGCACCGGGTGCCCTCTTTCCAGCCCTCAGCACCCAGCAGGAGCCATCACAACCCATCACAGGGCTGTTGGCTATTTACTTCAGTGCTGTCGGAGGAACCAAGTCACATCGTTCTGCTAAAAGTAGAGGTTTCTAAGCAAAATCTTACATTTAATACGAATTGGTTATTCGCCCTGAAATGCTGAGTTCTCGGAGACCTTCCTACTGCTTCCAGGGACTGTTTATTTCTGAGTCCAGAGGGGAAAATGTCTCAGAGCAACCGGAAGGCCGAGGTAGCTCCTCAAGTGAACCGAATTCCCAGAGGAATTAGCGCCAGACCCGTATCAGAACCCTGGAGTAAGAATGAAAACGTAGGGGCGCCTGGGTGGCGCAGTCGGTTAAGCGTCCGACTTCAGCCAGGTCACGATCTCGCGGTCCGTGAGTTCGAGCCCCGCGTCGGGCTCTGGGCTGATGGCTCGGAGCCTGGAGCCTGTTTCCGAATCTGTGTCTCCCTCTCTCTCTGCCCCTCCCCCGTTCATGCTCTGTCTCTCTCTGTCCCAAAAATAAATAAAAAACGTTGAAAAAATTAAAAAAAAAAAAGAATGAAAACGTAGACACCCTTCTGCTTTGCCGAACACAGCATGCAGGCTACGGCAGATTGTACGTCAGAGGAGGGAAGGGCCCGGGATCACAGGTGCCTGCCCCCTGGGCCGTCCGCACCAAGTGCTTCCGCGGTTGCAGGCGGCGCTCAGTGATCCGCTGCGGGAGGCCGGACGCGGACGCTGGGTGCTGAGGGCTCCGCGGGCCCTACATCCTGTCTGTGCACACAGCCTTTGGCCACGGCGTCTGCGTTTGGCTCCTTCTTCCCGTGCGCCTCCCAGGGAGAAGTGCGCCGGGTGCCTTTGCGAGGTCTCTAATAAGTCTCCGTGCGCTGGTGGCAGCTCGGTAGCTCGCCTCCTGCTCGGGCGGCTCCTGCCCTTTGCTGTGCCCGCTCCACGTCTCAGTAGAGCCGTTGGTGTCAGGGAGCGGTCCCCCTGGACTTCAGCAGAACAAACAGCACAGTCCCAGTGGGGTGGCTCGGCCCAGAAAGCAGACGCTCCGTCGTCAGGCGCCACTCGTTTCCACGCCCTTGGTGGCAGACGCTGAGCACGTGTGAAGACACCGTCCCTGCCCTTAAGAAGCCTCCACCTTCCCGGGCACCAGCTTTAAGTGTTGGACCCCGGGCCGAATGGAGTGGCCGGTTTTTGTCCCTCTTCAAGTCTTTTTTAAGTGCATCTGTTCTTGGAAGGAATGAGCCCGACTGATTGGGACCAGGGGCTCTCGGGAACACAGCTGAGGGCGGGAAAGCTGCCAGTGCTCCAGGACGGGCAGGAGGGAGGGAGCCAGGCCTCCAGGTGCACACTCTGCACTCGGGAGGGGGGGGACCCGCACCTGCACCCGGGGCCGCCCCAGGCTGGGCGCTTGCTGAGGGGCCCGCGGGGCTTCCCGTGAGACCGTCCAAGGAGCCCCAACGGCTCTCAGCCTTTTCCAGACGTGGACTCTTCCCTACGGAAGCAGATGTTTACATTCTTTGCTCCCCTAGGGTTCGATCTCTGTGAAGTGGGTCAGGAGGAAGTAATCCTGAAAACCGGGAAACAAGCCAACCGGCGAACCGTGCACTTTGCCCTGCAGTCTCTGCTCGCGCTCTTCGGTAAGCGCCTCTCCCCCGCCGCCCCCTCCATGCCGCCCCCCGCGCGCCCGGGGTGCAGACGCCCGTGCCAGCCTGGCTGCATCTTGGGAAGGGAAGGAAAAGTGAACATGTAGTTTTGGCATAAGTGTTCGGAACTGTCCAAAGGCGGTCAACACACCAACTCATGATCACAACGCGTGGTAGAGACAAGGTGTCGCCTAGCACAGTGAAGATGACACGCAGAGGATGGGATGAGACGGGGTGGCAGCCACTGACTTAGGGAGGGGCGGGTCCCGGTCATTCATGCTGGAGGCAGCTTTCAGTCCCCTGGGGGCACTCTGCCTGCCTGCCGCGCTCAGAGGGTGGTGCTGGCTGCCACTCAAAGACCGGATGCTGGCAAGGATGCTGGCCCTGGTCTGAAGGCAGAATCAACGGGATCTGCTGAAGGGTGTACGTCACAGGAAGGGAGGGTCGCAGGCAATACCTTGTTTGGGGGAACAAACGCCACCTTTTGCTGAGACCTTGGAAGTGGCAGGAGGAACGGGCCTGAGTTCCGTCTTGGACACGTTCAGTTCTGAAATGGCCGTTAGACACCTGTGCCGACAGCTGGTTACAGGAGTCTGAAGTTCAGGGAGAGGCCGGCAGGGAGAGGACTGTGTCCTGTGATCACTCTGGGGTTCACATTTTGCAAAGACGAGGAGGTCCCAGGAAGGAGTGGTCAGTGAGGGCAGGGAGCGACCAACTGTGAACCTGGGCAGTGAACAGTGGGTTTGGCAGCATGGATGCTGCCGGTGACGTTTACAGGAACGAGGGAGGGCAGAGGTTAGAGTGGAGGGGGCTGGGGGCGGGGGGAAGAAGGGGCTAGGGGAAGGGGGAGGAGGAAAGGCAACGCAGAGAGAGAGTGTAAATGACCCTGAGGGGACTGCTGGAATCCAGAAGGTAGTGGCTGTGGGTTCAGGACAGGGGGCAGCACAGACGGCCCACAGGCCCCGCTCAGAGCACGAGCCACGACACTTACCCTTCCCGGCGGGACCTCGTTCCCCAGGATTCCGGGGTAAATTCAGATTGTGTACACGCAGCACATACACAGCCCCCAGCTAGCTCCTGCGCGTAAGGGGATGCTTGTGACCTTGAAAAAAACATCGAAGCCACAGAGAATTCTAACTGCCCTATGGGCACTTATGTCTTGTCTCAGATTCTACCGAGCTGCCCAAGCGCCTCAGCCTCGACAGCTCGTCCTCCCTGGAGTCTCTGGCCTCGGCCCAGTCCGTCTCCAATGCCCTGCCCCTGAGCTACCAGCACCCGCCCTTCTCCCCCACCGGTGCAGACAGCATCGCCTCGGACGCCATCTCCGTGTACAGCCTGAGCTCCATCGCCTCCTCCATGAGCTTCGTCTCCAAGCCCGAGGCGGGGTCGGAAGGCGGGGGCCCCCGCGGCCGGCAGGACTACGACCGGTCCAAGAACGCCTACCCGCAGCGGTCCACCCTGCCTCGGGGCCAGCTGTCCCCCCAGACCCGCCCTGCGGGCGGCAAAGATGAGGAAGAATACGAGGGCTTCTCCATCATCAGCACCGAGCCGTTGGCGGCCTACCCGGAAAACCGGAAGCTGCGCTTCTCGCCCGATCACAAGCAGTCGCGAGTGGGGACGGCCGGGGGCGTGAAGGTTTCGGTAAGCTCCAAGGGCAGCGTGAGCACACCCAACTCTCCGGTTAAAATGACTCTGATTCCCAGCCCCAACTCTCCCTTCCAAAAGGTTGGAAAACTAGCAAGTTCAGACACGGGAGAATCGGACCAGTCGAGCACAGAAACCGACAGCACCGTGAAATCCCAAGAAGAGAGCAACCCAAAGCTCGATCCACAAGAGTTGGCCCAGAAAATTCTAGAGGAGACGCAAAGTCATCTCATCGCGGTAGAGCGGCTGCAGAGGGGCGGCGGCCAGGGCAGCAAGAACAGTCACCCGGAGGACGGCAGCGGCCCCGGGCCCAACGGCGGGGCCGTCTTCAGGGCGTCAGAGACCAGCGCGTTCAGCAGGCCTCCCCTCTCGCACCCCAAGGGTCAGCCGTCACCGGTCGCTGCTAAACCAAAGCCCCCAGCCAGAAGCTCGTCCCTCCCCAAGGTGAGCTCAGGGTACAGCAGCCCCACCAGCTCGGAGGCGTCCGTCAAAGACAGCCCGAGCCAGCACGGGGGTCGGCCGTCGCCCGGCGCGGACTCCCACACCTCCCTCCCCGACCAGCCTCTCTTTAAACTCAAGTACCCCAGCTCTCCTTACAGTGCTCACATTTCCAAGTCGCCGAGGAACGTGTCCCCCAGCTCCGGCCATCAGTCTCCTGCCGGGAGCGCGCCGTCCCCGGCCCTCTCCTACTCGTCGGCCGGTTCTGCCCGCTCCAGTCCCGCCGACGCCCCCGACATAGACAAACTGAAGATGGCAGCCATCGACGAGAAGGTGCAGGCCGTGCACAACCTGAAGATGTTCTGGCAGAGCGCACCCCAGCATTCCGCGGGACCAGTGAAAATATTCCGGGGCCCCCCTGGGACGATGACTTCCAAAAGAGACGTCCTCAGTCTCCTAAATTTGTCTCCTCGGCACAACAAGAAGGAGGAAGGAGTGGACAAGCTGGAGCTTAAGGAACTGTCCATGCAGCAGCCTGGAGAAACGCCACAAAAGGCGCCTCCCAACGGCCACTGGCGCACGGAGACCACGGCACTGGGCACGCTGCCCCTGCCCGCCGGCCCACCCGCACCGGCTCCCGCCCGCCCTTTCAGACTTCCCTCTGGCAACGGCTACAAGTTTCTGTCCCCGGGGAGATTCTTCCCCTCCTCCAAATGCTAGAGCGCGTCTCACAGCCGCGGGCTCGGGCTGCAGCAGCCGCGGAGACAGGCGCACGCTCACGGGCCCACGCCCGCACTCTGAGCGCGGGGGCCCCACCAGCCACGTCTCGTTGGGTGCTCCCTCGGGGCGTGGGCCGCCGCCGCACCCCCCGCGCCCCCATCCACGCGGCCGGCGGCCACCCTGGGCCAGAGCCACCACAAGCCAGAACTTCCGTGGTGTCGGTACCGGAGGCTCGTGGAATCTTCTACATGCTTCACCCAATGTTTACCTTGAACTCCCTGCTTCTCATCTCTGATGTGACTCTTCAACAGGATTTTTTTTTACAAAACGGTCATGGTTCCGGGTGGGGAGAGGAAAGGGAGCACATATTTTGCTAAGAGGCATATATGCAGTACCTTTTATACACAAATACAAATAGAGCTTTTTTTTAAGGCTTTCAGGTGCTGGTTGGGGGAGGGATATATAAAATCTAAGTTGAATTCTACATGAAAGTGTGGTATTAGCCAAAAACAGAATGGTTTTTAAAATGCCAATGATTTGTAATTAAACTGTAGCAATTCTGGTCAAGTGATCGCGTAACATCACAGTAGCAATGCAATAAACTCACTGTCCAACAGCACTTCCGTCCTGAACTCCACAAACGTCCTTGGGGCCCCACTGTCAACCAAACTTGAATTTTCTAAAAAATTTTATGTAACTCTCTTCTCCAGGCATTTTAGAACTATGCAATTGTGATTTAAAATGCAACTTTGTGCTTTGAAACATTATTGACCTTTTTTGTACGTGGATAAACAACTTGGTTTTATTACCGATAGTACTTTGCATTTATAGCTGTTATTTTTAAAAAGCTCAAATTTTTTAAAATGTCAAATTTTGAATAGTCATCAGTGAGTAATTATCAAGTTTGCGGGGGAGGGGGGAGGTTGAAATTATTCAGTTTCCTTGTAAGCAAAAAAAAAAAAAAAAAAAAAAATACACAGCTAACTAGATTTAACCAGAATGGAACTTCCAGCTCCTATTCCCTTTGGCAGCTGCTTTAATTTTATTCTCTTTTCCCAACTCCAGGCCTCTGCCACCTCTCCCATCTAGAGCTGTTCCCGGGCTCCCGCAGCCCCAGCACCCCATGTCTGTGAGCGGCACCCTCGTCATAGCGGGGACCACGCTGGACTATGTCCACGGCCTAAGAAGCCGGGGCGGGTGGGGGGGGGGGCGGCTTTTGCTGGGATTTACATCCAAACGGTTGCTGAGCAGGAACATAGATATTCCTGAAAGTGTTGTCCTGAACAAACAGGGTAGGCATCTCCTACAGCCGTGACCGTGAGCCCAGGTTCTCGTCAGCAAGGCTGTGACAAAAGACAGTCTAGGTGGGGGTAAGCATTCGGACTTCTAAAGAAAGAGATGAAATGCTAAAAATCACACTAGGACTAACTTTAGTTGGAGAATTTGAATACACCTCTTTTACAGAATTCTAAAATTAAAATCCTCCCGCCCTCCCCGTGGGCAGTGTCACACTGAGGTGGGCGGCCGCTGGGCCCGCGACACCTGGAGTGCACGTGAGAGGCGTGGCGGGAGGGGCGCCAACATTAAGACCCCCAAGTAGAGTCTTTAGCCTCAGGTAGGATCTCACTTTCTCAGCACACACTGACCGCTTGCCCTGTCACTCGGTGGACCCTGAAGAGAGGGAAGGAGACTGTTTCCTCGGCGCGTTACTCCCCCCCGAGCCCCACCATCGGGCCTCTTTCGCCTTCACCCCGACAGACAGCGAGGGTGTTCCGTTCGCGCCCTGACCCCGACACTGGAAGACAGACACTTCACGAAGAAGCAATCACGAGGTTCTCGGTGTCAGGAGGGAAAAACCAAACGGTAATAGAAGTCCCAGAGTAGCCAACGAAAGCAAGTTCATAGCACTGTGCATTTAGATAGTGAAATCAGGTCCCCACAACAAACACAACACCTCAGAGTAAATTTCTGAATCCCGATGTAGATAGTCAGGCGTTCCTTTCTTAGCCATCTCCGCCCTTTCCCAAGTGCCGAGCGGCCCTGGAGGACCAGCCTGGGGTGTGTGCTCCCTGTGTGAGCCCACGCACCCCCGTCCACCTCCAGGGCACGCCCCTACCACCCAGACCGCTTCCCGTGGTGATCGAGCCGGCTAGGAGGTCTCGTGGACCCTGACCTGGCGTTAGTCGTAACCACACTATTGTTTTAGGTTTCGTGTTGAAAAACCAAATGGTGTACGTGACCTTTTTTTTTTTTTTTCCCTGTCCTAGAGATAAGCTTCAATGAAGGAAAGCTTAACATGATGAAACAATAAGGACCAATCTAAAAATCACTGTAGAATCGTCACTTGCTTATGTTTACTGTCTTGGTGTTTTCTTTATGAGTGAAATGGATGTCAAGTCACAGGAGATTTTTCAGGCTCCTCCACGGAAAAAAAAAAAAATATGCACTTAAAAGTTATGTGAGACTGTATAATTCAGATTTCTTTGTACAGATCAGGGGTTCGCAGACCGTGACCCACAGGCCGAATCTGGTCGGAGGCCTCGTTGTTTATAGCCATGAGATAGCAATGGATTTCACATGTTTAAATAGTTATAGAAGTACCTCCATAATATTCTCGATTTTGCCTCTTGGCCCACAAAGCCTACCATACCGGATGCCTGACCTTTTAAGAAAAAGTTTGCTGACTCCTGGTGCAGGAGACAGAAAACACAATTAGAATGTTTTGTTTCTACAGTGTAGGGAACGTGAGTGTCGAGTCGTGGATAAAGTTGGCATGCTTGGGAACCCTGAGCCATGGGGTAGAAGCAAAGGACTCCCGCACAGTCCGTGGCTCTTTGCCCCGCTTGGAATGATTCAACGGATGTGGGTAAAATGAACAAAACCATCTTTTCCTTACCGTGTGCAGAAAGCATTGGATACGTTTCGTTTTCAGCTCAGGAAACTGGAATGTCCTGCCCCCATCCTCCTCCATCAGATGCAGATACACTGAGCACAAGCAATAAAATCTCCCTCCTCGGCATGACCACAAAGCAAGGGGTAGATCCCATCTGAATTCTCACCGGTTGGCGAACTTGTTAATAACCAAGTCGAAACACCAGGACAAAATGAGCTACTGAAACTTACGTTTTGATCCGCCTTAGCGTGTGGTGAAACGAAAATGTTGGCACTTCATCCTGTTTGAAAAACACCGTGGCCCGCTCTGATCCTCGCTGGGTCTCAGCAGGAGACAGGGTGCTGCACACACTGTCCTTGTCCCGCTCTGGCGTCCCAGTGAATCTGGGTAAGTGGTCATTGCAGCAAGTCCCCAGCACACGCCCGACCCTCCCCCCCACCCCACCCCCACCCCCGACCCCCCTGCCGCCTCCCACCGCCACTTGGTTAGTTACTGCTCAGTGTGGAAGAAATAGGGCGCGGTACTCTGGTTGCTTTCAGTAAGGAGGCAGAGGGTGAAAACTGTGTCAGTTTCATCCCATATTTTGTTGTTTCACCTGAAAGGATTGTTCACGTGGTTTGTGAGCTGGGCCCTTGCTTGTCACGGTTCTTTCAAAGATGTGAGGACGCATGCGGTCACCTCTCCCCGCCTCAGACGCCTTCCCCACTTGGCACTCGCCCCCCACCCCCTTGTATGCCGTGTTAGCCATCCTTGGCCTAGATGGACTTTTTTTTTGTAAATTACAGTTTCCAGATGGCATTAAACTTTTTATATTACGAAATTTACCATGTAAAAAGAACTTCATATTTTTATTGAGATTGTTAAGGCACTTGGCCTTCCTTTGTGATTTCAGTGTCTATTAAAGCATGAGTTCCACGGTTTTAAGTGCTGTGTCTGAGTCACTTTCTGCACACATTCTGTGCTTTCCAGGTTTCCTTGTGGGACACAGAATGGCCCTGGGTCGTTAACGAGCAGTCTGTCATTCTGGAGTCCTTATAAATACACTGTAGCCTCACGTTTGCCAGGAGGAGAGCCCAAGCAGGTGCACAGGACCTGCCGGTGGGTGGTGAATTAGAAGACTGAACGCCTCTGATCTGTGATCCCAGTCCGAGGACCAGAAAATTCCACAGTCGTGGACGTGTGCTGACAAACGGAGTTCACTACCACCAGACCCCTGTAACTAAAGAAACTTCCAAAGGAGGTATTCCAGAAAGAAGAAAAACAGTCCTACCTGTAAACGTCTGAGAAGCAGGAAGGAAGTGTGAGCAGCGAAGTGAGTGTGAATAAATTAAAGACAAATACTGATTGTATAAACATTAACATCTTATGCGAATAGCAACAAAAAAAATACCGGGCAATACTATGTAACACACGGATGTTAAAGTGCTATAGGTTGTTTGGAACAGAAGAAAGCATAGACTATTTTTAGAGTAAGTTAAACACATGCTAGACACACAAATAGAAACAGAGGATTGTACCAAACTAGTTAATGGAGGAAGAAAATATTTTTGTTACACGTGCTGCCAGAGGGAGCACAGAAAAAAATATTTTTAAAACTTGCTTGATCTAAAGGAATAGAAAAAAGAGAACAACAGAAACCATTTTTTAAAAGCAGCACAAATATAAAGTAAGATGAAAGAAAACTACTAGCAACAAATCTAATCGAATGAACAGAATTTAACAATTAAAAAGGAGAATGGGGGTGTCTGGGTGGCTCAGTCAGTTAAGCATCCAACTTTTTTTTTCTTTTTTCTTTTAATTTTTTTTTAATGTTTATTTATTTTTGAGAGAGAGAGAGAGAACACCAGCTGGGTAGGAGCAGAGAGAGAGGGAGACACAGAATCAGAAGCAGGCTCCAGGCTCTGAGCGGTCAGCACAGAGCCCGATGCGAGGCTCAATGAACTGTGAGATCACGACCCGAGCCGAAGCCGGACGCTCAACCGACTGAGCCACCCAGGCACCCCAAGCATCCAACTTTTGATCTCAGCTCACCATATCACGATCTCACGGTTTGTGGGATCGAGCCCCACATTGGGCTCTGCACTGACAGCATGAAGCGTCTTTGGGATTCTCTCTCCCCCTCGCACACTCTTTCTCTCGAAATAAATAAACTTAAAGGGGAATAATGATGGCAATATGCCACATGCTCTTTAAAAAAAACGATATGACACTGGAAGCCTGGGTGGCTCAGTCAGTTAAGTGTCCGACTTCAGCTCAGGTCATGATCTCACAGTTCGTGAGTTCGAGCCCCATGTCGGGCTCTGCGCCCCTCCCCCACTCGTGCTCTTTCAAAAATAAATAAATGTTCAAACAAACAAACAAACAAAAACCCGATATGCCTCTTTTGGGGGAAAAAAAAAACCCTACCAAAGCACAAGGCCCAACAGTTGACGATAAAAGATCAACAAAATAGAAAGTAAAAGGCACTAATAAAAACAAAGAAGATCCATTCTCTAATGTTAAAAAACCTTAGCAGAAAGGCAAAATTCTAATTTGTATGCAGCAAATCATATCATTTCAAAATTGATCAAGTAAAACTGGGCAGAACTACGTGTGTGGAGGACAGCACTGTTATCATGGGATCTCACCTTCTGCTCTCAATAATGGATGGATCAGGAGTACAAGCCAGCAAGCCTACGGCAGGTTTAAATAACTCGGCAAACAGGCTCGTGAAACGTCAGAGAACCTGGTCTCTGCCAGGGGATCCGCGTTCTTCACGAGAGCACATGGGACACACTACGGAAACAGATCCTGGACAGGCCATGCAGCAAGTCTCAGCAAAGACTGAGGAGTCTGTATCCCGGCCTCCATGTGATGAGAACACAGCACCACGTCAGCACCAATAAGAAGGCGAGGAGGTTCCAAACACTTGGGTATTTTAAAACGCACTAACAGAGCATATGAACCATAGAAGTGAAGGGAGAAATGAGAAAATACTACACATCTAAGCCGATAGATGCCTCCAAAGCCACCCTGGGTGTTCGGGGGCTTTACTTTTATTGACAGAAATGTTTCTTACTTGTTTTATTCAAGACTGGAAGTTCTCACAGCAGACTACAAAGAATGTCATTTCCCCCCCAGTAAAAGTAAAATATATAATTTGATTTCTGTTTCCATGATTTCAGGAATATGTAAATTATAGAATAACTTAAGAATAAAATTAGGGGCGCCTGAGAGGCTCAGTCGGTTGAGCATCCGACTTCAGCTCGGGTCGTGGTCTCCCAGTTCATGAGTTCAAGCCCCACATCAGGCTCACTGCCATCAGCTCAGAGCCTGCCTCGGATCCTCGGCCCCCTCTTTCTGCCCCTCCCCCCGCTCGCACTCTCAAAAATAAATAAGATATTAAAAAAAATAAAATTAATTTAAAACCCCATAAAAATGAGTGGGATGCAGTTGAAGTGGCATTTCAAAGAAAAATGCGTAGCCCCTAATGGTTCATATTCACAGCTAGTGTTCAAAATATGTACCTGCATGAGCCCCAACCAGTAAGAAGGGGTGAGTATGACCCTACTCGCGTGTACAGACATGTGTTAGGAGAGAACCCCACCACTGAGCTAGCCGACCGATCCGAGAGGTTAGCAAAAGAATGAACCCAGAGGGAACAGAAGAGAGGGGAAAAGAACAGAAAGAAATTAAAATGCAATATAGAAGATTGAGAAGGGTGAAGTTTGCCAAAAAGATAAAGTACACTAACTGTTAGGAAGACTGGTTGTGTGTGTGAAGACCGAAGAAGAAAAAGAGAGTGGATGTAGCTCAAAGTGCTGCAGAGATGAAAACCTGAAATACTATGGGGCCCCTGGGTGGCTCAGTCGGGGAAGCGTCCGATGCTTAGTTTCGGCTCAGGTCATGATCTCCGGTTCATGGGTTCCAGCCCCGAGTCAGACTCTGCACGGACAGTGTGGATAGAGTCTGCTTGGGATTCTCTCATTCTCTCCCCCCACCCGTCTCTCTGTCCCCTTCTCTCTGACCACCCCCCCCCCACACACCCCGCTCTCTCCCTCTCACACACACACACACAAAGAATAAACATTAAAATACTACGAATTTGTGCCAATATATGCGAAAATGCAAAGTAGCGCCTCATATGGTTTAGGCCCACACACGGGGCTCAGGTTTCTAGAGCCGCGGAGAACGACGGACTTCGACTGCAGGACGACGGCGACTTCACTGGGGAGGGAAACGGCGGATTCCGCTCCAAAGCAGTGACCACGAGGGACTCCACACGGCACGGTGCCACACAGCTCTGCTCACTCGTACGTGTGCACGCTTCCATAAGGAATTCAAGAACGGGTGCAGTGTTTGCAACTGCACAACAATAAATTAGATTCTCTCGACTTTTAGGAAAAAACATGAGAAGGTCTGGCGCAAGAAGGGAAAAATAAAGAAACCAAAGCCCATGAAGCTACAACGGCAATCGTGCCTCCTCGCCTTTTACCCGACTCTTCAGGTATCATTAGAGACTTCAAAACCATGCAGGCCCAGATGGTTTCACGTGTATCCCAGCAAACTTCCAGGGCCAGAAAAATCTCTTTTCAAATTGCTTCAGAAAACATAAAAATAATAAAAGATATTCACATCATTTCATGATGGTATTCTTTTTTTCTTAACTTTTTAAAGTTTATTTAGTTATTTTGAGAGAGAGAGAGAGAGAGCAGGAGAGGGGCAGAGAGAAAGAGAATCCCAAGCAGGCTGCGCACTGTCAGCACAGAGCCCGATGCGGGGCTCGAACTCACAAAGTGTGAGATGATAACCTGAGCTGAGAGGAAGAGTCAGATAACCGACTGAGCCACCCAGGCGTCCCTTCATGATGGTATTCTTAATTCCAAGATCAACAGTCTAAAAAAAGAAAGCAATAGGCCCATTTCATTTATGAATCTAGACATAAATATCCTACATAAAATACTGGCCATTAAATCTCTGTGTCTTTAAAAGTAAGAAAACAGATTCAAAGTAGATGTACGGATTAGTTACTGGGGCATTATCAGTCTTGCTGACGGACACACACATGGCATTGCTGAGGGGCCAGAGTCCTGACCCAAAGGCATCTGTATACACCCTCACGTATGGAAAACCAGTCACCATCTGACTACGGAGAACAGGATTACCCTGAGAACTTGGACCGGCTGAACTCTATGGTTTACGTTGTAATTAGGCAGGAAGCAACTCTCTTAGACTCCTATTATAAGAACCATAAAATACCTGTCAGTGTAAAGGAAACTCTAAGCCTTTCTACATCTCTTAAGAACTCTACCCTATTACTGTCGAAGCAGGAATTGGCTTTAGTATAATCATCTACGGGGCAAATCTCGGGACGAAGGTTACCATGGCGCCATGCAAGGATTTACGAGCATGGCAGCGTGGTCCCTATTACCGTAGGAGACACGGTCTGTGGTCTCTGGTACTGTTAAAAAATGCTGCATATCCAATTGCGGAATATATGTCTTGTTAGATGTCTTCCTGGAAGGACAGAATGGGCCTCAAGGAAGATTTGGTTATGCGCTTGAGGACCTCAACTGAGAGCTAATACAATACAAAAGACAGGTGCAGGACTGTTTTCACTACTGCAACTGCTTTAAAAAAAATTTTTTTAGGGGCGCCTGGGTGGCTCAGTCGGTTAAACGTCCGACTTCGGCTCAGGTCATGATCTCGCGGTCCGTGAGTTCGAGCCCCGCGTCGGGCTCTGTGCTGACAGCTCAGAACCTGGAGCCTGTTTCAGATTCTGTGTCTCCCTCTCTCTCTGACCCTCCCCCGTTCACGCTCTCTCTCTGTCTCAAAAATAAATAAACGTTAAAAAAAAAAATTTTTTTTTTTTTAAAGTAAAAAAAAAAAAAAAAATTTTTTTAACGTTTATTCAGTTTTAGACAGAGTGTGAGCGGCGGGGAGAGGCAGAGAGAGAGGGAGACACAGAATCCGAAGCAGGCTCCAGGCTCGGAGCCGTCAGCACAGAGCCCGATGTGGGACTCGAACCCACAAACCATGAGATAATGACCTGAGCCAAAGTCAGACGCTTAACCGACTGGGCCACCCAGGTGCTCCTGCAACTGCTTTTTAGTATTGGTATTCCAATTCTTTATTTAGTCGCTTTATTTTGTTGTTTTTAACCTCAGAATTTCTGGGCATGGACCCCAGCTTGATACCTTTCTCAGTTTAAAGCCTTTTTTACACACACACTCACAGTCTCTAATGATACTAAATAACGGTAAACAGCAGGGAACTGACAGGCTAAGGCTGAATCCACCCCAGCAAATGAGGTTGAAACATCTGGATCTGAATACATTAAAGGGACAAGTTAACACTGAGGAAGCCCTTTGCCTCTCAAATGAATTTGTATCCAATCTCAAGATATTTATGAAATTTGTAGCAACTGTGCATTTGGGCTTTAGAGAATAATATTCTTAAATATATAAATATTCTCAATATATTTATATTAAATAAAACGTTTTAAAATTCTACAATAACTTTATTTTTTTAAGTTTATTTTGAGAGAGAGAGAGAGAGAGAGAGAGAGCGAGCGCGAGTGCATGAGCCAGGGAGGGGCACAGAAAGAGTGAGGATCCCAAGCAGGCTCCATGCTGTCAGGGAAGAGCCCAACGTGGGGCTCCATCTCAAGATCATGACTTGAGCTGAAGTCTGACTGAGCCGCCCAGGCACCCCTAAAATTCTACAATAACTTTACAAAATCCCAGTAGCAGAACTCCAAAGTCTACTTGGAGTCTAGTTGGCTGATTGGAACAGGTACATGAATTTGACTTCTGATTTGCCTGGCAACATTTTGCCAAAAGCCTAATTTTTTTCTCTCTCGCCTACAGAGCTTTCTTAAATATGTAGCCATTTTCTCTTTGAACCAAAAATGCAGAAAATAAAATTGATATGTGATTAAGGGGGGGGGGGGAGGCAGTTCTTATCTATCATTTCAAATCATTCTATCATTCTACAAATATTTGCTGAGGGTTTGTAGTGATAAATAGAACGTAGCCATTAAAAAGTAAATAAACAGAGGGGCACCTGGGTGGCTCAGTCAGTTGAGCGTCCGACTTTGGCTCAGGTCATGATCTCACGGCTCGTGAGTTCGAGCCCTGTGTTGGGCTCTGTGCAGACAGCTCAAAGCCTGGAGCCTGATTCGGATTGTGCCTCCCTCTCTCTCTGCCCCTAACCCACTTGCATTCTGTCTCTGTCTCTCTCAAAAATAAATAAACATTAAAAAAAAATTTTTAAGTAAATAACAAAGTAAATAGAAAGTTAAAAGAGATGTTTAAAAGCCTATAAAATAGGGGCGCCTGAGTGGCTCAGTCAGTTGGGCATCCGACTCTTGATTTCGGCTCAGGTCACAATCTCACGGTTCATGAGTTTGAGCCCCACGTCGGGCTCTGTGCTGACAGCGCGGAGCCTGCTTGGGATTCTCTCCCTCTCTTTGCCCCTCCCCCCTCATGATCTCTCTCTCTTTCTCTGTCTCAAAAGTAAATAAATAAACATTTAATTTGAAAAGTCCATAAAATAAAGCTTGTGCACTTCACTTAATTAGACACTGTTCTCTCCTGGATTATACACAGTTCAAATACCTCACTGAATAAACATGCCCCCCCCTGCCCCGGCCCAGCCCTGGGGGATGAGGCCGAGCACCACAGAGGACTCTATCCTCCTGCCTGTAGCTGACTGGGCTAGAACAGGGCGATCCCAGAGGAGGTCAGAACCTCAGAAGTCCCTGCAATCAGATTCCTTTTCTCACTAATTCAGTCCAGGTCTAGATCAGGTCTTTGCAGCCGAAGCCAAAGCCAGAAGCTGATGATGTCAACTGTGGTCAGTGGGGCCGGGATGGCCACGTGCAGCCAGAGTCACCGAGGTGCAAAAACTAGACGTGAGCAGAAGCCGGTGGGAGAGTAAGGAGAAAAGACCAGAAGCAAAGACCCCTTGAGAGGCAAAGAAAGTCCCTGAAGGAACCACGTTCCAGGCTCCACTGCGGTTCCACGTCTTGTGACTTCCCAGTTGGGGAGACTTAAATGGGACTCTTTTCTTTTTCTTCTAATGACCATAACTGTGGATGTTTGAACCTGTGGCATCATAAAAAAAATTCTTTTTAATGGTTTTATTTATTTTTGAGACAAAGAGAGACAGAGCACGAGCAGGGGAGGGGCAAAGAGAGAGGGGGTACAGAGGATCTGAACTGGGCTCTGCGCTGACAGCAGGGAGCCTGATGTGATGTGGGGCTCGAACTCATGAACCACGAGATCATGACCTGAGCCCAAGTCGGATGTTCAACCAACTGAGCCCCCCAGGTGACCCTCCCGAGTGCCTTCTTATGTATGACTCATGCTCACCTGCCCCGTGATTGTGGGGGGACCCACTGGGCCCCTCGCCCTGGCCAACCCCTCCACTTGCCAGACCCGCTCTCACTCGCCTACTAAGCGCCAGCGTGTCAGGAAGTCTCCCTTTCTGGCCTTGGCAGATTTTTCCTCGCGGGTGCCTCGTGCCTACCAGCGCGTTAACATGCTGTAATCCCTCCAACTGAGCCCCAGATTCCCATCCAGCGAACACACCATTTCTCCCCTCCTCTTTCTGTCACTGTTGGTGTCACCAATTCCATCCTCCTCTTCACTCCTGACCCCCCCCCCCCGGAATCAAGATTTTGCCCCCAGTACAGGACCAATAACTGTATCCATGTAGCAAAATCCTTGACCAATTCTTAGTTCTTTGTGATTCAGTACAAAGGATACAGCATCACTTGTGAGGTAGTCTTCAAATAAAAGCTCAATCTGGGGGCACCTGGGTGGCTCAGTTGGTTAAGTGCCCGACTTTGGCTCAGGTCATGATGTCATGGTTTGTGAGCTTAAGCCCCACATTGGGCTCTGCACCGACAGTGTGGAGCCTCCTTGGGATTCTCTTTCCCTCTCTCTGCCCCTCCCCCACTGCTCTCTTCCTCTCAAAATAAACTTTAAAAACAAAAGTTTAAGCTGCATTTGATTAAGCTTTTAAATGTATGTATATCACTTTCAATTCACTGTAAACACAGAGATTATTAGAACAAGTTACACAACATCATGAGACAACAATAAGGCAAATCCAGAAGTGGGGGGGGGGGGCACCCAACCACTCCACACAGTGCTTTTCTTTTCTTTTCTTTAACGTTTATTTATTTTTGAGAGGCACAGAGTGTGAGTGGGGGAGGGGCAGAGACAGACAGTGACAGAATCCGAAGCAGGCTCAAGGCTCTGAGCTGTCAGCACAGAGCCCGATGCGGGGCTCAAACTCGTGGACCGCGAGATCATGACCTGAGCTGAAGTCAGACGCTTAACTGACTGAGCCACCGGGTGCCCCCACACAGTGCTTTTCAATACAACTTCCTGCAATAATGACAATCTGTGCTATGTAACACAGTAGCCATTAGACACATGAAGCAACTGAAATACAGTGTGACTGAGGATCTGAATTTTTAATATAATTTTAATTTATTCATATGTATAAACAAGCCAGTGTCATAAAGAAGAAATAGAGGCTATGTACTCTTGAAGAATAAAAGAATTTTAAGAGACATCACAACCAGATGTTTCTATTTCTATAAACTAGCATCAAACATTGGAAAATAAAACCAGTCCTGTTTACCATTACATCAATAAACATAATCAACTAAAACATATTAAACTGTAGAGTTAAAATGGGCACAATTTATAATATGTAAATTATACCTCAGTAAAGTTGATGAAAAAAAAACACTTAGGGATAAAGTTAACGAAAGAGAAGACTTCTACGTTGAAAACTACAAAACACTGCTGAGAAAAATTAAGACATAAATTGAGAGTGATACTATGTTCATGGATGGGATACTTAAGATCGTTAAGACATCACTTCTCCCCAAACTTATCTATAAAGTCAACACAGTTGCAAACGAAGTACTGGCAGGAAAAAAAAAAAAATCTTGGCAGACTGACTAATCAAAAACTGACTAATTAAATCAGTTTAACTAATCAGAAACTGACTAATTAAATCCAAAACTTATTTGGAAATGCAAAGAATCTAGAATAGTCAAAACAAACTTGAAGTTGACTTCAAAATTTACTTTAAAGTTACAGCAACTAAGACTATGTGGTTTTGGCATACAAACAAGCAGATAAGTGGACAGGGTCGGGAATATACGGAAAGAAAAGAGTACAGACATACATGGTCAACTGATTATCAATAATGGGTGGCAAGGTAATTCAACAGGGGAAAGAACAGTATTTTCAATATATAGTACTAAAACAACTACATATCATTTAGAAGAACAAAACCTCAACGATTACCTCAAACCATACTCAAAAATTAATTCAAGATGGATCATAAACCTAGACATAAAGCTGAAGTCATAAAACTACATACATACGAGAATATCTTTGATCCTGAGTCAGGCAAAGATTTCTTGAGAGCACAAAAAGCACTGAACATAAAAGGAAAAGTGAATAGGGGCGTCTGGGTGGCTCAGTCTGTTAAATGTCCGACTTGGGCTCAGGTCATGATCTCAAGGTTCATGAGTTTGAGTCCCGTGTCGGGCTCTGGGCTGACAGCTCGGAGCCCGGAGCCTGCTTCGGATCCTGTGTCTCCCTCTCTCTCTCTGCCCCATCCCTGCTTGCCCTCTCTCTCTCTCTCTCAAAAATAAACAAGCCTTAAAAAATTAAAAAAAAATAAATTGCAATCTATCAAAATTAAAGCCTTCTGCTCTTCAGAAGATATCACTGACATTTATGAAAAGGCAAGTGCAGCCTAGAACATGATATTCCTGGTAATTTTTCACGGTGGTACCTTTGCCTGAGAAAAGACCTTCATCTGGGAAATATATATATTCACATATCAAACAATAAAGGCAAAAGATTTGAACAGACGCTTCACAAAGGAAGATATATAGATGATCAAAAAGCACATGAAAATGTGCTCAGAATCATTAGCCATCTGGGCATGAAAACTGAAATTGAAATAAAGACGCACTTCTCACCTTTAGAGTGGCTGAATTAAAAAGATGGGTCACACCAAATGCCGGCAAGTATGCAGGCAACCAGACCTCTCACCCTTGTTCACGGGAGTGTGGAATGATACAACCGCTTTGGAAAATGGTTCAGCAACGTCTCGTGCAACTTCACACACACACGCCCGATTCTATGCCCAAGTATCTGCCATGAGGAATGAAAAGAGATGGCCACAAAGAGACTTGTACAAGAATGGTCACAGCTGCTTTCTCAGCATAGCCCCTAGATGGAAGACAGCCAAGTGCTATCTGCATCTGAACGGATGAACGAGTTGGGACCAGTCCTGCAGCGGAACATTCTCGAACAGTAAGAAGGGCTGAACTGATGTATACCACATGTGAATAGCAGAAACCTTATGGGGGGCCAGATCAGTCAAGCACAAAGGAGCTCATATTTTGATTCCACTTATACGAAGTCCTAGGAGAGTCAGAACCAACTTCCAGTGATACAGATCAAAAGTGTGGTGGTCTCTGGCAGGAAAAAGGGATGGACTGCAAGGGGGTGGGACAGAGCTTTCGAGGGCAATGGAACTGCTCTAGATCTTGACTGCAGTGTTGATTTACATGAGTGTGTACACAGTGGTCAAAACTCATCAAGCTGTGCCCTTAAAATGTATACATTTTATTGTGTGTAAATTATATAAAAAGCCCCAGGAGGGGCTTGGGGAGGGTGAGTGGGTGGAAATTAACGGGGTTGATTCTAAATTTTATCTGGCAACCCAAAGGGGCTGAGAATATCCAAGGCATTCTGGAAAAAGAACAAAGCTGGGCAGGTTCTGCAGCCAGAAATTAAGCTCTATTAAAAAGCAGTAAGAATTAAGACCGTCGGTGATTGGTACAAGGACAGACAGATGAATGAAACACATCAGGAAGCCCAGAAACAGATCCACACACTTGCCTTATGACAAAAATAACACTGTAGTACCATGGAGAAAGAATGGACTTTTCAATAAATAGAGCTGGGTCAATTGGGTATATTTTTCAAAAATCAGTTGTGACCTCTACATACAAGACACAAAAATCAACTTTTTTCTTTTTTAATTTTTTTGAGAGAGAGAGAGAGAGAGAGAGAGAGAGAGAGAGAGAGAGAGAATCCCAAGCAGGCTCCATACTCAGTGTGGCCCCAACACAGGGCTCGATCCCATGACTCTGGGATCATGACCTGAGCTGAAGTCGAGAGTCTGAAGCTCAACCAACTGAGCCACCCAGGTGCCCCCCCCCAAATCAGTTCTTGGTGGGTTGCACATCTAATTGTAAAAGGTAAAACTAAAAGGCAGAAAATCTGGGGAAAATATTTCGAAGAGAACACAAGAGACTGTCTCCGTGATCTGAAGGCAGGCAAATGTTTCTTAAACAGGATGTAAAAAGTAATAACTATAAAGGAAATATTTGATCAATTGGACTATCCACTGAAGCACAAACAGCGGTGTATTCATCCAGTGGAATGCCATATGGCGACCATGTGGAAAACATGGATGAGTATCTCAAATAAAACATTGATCTGAGGAAACTTGACAAAATACATATCATATATTTCCACTTACATAAAGTTCTAAAACTAGCAAAACAAATTTATGGTGTAAGAGTTAGGATATCGTTTACTCCTGTGGAGGGAGACTTAGACTTGTTTACCTGGATGGGTTCATTTGGAAAAAAAATTCATCACGTGGTACAATTATGATTTGTGTACTTTCCTATATGTGTGTTATAAGTCAACATGTATAAAGTTAAAAAAAAAAAAAAAAACAAAACCCTGATTTTTCTCCCCAGTCTTCTTCCCTCTGAAATCTTCTACATCTCAGTAAAATGGTAACTCTGTCCAGTTGTTCAGGACTAGATCGATGAGGACATGCTCAACTTTTTCCTCGCTCTCACCCACTGCAAACAGTCCCCTGCAGGCTGCTGGCTCTGCGCCCCACATCATTGCTCTCCTGGACTAGCGTAGCTGTTTCCCCACTGGTCTCTCCTGTTCCCGCCAGACTTTGTCCCTGGGGGGCTGTTCCGCCCATGGTGGCCACAGCAGCCACTGTAAAGCATGTCCGCTCACCTCATCTGTATGCTCCGAAGCACTCCTTTTAGCCTTCTAGAATGCCTGTGAACTGCTAGGGGATCTGGCCCCAGCACTCACCTCGCAGCCCACTCCGCTCCAGCCAGAGGCCTTCTTGCTGATTCTTGGACGTGGTAAGCACGCTCCTGCCCAGACATCTTGACCAGTTCTCCTTCTCTATTGTCCGCATGGCTGGCTCACCGCCCCCTGCAGCTTTCTGTTCTAATGCCCCTCCTCAGAGGACTTCCCTGACAATTTTTCTTCAGTTTTTATTTCCCGGTAGTTAATATACAGTGTTCCTTTTTATAGATTAACACTATTGTATTATATAGAGAGACCACATCTTCTTTATCCATTCATCAATCAATGGACACATGGGCTGCCTCTGTATCTTGGCTATTGTCAATGATGCTGCAAGAAACAACAGATGTGGAGAAAAAGGAACCCTCATGCACTGTCGGTGGGAGTGCAAACTGGTGCAGCCACTGTGGAAAACCATGTGGAGGCTCCTCAAAAATTTAAAAGTAGGGGCTCAATCAGCTAAACGTCCAACTCTTAGTTTAGGCTCAGGTCATGATCTCATGGCTCGTGGGTTCGAGCCCTGCATCAGGCTCTGTGCTGATGATGTGAAGCTTGCTTGAGATTCTCTCTCTCTTTCTCTCTCTGCCCCTCCCCAGCTCTCTCAAAAATAAACAAACGTTAAAAAAATCATTCCCTACGTCCCAGCAATTGCACTACTAGGTATTTATCCAAGGGATACAGATAAGCTGTTTTGAAGGGACACATGCACCCCAATGTTTATAGCAGCACTATCAACAATAGCCAAAGTATGGAAAGAGCCCAAATGTCCATCGATGGATGAATGGATAAAGAAGATGTGGCATATATATATGATGGAGTATTACTCGGCAATCAAAAAGAATGAAATCTTGCCATTTGCAACTACGTGGATGGAATTGGAGGGTATGATGCTAAGCGAAATTAGTCAGAGAAAGACAAGTATCATATGGCTTCACTCATATGAGGACTTTAAGAGACACAACAGATGAACGTAAGGGAAGGGAAACAAAAATAACATAAAAACAGGGAGGGGGACAAAACATAAGAGACTCACAAATACGGAGAAAAAACTGAGGGTTACGGGAGGGGTTGTGGGAGGGGGGATGGGGTAAATGGGTAAGGGGCACTAAGGAGTCTACTCCTGAAATCATCGTTGCACTAGATGCTGATTAACTTGGATGTAAATTATACAAGATAAATTATTAGATAAAATAAATAAATACATATTTTTTAAAAAGTTGGAACTACTACTCTATGATCCAGCAATCACACTTTGAGTATTTACCCAAAGGATACAACAACGCTAAATCAAAGGGATCCATGCACCCTGTTTACAGCAGCATTACTTGCAAATTCCCAGATGATTTATAAAAGCTTCTTTGCCATGATGTTCAACCCCCTTTGCGCCAGTTTACTTTTCCTTGTAGTTCTTACTATTACATGGTCACGTATTAAATCACAATTAGTTCATTGTCTGTAAGGCCCATTAAGAGGTATTTTGGGTCCACAACTATATCCCCAGTATCTAGAATAGGGCCTAGCACATATTTTTTACTGAGTGTTGTTGAATTACAGCGGGCCCTCATGCAGAAAGTCCTAAAGCTTTACTAACAAGACCTTAGAAAGAAAGATGGATTATTCTCATGACTAGGAAGCCCGAATATCATAAAGGGTTAATTCTCCTGGGGCACCTGGGTGGCTCCGTCGGTTGGGCGTCCGACTTCGGCTCAGGTCATGATCTCGCGGTCCATGAGTTCAAGCCCCGCGTCGGGCTCTGTGCTGACCGCTCAGAGCCTGGAGCCTGTTTCAGATTCTGTGTCTCCCTCTCTCTCTGCCTCTCCCATTCTCATGCTCTGTCTCTCTCTGTCTCAAAATGAATAAACGTTAAAAAAAAAAAAAGGGTTAATTCTCCCAAAAATCTGTCTAAAAATTAGATAGAAGTCCAGTGAAAATCCTGAGCTTTTCAGAAAATGTAACACGACCACCTTACAGCTCACACGGCAGGTACGAAGCCCACACGATGGCCCTGCCGGCCTGACAAAGGTGTCAGTGTGGAGAGAGGACGGCCGCTTCACCACGCCAGGGTCCAAGCAACATAGATCGATGCCAGAATGTCTGCAGAAGACCCATCCTGTCATGCCCCTTCTCTGCTCTCCTCTGACGCACAGGACCGGACATCTGTAGGAGCTACATTTGCCTGGACTCTGCCAGCAGATTTCTGGTCGGCTTCTCAATGCGAGGAGCCCCTCTGAAATGTGGGGGCACACGCATGACGGGCATTAGCAGATGTGAGACTGGACCATCATCAAGGGGGCATTTTTGCAAATCGCCAGCCTAAGTTTTGTTGACAACTGATCACTTCTAGAGATGTCCTGTGGTTTCGGCACCTTCTCGACACCCTGAAAGTTAGGGGCAAACCTTGACAGGTAGAGGTCGGTCGCTTCCCACATTTCTTCTTCCAGGTCCTGTCACTGGGCTTGTAAGCACCCAGTTCTCCATACTACCTCTGCTCAAAAGCACTTGAGGGCCGTTTGCTTTCCTGACTGGACCCTGTCTGAATGAGAAGTCCTGGTAAACAAGACAGAAACCACCAGACTAATACAACACAAAGCTCAGAGTTAGACCCGCATAGATATGGAAACTTGATACTTACAGAACTGAGACTGCAGAGCAGTGGGGAAAACATGAACCATTCAATAAACATTGCTGGGACCCACTTCACAAGAAAAAATAGGGGCACCTGGCTGGCTCAGTTGGTAGAGTGTGTGACTCTTGATCTCGGGGTTGTGAATTCGAGGAGATTGGGTGAGGAGATTACTTAAAATCTTTTATTTTATTTATTTTGAGAGAGAGAGAGAGAGAGAGCAAGTAGGGGAGGGGCAGAGAGAGAGGGAGAGGGAGAGAATTCCAAGCAGTCTCCACACTGTCAGCACAGAGCCTGATGCGGGGCTTGAGTTCAACAAACCATGAGATCATGACCTGAGCCAAAGTCGGACACTCAACCGACTGAGCCACCCAGATGCCCCAAGATTACTTAAAATCTTTAAAAGAGAAAAGAAAAAACACTGGATCCCTACTTGTTACCACACATAAAAAAAATAACGCAGCTGAATTAAAGTCTTAAATGTGAAAAATAACTTCTGTACGCGCTATAGGCTGTTCTTAGGATTGCAAAGTAAGAAGAGACTTCACAAGACACGCGCAATAAAACATAAACCATAAAGGAAACCAACTTCTGTGCTTCAAAAAGGCATCTTAAGCATGCTCTCTCTCCTCTTTCCCCTCCCCAAACATTCAGAACAAAAGCCTGAGGTGGTTCTGAGTAAGGTAGGCGTCCCCATGGGAAGGCGAAGAGTCTGAGCAGGCTGAGGAGGGCATCATGAGGGGTGGGAAGGTGGTGCAGGGTGTTGGAGAACAGGCTGGGTGAGAAGGATTTCCACACGGAAGGTGGTGCGGATGGCCCCACGTGGGAGACTGGGGGCCGAGTGTGTGAGGGGAGCATCCATCCAGGGAAGCAGACGTGGAGGCAATAGTGGCCATGGGACACGTCATACACAGCAGGACTGATCAAATACGCAAATATATTAAGGATAAGAGGAGTTGGGTTTCTCACTTGTTGGAGGAGACTTGCCAAATACAGAAAACTAGAATGAACCCTATACGGTGCTGGATTGAAATGGGAGCCATTGATGTAAACTCATGGTTTGTATTACTGACTGATGTATCTATCAGTTGAAGAATCAATCAATTGAAAGGCATAGATACATGCCCTGGTTCTGACTCGGAAGGCCTGGCAGCAGCCACAGCCTCATAAGAATGAAAACACCTAATGTTCAGATCTTGGCTTCTAAATACCGTTCTCTGCTAAAAGAAACCAGAGGTCCTTGGAAAATGGATGATTTCAGGCTGATTTTCAGAATGTGTGGCGCATGTCAAAAGTGCACAGATGACAACTTTTGGGGCGTCCACTGGCCAAATGAAGTATAATTTGAATATCAAAATAAATAATGGTAGTAACAAATCACAATCCATTAAATGGAAAACGGAGTCCATAGAAAAAGTGCAAAAAAAATTGAACATATTGAAAGTAAATGAGGAATAATATAGTTTCTATCAGTAGAAATATTTGCGGTGGGTTTTTTTGTCTGTTTTTGTGTTTGCTTATTTGTTTTTTAAAGATTTTTCCATGTGACTCTTTACCACGCTCATTTTGTCCTCAACCTTCTGGAACATGAAGTATACTTAGAATTGCTCTTTCGATGTCTTTGTTTCTTTAATTCTATCATCTGTGCCATTTCTTGTCAGTTTTGAAGGAGCTTTCTTCCCCTTAAGGGTCACGTTTTTCTACTTTGCATGTTTGATGATTATTGGTTAGATGCTAGACAGTGTAATTTTTACATTGTAGGGAGCTAGGGTTTAGGGAGAAGGGCTGTTCTGTAAATACTTGTGCACTTCGCTCTGAGACATCATTAAGGTACATGGAAACAGTCTGATCTTTTGGGGGGCTTGCTTTCAATCTTTGTTAGGTTAGGAGCAGAGCAGCCTATAGTCCGAGGCTAATTCAGCTCCACCACCAAGGGGATCATCTGAGAGCTCTATCCAAAGCCATGTATCATGAAGTTTCTCCACTCTGGCTGTTGGGAACATAAACTATTTCTAGTCTGGTCCTTGTGAGCTCTACAGATTGTTCTGTCTGTTCATTATGGTGGTTCTATTCCCAGCCTTGGGTAGTTTCCTCACAAACTTGCTGCAGGCTTTTTGCCTATCTCCAGAACTCTGTTTTTGCTCTCTCTTCTCCTCTTAGCGACTCTGCTCTATGAACTCTAGCCACACTGACTTCCCCAAATCTTCAACCTCAACTCACAGACACCACTGGGCTTGTGCAAATGCCCCTTCCCTGTGTTGAGGTCTGGAAACTCTCTCTAGGCAGTGAGCTGGGGTAATCATGGGGCTCACTTTATTTGAAGGTTCAATACCCAACACTGCCTGGCACCCAGTGTCTCAAATCTACTGTTTCCCACATTCTGTTAGATTTCTGTTACTGTTTAAGACTGCAGGGTAAGTCTGGACCCTGTTATTCTATGACGGCTGGGAAGTGGATATGGAGAATGGGATATTTACATTGTTTCAAAGTATCTCGCCACAAAATATTTACCAATTACAAAAAGAGTAACTTTACACAGGGAAGCCTGGCAGACAACATTTTAATAAAGGGATCAAAACAAACTTCATCAGAAATGGGACAAATTGGAATCATGTGCCATTTTATAACAAAAGTCCTCAATGGGATGCACTGAGAAGATCACAGCTTTACTTCTGGGATATTCTTGCCAAACCTGAATCTAATCACGAGGGAACATCAGACAAACTCAAATTGAAAGACATTCTATGATACTATTGACCTGTGAACTGTGTAAACATTTTGGAAAGTAATTTGATATTGAGTATGAAAGATGTTTATAGCCTATGACTCAGCAATTTAACTCCTAAGTACATAGTCTATAGAAACTGACATGTACCCAAGAAGAGACCTACTGGAATGGCCATTTGTTATATATTATTATAACAAAATGTTAAAATCAACTTAAATACCCACCAAGAAGAGAATGACGAAATGCATAGCAGTGGAAAAGAATGAACCAGAGCAGCACATACAGCATGGGTAAATCCCATCAACAGAGATGAGTAAAAATAATCTATTACGGTCATGCATGAGAATTGTAAGAGCAGATTTACAGGGAGGGTATGGAGGTAAAGATACAATCTGGAATATGCCAACATTAAACAAATTTTTTTAATGTATATTTATTTTTGAGAGACAGAGATAGAGCACAAGTAGGGGAGGGGCAGAGAGAGAGGGACACATGGAATCCACACAGACCCCATTCAGGCTCTGAGCTGACAGGCTGACAGCAGTGAGCCCGGCGTGGGGCTCGAACCCACAAACTGTGAGATCATGACCTGAGCTGAAGTTGGACGCTCAACGTCCTGAGCCGCCCAGGCACCCAGCCAACAGTTTCGATCCTACTTACGGTGTTTTATTTCCTAGGGTGGAGGGTACACGTGGCTTTTCATTATGTTATTCTCTCTACCTTTCTTTACGAGTGAAACTTTTTTATTGAAAATTGTTGCTGGGGCGCCTGGGTGGCGCAGTCGGTTAAGCGTCCGACTTCAGCCAGGTCACGATCTCGCGGTCCGTGAGTTCGAGCCCCGTGTCAGGCTCTGGGCTGATGGCTCGGAGCCTGGAGCCTGTTTCCGATTCTGTGTCTCCCTCTCTCTCTGCCCCTCCCCCGTTCGTGCTCTGTCTCTCTCTGTCCCAAAAATAAATTAAAAAATGTTGAAAAAAAAAATTAAAAAAAAAATAAAAAAAAAATAAAAAAAAAGAAAATTGTTGCTAATTTAAGTGGAAACATTTCCGTTCAAAGAGGTTAAAATAAAAACCTTGCTTCATTTATCACGGACTTTCTGGAAAACGTACCTCTCAGGAAGTTTGATGCAGGCCGTATCCAATAACCTTCGTTGTATTGACAAATAACTTCCAAAACACCTGGCTAGTTTTGACATTGTGTCAAGGTTATCAGTTTACTTTGGAGCCTGTCCAAGTAACTGTCCAGATTTGAATAACTGATAAAGCTTTATTATATCTTGAAAGGCTGAGTGGGATGGCCATTATCAAACAGGACTTACGAGTAATAGTATATAGGCTATTTGCCATGTGGCTACAGACAGCTATATACATTCAGCTTCGTCAACAGACACGAACTTACGAACCAAAATTTATATTTTTAATCAGGTATTGTGGACACACACCAGATGAGTGTACAGGAGGACATTCTGGTCTAAAGTTTCCCGTCAGAGGTA
Source organism: Panthera pardus (assembly GCF_024362965.1). Lineage (NCBI taxonomy): Eukaryota > Metazoa > Chordata > Mammalia > Carnivora > Felidae > Panthera > Panthera pardus. The sequence continues at coordinate 18,766,424 of NW_026526710.1, forward strand.
ACGGGGTGGGGTTGTTTCTTTCCTAGTCTTTGGGCAAAAACAACTGAGTGAGAAATGAAAAATTCCTTTGGGCTGGCTATGTAGGCTTAAAAATGGTTCCTTTCATTGTAATCTTTAAACAAAAGAACACAGTAAACGTGGTTTTATGGGTATAGGTTCTAAAGATACCAGTGATCTCACAACCGAGTAGATACCAGATTGCTTTCTGAGATCATCCCAGTCCCTAAACCACTATACCCCATTCCTACCCTGATCCTAACACACAGAGAACTTCTCTGGGACTGTTCAAACTTTTGGAATTCACAGAAGGACGCTGCCATATTGCTATAGAAGGATATGTTTTGGATACATCTTACTGGCCACAAAACAACATCTGGCATTTAGCATATTCTTTTTGGAAAAATAAGTTGTAAACAATGGCTTTTTTTTTTTTTTTTTTGAAACTCTGTAATCAAAGGATTCTTTTGAAAGAAAACCCACATGCAGTAAGATTTACATAATGCCTTCCACAAATCATGAAAAACCTGTTTTTATAAGTGTATCAATTTGGATATTCTTGTTAAATAACACATGGAGAGACATATATATTCTTCAACTTCCAAAGGGCTTTGAGCGCTGTAGGCGAACGTACAGAATAAAATCCGTTGACACAAAAGTTAAGAGTCAAGTAATGGCAAGGCACCTGGGTGGCTTAGTCAGTTGAGCCTCCAACTTCGGCTCAGGTCATGATCTCGCGGTCCGTGAGTTCGAGCCCCGCGTCGGGCTCTGTGCTGATAGATCTGAGCCCGGAGCCTGCTTCGGATTCTGTGTCTCCCTCTCTCTCTGCCCCTCCCCTTCTCATGCTCTTTCTCTCTCAAAAATAAATAAACATCAAAAAAGAGAGAGTCAAGTAAAGGAGAGGGTGAAGGGAGAAAATGAGTTACAGACAGGCTTTTATTAAATCGTGGTCTGTGATCATTCACATAAGGCTTCTTCCCAAGAGTCCCTCTGAGTAGGGATGGTTTAGAGCAACAAGGACAGCAAGGTGCTCTTCTCACTGAGAAACTCAGGGTTGACATTGGCAGAAAGGGGCAGTACTCTCCATGCTCAGAGACTTGGCTTGTGGCCCACAACCTGCTCCTTCTGGAGGCTTCCACCAGCAGCCCCAACAACTAGGAATGACCAAGTGACTCCTCAAAGGCCAGAGCCCTCAACGTTGCTCTTACCTTTTTTTCTTCTTCTCCTTCTCCTCCGCCTCTTCCTCCTCCTTCTCCTTTTTTTTTTTTTTTTTTTAATGACTAAGGTAGCTTTGGGAAGACTTCCAGAAAACGTATTTGGGAGTCTCTGAATCCTTGAGACCACAGACAAGTTACCAAGTCACTGGGAGGAAGTGTCACCCCAGCCAAGAAGCACTGGACATCTGTCATGAGCTTGAGGATCAAAAGGTTACCGAACACTTCCCGCTTATTACTTTCTGGAGTTTCTGTTCTGGCTTTTTCCTCTCTCCCTTGCTGTGCTCTGAACTCCAGGCAGAGGATTTTATGATTATTGTAGAATGAACCGATAAAGGGAAATGGTGGAGAGGACTTTCTGTTAACGTGACTCATAAACTTTAATGGTTTATTACCCTGAAAGACATCCAATTACCACAGCTCTAATATCTTGCTAATCTTGTATTAAGTTTTTTTAAAGGGCAAAATGCCAATGAAGAGTAACTCTACTTTCCATTTTCTGAAAATTAAGCTGAACCTTAAAATGATATCATGAAAGTAAAGTTTTTAACTCAGATTAGATTAGAATATGGTTAACACACAAACATTTCCCTACTATTATTTTCCAGATGAGTTTAGAATTCTTCTTTCAACACATCATATCATAGGATAATTTGCCGAAAAGAAAATTCGGCGTGACTTAAGGAAACATCAAGACATTCTAAATTTCTTTTTTTTTAAATTTTGTATGTTTATTTATTTTTTGAAAGAGAGAGCAAGCTGAGGAGGGGGAAAGAGAGAGGGAGAGAGAAATACCAAGCAGGCTCCGCAATTTCAATGTAGAGCCCAATGCAGGACTCAAACCCACAAACTGCGACATCGTGACCTGAGCTCAAACCAAGAGTCAGTTGCTTAACCAACTGAGCCACCCAGGTACCCTCATTCTAAATTTCTAATTTGAGAAGCACTCTGGATTCACTGGCCCACAGTTGCCATAAAGCAGAAACGTTACTTAAATTGAGGATTTTTTTCCTCAATTGATCATGAAAAAGAGGTAACACTGTCCTTCAAAATAATGATCTGTTCCTTTTTGTCAATTAAACGATGTTTACAAATGCATATGTACAAAGATAAACTATAACCAAATCGACATGTTACTTTAAGTCTGGCCTTTGTCAACTAATTCAAATTCTGAAATTATGCCTAAAAATAGAACGGATAAGTGTTTTTCCATAAAGCTGCACACTAGCACAATCAAGCACAAAGTAGCAGTTCCAGAGGTTGGATTTATCATAACTAAACGAAATCATTTGGCATTTCCAATACTTCCTAAGGGTAAAGAATGAAAATCTAAATTTGGACTTACTTCTAGGTTACATTTTTAAAACAGAATTGGCATGCTCTACTAACACTTAACAGAAAATTATGTCTCATTCTGAAGAAGATATGATCTTCGAACATCTGAATTACAAACATCCAGGCCCCTTAAAGAAGAAAAACAAGAATAAACATTTTAGGGTGGGAAAAGTTTCACTAAGCTTCTTCTGTCTTATCAAACTGGATGTCGTGAAACTAGGTTTCATTTTCCACTAAAGATGGAACTTTGAATGGAGAGAAATCTACTTTTATATACGCTCTTCCTAAGATTAACTGTAAAAAAAAATATTTTTATTTGAAAATAACATACAACTACCGAAGAGAAAGGGAATATCACCCACATCCCACTATCACTTAGAGAAAACTACATGTAACATTTGCTGAGTGTCCTTCCAAGCATTTTTTAAAAATTGTTTTAAGGTTGATTCGTTATTTGAGAGAGAGAGACAGAACACGAATGGGGGAGGGGCGGAGAGGGAGGGAGACACAGAATCCGGAGAAGGCTCCAGGCTCCGAGCTGTCAGCCCAGAGCCCGACGCGGGGCTGGAACTCACGAACCGTGAGATCACAACCTGAGCTGAAGCTGGAGGCTTAACTGACTGAACCACCCAGGCGCCCCATCCTTCCAAGCATTTTTAATTGTCATGAAATATACATAACATAAAATTTACCATCTTAATCATATTAAGTACGCGACTCGGAGGCATGAAGACCATGCACAATGTTGTGCAACTGTCACCACTGCACGTTTGCAGAATTATTTCTTCATCCTAAAGAGAAGCTCTGTATCCACTTGTTACGGGTCATGTCCCTCAAAAAGAGACGCTGAGGTGCTAACCCCAGAATGTGACCCTACTTGGAAATATCGTCTATACAGAGGTAATAAGATGAGGTCATCAGAGTGGGCCTCATCCAATGTGACTGGTGTCCTTAAAAGGGAAATCTGGAAAACATGGAACGATGACATGAAGACACAGAGAAAATGCCACGCGAAGATGAAGGATGGGAGTTATGCATCCACAAGAGACACCAAAGGATGCCAGCAAACTACCAGAAGCCAGAGAGGCAAGGAAGGACTCACCTACAGGTTTTAGAGGGAGCAGGGATTTGCTGACACCTTGATCTTGGACTTCTAGCCTCCAAAATGGAGACAATAAATGTTTTCTTTTAAATTTCCTTAACACTTATTTGAGACAGAGAGAGACAGCGTGTGAATGGGAGAGGGGCAGAGACAGAGGGAGACACAGAATCCGAAGCAGGTTCCAGGCTCCGGGCTGTCAGCACAGAGCCCGACGCGGGGCTCATGAACTCACGAACTGCGAGATCACGACCTGAGCCGCAGTCGGACACGCAACTGACTGAGCCACACAGGCACCCCATAAATGTCTGTTTTTTAAGCCAGTGCAAGTTTGTGGTAGACTCTTATGGTAGCTCTTGGAAAGGAATACATCATTAAGCAGGAACTCCTTCCCCACTCTCCCAGCCTTTATTCTCTCTGTCACTATGAATTTGCTCTTCTAGGTACTTCATGTTAAGTACAATTTGTCCTTTTGTGCCCGGCTCTTTCACTTAGCATAATGTTTTTGATGTTCGTTCATCTATGTTGTAGAAGGCATCAGAATTTCATTCCTTTTTATGGACGAGTGACATTCCATCGCGCGTGTGGACCACATTTTGTTGACCCATTCACCTGCTGACAGACACTTGGGCTATTTCTCCCTTTTAGCTACTGTGAATAATGCTGCTGTGAACACCAGCATACAGCTATCTGTGTGAGCCCCTTCTTTCGATCCTTTTGGTATATACCTAGGAATTGCTAGGTATAAAGTCCAATTTATTACCCTTCTATGAGTTGTATTCTGGGGCCACACGTAAAAATCACTGCCTCACTGAAAGTCATTTTCTTCTAGATGCTTTATAGTTTTAGCTTTCACATTTAGGCCTATGAATGACTCATTTAGGATTAATTGTAGTGAATGGTGCTAAGGGTCTAAGTCCTCTCCCTTCCCCTGTGCCTCCTTTTTGCACCTGAACAGCCAACTGGTCCACCACCATATGTTGCAAAGACCAGCTTTTCCCCAGCAAATTGCCTTGTCAACTTTGTTTAATATGCCACATGCTCCTGGCTAACATGGAGTAATAGTGACCACATTTACCCCCTGGCCTGAAACCAGGGAACAGGCAAAATATATGAAACCATAGTTTTCAAGACGCTACACGTTAGGCAACAGAGACCCGTGACCCTGAGAGACAGGAAACAAATGAAGAGAGCTCTCCAGTTGTCCTAGCTTACTGCCTTGGTAGTTTCCAGAACATGATACCAGTAGTGCAAACCTCGTGGAGTCTGGTGGACTCCTCACAGGTGCAGAAAGAGAACAAGGTGACTACTTTGCAGACCAGAACACCAGAGAGGAGAGAGCTGTATTGAGAGACCTCTGGAGATCTGGGGACAACCGACCTTGAGTACTCGGCTGGGTAATGCTCAGCACGTGCATGTGAAGAAGATGCCCAAGGCCTGGGAGCGCACCATCTGACAGGATTAGATGTAACTGTGTCCACACAGGATTAAGAAACGCGCCTGCTCTCTCCAGCCAGCCAGATTCATGATTCAGGAAGCCCTGGGTCTTGCCCAGGAGCGGGCAGTAATTAGCCCGAAGCTGACCACTGCTCTGGTCATGTGTGACAAGTCTCTAAAGCAATACCCAAAAGGTGGGGCACCTGGGTGGCTCAGTCGGTTAAGCGTCCACCTTGGGCTCAGGTCATGATCTCACGGTCTGTGAGTTCGAGCGCCGCGTCGGGCTCTGTGCTGTCAGTTCGGAGCGTGAAGCCTGCTTCAGATTCTGCGTCTCCCTCTCTCTCTGTCCCTTGCCCACTCACACTCTCTCAAAAATAAACATTGAAAAAAAAAAAAAGAATCAAATGGTTTCCAAGTACTTTAACTACTTTCACTGTATCCCACAACAAAGCTCAAAATATGTCCCAATACAAAAATATTCAGCACCCCAAAAAGGTAAAATTCATTATGTCTGGCATCCAAAAAAATGACCAGGCATGTGAAGAAACATGCAATTATGACCAACAATGAGGTGAAAATCATCCTTGTCTTTTTTCCATTCTGTCTTTCATCATTAAGTATGATGTTATCTGGTTTTTTTAAAGATGCCTTTATAATATTGAAGAAATTCCCTCCCATTCCTAATTTGTTGAGTTTTTAATCAAACATGAGCGTTAGATTTTGTTAAATGATTTTCCTGTATCGAAGATGATCCTTTTTTCCCCTACTTCTATCAACATGGTGAGACATTTTTTTATAACAGCCTTGAGATATAATTCACACACCACGTGATTCATCCACATAAACATTCAATAGTTGCCAGTATATTCAGAGTTGTGCAATCATTACCACAATTTTAGGATATTTTTATCACCCCCAAGAAAACCCCTATATTCACTCCCCATTTTCCACAAGCCACCAATCTATTTTATGTTTCTGTGGATTTGCCTGTTCTGGACCTTTCGTATAAATGAAAACGTAACAATATGTGGTCTTCATGACTGGATTCTTTTATTTAGCATAATTTTTTTCAAGGCTTATCCGTGTTATATCCATATAGGAGTATCTCTTTTTATTGCTAAATAATATTCCATTGTATGGATATACCACATTTTACTTAACCACTCTGGTTGACAGACATTTGAGTTATTTCCACTATTTGACTGTTATGAATCATGATGGCTTGAGCATTTATGAAGTGCTTTCATGTGGATGTAGGTTTTCATTTACTCTTGGAAATTACGCCTAGGAGCGAAACTGCTGGATCACACAGCCACACTATGGGTAACATTTCAAAGAAACGTGGGCTGTTTCTGAAAGTGGATACACCATGTTACATCCCACTGGCAGTGGATGCGGTTTCTGATTCCTCCCCATCCTCACCACCACCTGTTAATTATCTGTCATTTTTCACTAGTGCCATTCTAGTGGGAGTGAAGGCACTGTGGTTTTTATTTTTTTTTTATTAATGTTTATTTATTTTTGAGAGACAGAGCACAAGATGGGGAGGGGCAGAGAGAGAGAGAGAGAGAGAGAGAGAGAGAGAGAGAGAGAGAGAGACACAGAATCCAAAGCAGGCTCCAGGCTCTGAGCTGTCAGCACAGAGCCCAACGTGAGGCTCTAACTCACTGAAGCTCCCAGGTGCCCCATACTGTGGTTTTAATTTGCATTTCTCTGATGGCTCATGACTTGGAACATATTTTCACAGGCTTCTTACCCATTTGTATATACCTTGGAGAAATGTCTATTGAGATCCTTTGCTCATTTTTAAATTTGGATTGGCTTTGTATTACCGAATTGTAGGAGTGCTTTATTCTAGATGCAAAACTCCTTATCAAATAAATATATGGTTTACAAACAGTTTCTCCAGGTGCATAGGTCATCTTTCACTCTCTTCATGGTGCTTTTTGAAGCACAGAAGTTTCGATTTAGATGAAGTTCAATGCATTTTTCTTTTATTGTTCATTTTTGATATCACAGCTAAGCAAACCATTGCTGAATCCAAAGTCGTAATGATTTTATGCCTGTGTTTTCTTCTAAGAGATTTATAGTTGTAGCTAACATTTAGGTCTTTAATCCATTTTCAGTTCGCTTTTGTATAAACAGGGGGTTCAAATTCATTCTTTCTCATCCTGTCTTCATACCCTTGTCAAAAATCAACTGACCAGAGACATGTGGGTTTATTTCTGAAGTCTCGGTTATTTTCCATTGGTCTATCTGCCTATATTTTTGGCAGTAACACATTGCTTTGATTATTGTAGCTTTGTAGTAAGTTTTAAAATCAGGATACTTGAATCCACCAACACTGTTCTTTTTCAGGATTGCTTTGACTATTCTGGGTCCCTTGAATTTCCACATGAACTTTTGATCAGCTTGTCAATTTCTGTAAAGAAGGAATTGAATTGAACCTGTCAATCAATTTATAGAGTACTACTAATCTTGTAAGTCTTCTGATAGCCATGACTGTGTTTCATTAGAGGGCAGAGGAGGGTCAGCAACGTAGCATCCAGAGTGAGAAGGCACTTTAATGCTGAGATATGAAGCAAGCCACTCCATGCCATTTACACATTTTATTCAAGGTCACTTCCTGGCGGACGATCAGGCAGGTGTATGGACGATCCAGGCCGTCCACAGCCATTCTCCACCCAGTCTGGACCTTAATCCCCAGCTTTTATGGAGTAAGGGGCACAGAGTAATTACCTAAATGGTAGTTGCCACTGGGTAGGTAACTACCATTTAGGTAACTACTCTGTGCACCAGAGAACCTCTACTAGTTATCCAAAGTGGTGTCTTCTGTATCACTTTAGGGAAGATCAGAAGAAGCCTCCTTGCATTCTGGTCAGGCATACATTAACCTCCATGGGGCCAGGAACACGTAGCCACTAGGGAGGTCATCGCGCAGGCAGAAACAAGATGGAGGGCCGAAGATGGATTCCATGTTGTCAGCACTCCTGCAATCTCGCCACAGATTTAAGTCTTCTTTAACTTTGATGTTTTGTACTTTTGGAGTACAAGTGTTATGGGGTTAAACTGTGTCCCCTCAAAAGATATTGAAGACTTAATCCCCGGGACCTGTAAATGTCATCTTATTCAGAAATAGGGTCTTTATAGATCCGAGTTAAGATGAAGTCATTAGGGTAGGCCCTAATTCATCACGACTGGTGCCTTTATTAAAAGGGGAGACTTGGAGGCACATGGGTCGCTCAGTTGGTTAAGCATCCAACTCTTGATTTTGGTTCGGGTCATGATCTCATGTTTGTCAGCATGGAGCCTGCTTAGGATTCTCTTTCCCTCTCTCTCAAAATAAATATTTTTTTAAGGGGGGAAATTTGGACACAGAAAGAGACAAACACACTGAGTATTGGGGCAATACAGCAGAAGCCAAGGAATGTGAAAGCAAACCACCAGAAGCAAACCACCAGAAGCTATGAGAGAGAAATAGAACACATTCTCCCTCACAGTCCTCAGAAAGAACCCACCCTTGATGACACCTTGATTTTGGATTTGTAGCCAACAGAACTGTGACCAAATAAATTTCTGTTGTTTAATCCAACCAGTTTGTGGTGCTTTATTATGGTATACCCGGCAAGCTGATAAGTTTTGCACTTTGCGGGGCTAAATTTATTCCTAAGTATTTTATTCTTTTTGATGCTACCATACATGTAATGAATTAGGTTCTTTTTGTTTTTTAAATATTTAAGTTTACTTATTTTGAGAGATACAGAGATAACGCAAGTGGACGGGGGAGGGAGAGAGAGAGAGAGAGAGAATGAATCCCAACAGGCTCCACACCATCAGTGCAGATCCTGATGCGGGACTTGAACCCATGAACTGTGAGATCATGACCTGCGCAGAAACCAAGAGTTAGACACTTAACGGACTGAGCCATCCAGGTGCCCCTTTTTAAAAATATTTTTTAAAGTTTATTTTCTGGGGGTGAGAGAGAAAGAGAGAGAGGGAGGGTGGGAGAGAGAGGAAGAGGAAAAGAGTGGGGGAGGGGAAGAGAGAGAGAGAGAGAGAGAGAGAGAGAGAGAGAGAGAGAAATAATGAATCTGTTAGTGTGGAACCCAATTTGGAGCTGGAACCCACAACTGTGAGATCATGACCTGAGCTGAAATCAAGAGTTGTGCCCTCAACTGACTGAGCCACCCAGGTCTCCCCTGAATTCTTAATTTCATTTTTGGTTTGTTCATTCAAAGCAAATAGCAATACAACTGATTTTTGTATACTGATCTTGTATCCCACCATCTTGTTGAACCTGGTTATTTTTTCAGTGTATTCCTTAGGATTTTTAATGTACAAGATCACAATATCTGCAGAGATCTTAACTTCTTCCTTTCTAATAAGGATGGCTTTTATTTTTATTGCTTAATTGTCCTGGCCAGAAGTTCTAACACAACGTTGAACAGAAGTGGGGAGAATAGATGTTCTTGCTTTGTTCATGATCTTAGGGAGAAATCAGTCTCTCACATTAAGTACAACCCTAGCTGTGGGTTTTTATTCGATGCCCTTTACCATGTTGAGGAAGTTCCCTTCTATTCCTAGTATGCTGAGTGATTTTTATCAAGGACTGTTGAACTTTTTCAAATGTCTTTTCTGCATCTACTGAAATGATGTTATTTAGCCTTTATTCTATTAATATGGGATAGTACATTAATTGATTGGGGGATATTAAAACAACCTTGCATTTCCACAATAAGTCTCACTTGGTATTGGTGTAAACACTTTTATACATTGCTGGATTTGGTTTGCTAGCATTTTGTTGAGGATCTTTGTATCTATATTTGAGATACTGGTCTGTAGTTTTCTTTCCCTGTGATGTCTGTAGTATCAGAGTAAAAATGGCCATACAGAATAAGTTGGGAAGTGTTCCCTTCTATTTTTTTTGGACAAGTTTGTGAAGAACTGATTTTTTAAGTGGTAGGATTCATCAGCAAAACAATCTGAGCTGAGGCTCTTCTTTGTTAGATGATATTTAAATACTAATTCAATTTCTTAATGATACATGTATATTCAGAATACCTATTTCTCTTTTATTCAGTTTTGGTCATTTGTGTCTAAGAACTTGTCTATTTCATTTTAATTGTCTACTTTCTGACTTCTAAGTTGCCCAATGGCCATTATGAATTTTGAGAAGTTCATAATATCTTCTTACAGTTCTTTATAGGGTTTATAATCATGTCCCTTCATTCAGTCCTCATTTTGGTAATTTGTGTCTTCTTTTTCCTTGGTTAGTAAAGCAAAAGGCAATATTTAAAAATATTTTCAGAGAACTAATTTTTGGTTTCATTGATTTTTTTATGTTTATCAACTTCTGTTATCAATTTTATTATTTCCTTCCTTCTAGTTACAGGAGATTGATTTGGTCTTCTGTTTCTTTTTTTTTTTATATATGTTTTATTTAGTTTTGAGAGGGGGTGTGGGGGCAGAGGGAAAGGAGACATGGAATCTGAAGGAGGCTCCAGGCTCTGAGCTGTCAGCACAGAGCCTGACGCGGGGCTCGAACTCACGGACCACAAGATCATGACCTGAGCCGAAGATGGACGTTCAACCGAAAGAACCATCCAGGTGCTCCTGGTCTTCTAACTGCAGGTGGAAATTTAGATTATTAATTTTGGATCTTCCTAATGTGTTTTAAGTTATAACCTTCTAAGCACGGCCTCTGCTGCATCTCATAAACGTTCACGTGTATTCATCTTAATTTGGTTCAATGTATTTTACATTCATTGTGATTTTTTGACTCATAGATTTAAGTGTATGTTTAATATCCAAGTATTCAAGGATTTCCCAAATTTCTATTGTTAATTTCTAATTTAATTATGTGTGGTTGAAGAATATAACTTGTTGATTCCTAACTTAATTCTCTTGCATTTCAATACATGATTTGAATAACTTCAATCCTTTAAGCTTGTACATGATGCCCCATATGCACCTGGAAAGCATATACTGCCACTCCTGGGTGAAGAGTTCTCTGTGTTTCAATTAGACAAAGTTTGGATAATACTACTCAAGTTTTCCCTATCCCTACTGACTTCTGTCTAGGTTTTATATTAATTACTAAGACTATTGAAATATCCAACTATAGCTGTTGAATGTGTCTCTTCTTCCTTTGAATTTTGTGTTTTTGCTTCATATATTTCATGCTTTGTCATTCAGGTGCATTCATGATATTTAAAATCTGAATTTTTGGCCCTTCCATCGTTATGAAACATTGCTCTCCTTTGTTTCCAGGAGTATGTTTAAGTCTACGTCACTTGAGGTTAATGCAGTTCCTCCAGCTCTTTTGTGGTTACGGCCCACATGGTGCACATCTCTCTATCCTTGTATATTCAACCTATTTGTGTCTTTGAATTTCAGGTCTTTTGAATACAGCATAGATTTTGGATCTTGCAGTTTGGCCTACTTCATCTTTGATTGGAATACTTACTTCGTTCATATTTAATGTAATTATTGATATGGCTAGCTTTACACGTGCCAATTTATTTGTTTTCAATGACTCATCATCATTAATAGATCCACAGACCCAACAGTATAAATGGCCATAATTTACTTTGTCAATTCCCTATTTTGAGTTTTCAATTTTTCATTTTTTAATTAAAAATTTTTTTAATCTCTAGTTTTGAGAGAGAGAGAGAGAGAGAGAGAGAGAGCGAGCATGAGCTGGGGAAGAAGAGAGAGATAGGGAGACACAGAATCTGAAGTAGCCTCCAGGTTCTGAGCTGTCAGCACAAAGCCCAACGTGGGGCTTCAAGTCGTGAACCACCAGAGCATGGCCTGAGCTGAAGTTGGATGCTTAACCAACTAAGCCATCTAGGTGCCCCCAATTTTTCACTCTTATAAATGATGTTATTAAATAACCTAATATGTATTTTTCCTCGAAACAAATTTAAATGGAATTACTAGGTCAAAGGTTTTGCACAATTTACACACGGACATATATTAGCAAACTACATTCCAAAGAAGCTGAATTAATACTCTTATAAACAACCATTGAGGGTGCTTGGCTCCTCAACTTCTTGACCAAACTGGGTTTTCCCTATGTTTAAAATCGCAATCTTTGGGGTAATCTGGTGGTATTTTATTAATTTTCACTTATTTACTAAGGTACCTGATGTTTCCCTTTAAAATTTCATTTTATGATATGCTTAGAAAGGTCTACCTTGTTCCAAAATTGTAAACATAAAAGCCCCCATTAAGAAAAGAACATTCCAGTTAATAATACACATGCTCAAGGATTTAAAAAGGGGAAGAACACTGATACCTGGTTTACTTTGAAACGAAAAGAAGGTTAGACTGAAGGAGGACTACATGGATAGATAGAAGACACAGCAAGAACACTAAAAGGTTAATGGTAGAATCTAGGTGCCGGGCATGTGAGTGTTTGCTGTAAAATCCAACTCTTCTGCACGTTTGAAGATTTTCATGATAAAATGGTGGGGAAAAGCTGACACATGCTCCGGGTATGTTATGGCTGCTGCTGCTTCTCCTTCTCCTCCTTTTCCTTCTCCTCCTCCTTTTTTAATCCAATGCTCCTGACAAATATCCACACTGTTTTACATACCGTAGCTTTACAGTACATTCTAATATCTTACAGGGAAAGTCTTTTGCATGCTCTTCAAAATTTTCCAGGTTCTTCTCTTCTTGATAAACTTTAAAATAAACCTATTAAGCTAAAAATGTCCTGTTTTGTTCTTAAAATAAACTCTTAAACTTCCAAATGATACTTTTGTGATTTTTGTTGGAATTGCATTACATACAGATATTATTTTAGGCAAGTTTTATAATACTGTTTTCCAATTTCTTGTTCTATTTATTCAAACATTTCTCATTTATTAAAATTTTATAATTTTCTTCAAATGTATATTTGTATGTGTTCTGGTTAAATTTATTTTTCATAGGTAATTATAGTTCCATTGCTATTGTAAACGGGGTCTTTTCTTATATGATATTTTCCAAACTATTAGTTCTGGTATATAGAATAACTGGCAAGTTTTTTTTAAATGTTGCTTCTACCTGGTAGTGTTCCTGCTTTTTGAGTTGATTCTTACAGATTTTCAAAATATTCATATAATATTTGTGTCTTAATGATGCAATTTGATCTAAACAAGTGGTAAAGATAAGGGATAGAGGGAGACAATAGGAATAGGTGAAAAGTTTTATCATAATATCAAGCTAATACCTAAGAGCATTTATGACAAGAAACTGCTTCCTAGGACATATGGAGACTAGTCAGAGAAGTAAATAGTTACACACAAAAAGGGACACACTGCTAAAAGCATCTTAGTGAATGTAATTGTGATGCTTTCATAGACATTGTGAGACGCTATTACATTAGTGGTAACTGTATTGTAGCTATTGCTATTGTACTATCTAATGTTATTTTGAGTATTTTAATCATTCAAACGTAAAGCCAAAAATTCTAGTATTTGAAGCATGAAGTATGCTATGTGCTCGCTTAGGAAGAAAATGTAACTTCTCTCGTTGCTAATTTATACATTTAAGACAATTTTAATTTAAAAAATAAGTTTCTCATATAAACTACCAAAACTGAAACAGGAAGAAATAGAAAATTTGAACAGACTCATAACCAGTAAGGAAATCGAATTAGTAATCAAAAATCTGCCAAAAAACAAGAGTCCAGGGCCAGATGGCTTTCCAGGGGAATTCTACCAAACATTTAAGGAAGAGTTAACACCTATTCTCTTGAAGCTGTTCCAAAAAATAGAAATGGAAGGAAAACTTCCAAACTCATTCTATGAAGCCAGCATTACCTTGTCCAAAACCAGACAAAGACCCCACTAAAAAGGAGAACTATAGACCAATTTCTCTGATGAACATGGATGCAAAAATCCTCAACAAGATATTAGCCAACCAGATCCGACAATACATTAAAAAAATTATTCACCATGACCAAGTGGGATTTATACCTGGGATGCAGGGCTGGTTCAATATCTGCAAAACAATCAATGTGATTCATCACATCAATAAAAGAAAGGACAAGAACTACATGATCCTCTCCATAGATGCAGAGAAAGCATTTGACAAAATACAGCATCCTTTCTTGATAAAAACCCTCAAGAAAGTAGGGATAGAAGGAGCATACCTCGAGATCATAAAAGCCATATATGAACGACCCAACGCTAATATCATCCTCAATGGGGAAAAACTGAGAGCTTTCCCCCTAAGGTCACGAACAAGACAGGGATGTCCACTCTTACCACTGTTATTCAACATAGTACTGGAAATCTTAGCCTCAGCAATCAGACCACACAAAGAAATAAAAGGCATCCAAATTGGCCAGGAGGAGGTCAAACTTTCACTCTTGGCAGGTGACATGATACACTAAAGTTGCAGGATATAAAATCAATGCACAGAAATCGGTTGCATTCCTATACACCAACAATGAAGCAACAGAAAGAGAAATCAAGGAATTGATCCCATTTACAATTGCACCAAAAACCATAAAATACCTAGGAATAAATCTAACCAAAGGGGTGAAAAATCTATGCACTGAAAACTATAGAAAGCATATGAAAGAAATTGAAGACACCAAAAAAACGAAAAAAGATTCCAATGTCCTGGATAGAAGAGCAAATATTGTTAAAATGTTGATACTACCCAAAGCAATCTACATATTCAATGCAACCCCTATCAAAATAATACCAGCATTCTTCACAAAGCTAGAAAAAAACATCCTAAAATTTGTATGGAACTAGAAAGGCCCCGAATAGCCAAAGCAATCTTGAAAAAGAAAACCAAAGCAGGAGGCATCACAATCCCAGAATTTAAGCTATACTACTAAGCTGTAATCATCAAGACAGTATGGTACTGGCATAAAAACAGATACTAAGATCAGTGGAACAGAATAGAGAACCCAGAAATGGACCCACAAATGTATGGCCAACTAATCTTTGACAAAGCAGGAAAGAATATCCAATGGAATAAGGACAGTCTCTTCAGCAAGTGGTGCTAGGAAAACTGGACAGTGGCATGCAGAAGAATGAACCTGGACCACTTTCTTACACCATACACAAAAATAAACTCAAAATGGATGAAAGATCTAAATGTAAGACAGGAAGCCATCAAAATCCTCGAGGAGAAAGCAGGCAAAAACCTCTTGACCTTGGCTGCAGCAACCTCTTACTCAACATGTCCCCGGAGGCAAGGGAAACAAAAGCAAAAATGAACTATTGGGACCTCATCAAAATAAAAAGCTTCTGCACAGTGAAGGAAACAATCAGCAAAACTAAAAGGCAACCGATGGAATGGGAGAAGAGATCTGCAAACGATGTATCAGATAAAGGGTTAGTATCCAAAAATCTATAAAGAACTTCTCAAACTCAACAAGAAATGGGCAAAAAACATGAATAGACACTTCTCCAAAGAAGACATCAAGATGGCCAACCGACACATGAAAAAATGCTCAACATTACTCATCATCAGGAAAATACAAATCAAAACCACAATGATACAACCTCAAAACTGTCAGAATGGCTAACATTAACAACTCAGGCAACAACAGATGTTGGCGAGGATGTGGAAAGAGAGGATCTCTTTTGCACTGCTGGTGGGAGCGTAAACTGGTGCAGCCACTCTGGAAAACAGTACGGAGATTCCTCCAAAAATTAAAAATAGAACTACCCTATACCCAGCAATTTCACTACTAGGTATTTATCCAAGAGATGCAGGTATTCTGTTTCGAAGGGGCACATGCACCCCCATGTTTTACAGAAGTACTATCAACAGTAGACAAAGTATGGAAAGAGCCCAAATGTCCATCAAAGGATGAATGGATAAAGAAGATGTGGTATATATACACACAATGGAGTATTACTCGGCAATCAAAAAGAATGAAATCTTGCCATTTGCAACTACGTGGCTAGAACTAGAGGGTATTACGCTAAGTGAAATTAGTCAGAGAGGGACAAATACCATATGACTTCACTCATATGAGGACGTTAAGACACAGAACAGATGAACACAAGGGAAAGGAAGCAAAAATATAAAAACAGAGGGGGACAAAACATAGAGACTTAAAAAAAATTTTTTTTAATGTTCATTTATTTTGAGAGAGAGAGAGACAGAGTGTGAGCAGGGGGGGGTAGAGAGAGAGGGAGACACAGAATCTGAAGCAGGCTCCAGGCTCTGAACTGTCAGCACAGAGCCTGATGCAGGGCTCGAACTCACGGACCATGAGATCATGACCTGAGCTGAAGTCAGATGCTTAACTGACTGAGCCACCCAGGTGTCCCAAGAGACTTTTAAATACAGAGAATAAACAGAGGGTTACTGGAGGGGTTGTGGCAGGGGGGATGGGCTAAATGGGTAAGGGGCATTAAGGAATCTATTCCTGAAATCATTGTTGCACTAGATGCTAACTAACTTGGAAGTAAATTAAATAAATAAATAAATAAATAAATAATTAAAAAAAAAAAGTTTCTGGTTAGTACCAAACACTATTTTTGGAGGGTTTTGTCATTCAACTAGATAGGACAACTCAAAAGTTCATTTAGAAATAAAAAAGGTAGAGATATCTAAAAAAAATCTCTGATGAGGGAGGAAAGGAAGGAAGGAAAGAGAAGAATGGAATGAAAGAATGAAGGAACGGGACACTAACCTTACTGAACAGTAAAAGCCTCAACCTAAAAAGTGTGGTTCTGGCATGTAATAGGCAAACAAATGAAACAAAACTGAAAGAACAGAATTGGAATCTAACGCATGGAAAGTTAATACACGGTGGAGGCAGTATCACAAGTCACTGGAGGGAAATAGGTTATTCAATAAACGGTGTTAGGATAACTAAAAAACCAGCAATAGAATTGAATATCTCACACTATATACCAGGACACCATATGAAATCAAAGAGTTAAGTGTAAAAAATGGAAAATCACTTTGATAAAGACGCTAGAAAAAAATACGGCAAAGTTCTGTAGTAACTTTAGATGGGGAAAGGCCTTTTTAACTAGGCTCAAAACACATAAACTATGAAAGGAAAGATATTTAACCTCGTAAAAATAGAAGACTTGTTTACAGGAAAAAAAAAATCCCTAAAGGCAAACTCAAAACATAATGGACAAAGTGGAAAAAATATTTATAAGTCACAGTGCAAAGGGCTAATGTAATATAGGAGACCAACAGCTTACTAGAAAACCAAAGGGTAAAGCTAAAATAAGGTAATTTTGGTAAAAATCCAAATACTTGATAACACAGTTTGTTGGCAAGGCTGAGGGGAAATAGTTCTACGATAGTGGTCAGAGTGTAAATCGGTACCATCTACACTGGTGGCAATTTGCTAACACTACTCTTCAAAATTAAACACGCACCTTTCATTTTACCTAGCAATTCTATTTCCCAGAATTTTCCCTACCGATATACTGCATATGTGTGAGATGGTTTTGCCTTGCAGCATTATTTGTAATAGAAATAAAGTTAAAAGGAAAGTTAAAAATCTTAATGTCCACCAGAAGGGGACCGGTTACATAATAAATTATTTACTCAATGGCATATACGCTGAGGCTGTCATTACAACTTCTAGGTCAATGGATAAAATAAATGCATATATAATTTCCAAATCCCCCTACAAAAGGGTCGTGCCATTATGCACTACCAGTTACTTGTGAGAGTGCCTGTTTCTCCACAGCATCTCCAAAAGTCTTACAAAATGCTTAGGTTTTTGCTAAGCCCGTAAGAAAGAAATGCTATCACAGTGTGGTTTTGATTGTTTTCAAATTCAGGGTTTTTTGAGGTATAATTTACATACAGGAACATTCACCTTTTTTGGCTCACAGTTGGATGGGTTTTGATAAACATGTTCGTGTAACCACAACCAAACTATAGAATATTTGCATCACCCCATACATTTCTCTTGTGTCCCATCCCCCCACCCCTGGTCTCTGACAACCACGGGTCTGATGTCTGTCCCTAAGGTTTTGCCTTTTCCAGGACGTCGTATAAATGGAATCATAGTATGTGGATCTTGTGTTAGGGCATCTCTCACATAGCATAATATTGGTACCTATAGTTTGTTCCTCTTTATTGCTGAGTAGTTTTCTATTGTATCACAGACTGTGGTTTTAATTTGAACTTCAGTTATTATGAGTGGGTTTGAGCATCTTTAAATGTGTTCAAATGCCATTTGACTCTCTTCCCTGTGAACTGAATGTTCAAGTTTCTGCCCAGTCTTCTGTTGGGTTTCTGAACTCATTTTTTGAGAGCTCCTCGTAGAAATAAGATTAGCCCCTGTAACATAGGTTGCAAATACTATTTCCCAGTTTGCTATTGACTTTTAGTATTTTTGGTATGCAAATGCTCTTTGATTTTTATAGAGTCACAATCATCAATCTTTTCTTGGATAGTTAGAATGAGTCAGAGTTAGAAAGGCTTTTGACACTACTAGGTTATAAAGGAAATTCATCCATGTTTTTCTTCCAGCTCTTGAATGGTTTCACTTTTTACATTAAATCTCTGATCTATTTGAACTTATTTTGGTATACAGTGTGAGGTTTAGATCCAATATCCACCTCCACCCCCCCAACTGCTATCCGGTGATCTTTTCTCCAATGATTTGAGATGGCAATATCTATATACCAAATCTCCATGTTTATGGGCCTATTTTTGGAGTTTCTATTCTGTCCCATTGATATGTAATGTTACCACATCTCTCTTTTTGAATTGTAAATGCTTTATAGCATGCTTCAATATTTGGTAGGGCTACCCAGACTCCAATCATTCATTACCTTTCTTTTTCGAGGATTTCCTATTTTTGCTTATTTATTTTTCCATGTGAATTTTATATATAATCTGTTTCCTTGAAAAAAAACTTGTTGGTATTTTTTACTAGGATGTGCTTATTTAAAAAAATTTCTTTTAATATTTGAGAGCGAGAGAGAGAGAGAGAGAAAGAGAGAGAGAGAGAACGCACAGGGGAGGGGCTAGGGGAGAGGCAGAGAGAGAGGGAGACACAGAATACAAAGCAGGCTCCAGGCTCTGAGCTGTCAGCACAGAGCCCGATGCGGGACTCAAACTCATGAACTGTGAGACCATGACCTGAGCTGAAGTCAGATGCTGACTGAGCCACCCAGGCACCCCAGTGCTTATTTTTTAATATGGAGAGAAACTGACATCTTTGCAATACTAAAACATCCTTTTTAAGAACACAGAATGTCTATTTGTTCAAGTCTGCATTTGTTTATTTCAGGAATGTCATAAAGTTATCTTCATATAACTTTTAAACATTTCACTAACTTCATTCCCAAGTACTTGATTGTTTTGGAAAATGATAATTTCTCTTCCACCGGTCTGAATAGTCATTGTATATATGAGAAGGTTATAGATTTTTATGTATTGATTTGAAGAAAACACACTCTGAGGTATATAACTTAGAGTAATTTGATTTTGAATTAGAGTAAAAATTGTTGAATTCAAAAGCATCTTACCCTTGAGTTCAGCAAATTTAGAGTTTTGGCCTCATTCTTTATAGAAAAGCATTCACATCAGAAAATCATCAATAACTGCACATTCTATTAATAATCCTAAGCAGCTAATGACAAAAAAAAACCTAAAAGAAAACTAGACATTTTTTTAAATGTTTTTTTATTTATTTTTGAGACAGAGACAGAGCATGAGTGGGGGAGGGGCAGAGAGAGAGAGGGAGACACAGAATCTGAATCAGGCTCCAGGCTCTGAGCTGTCAGCACAGAGCCCGACGCGGGGCTCGAACTCATGGAGTGGGAGATCATGACCCGAGCTGAAGTCAGATGCTTAACCAACTGAGCCACCCAGGCGCCCCAAAACTAGACATTTTTTAAGATAGTCTTTTGAGATTAAAATTAATACAAATAGAAAAGAATGCTTATATCATCTATGTGCAGAAAGGGCTTTAGAAATAAGCATGTTAATATTGTCACTTTTTAAAAATATGAAATGGACTTCAATTAGTGGAGAGAAAAAAAAGCACTTCGTGTTTCTTTTATATGACGTACTAATAAAAGTATTTGAATTAAGATCTGTCTTAAGCTGATATAGGGTGTTTAAGGGTTATACTAATATTTAATCTAAAAACATTTTCATCTTGAATACTAGACTTACCATCAACCAGCCACAGAAATGAAGACTTAATTCTAATGGAAAAATCATAACACTTGAAGTAGTAAAGACATGTCATAACAAATTCACTATTGATGCACACAACAGCAATAATTTTACTATGTATCCGTTTTTATAAGGTAGAACATGGTTTCATTGGCTATGATTTTTGTATTATTATCGGCAGTAAAAAATTGTATGTTTTTTTCCTTTCTTTTTCCCCCACCCTGTTTTGTTTTTCACTTTAATTTTTATTATTTTTTAAATGTTTATTTTTCAGAGAGAAAGAGAGAGAGAGAACACAAGTGAAGGAGGGGAAGAAAGAGAGGAAGACAGAGAATTTGAAGCAGGCTCCAGGCTCTGAGCTGTCAGCACGGAGCCCGATGTGGGACTCGAACCCACGAGCCACGAGATCATGACCTGAGCCAAAGTCGGATGCTCAACCGACTGACCCACCCAGACACCCCTTGTTTTTCACTATATAGGTATGCCATCAGGTCCTCTAGTGTTGCCATGCAGGCTCAAGGATTATTTATTGATTGCTTCCTAACCAGTTTAATAACTTTTTAAAAAATTAGACACTTTCAAATTTAAATTTTTAAAATTTGACACTTAAAATACTATGTATTCTGGAATCTCTCTCCTGCCACTACTTAACCTGATGAGAAGTGAACTGTAAGAAAAATTAGAGAAACCATGAAACTTTATTTATTATAAATGGCAGGGAAAGGAGAGCTCAGAAGTCACTGTACTCCTCCAGTTTAGCAGAATATTCCCTCCAGCACCGAGTCCTCTCTCTAATAGATAATATGTGAGAAGATTCTACACCAGTGAAAACAGAAAATGCAATTACATTTTATTGCAAGAAATTTGGAAAACGTATTTTTAACAAAGTTAGCTATTCAAAAGTGTTACCTTAGGCTGTCTCTTAACAGCTCCTTTTCACAAGTGTGAAATTTAATGAAGGCAACTGCACTTACAAGCAAGACCAAAATGGTATCTTAATTACTAGCTGCATTTTCTTAGGCAACAAGAGATTAAATGGAAACAGAAATTAGTTTTACAAATGGCATCATACATCTTTATGTTACACCCCCCTCCATCAAGTCACAGATGGTTATGTATCTGCAACTTCCTCATATTGTGGGCAATTTTCTTTTCCTTGGGCACACCCAAACCCATCACTGCTCTAAATTATATAGTATTTTGAATCATTTATAAGACTGAAGCAGTCTCTCATAATGATTTAACATTTACTGACCACATGAAATGGACTTTTCCTTACTTGACTCCACAGGACTATGAAATGTAAGACTTGTTGACTGGCCCTAGAAGGCTGCAGTGTACTCATGACCTGTGGGTCAGAGAAATAACTTGATCTAATGTTAATGGAAGGTCCCTGGCCCAGTTACTACTGCCAAATGCAACAGTCAAAGCTCAGGGTAAAGTCACGTCTAATATTTTTGGCTGTCACAGAATTCATGTCTTAAAATAGGGCCCAAAAGGCCCATGTGAATCTGCTCTCCTCAAATGTCTATAAAACTAAGGCATTAAAAAGAGTCCAGAGATTTTTGCCTCTAATAATAGCCAAGTAACACCTACAGAAAATAATGATTCCACAGATAACAATTATAAACTCTGGACAAAATATATTTTTAAAAGTTACCTAAAAGCACTGGAGAGCAATCAAGAGAAGGAAGGAAGAAGATTCCATAGTGGAGCATTGAGCAGTGGGGTGAATCTTCCACTTTCAACTTTGGGCAGGCCCCAATCCATGCCATGTCAAGAGGCAAAAATTCAGATTTTAAAAAATCTATAGACTTTCTTGTCTAATAGGAAAAAAGTCAGGGCAAATACCGCAGCTGGTGAGAAAGAAAATGCTTCAAAGGAGAGAACAAGAGAGGAGTATCCTCAAATTGTGTCATAAACACTGCCCAAATATCTGGCTAACCACCAAAGCACCCACATGAAGGGCAGACTCCAAGTAGCCAATAATGGTAAAAGGACCAAACACAATTTTCAGCTGCTACCTATTGCAGAGAAGTTTCCAGTACCAGTTCAGCCAACCGAATGGACTGATTTAAAAAAAAAAAAAAAGAACAAAAAAAACCCCGATACTCTTAGGAGGAATATAACAGAATCCAAAGTCTTCATATCATTCACAATGTCTGGGATAAAATCCAAACGTACTTCACAGAAAGAGGAAAGTACAAACCATACTCAGAGGCATTCAAGTGAAGGCTGATCCTGAGAGGACCCCACATGTTGAAATTTATAAACAGGGAATTTAAAGTAGCTATTACAATTATGTTCAAGGACACAAGGAGAATATATTTGTAAGGAATGAATAAATTAAACAGTCAGCAGAGAAATGGAAACTATATAAAAGGACTATTGAAATGACAATATCTAACAGAGAAAAAATTTTCTGGATGGGTTAACATCAGTTTGAAGATAATAGAAGGATATATGAACTTGAAGAGACATCAGTAGAAATTAGACAATATTTATAGAGAAAAATATATTTAAAAAATTTTTAACATTTATTTATTTTTGAGAGAGACAGAGTGTGAGCAGGGGAGGGGGCAGAGAGAGACCAGAGACACAGAATCTGAAGCAGGCTCTGAACTGTCAGCACAGAGCCCAACACAGGGCTCAAACTCACGAGCTGTGAGATCATGACCTGAGCTGAAGTCAGATGATTAACTGAGCCACTCAGGTTGAGAAAAAAATATTTTATTTTATTTATTTTTTTTAAACATTTATTTATTATTGAGAGACAGAGACAGACAGAGCGTGAGCATGGTAGGGGCAGAGAGAGGGGAGACACAGAATCTGAAGCAGGCCCCAGGCTCTGAGCTGTCAGCACAGAGCCCGACGTGGGGCTTGAACTCACAAACCAGGAGATCATGGCCTGAGCGGAAGTCGGACGCTTTACCGACTGAGCCACCCAGGCGCCCCGAGAAAAAAATATTTTAAAAAATGAACAGAGGCCTGGGGACTTGGGACAAAATGAAAAGGTAAAATTGGACTCCTAGAAGAGAGAAAATTAAAAAAAAAAAAATCTAAATGAATAATGGCCAAAAGCTCACTCAACAGGGTAAAAGACATTAACTTATAAGAAATTCAGAGACCCCCAACAAAGATAAATACGAAGAAAAATATGCCTAGTCACAAATGATGAACACCAAAATTAAATAGAAAAATCTTGAAAGCAGCCAGAGGAAAACACATTATACATAAGGGAATAATGAATGATTCAAAATGCTGATTTCTTATCAGAAACAATAAAGGTGGGGAGAGGATCAAGAGAGAAGGATAAGAGAATCCTGAGCTCACCTCCTTCCACAGACACACCAAGACTACAACTATATAGAGAGCAACTCTCTCTGAGGTCAGCCTAAAGACTGGCAGAACAGCTCTCCCACAGCTAGAGATATAAAGTAAATGACACATCGAAAGAGGTAGGAAGGGCAGAGACATGGTCCGCTCAGAACCTACAACCCAAGTGGGAGGGATACCCCAGGTACAAAAGCCTTCCCTGCAGAGTGAAGGGTTCAAGCCCCACACTAGGCACCCCTGTCTGGCTTTGAAAATCAGTGGGTCTTAACGGTGGGAGAGCTGGACGGCTACAGGAAACAGAGACTCTGCTCTTAAAGTATCCCACACAAATTCACTAGCTCCGAGACCTAGCACAGAGGCAGCAGTTTGAAAAGCACCTGAGCCTATGTGATGATCTAGTAAGTTTAGGGCATGTGCAGGTGGGACAGGGGTCTGTAGGATACCTTCTCTGGGAACAAAAGTGCTGGTGAGAACCATTTTCATCACCCTCCTTCTACCTAGCTGGTGTAGCAATGGTAGGTGCTATTTCTACCACTTTCCATCTACCTGGCTAGAACTGCTCTCCTGCCCTGGTGTTCCCCTGTGGACCCGTGCAGCCAACCCATGCACCCCAGCAGGTGCCCCTCCAATGTGGTTCCCATGCCGCTGCACAGTAGGGAGCCTTGGCTGAGACTGCTTCACCCCCCAAGTGGCTCTCACCCACCAGCACACCTGCAGTAATTGTGGCGGGCCCTGCGGTCAGCCACACCAGGGGCTAGCCCTGCACACCAGTATACCCACAGTCACTGAGGCTGGGCCCCTCAGCCAGCTGTGCCAAGAGCACCCACCCCCCATTGCCCCCCACCCCCCGCCGCAGTGTGCTTGCGGCAGTTGTTGCTGGGTGCTGCAGCCAGCAGGACGGTGCACACAGCCCGCACAAGGGCCACTCCTGGAGTACCTGGTTCCGGTGGCCAAAGGGAATTGTCCTTTCGGGCTCCACGGGACACCTTCTATATAGGACCACTCCTTCAAGACCTGGAGTTGTAACTGATCTACCTAACAGATATAATAACAGTAATGGACCAGCCACTTAAAGGGCTAGCATGAAAATTAAAAACTGCAGTAGTAAAAACAACTATAATAATGTATATTCACAAATAAAAAAGATGTAAAATGATATCAAAAACATAAGATGGAAGATTAAAATGTAGCACTTTCAGAATGTGTTTGAACTTAAGTGACCATCAAAAAATAGACTGCTGGGGCGCCTGGGTGGCTCAGTCGGTTGAGTGTCTGACTTCTGCTCAGGTCATGATCTCCCGGTTCGTGAGTTCGAGCCCCACATCGGGCTCTGTGCTGACAGCTCAGAGCCTGGAGCCTGCTTCGGATTCTGTGACTCCCTTTCTCTCTCTGCCCCTCCCCTGCTCATGCTCATGCTCTGTCTCTCTCTCTCTCTCTCTGTCAAAAACAAACGAACATTAAAAAAATTAAAAAAAAATAGACTGCTATATAGGAGGGTATCATAGATGAACCTTACGGTAACCACAAACCAAAAACCTATAACTGCATGCATGTGCACACACACACAAAGGAATCCAAACATAACACAAAGTCATCAAATCACAAGGAAGAGAGAAAGAAAGGAACAGAGAAGAGGTACAAAAACAACCAGAAAACAACACAATGGGGAAAGAACAGTCTCTTCAATAAATGGTGCTGGGAAAATTGGATAGCCAAAGCACAAAAGAATGAAACTGGACCACTGCCTTATACCAAACACAAAAAATTAACTCAAAATGGATCAAAGCTTTGAAAACAACATCTGAAACCATAAAATTCCTAGAAAAAAACATGGCAAGCTCCTTGACTTTGGTCTTGGCAATGATTTTTTGGGTTTGACACCAAAAGCAAAGGCAACAAAAGTGAGACTAAATCAAACGAAAAAGCTTCTGGAGAGCAAAGGAAACCAACAGTGAAATAAAAAGGCAACATACCAAATAGGAGAAATTATTTGTAAATCATATATCTGACAAAGGGTTAATATCCAAAATAAAGAACTCATGGGGCACTTGGGTAGCTCATTCGGTCAAGCATCTGACTCTGGATTTCGGCTCAGATCATGATCTTCCGGTTTGTGAATTCTAGCCGCACATTGGGCTCTGCGCTGACAACCCAGAGCCAGCTTGGGATTCTCTCTCTCCCTCTCTCTCTACCCCTCCCCAGCTCACATTCTCTAGCTCTCTTTCTCTCAAAATAAGTAAATAAATGGTAAAAAAAAAAAAAAAATAATGATCTATCCCCATTAACCTCTAAAAAACAAAGAACTCATGCAAAAAACCAAAAAACTTTATTGAAAAATGGGCAGAGGATTTGGGGCGCCTGGTTGGCTCAAATAGACATTTTTATAA
The DNA here is from genome assembly GCF_024362965.1 of Panthera pardus. Lineage (NCBI taxonomy): Eukaryota > Metazoa > Chordata > Mammalia > Carnivora > Felidae > Panthera > Panthera pardus. The sequence continues at coordinate 18,792,358 of NW_026526710.1, forward strand.
AGACAACACAGAGATGGCTAACAAGTATATGAAAACATGCTCAACATCACTAATCACCAGGGAGATGCAAATCAAAACCACAATGAGATATCTCCTCACATGTTAGAAAGGCTATTATATTAAAAAGACAAGAAATAACAAGTATTGGCAAAGATGTGGAGAAGAGGGAGCCCTTGTACAGTTAGTAGCAAAGTAAACTGGTGCAGTCCCTATGGAGGACAATATGGCAGTTCCTCAAAAAATTAAAAATAGAACTATCACATGACCCAATAACTCTACTTCTGGGCATTTACCACAGAAAATGAAAACAAGGACTCAAAAACACATATGTACCCCCAGGTTTACTGCCAGCATTGTTTACAATAGCCAAGGTTACAATGGAAGCAAACTAAGGGTCTATCGACAAAGAAAATATGGTGTATATATACACAAAGAACTATTACTTGGCTATAAAAATAATGACATCCTGCCATTTGCAACAACATGGATGGATGGATCCTGAGGGCACTATGTTAAGTGAAGGAAGCAAGAGAAAGACAAACATCATATGATCTCTCTTATATGTGGAATCTTAAAAAAATAACAAACAAAAAAACCTAGTTCATGGATACAGAGGACAGACTGCTGGTTGCCAGAGGCAGGGGAAAGAGGGGGAGTCAAACTGGCAAAGGGGATTGAAAAGTACAAACTTCCAGAGGCACCTGGGTGGCTCAGATGATTAAGCATCCAACTCTTGATTTTAGTTCATGGGTTGGAGCCCCACATTGGGCTCTATGGTGACATTGAGGGCTTGCTTGGGATTCTCTCTCCCTCCCTCTCTCTCTCTCTCTACCCCGTCCCTGCTCACATATGCTCTTTCTCTCAAAATAAACTTTAAAAAAAGTACAAACTTCCAGTTATAAAATAAATAAGTCATGGAGATATACAGCATGGTAACCACAGCTAATAGCACTGTATAGCATATTCAAAAGGTGCTAAGACCATAGATCTTAAAAGTTCTCATCACAAGAAAAAAAAGTTGTTACTGTATATATGGTGACAGATGTTAACTAGAATTACTGTGGTGATCATTTTGCAATCTATACAAATGTCAAATTATTATGTTGTATACCTCAAATTACTATGTTATATGTTGCTATACCTCAATAAAAAATGGGTAAGAAATTTGAACAGATGCTTCACGAATGAAGATATATGAATGGCCAACAAGCACATTAGTCATCAGAGAAATTCAAATTAAAGCCACAGGGAGATAACATTATCCATCCACCACAATAACTAAGATTAAAAAGATTGAGAACACCAATGCTGATGAGTTTATGGAGCAAGCAGAACTTTCATATATTTCTGTTAGGAGCATAAAATGACACAACCACTTTTGAAAATAATTTGGCAGTTTCTTACTACAGTAAGCAATTCTCCATCTATGTATATATACAATAGAATTAGTACAAATGTCACTAAAGAATAGTGTCACTATTTGTAATAGTCAAAAATTGAAAACAACTCAAATGACTATTAACAGTTAAATGGCTAAATGGTATATATTCCTGTAATGGAATATTTTACAGCAATGGGAATGAACAGTTGTAGAGGAATCTCACACAGTGCTAAGCCAGACAGACACAAAAGAAAGCTTCTTTTATTATTCCATCTATGTAAAAGTTCAAAATAAGGAAAAACTAATCTATCATGATAAAAGATGAGAGTGATTACCTCTGGATGGTAAATCCTGAGAAGGACTGCAGGAGGGACTTTGGGGCTCTGTTTGATCTAGCTGTGTTTATGTGAGTGGTTGTTAATTATTAAAAACTCACCAAGAGATATATTTATGATTTTTTGTACTTTTTGGATGCAAGTTACATTTTAATAAAACTTTCCTTAAAAAACTAGAGGGGAAAGAGGCAGCTGGGTGGCTCAGTTGGTTGAGCATCTGACTTCAGCTCAGGTCATGATCTCACGGTTGTGAGTTCAAGCCTCACATCGGACTCGTTTCTGTCAACATGTAGCCTGCTTCGGATCCTCTGTCCTCCTCTCCCTCAGCCCCTTCCCTGCTTGGGCTCTCTCTCTCAAATAAATAAACATTTCAAAAAATTGAAAAAAAAAAAAACTAGAGAGGAAAGATGAACCACCTACAAACGATCAGGAGTTAGATGACTAACATCTTTTACCTCAATAATGAGAGCTAGAGACAGGGCCATGGTATCTGAAACAAGCCAAAAAAAAGGAAAACCAAACCTCCCTCCCAAAACAACAACAAAACCCTGAAATCTCAACCTAGAATTCTACATCAAAGTATTAAGAATGAAGATAGACTATTTTCATTTCAAATACTGTCATTTTCAAGCCAAAAATATGTAATTTACCACCAAGAGATCCTTTAGAACATGACCTTCAGGGAAAAGTAAAATCATCCAAGATTGGGGCACCTGGGTGGCTCAGTGGGTTAAGCATCCAACTTCAGCTCAGGCCATGATCTCGCGGTCTGTGGGTTCGAGCCCTGCATCGGGCTCTGTGCTGACAGCTCAGAGCCTGAAGCTTGCTTCAGATTCTGTGTCTCCGTCTCTCTGCCCCTCTCCCACTCATGCTCTGTCTCTCAAAAATAAATAAATGTTAAAGAAAAAAAATTTTAAATTATCCAAGATAGTAGGGCTGTGATGCAAAAGGAATGACGAGCAGACATACCAATAAATATGTAAGCAAATCCTAATAAATGTTGATTGTATGACATGGGTACAAAAATGTTTGATTTGTAAGAGAAAAGAAGGATGGGACCAATATAAAGTCCAGTATAATTGTTCAAACTCTTGTTCAAAGTTAAACTATTCTAAGGTCCTTGTATTATTCATGAGGAGAGTAAAAATACTGCTTAATTTTACTGCTCTCGCTCTCCCTCTCGCTCTCTCCTCTCTCTTTCCCTCGCTTCAAACATTCATGTCATAAAAGCTAGGATAAAAATTGAAATAGACAAAAACATATAAATTCCAAAAAAGTTGGCTGAACAAAACTGAGTAAGAAAAAGGGGATAAAACTCCTTCAATCCAAAAGATGACAGGGAATACAAAGAGAGAGTGAAATGGAAAAATCCACCATTTGAAAGAGTATTAGAATGTATTAAAAAAAAAAATCACAGGGGCGCCTGGGTGGCGCAGATGGTTAAGCGTCCGACTTCAGCTCAGGTCACGATCTCACGGTCCGTGAGTTCGAGCCCCGCGTCGGGCTCTGGGCTGATGGCTCAGAGCCTGGAGCCTGCTTCCGATTCTGTGTCTCCCTCTCTCTCTGCCCCTCCCCCGTTCATGCTCTGTCTCTCTCTGTCTCAAAAATAAATAAACGTTAAAAAAAAAAAATTAAAAAAAAAATCACAAAATAAAGGCTAACCCAATAAAGGCTAACCCAATAATCTGGCTATAATCTGTCAACAAGAGCCACATAGAAGGTAAGGATGAACAGTCAGGAAATGGAAAACAATAACACTTGTAGGAAAAGTACACGATAGCTTGGGTTTGCTTTAAAATATCACCGAAGTGTGGGGTGCCTGGGTGGCTCAGTTGGTTAAGCGTCCGACTTCAGCTCAGGTCATGATCTTGCGGTCCTTGAGTTTGAGCCCTGCGTCGGGCTGTGTGCTGACAGCTCAGAGTCTGGAGCCTGTTTCGGATTCTCCGTCTCTCTCTCTCTCTCTCTCTCTCTCTCTGACCCTCCCCCGTTCATGCTCTGTCTCTCTCTGTCTCAAAAATAAATAAATGTTAAAAATTAAAAATAAAAAAAAATCACCAAAATGAACTGGGGAGGGAGAGTAGATGAAACAAGAATGCCAAATTGATAATTGTTGAAGGTAGGTGATGCACACATGAGAATTCGTTCCAATCTTCCAACTTGGATATTACAAAATTGCTTTTGTAATAACAAACAAGTTTAAAAAGGCACAGAGAAAGATATTCCAAAAGAATACTAACCCAAAGTAACTTGGCATAGCTACATAAGCATCAGATGAAAGGTAAAAGCATTGCTAGAGGGGTATTACAGATCGTAAGAATATCAATTCACCTAAAAGATGTAAACGTTCTACTTTTTATGCACCTAATCATATGGGCTCAAAAATATATGGGAAAAATTGAAAGAACTACAAGGAAAGAAAAATACATCAATCACTATATTGGGGAAATTTTAACACATCTCTGTCAGCAGTTGTATCTCTCTCTCACACACACACACACACGAGTTAGAAAATATGAACAACACAATGAATAAGTTTAGCCTAATATAGTCCAAAAACTGGAGAAAACCGATTTTTCAAGAATAGTCACACATTTTACAAAAATGTCACACATAAAGAGATCTTGGGAAAAGTTTGATATACATCGGAGTTAGCATATATATCGGAGGAAAGACTATAAATTATGGTAAGATTGTTATCCATGTGGGGAAAGAAAATATTGGATCCTTATACCTCACACCATACACAAAAAATAAGTCCAGGTAGGGCCACCTGGGGGGCTCAGTCAGTTAAATGTCTGATTCTTGGTTTTGGCTCAGGTCGTGATCTCACGGTTTGTGGGTTTGAGCCCCGCATCGGGCTCTGTGCTGACTGCAGATCCTGCTTGGGATTCTGTTTTTCCCTCTCTCTACACCTCCCCTGCTTGCTCGCTCATTCTCTCGCTCTGAAAATAAATAAGTAAACATTAAAAAAAAATAAGTCCCAGGTAGATTAATGACCCAAATACAAAATGTGAAGCTTTAAAACTTTGAGAATATCTTTATCATCTCTGGATAGAGAAATGTGGTATTTTTGAATCTATAATAAGTCAGGATGGTGACTCTTTGGGTAGAAGGCAAGAAATAAGAGAGGGAGACACAATCATACAGGTATACATGAGGGCTTCAACTTTACTGGAAATGATTGCTTCAGTAGCTGGTAGGCATATAGATATTCATTGTATTAGTCTTTTATCTTCATGTCAGAAGTATTTTACAAAGAATTCTTTAAAAAATTTTTTTAATGTTTATTTTTGAGAGAGACAGAGCATGAGCAGGGAAGGGGCAGAGAGAGAGGGAGACACAGAATCCAAAGCAGGCTCCAGGCTCTGAGCTGTCAGCACAGAGCCTGACACGGGGTTCAAACTCATGAACCACGAGATCATGACCTGAGGTGAAGTCGGATGCTTAAGCAACTGAGCCATCCAGGCACCCAAACGAGGAATTGTTAAATGTAAAACAAACACCCTTGTACACCAAGCAAAAGATACTAACCAGTTCAATCATGAGACTAAGGTGAAATAGATTAGATAGTATCCATGTAAATGGAAAAGAAAATAACGTGAAAAACTTAAAGGAAATCCTAGTTAGAAGGTAGAGGAAATGGGAGTAATTAAGAACATCTCTTCAGATATGGAGACCAAGAGAATGAGTGGAAATTCAGTCTTTGAATAGTGTCCACTCTATTTACTTAAAAAAAAAAAATCTTCCATTTAACATTTCAAATTATGTATTATTACTATATTACAGATAGGACTAAGATACTATAAATGATGCAGAGTTTTCTTGGCTCCAAAGCCAATATTCCCTTCCATGATAACACACTGGCATTAACAGAAATGGTCCAGAGGGGAAGCTAGCACACATGCACATATATGCACAATTATTAAACAGTCTTTAAAAGACATTTGCATAGAACAAAAATTGTATGGTCTTTGAGTACGGTAGTGTTAGTTGCCTCACTGGGATCTAGTTATAGAACCAGCCTCAACCAAACATTCACAAGATTCTGGAGGCTATTCAACCTAGCATAGTTCTAAATGGAAAAAAATAAAACTTCTCAAGCTACACTTTTAGGTATCGTTTTCCCCTCTTTCTAAAGTACTGTCTGAATATCCTAATACTACTAGTTGTCTTAAACCACATTCTGCCATAAAATATGAAATTGGGAAAATTCAGCATGTTTCAATAGTTACGAATATTTCCTTCAATAGAATATTGAGGCATCTGAATCCTTTTTCATGGATATTTGACTACGTCAATAAGTACCATCAGCTACATGAGGGCCTTAATAAGTGTTAACTCAATGAAAGAATAAAACAGAGCCTGGGTGGCTCAGTCAGTTGAGTGTCTGACTCCTGATTTTGGCTCAGGCCGTGATCCCAGGGCTGTGGGATGGAACGCCACGTTGGGCTCTGTGCTGAGTGTAGAGACTGCTTCAGATTCTCTCCCTCTCTCCCCCTCTCCCCTGCTTGCATGTTCGTTCTTGCTCTCTAAAATAAAAAAGTAAATAAATAAAACAGAAAATGAACGAATGCACATAAAACATCAAAACTGGCCTTCCCACCTTCATTCTAGTTCGCCAAGGTTCCCAGGTAATTCTCAGTGGTACCACTCTTCTACACTGGGAAAACCTGAGGCAGGTATGCCCAAGGCCCGCTAAAGCTTTTTAAATTCTATGGTTTCTTTTTAAGTCAGTATACCTCAAAATATACACTTAAATCAAATAATCTAGTGACAAAAATTCTGAATCCTTTAAATCATAAAAGTAATAAAACTGAAAGCTAGTAGAATTTGGTGGAAGAGAACTGTAAGCAGAATGGGAATGGAGAAATAGAAGATAGTAAGTTCTTCAGTGGGAACCAGGATTTTCGGTGTTGAGGAGATAAAGATACAAAAGAGGTTAAGTAAAAACTCTATAGTCCTGGATTTTAATTAGTATCAAATCATAGGGTACTTTATCTTCAAAAAGCTATTTTCATATTTATATAATTTATAGTTTGTACGCTTGGAAATTCTATCACTTATACATAATACCTATTCATAACAAAATATGTTAAATTATATTTAGATGATATACAAATCTTATTTACATAATTGCACTAACAAGAATTCATGTTCTATTTTTCTGATTCATACATTTATGTTATCTATGCTTTCAAATGTACAAAGTCTTTTAGCTATACCTATCAAAAAGACCAAAAAACAATTACTAGCCCATTAGCCATGACTTACCCAAACACAAAGATTACATTCTGGAAATACTATTTGCCATCAAAAGAAACCAAAGTTTCTTGGCAAAATGGGAGATTCCAGTCTGGGGCAGCAGAAAATGTACAAGATCGGTCTTTTCATGTCAGATCCTTCCATACGAGATACAGAGAAAGTTATCAAGGACTACCCGGAACACTCAAAAGGACTCAGAGACGACTTGAAGAGGCTCAGCTGGCCCAAGATAGGACAGTGTGGGCAACAATAAAAACAGTATAGAAAGCAGTACTTCAAATGTGTTTAAATCTACACTAAAAAATAGTAATTGATCACTTTTAGGGGTAGAAAACAAATTCTCATTTTGAAAAGTGGTTAAAAAAAAAAATGGGCAAAAATCAAAGGTTTTTTTCCTGCCTTTCCTACATAAATTGTACCTACCACTAGATGGCCAGTTTCTCGTTATAGAAGCATTCCAGCCAACACATCAAGAATAAAAATCACCATTTTGCAATCCCCGATAAATTAGTGGATCTAAGCATTTAGCAATAATGGAAATGGCTACTATCACTGCAAAAAGAGAAAATATCCATGTTCTTTTAATGGAAGAACACACTACCACCTATGAAGTAAGTTTGCCAAAAATATCGCAGCTGAACCTGGTCAGCTCTCAGTTTGCTGAGAGCAGCAAAATCCAGAGTGGGGGAAATTCTACAGATCAAACACGATTTCCTGAACACACTGCATGGGGGGAAACAGGATAGGATTATATGCAGATTAAAAGAAGCAATTATTAGACAACAGAATTTGAGGGATGCATACTAAGGTGAGCAAAACTATAAACAAAGGCAAAGAAGTGATTCCTGTAAAAGTCAAGGAGGGAGAAGGGAGTTGTAGCTGGAACAGGTACATGGAGAACTTATGAAGAGACTGGCAAAGTTCTATTTCTTGGTCTGGCAGACATAACCAAGTGTTGTTCTCCTTACAATTAATTTGCAATTAATCTGTTTTGTGTAAAATTTTTGTATCTGTACTCTATTTTACAATTAAAAGTTTTTAAAAAATGTTTAAAAATACATTGGGATAATTTGAGGAAATGGGTACTCTCATACACTCCTGGTAGGAGCATAAATTGGTAGTCTTTATGGAGAACTTTTTGGCAGAGTCTGTAAAAATTACAAAAGTACATACTCTTGACTTAATTCCACTTTCAGGAATATACCTTACAGTTACTATTCTACATGTGTGATGTTAAAGGCAATTTATTACAGGACTCTTGTAAAGGGAGACTACTGGATACAACCCAATGAGGCCAGGTAAGAAACTATAGTACACTATACAATGGAATTATCATGTATCCACCCATAAAATGAAGCAACCCAAGGTCACCTACACACCCAGTGCAATCTCTATCAAAATGCCAATGCAGAAAGGGAAAAACCTATCCTAAAATTCATACAGAGGGATCCCAAATAGCCAATACTACAAAGCTACAGTAATCAAAACAGTGTATTACTGGCATAAAGACAGATAGATGGATGAACAGAAAAGAGCCCAGAAATAAGCCCCTGCATATATGGTCAAATGACTTTTGACAAGGGTACATGACCATCCCACGGAAAAAGGAGATTTTACAACAAATGTTGCTGGGAAAATTGGATGCCCACATGGAAAAGAATGAAGTGAGAACTTAACATATAGCAATTAACTCAAAATGAATCAAATATCTAAATATAAGAGTTAAAACTTAAAAACTCTTAGAAGAAAACACAGGGCAAAAGCCTCGTTACCTTGTATTTAGCAATGATTTCTCAGATATGACACCAAAGATACAGGCAATTAAAGAAAAAAAAAGATAAACTGGACATCATGAAAATTACAAAAATTTGGGCACGTGCAGACAATATCAACAAAGTAAAAACGCAGCCCACAGATTGGGAGAAAATACTTGTAAGTCTTCTATCTGATACGGAATTAATATCCAGAGTATATAAGGAACTCCTAAAACTTAACAGTAATGACAAAAAAACCCAATTTGAAAATAAAGGACGTGAGTAGACATTTCTCAAAAGAGATTCAAATGGCCAACACGTACATGGAAAGATGCTCAACATCACTGATCACTAGGGAAATGCAAACCAAAATTACAATGAGATAGCACCTCATACCCATTATAATGGCTACTGTCTAAAAACCTGAAAATAACAAGAGTTGGAGAGGATGTGAAGAAACTGGAATCTTAACACACTAGTGTTGGAAACACACACTAGCACAACAGCTATGAAAACCAGGATGGTGGTTCCTCAAAAAATTAAAAACAGAATTACCATATGATCCAGTAATTTCACTTCTGGGTATACACCCAACAGAATCGAAAACAGGGTCTCTAAGAGGTACTTGTACACCCGTGTTCATACTAGCATTATCTACAATAGCCAGAATGTGAAAGTGACTCAAGTGCCCATCAACAGAAGGACGAATAACCAAAACATGGTCTATACATACAAACATGGAATGTTATTCAGCCTTAGGAAGGAAATTCTGATACATGTTACAATATGAACCTTTTTTCTGTGAAATAACCCAGTCACAAAAGGACAAATACTGAATGATTCCATTTATATGCTATTTACAGTAGTCAAAATCATAGAGACAGCAGAATGACAGTTGCCAGGGACTAGGGAGAGGGAAGAATGGAGTTATTTAATGGGAATAGAATTTCAGTTTTACAGGATGAAAAGAGCTAAGGGGATGAATGTGTAACATTATGAATGTATTTAATATTACTGAACTGTACCCTTAAAAGTGGTTAAGATGGGGCGCCTGGGTGGCGCAGTCGGTTAAGCGTCCGACTTCAGCCAGGTCACGATCTCGCAGTCCGTGAGTTCGAGCCCCACGTCAGGCTCTGGGCTGATGGCTCGGAGCCTGGAGCCTGTTTCCGATTCTGTGTCTCCCTCTCTCTCTGCCCCTCCCCCGTTCATGCTCTGTCTCTCTCTGTCTGTCCCAAAAATAAATAAAAAAGTTGAAAAAAAAAAAAAAAAAAGTGGTTAAGATGGTAAATTTTATGTGTATTTTACAATAAAAAAATTGAGAAAAAACTTATGTGAAATGTATCACAGACCTAAATGTAAAAGACTTTAAACCTTCTAGAAGAAAAAATACTAACACAAAGCCTTTGGGACTTTGGGGGTAGGATAAACAATGATTTCTTCGGCAGGATACAGAAAGCATAGATAATAAAATAAAAAACTTGATTGGGGTACCTGGGTGACTCGGTTGGTTAAGTGCCAGAGTTGGGCTCAGGTCACGATCTCATGATTTGTGAGTTCAAGCCCTGCGTCAGACTCTGCTGTCAGCGCCAGTCTGCTTTGGAACCTTTGTCCCCACTCTCTCTGCCCCTCCCCCCAAAAAATAAACATTAAAAAATGCTTAAAAGATAAAACAACAAAAAAACTTGATAACCTAGACTTCCTCAAAATTTAAAACTTCTGCTGTTTGAAATATGCCGACAAGAAAATGAAAAGGCAAGCTACGGACTGGGAGAAACTTTGCAACACCTACGTCTGAGAAAGTACTTCTATCTAGAATATGTTAAGAACTATTATGACTCAACAATAAAAAGAAAAACCAATTTAAAAATGGGCAGGGGCGCCTGGGTGGCTCAGTCAGTTGAGTGTCCAACTCTTGGTTTTGGCTTAGGTCATGATCTCACGGTGTCATGAGTTCAAGCCCCTCTTCGGGCTCTGAGCTGACCACACAGAGCCTGCTTGGGGTTCTCTCTTCCCGGTCTCTCTGCCCCTCCCCCACTTGTGCTGTCTCTGTCTCTCTCAAAATAAACTTAAAAAAAAATGGGCAAAAGATCTGAACAGATGCTTCACACAGAAGCTACACAAATGACCAATAAGCACACAAAAAAGTGCTCAATGTCATTAGTCTTCAGGGGGATGCAAATTAAACTACAATGAGATACCACAACACATCCACTAGAATGCCTAACATGTGTTGGTGGGGATGTGGAGGAATCAGACTCATACATTGCTTGTGGGAATGTAAAATAGCACCACCACTTTGCAAATCAATTTGGCGTTTCTGCTAGAATTAAACATATACTTCCCTTATGATCCAAGAAAAACTTTCCCAACAGAAATGAAAACATATCTACAGAAAGACTTCTGCACAAATATTCATAGCAACTTTATTTATAATGGCCAAACACTGGGAAGAACTCTAAAGTCCAACAACAAGTAAATGGATAAACAAAATCTGATATAACTATACAGAGGAGTATCACTCAGCTGTGCTAAGTAGTGAACTACACACTATGTGATTCAATGATAGGATATGCTAAAAAATGTCTAGTTTACAGCAACTGAAAGCAGTTCTATGCATGCCTGGGGCTGCAATTGTGGGGTGACTGACAGGAAAAAGACAAGAGGAAACCTTTTATACAGACTCAAATGTCTTGCACCTTGATTGCCTTAAGGATTATGAAAGCATTTGGCATAACTCTTAAAACTGTGTATTCAAAATGGATGCGTCTTATTGTATGTAAATTACAGCCTAGTATAGTTGGTTAACATTTTCTGCACATTAGAAGACATAAACAAGGTTTCTCCTTTTTAACATAGGGGTAATAAGAGTACCTATTTTATATATGTGCTACGATGAGTAAACGGGTTAGGGTTAGGTCATGTGAAACATGTAGGGCCTGGCATATAAAAACTGAAAAAAATGTTAGTGAGATAAACTTTTGCTAAAGATAAATAACTGCACAAGAGTCACTATAAACCAGTGGTTTTCAACTCGGGCAATTTTGCCCCCTCCCCCCCAGATACCGGGCAATGTCTGGAGAAATATTTAATTGTCATGACTGGAGAGGTGCTACCAGCATCTAGTGGATAGAGGCCAGGGATGCTGCTAAACATCCTACAAGGCACAGAACAGTCTCCACAGCAAGGTATAATCTGACCCAAAATGTCAATACTGCAGAGGTTGAGAAGCCCTGCTGTAAACAAAGTGATACAACAAACCCCAGATAGAAAAAATATATATAAAATGCACCTGATCAACACAAAATTCAAATGCAAAATGACTGTGTATATGAGTATACACACACACACACAAATATATATATCCTTTACAAATCAAGAAGAAAAAAAATAGGAAAACAAAAAAAACCATGAACATGGATAGTAAACAGCAAGATCCACACCCTGCAGGGAATTGCCAAGTGAATAGGTGAGATGGCATTCTAAAACCAACAAAGTGGCAAAAATGAAAAATTCTGACAATGCCAAATGTCTGTGATGATACAGAACAGAAATCTGTAGTATGCACTGCAGGTGAAAAGGTTAGAACGACATATGAATATGCAGTGAAAGGGTTATAGCCATATATGAATGTATAAGAATGCATGTATACATACATGCATTTTTATTCATGCATTAGGATCAATAGTGATTAATGATAGTAGCTACCTCCAGGGATGAAAGGAGATGGTTGGGAGGAACTCACAACAAATTATTCCCACAACAAACCTATGTTGTAGATTTTCCTTTTATAGTATCTCCAAACAATTGAATAATACGCTCAAGGTACAGACCCAGCAGCAGAGCCTGGATTCAGGTCAAGGGTTTTCTACTGCAAAGCTCAATCCTGTCACCAACAGTGGTAAAATATTATAACCAATGCCCTAAGGTTTGACAAAATTAAGGCATTCTTGGAAATATTTCTAGTTTTCATAGAGAGTCTCAATCAAGAGAAATCTAAAATGGGAGTGCGGCAAAATGGGACAGACCCAATGCAGAGTAGGCAAGGCAAATGTAAGCTACAGACCTCTCCCCCAGAAAAAAGACGTGAAATAACATATATATTATCAGTGGTTCACAAATTCCCTGAGCACCCGCTAAAAAGCCTTTGGTGAAGAACATCTGGTTTAGGAAGAAAAAAAAAAAAGAGGGGAAATTCAATTACAATATTTGAAAGACCAAATGTCTTTGACCAGAATTGTACTTTATCAACTACTGCAGAAGTGTTCCAAACATTGCTCATGGTCAGAAATCTCTTGATTTGCCTCAATAAAATCTACCATTATTCTTACTATAATGAGCTCTTTGCTCCAGAACAATACAAGAAATGAGACTGGTGATTATAGGAGGCTTGTACAATTGAATTTAACTAATTCTACATCTTGTGTGTAAAGGTTACCTTTGTTGAGGGCTGAAAGAACAAAGAACAAGAGACATTAGGCTTAAGTTGGATTTTTTTTTCTACATCCAATTAGAAGTTATATCCCGTATTACGCCCATATTTGCAAAATGCATAAGATCTAACATCTTTAGTTTTAAAATAAGACTATGCCACGCAATCTGTTAGTTGTTTATTTGTAACATCCTTTTTATTTGTAATTTCTCTGTATGTCCTTTTTCATTTTGGGGTAATGGTTCATGTCTTTGCTGCTTTCTAGTTCTCTTCACTATTCCCTCATTCTCCCACTTTTATCTCTAAAGCAGATATAAAGCACAATATCTTGATTTCATGTATTGTCAACCTAATTTTAATTAGTATGTTTCTTTCCCTCAATAAATACATCTAAACTGGTTACTTTCTTAATTTATCCTTGTGGTCTGTAACTGAATGTTTTAATACGAATCTGAAACAATATGCATAGGATATACTGGTTCAAAGTTATGCTCCATCCAGCACACTTTTACAAACATTTGAGTGCCAACTATGAGCAGCAATTGTGCTAAGCAGACAATGGAATTAGCATACACTTGTGGGAAGACTCCAAGAGTTACGCAACATCCTAATTTTCTTAATGATTGATAAAAGCAGGTCAACCACAAATTCATCCACAATTTTTCAAATATTTATTTTTGAGAGAGAGCGCACAAGTGGGGGAACAGAGAGGGAGGGGGACCGAGAATCCCAAGGTCACACAGACAGCAGTGAGCCTGATGCAGGGCTGGAACCCACAAACTGTGAGATCGAGACCTGAGTCAAAACTAAGAGTTGGATGCTTAACTGACTGAGCCACCCAGGTGCCCCTCATCCAAATATTTTAAAGCTGTTATGCATATTTTCAGCATGCATGACATTTGGGGAGAAATTACTACATAAAATGACTACTTACAAGTTTGGCAATTAATATTTATCTCCTTGGACATTTTCTAACTAACATATTTCTGTGTGTGTAACTCTAATACATATATGTATATATATATGTACAGGAGCATACTATTCAAATTTGTACTTTATTATCATCTCTAAGTATCTTCTAGATTTGGTAACTTTCTTTTTTCCATAACTGAGAACAATGATTTGTTATAAAGATTGTCTGCATGCCCCAACCTCTTACTCACTTTTTTCTAAAAAAAAAAAAAAAAAAAAAAAAGAAAAGGAAAAGAAAAGAAAAAGTGCAGTGGAAAGACCAGACTTTGAAGGTTTTAACACCTGGATTTGAAAACTAGTTCTGTAAACAAGCTGGCTGAGTGATTTTTGCACAGTTCACTTAATTTGGCGCTCTGTACCTCATTTTCTTTCCTTTCTTAAGCATGCTAAAATACCTATCCTATAACGTTGCTCTAAGGAGGAAATGAGATAAAGCATCTCCATCATCTCGCACAATACTTAGCATATAATAGGTGCGGAATCGATGGAAGCTACTCCCAACTTCTAAACTCCCTGAAAAGGGCAGGTTTCCGTGAACGTTCGCAATCATAGTAACTAGCAAAGGGCTTCATACATCACGAAAATGATCCCCAGATACTGCTTTAGGAGGAAATCTCTAGCTTTTTGGTAAATATTTCACTTCTATTACTTTTAAGGCAGCCCTAACTGCATTGAGTGTATTCCAGTATCAGATACTGTACCATCTGGTATCTATCATATAGATAGTAGAACAGTTTTAACGTTCATGTAATTCTTTTGATAACCTTTTAACAGCTTCCCGTGGTTCTTAGAATACAATTAAAATTCTTTACTATGGTCCAGTGACCTATTTAGTCCCAGCTTATTTCTGCCCCCTCATTTAAAATGTTCTAGCCACACCTACCCTCCACCTGCCCTGAAATACTCCAAGCTTATTCCAGCCTCGGGGACTATCCTCCTCCAACTGGAGTGTCTCCTCCACTATCTTCACAGGCTAGGCTATTTATACCACTAGGCTCAACCATAGCCTCCCCAGAGTCCTTCCCTTGATGAGTCTGCCTCCTCCATTACCCTATTTTAGCTTATTTATAGGAAGCCAAATTCTCTCATTTGTTTCCAAGGGAGGTCAGGGGGCGTGTCCCCTGATTTTGTTTCCAGGTGTATCCCCAGCGCCTAGAACAGTGCCTGGCGTTAATGACTCCTGGGGCCACCACTGCTCCTAGGCTTTCGGGCAGAAGGGCGCCTGGGGGGTAGGGGTCGCGTGGGCGTTCCCTATGGCCGCGCGACTGTCCTCCCAGCCCAGGTCCCTTTCCTGGGTCTTAAGGGCGAGCACCTCTATTCCCCGCGGGGGCCCTCACTGCGAGTGGTGGGGCACTCCTCCCATCGGGTCACTGGATTCTGGGGTGGCTTCGGGCGTTGGGGAGCCCTGTGACCACACCTACTGGCCCTGGCTGCACTCACGAAGCTGCTGGTACATGCACGTGAGCAGTGAGCCAGGTGAGCCTCCGTGTGTCCCGCGCAATCCGACGGGGCCCGCGACGGGAACAGAACGCGGTGGCGTCGGCCTCCCCACCGCGTCAGCAAGACTTTCCTGTAGACGTCGGAACGACAGGCCAGTCAAGGACAGGGCCTCTTCTCAAAAGCAGCGAGAGAAAGCTTAGCGCTGGTCACCAGAACACGACTTCCAGGGAACTGACTAGAAAACTCACCAGAAACCGTAGGCTGCACACACGACCCGAGGAAACTAGACTGGAGGGAGGAGTGGCACCTAAGGGACGTGCGAGCGCGAGCCCAGTTTGCGCAACCGCAGAAGCCGCACGCTTGCCTACTAGCCGCGCAGCCGCAGTGGAGGCTCCGTGAGCCTAGGGTGGGGCTCGGGACTGGGGCGGAGCTAGCCCCTCGCGCGCGCTGACGCGATGAGTCGCGGCGGAAGGGTGTGGACGCGCAGGCGCCGCAGTGGTTCGGGTGGGGGCAAGGAGGCGGGGCCGCGCAGGCGCCGTGAGGGGCGGTAGCGGCGGCGGCGGCGGTAGCGGCGGCAGCGGCGGCAGCTGTGAGGGGGTTCCGGGAAGATGGTGCTGATCAAGGAATTGTGAGTGGGTCGGTGGGCGCGTGCGGGGCTACGGGACCTCGGTGGTGGGAGACTCATTGACTGAGGAGTGGCGGAAGCGGAATATTCCTAGAAAGGAACGAACCTCCAGGTGGCCGCTCCCTCCCCCCGGCCCGCGCCCCCGGCCCCACTGAAGGCCTTTCCACTGCGCGCCCCCAGACCCGCTCCCTTGACGTTGCCGTGATAACACCGCCGCCTTCTCCCCTGGGGCGGAGGCGCCTGGGTTCCCGGCCGGAGCGCGTGGCTCGGGAAGGCGAGGCCGGGAGTTTCCGCTGGGACCCGCCTCCTTCCCACCCCCCACCCCAGTCTCAGTCTGGGCCCACCCGCAGGCCCGCCAGTGGGATCGAGCCGGACCCCGAGGATGGGGAGTCGCGGTGGGTCTGACAGTGATTTGTCGTCTGGGGTGGAGCCTACCTGTAACCCGCGGAAGACAGGTCTGCCAGGTGAAGACAGCCCTGGTGCCCCGACTCGAGGTGGGACGTAGGCACCCTGAAGTTCAAGCAGGAGCTGGGAGTTGGCAAAAGTGCGCTCCCCAGGGCAGCTGTGTTGACTTACCAGGAGAGCCATCTCTCTGCTCTGAGTCTCAGTTTTCACATCTTTAAGATGGGGTGATACTCTGGGTTCCACCTACTTCACGGGGTTTAGACGAAGAGTTAACACGTGGTCTGTCAAATGGAATGATTTTCAGGTGCATCAGGACGGGCAAAGTGATTTTGCTGAAAAGTTAACAGCATTTCCCACCGGCAAGGGCTGTGACTATCACAGGAAATCTGGTTAGGCATGATTGTTGAGCTGTCACAGCTGGTTCGTATCGTCAGCATCCTGTGGGCAAGTAGGGATTTCGAGTGTGGCCCGTTCCTTGGCTTTTCAGTTGCTCTTCTCTTTATAAATTCTTAAACAAATTTCAGCTTAATTTAGCCATCTCCAGACACTTTATTTTTAATGTTCTCAAACTTCTTTTAAAAGTCACTCCTGTCATTTCTCTACTTGCCTTCCACCCCGCCCCCCCCTTATTTCACGGTGTATAAAAAAGCGCTGACAATAGCCCACAGAAGTCTTCCGCTATTTTCTTTTCTGCTCTGATCACATTTACTACCCTTCCCGTGCCCATTCCAAGCTCGCAAGCTTCCTTATAATTTTCATTAGTTCAGGGAAAACGCTTGGTTCAGGGCCTTTCTGCTTGCTGTTCTCCCTGCCTGAAGTGCTCTTCCCTCATCTCATTAACTAACTTGCCTCCTTCAGGTCTTTGCTTAAGTATCACCTTCTTAGGGAGTCCCTCTCTGAGAACCTAATTGCAGTCCCCACCATTTGGTATTTGCCTTTCCTGTGTAATTGTTGTCAGTAGCAATTCTCACTGTCTAACGTGCAACATACTTTTCTAAAATCTATTTTACTACACGTGTTCTTTTACCATATGTAAGCTCCATGAAGCTCCTTTTTGCTCACTTTTTGCTCACTTCCACATCCCCAGCTCTTAGAATAGTCCTTGGAACATAGTAAGGGCTCAATAGCACTTGTTAAATTAATGAAAAGTTACAACTTTAATCAGTGACGGGGTCCTGAGAAAAGACACATTTTCACTTAAAGTTTATAGTATTGAATTTTGGATTTATATAAACCTTTTCTTCCAAGTCATTTATACACTGTATCGTGAAAGTTTTATTTATTACTCTGACATCTTTGCAATGTAGGTAGGTGGCAGAAATAAAGACAAATGGAGGGAACAAGACAGAAGGAAATTGACTTGGCCCAAGTCACATAGCAAGTGGGTTGCCGAACTGATCTTAGATCACCGATCTCGTCATTTTTATTAGAGTTATTTCCTCTTTCCTAAAATATGAATTAAGTGTTCAGTAGATCCCTTTGACAGTTATGTGAGGAGTATCCACCTAACTCATGGAAAGCAGTTCCCACTGGGAATCTGCACAATACGCTTTTTGTGAACCATTACTTTCATTATAAAAGTTTAAATGCACCGAGGTAATGAATGCTGTAATGTGCCCAAGTGTAATTTTTTTCCTGCGGAGTTATAAATTACATTTGGTGTTCACTCTTCATGTGTGTCTCCCTAGACTTTTTTTCCTCTTAAACTTTTTGAGAGCAGAGAGTGTTCTAAGTATTCCTGGTATCCAGCATAGCATCTAGGCTAGCATACTGTAAGTGCTCAGTGCTGTTAGACGAAGAGAAAATGATTCTTCCTGCTTGCAAGTCAACTTTCTAAAATTGTTTTTGGTCAGGAGCAATGAATAGGTCATTCCTATGTGAAGATGTTGGTAAACCGTAAAATACTTTGGCGAATGTTTGTTTTCTTAAAAAAAATGTCATCTATTTTTGACATGGATTAAAAGTTTAAAAATGACTTCTCAGGGTGGGGAGTTCCCTTCAAGTTGTTACTAGAGCAATGGATGAAGTTGCCGTTCGCAGAAAGGCCTGATTTTAAAGAACTAGTTGTTAGTTTTATTTGGAGTATTATTTTCCTGATGATTTTCAGAGAATTTGGAAATTTTCAAATCACTCTAAGTTGAATACTACTTTGAGAAGAAGAGAAAATCAGAGCCTATCTATTCCTTTCACTTTTCATTAAGCAAATGTTGAAGAATTTATTTGACTCATCATTCATCCAGAATGTCTCGATCAGTCAACTTAGATTTTGTGAAATAAGTCCCTGAAAGTGCTGTTGTATGAAAATAGGGATCTTCCTACCAGTGAGTAGTTGTTAAAATTACTCAGCAGTGATTTTTGGTTTTGTGGAAGTTCAGGGAAGTCTTTAACTCTTTCCTCTCTATTCCTTTCATTTCCTCTGCAGCCCATCTTCTTGGTTCAGGCCTTTGTACACCCTTGCCCAGCTTTCCCAAAGATGGCTTTTCCCCCACATCCTGCTTCTTAATGGTTTTTAATTACCTACAGATGGCTTCTTCAGATTAACTGTAGTCATGTCACTTCTCTTTTGGAGCAACCTTCCTGGATTCCTTGTTGCCTAATAAACGTAATAGATTTCTTACCATTGTATTCCAGGTCCTGAAAATATGCTCCCAACCTGTATCTTTGTATTTTTCTCTATCTTTCGAAATATACTTTCCATCTGTATCTTATTTCCCCTATGACCACTGCACCCGCTTGGCCCTAGTTTATTTTGCGTGACTGAGATAGCAAGTTAGTGTGTACTCCGAGGAGACAGTTGAAAGGATTAGGTATGGAAGGAGTTTTTGTATAACAAGTTTATCCTTGATGAGAATCGGAATTAGTAGTCTTGGTGACTTGTCTTTAGGTGACCATTCTCAGAAAGACAAAGAATGCTGAGTGATCCCCTAGTGAAGGAGGGGAGAATAACAGGAGGCATGTTTTATGCTGTTGGAAATCAAGGTGATTTGAGCACTCCAGCATAGCTGTTTGAGGAGGATAGGGAGAGGGGTGGGTGGGCAGTGCAGCCAAAGAGAAGTTGGAATGAGGAAGAAGTTGTGAATTTTCTATAAAATGAAAATCGAGGTGACCGCTGTGAGATTTTTCTCTCCTTTTAATAGAGTTAAAACAAAATTTTACATGACGTTGCTGTGTCATTTAACGATTAGTAGGGAAAAGTCTGAAAAGGATCAGGCCAAAAAAAAAAAAAAAAGTTGCTATCTTGGACACCAGCTATTCTCATGAGACAGTTGATACTCAGGGATTTTCAGAGTTTATGCTGGAAACAAGTGAAGATACTTCCATATAAAAATCTGGTGATAAAATGCAATATTCTGACATAAAATAATTCACCCCGGTATTCTTTTTTGGAATATATTTTCAGGAGCATTAGCCTCCTTTTAGGTCCTTTTGTATGTCCAGTAACAAACTCTTGGACAGGATCAAACATCTGTCAACCTTAAAGTGAATCTACCCTGGAAAGGTTTTATTTATAAAGTTTAAAGTGTTTTCCTTGGTAAAGTTTATTCTTGTTAAGTCTAAAGGACCTTTTTACTTGTTTTTCTCTTAGCAAAACTGAGGAATAGTTGGGGAACGATTTTTTGGAAGTGTTCGTTCAAGTGGTTCAAGACCTATGTCCAATGAGAGATATCATGAAAACAAAATTCGTAGTGTAGAGATGGAGAATGAAACCATACCAAAAATTTCCTGAGGGCAACCTGACCACACAGTCCAAAGATAATATATTCGGCACCCTGCAATTTTCAGTGATGAGTTTTCACTTGTTCCTTTTCTCCTCACCAGAATCTCTGCAACTGCATTTGGGGTCCTGGTACAATGAGGACACTAAATGGGAATCATCATCGAGACCCAGAAACAGTAATCTTATTTCCCCAGTTTAAAAATTCTTATTTAAAAAAAAAATTTTTTTTTAATGTTTATTTATTTTTGAGAGAGACAGTGAGACAGAGAGCGAGCCCGGGAGGGCCAGAGAGGGAGACACAGAATCGGAAGCAGGCTCCAGGTTGTGAGCAGCTGTCAGCACAGAACCTGACTTGGGGCTCGAACCATGAACTGTCAGATCATGACCTGAGCTGAAGTCGGGCGCTCAACCGACTGAGCCACCCAGGCGCCCCACCGGTTTAAAAATTCTTATTTAGAGCTGTAAACATCGTGAAGACCCTCTTCTGTAAATGACGTTCTTGTATTGGATGATCTGCTATCATTGGATTCAAGTAAAAGTTATTGTAAACCTAGAGACCTGTGTTCTCATACATGATAAATATTTTTTTTTTTTCTTTTGTCGTTTTAGCCGTGTGGTTTTGCCATGTTCTGTTCAGGAGGTAAGTCTCGCTTGTTTTCTGTTTGTTTTGTTGATACATTGTGTTTTGGTACATTAATCTCAAATCATATTTTTGTTGTGTTCGCTTACCTTTACATTCGTACAAGTGAATTATGGTGTATCACAGATGCTTAATTATAAATGAATTCTGTTACACTGCCTTGTTTCAGAAGGCTCTTAAAGAATGTAAGTTTAATCTCCTGCCCAGTTCAGGAATTCTGGCTACAGTATATCCCAGAGAAAGGAGGTTCCGACCTCAGTGTGAGCACTGTAAGGCTAAGAAACTTGCTGCTTAGAGAAACAGTCTGTTTTACTGTCGGATATTTCAAGCCTTTGACTTTATGCCCAAATCTGCTTTCCTGTAAGGCTTGTTGTCTCCAGTCCCTTCCACTCGTGCAGTGGGAAATAAGCCTGTTCTGACTGGCATATGGTAGCCCTTTAGGTTTTCTTTTGGCCATTCTGGCTCCTCCCCTTGAGTTCTTTTGTTCCTTCTCCTCCACACGAGGTCACAGGGTTAACCATTCCCAGTGCGTTCATTTGGCCTGGTCTAACATGACCTCTAGACTTCCTCACCAGCTGCTCTCACCACATGCGTCGTAGTTGGTGCTCCGCTGAAACCACTATTCCAAACACAGCCTGACCGGCACGTAACTGTGAGAGCTTATCGTCTCCCTTGATCTGCACATGGTACGGAAGTACACATCCAATCCAGAACTCGTACATCCTTCGGTGGTAGGCGTCTGTGGCATAGCCGGGAATGAGGATAAAAGCAGAGAGACATCTGTGTAGCAAACCCCACAAAGCCCGCTGGGTCCTTCTAGAACTCGCATACAGTTTGCACTGGCTCAGTTTTCTTGTTTTCCTAGAGCTGACAGTAGATTAGAAGCAGTGAATTGGAAGTGGGACAAAACAAACTGATAACCTAAGAAGTGACAGCTGACAGAAGACAGAAAGGAAAAAAAAGCGCAGAAACAAAAAATGAGTAGCTGCTGGCATAGTTGAGAGCAGTCTTGAACACAGCTGTATACATCTCAGTAGTGCTTCAGGTTTCCCTGTATAAAAAGACTCAAGCCAGACACCCCTGTGCTTTACTTGTGCAATTGATTGTTTGAACTTGAATGTGGAAATTGACGTTTGTTTTGGTTAAATTTTTTCTTTTGGTTTCAGTTGGTCAGATCAATTTGTTGAAATCTTTTTGAGTCTTGATGTTGTCATCCAAAATAATCTTGGCTTTTTCCTCTATTCAGATTTACTAAACACCTCTCTTGTCTGTCTTTAAGTTACTCTTAAAAATGAGAATGAAAGCCTAGTAGCATGCCACAGAATATCAGTTCATTAATATATATTTTTTTGGATACTGTTTAGTTGTTTCCGTGTGAAGTTTTGTTACTCTGTTCCTGCCTGAGATTAAATTTATCTTCTGATTTGGAGACATTTTAATCCTTCTTTAAAAATATGACAGTGTTGAAAAGTACGTTTTGAAGGACTTAATTAAGGATTGTAGCTTACTGGACCAACCCTGGTGGTGTTATTACAAAAACCAGAGAAGAAACATCTCCTCCTGCAGTCTAAAACCCCTACAGAAATTATTTTTGTTGCTCTTAAGAAACGTGTTTGGTTCTAGCTTCCTAAACCCAAATTGAGTGATTGAGTTAGTGTATATTTAAATTAACCTTTAAGACAGTATCATAACTCCCATGGGCTTTTTAGATAATGAGTGTTTACTGAGCATACCACTACCCCTATTTTTGTCTCAAATAAAATGTTCATTTTGAATGATTTCATTTTTAGAGATAGCTTTGCTTTGAAAACATGCCTAAAAAGAAAAGAAAAACGTTTCTTTAGGCCTTCCTCACCAGGAGGAAGAAATTTAGCCAAATTTGAAGAGATTGGAGATAGCGCCATGGTCTAGTCACTAGAACAAATTAGAACATGAGAACTTTGTTCTTTATTATTTGTTGGAACTGTTAGCAGCTCCAAATTGACACAGAACAATACTCCCCACTCACAGGTATTGGTTCAGGCCATTGAGAATTCTGGTTCACTTTAAAATGCAGTAGGGGCGCCTGGGTGGCTCAGTTGGTTAAGGGTCTGACTTCGGCTCAGGTCATGATCTCACAGCTCATGAGGTCGAGACCTGCGTTGGGCTCTGTGCTAATAGCTCAGAGCCTGGAGCTGCTTCAGATTCTGTGTCTCCCTCTCTCTCTCTGTTCTTCCCCTGCTCTCACTCTGTTTCTCTTTCTCTCAAAAATAAATAAACATTAAAATTTTTTTTAATGAAATAGAAACTACTGTCAGCAGTTCCTTGCCTTTTATAGTAATTCTTGTATATGTGTAATCCTTAAAAAGTATTTCTGTTTACTGGAGAACTTTACAATAAGCAGTTTTGATCCTGAGTACCCACCATCGCCTCTGTTTTGGTGGACAAGGGCCAAATTGGGCATGTCAGGCAGAAGGTATGGGAAAAAAACACCCCAGAGGTCTACCAGAATTTGGGCTGTAATGGTTCTCTGCGTTTTCAGGGTTTATTTTTATACTTCGTGCATCTCCTCTTTATCATTAAGAATAGTATTTTGGTTGCTCAGCTTTCTTAATTGGCAGAGTAACAATTATATTCCTGTCATTTTCAGAATTTTGTGAAATTAAATGAGATAAAATGGATGTGAAAGTGCTTTGGAAAACACAAATGTATATCATACAAAAAGTTGGGCCAAGCATCAAGGTGTTTTTTTTGATAAGTGAAACGGTACATATTAAAGCGCCCCAGAGTGTTTGTAACTAGCAGTTTTCTCAAATAATGGAAATCCTGTAAAATATTACAGAGTTTCTTAAAGCTGTATGATCATCTAGTGTTTGTCTTCCTCAACATACTGATTTCTAATTTGAGTCCTGTTGTCACATGGAACAAATGCGCTGAGTGCTTTAGATATGCTTTTCAGTATCATATATGGTACTATTTTAGCACAGGAAGTTCCCACAGTTACTTCTAGCTTACTGAAATTCTGTGCTCTGAAATTCCAGTATCAGGTTGGACAGCTTTACTCTGTTGCCGAAGCTAGTAAGAATGAAACTGGCGGTGGAGAAGGAATCGAAGTCTTAAAAAATGAACCTTACGAGAAAGATGGAGAAAAGGGACAGTATACACACAAAATCTATCACCTAAAAAGGTAAGCTGATTGTTCACATTTGATGCTTACTCATTCTATTGAAAATGATGCCTTAACTATCCAGTTTATTGTTGATCATGTAACCCCTTAACTTCCTGGCAGGTGTGCCGAGGTATTTCTTAAAATTTCACTCCGACAATGCGTTGCATTTTAATTTTTTGAGAGAACCTCCCCATTTTATTGGTTATTTTTAAATTATAAAAGTAATGACTGCTTATTAAAAAATTCAGACAACGGAGAAGGTTATAAAATAAAAACTTAGTCCCCACCTCTTGCCATCACATATCCGTAACCCCAGGGAGAAACACTAGAAGCAGTTTCTCCTTCCCAGTCATTTTCTATACATATGCAAATAAGCCTTTAAAAACAAATATACTGAGAGCTCTGTTACTTGTGTTCTTGTTTTCTACGACAAATGGGATCATACTATACATACACTTCTGCAGTTGCCTTTATCTTTTGTGCAGTGACACATCGTGAACGTCCTTAATGTCTGTGGCATTTTTTTTTTAAGGCTGAGTGAGATTTCCTAGGGTGAACAAAGCATAGTTGACTTACCCATCCTGTAAATGATGAGTCAACATAGGTGCTTTAGGTATTTTCCTTTCTGTGTGTTACATACAAGATTTCTGGGAAAGGTGGTTGTACATGCCTTCATGCCTTCGGTAACTGTTTCTCTAGGAGAAATGTATAAAAGTGGGATTGCTGCAAGGACATGTTCATTTAAAATTTTGATATTACTGCCAGATTGCCCCCAAAGAATTTGATAGTGTTCATTTTCCATAATTATCTCTGTTTAGTTTTTTGCCAGTTAGATATACAAAAATTGTTTCTTGTTTCAATTTGCATTTATTAGCGAAGTTGAATGTTTATATCAGTGGACCATTTGAATTTCTTATGTGACTTGACTGTTCAGATCTTTTTTGTTCATTGTTTTTATCTGTTTGGTTGATAGAAGTTGTTTTCTGCATTCTCCTAAGTTTGGCCATCTGATCTCTATCTTTGGCATAAATATTTTAAAACCGAAAAAGCATACCAGTATTTGTCCAAGGAAGGCAAAAGATCATCAATGGTTTTTAAGAGTCCATTTTTTCAGTAGTTCCCCCCTAATTTATTAAAGGTAGGAGAGATCTTTGATCTTTTCTTGCCTTTATTCTTTTCATACTGGAATGAATAACACCCATGTTTTTTGTAGAGCTCCTCAAAGTTGTAGATGAGCTATGATGATCAGTATTTTTCCTGTTGTTTCAGTTTAAGACCGCTGCTTGATTTATACTGACACGTGACTATAAAGAAGGTTATGACTTTATCGAATCTTAAATTTTATTTATTTATTTATTTATTTATTTATTTTCTCCTAGAACACAACATTTCTTTGTTTCTGATGCAGGTTTGAACAATGGCAATAATTCTGATCAATCAGTTGTCCATAGAGACTGCCTTATTCATGGTTCCTGTTAATTTGTTAGTGCCCTAAGTATACCTAAAAAAATAGTTGAGAGAAAAATGTGGCATTCTAGATGTTATGATCTACATAACATTTGTAATATTGAATTTGCTTGTGTACAGTCCTATTTTTAGAGTATTGTACGCTTCCTCATTAATTGAATTTTAGCAACATGTAAAACTTTTTTTTATTGTAAACATTTAACTCTCTGGGGATTCTAAAATTAACCAGAATGTTTGATACATAAAACTTTCTGTTGCTGTATGATATCCATATGTGAATAGTCTTGAAACATTCAAAATACCCTTCATTTGAAAACAGAGTGGGCAATTGGGGAAATGTTTGATATATCATTACATGGAAAAGATTAGTTGCTAGATATGTATGTAAATATAAATATGCAGTGCATATATTTTTAAAAAACTAATCAGAAAGCAGTCTATAAAGAGATTCATTAAAATGTTAAGAATGTTTTTCTCTTGGTGGTGGGATTATGGGTGATTTAAAAAAAATTTGTTTTGCTCTTCTGTATTGTTTAATTAGGGAAAAAAATAACTGTTTTGAAACATCTGATTCAGATGACATTCCAGCCATAAATAGGAAATCTTTTGAGTTGAAGAGGGCCATATAAATACGGGTAGTGCAAGAGTTGTTAATATTCTGAAGAGCTTATTTGGGGGTGACTATTTCTCTCAGGCTTTTAATAGATTAAATAAAGGAAAACCGGCTCTCCGGAGGCCAGCCTCCCAGTGAACTTATGGCTTCTTCATTCCTAAAAAGAGCTAATATCATTCCACAGTGCCCTTTGGTTTTACCCTGTCACGTATTCATTTACTTCTCACGGCAGTCCTGAAAAATAAGCAATATACATGTTGTACATCAGAGGACACTGAAGTGCGTGTTTACCCAAAGTCACACAGCTAGTAGATGGCAGAATGGTGACTGAGACCTGGATTTTCTAGATTCTGATCCCATGGTCTTTTGGTCACAAGTAGGCAGTCCCAAGTCCTGGACAACAAGCGCTCAGGACCTCAAGAGCACAGGTGTCCTGTGAGAAGGGAGGAAGGGGGTCTGATTGGATGGTAAGGGCTATCTGATGCCCATAGAAGGCTGGTTTTGTCACACAAACATAGCAGCTGTGGACAGCAGCATGGAGAGGCCTGAAACAGGAAAGGAAAAGGAAAGAGGGTGGCACTAATGGGTCCCGGTCAGCGTGGCAGGTAATAGCCTCTCTGGCAGTGGTGAAGAACCACTGAAAACCTGTCTGGGAATAAAGACAAAACCAGAACCGATTCTGCTGTAGTCCAGGGGAGAGAATGGTCCAGGGCGAGGCAGTCAGATGTCCACACTCAGAGTCATCAGTGTCATGCCGATGGCACAGTAGCCACAGGATAATTATTTTATGGAAGGGCAAAGAATCATTTAGCAGTAAGTGCTGGGGCTTCGCTGGGCCATAAGAAAGAAGGCAGTCACGACACAGGGCTGGCAGCATAGCCTGTCAGACTTGTGTATCCTGTGCGGGCATCCTGCAGGTTTAACATGCTGAAGACCTACCCACGGTTCCTAGAGAGTTTTAGGGTTCCTTCCCTGAGGAAGTTGTGTCCAGTAATCCCTGTTCCCCTTTTAGGCATTTGCTCCATTGGGTAATCTCTAGTGCTGTGTGCACTCTCACTTTATAGCATCGCTAGAATTGCAAACCTGGCTGGCGAAATTTGTTGCCCAGGGCTGCCAACACCTTATTTTACGTTTGAGATACTTGAAATTTGAGGTTTGCTTTACCCAGTGGAATCATCGTCTCTGGATTCCCTGGCCAGTATGCTTTCCCATTTCAGCAAGACACTTCTTGGTAAGATATGTACACTTCATCTTATACAACTCATCATGTGTTGAGAAACAGTCTTGGCAAGGTATTAAAAAACCCATAATTTAGTGACCACTGCAGGGGACTTTTCTTTCCTTGAATCTCAAATAATAATCTTTTTACAGGATAATGAGATATCCTTTGACATCCTTTTCCATGTCCTTTGATAACTTACAGTAAATAGTTGCCCATGGTAATTGTAAGCAGAAGATCTAGTATTCTTACTAGATCTTCTTATTTACTGTATTCTTACTGTGTGCTGGTCACTGTAAGTATTCTAGGTGGGACTTCAGTGATTCCCTGTAGCAGCCTTTTCTAGTGAGGAAACGAAAGTCCAGAAAAGTGTAAGTAACTGGCCCCTGTGTCACTACTGTTGGTAGCAGAGACAGGCCATGACCCCAGGCAGGCATTGTGATTCCAGAACTTACCCTTTTAACCACTTTGCTCTACTGCTGGGCTCTGTGGGAGGGTTAGAATATTTTCCATTTTCTGAAGTGAACACCAAAGGAGTTGACTGAGAAATTCTTCCAAGACGATGGGTTTCACCATATCCCATGTTCTTGTAACTCTTTAAAGTCTCAAGCCTTCTTTCAGAATAAAGTTAAGCTTAACAAGGTGTACTTCTCCATGCCTCTTAACCGTTACAACTGTCCAGAGTGCAGACTATTGGATCTAAGTAAGCCCGTCTCTTCATTGTCCTTCAGAAGTGCCATGTTCAGCTGGTTAGGTTCTTTTCTTGTGATACGGGCTTGCCCATAACCTCAGTTTCCCACGCATAGTCAGCGCTGTCCTTTGCAGAGACATCCCTTGACTACTTTTATTCTTCGCATTACTTTGTGTCACATCTACTCATTTTGACACCCGACCATGTGTTTCATGTATACGTATTTGTCTTGTATCCCATTTACCATAAAAGTTTTGAGTATGTTTCCTTATGATGTTTAATATACACTTAACAGTGGACGGTGGGGAGGGAGAAAAGACTTTATTGGGCAAAGAATTTTGAAGCAAGGCAAGGAAGTGTGTTGCAACTTTTGAGATGGTTATTTCAGAGAAAAACTTGCAGCTCTCCTGAGACTTTGTAGGAAGGAACACACTGACCAGTCCTTTTGTTTTTTGTTTTCTCTCCCTTCTTGGGGAAGATCAGCTTTACTCTTTTATTCTTCATAGTAAGCATTATGTCTTCACCATCTCCAGTCAGTCCTGGATGATGCAGAATTCTTAAAGTTGTGCCAACTTCTGAATGATCTTATTCCCCAAAGATTGGAACAGCAGAGGTTTAATTGAACATCATTTTAAAATTTCATGTGGTTCCAGTAAAGACCTCATTTTTGTAGGCAAAAGAGTCATTTGCCAGGAACTAAAGTTAGTTCATGTTTAAAAATGAGAAGTTTAAAGTCACCTGAGAATACAAAGATCGATTATATGAGATGATTCACATCAGAGAGCATCTTTGAATAAGTATGAGATTGATGAATATCAGGCAAATATAGTAATTCATTCTTGAGTCCAGAATTAGACATCAACACAAAATTTTTTCTTTGTATGTAGTTCTGAGTCATAAATTTTGCACAGCTTGCACTTAAAAAAATATTTTTTTTAATGTTTACTTTTAAGAATGAAAGAGAGAGAGAGAGAGAGAGTGTGCACGCATGATTGGGGGAGGTGTAGAGAGAGAGGGAGACAGGCTCTGAAGCATGCTCCAGGCTCTGAGCTGTCAGCACAGAGGCCAGTGCGGGGCTTGAACCAGTGAACTAACTGTGAGATCATGACTTGAGCTAAAATTGGACGCTTAACTGACTGAGCCACCCAGGCGCTCCTGCACAGTTTTCACACTTCTGAATCAAGAATGATCCTGTTCCAGAAGATTATCAGAAATAACTTCTGTTGTGTATTGTTTCCTCATTGTATGTTAACGTTTCTTATGGCTGTTGTCTTTTGTTATGTGAAAAACACTTCCTTCCCTCTCTCTTTTTGATATTTCTTCAAAACTTTATTTTATTTATTACTTAAAAAAAATTTTTTTAATGTTTATTTATTTCTGAGACAGAGACAGAGCATGAGTGGGGGAGGGGCAGAGAGAGGGAGACACAGAATCCAAAGCAGGCTCCAGGCTCTGAGCTGTCAGCACAGAGCCCAACACGCGGGGCTCGAACTCACAAACTGTGAGATCATGACCTGAACCAAAGTTGGTTGCTCAACCGACTGAGCCACCCAGGTGCCCCTATATTTCTTCAAAACTTTAAAGCCTTGTCTTACCTCCTGAAAGTTAGCCAGTTTGTGTCTGGTGATTTTACTCCTTCCCACAAATCAGGATTTTAACTCATTTTGTAAATTTTCCCCGTTAAATCTACCCATTTTTTCCATCTCCATCCCCACCACGTTAATGCAAGTTATCATTGTCTGTTTTCTCTTGAACTTTTCCAGTTGCTTCCAGACTGATCTCTTGCTACCCATTCTTTTGGCTCTTATAAATAATGCTGTTGTGAACACTTGGGTACAAGTTTCTGTGTAGCCATATGTTTTTAGGGTGTGTATATACATGCATGCGTGCACTCTCCTACAGTTGAAATTGTTGGGTCATATGTTCACGCCTCACTTTTTGAAAAACTACCAGACTGTTTCCAAAGCCACCGCACCATTTTACATTCCCACCAACAGTGAATGAAGGTTCCCTTGTCTCCGTATCTTTGATGATATTTGTTATTTTCAGGTTTTGTTTTGGTAATAGCCATCTTAATGGGTGTGGGGTGGTGTTTCAGGGTCTTGATTTGCATATCTCTGCTGATTAATGATGTTGAGCATCTTTTCTGTGCTTACTAGTAATTTGTAGATTTTCTTTGGAGAAATATCTGTTAAAATATTTTACCTGTTTTCTAATTGTCTATTTTGTTGTAAGTTTCTTTATATATTATAGAAACTAGCTCCATCAGATATATGATGTGCAGTTTTTTCTCCCCCATTCTGTGAGTTTTCTTCCCACTTTCTTGATAGTATCCTTTGAAGCATAAAAAGTTGATAATTTTGAAAAAGCCCAGTTTACTTATTTTTTCTTTTGTTGTTACTTGGTGTCATACTTAAGACACCATCGTCCAACCCAAGGTCCCAAAGATTTCCCATCTACGTTTTCTAATAAGAGTTTTATAGCTTTAGCTCTTATGTGTAGATCTTTAATCCGTTTTGAGTTAATTTTTGCCACTCTTGCCCACTCCAGTTAATTTTCATTTACTAACGTGACTACTAAAGTGACAAAGTTTTAAGTTCTGAAAATTTAAATCTGGTTTTGTCATTCTCCTTCTTTAAGCCTTCAGTAGCTTCTCATCATACAAAGAATAAAACCCAATGCTTTTAGTCTATAAAATGGGCCTCAGTGTGATCTGTCTGCCCTCTGCTCACCTCACCATCATCATTTTGTGTCCGTCCCTCTCCTCCTATACTGTAGGCTAGCCATGCCAGAGACCTCAGAGGGACCCAAGCAGGCCACGGCTTTTGCTGTTTGATGGGACTCTGGGGCCTGTCTCTTCATGTGCTGGCCCTCCTCACCCTCAGATCACCGTTGTAGTGTCACTTCCTCAGGGAGGCCTTGAGCACCCTTACCCCAGTATGTACTTGTCCAGTTCTCTGTTCCTTCACTGCACTTCGGGAGAGGTATTTCACTGCCTTTGGTTATATACTGCTCTGTTTCCTGCTCCTTTCCCTGGAAGGTGAGCTCAGGGTAGGAATTGTTTGCGTACTGTTATTTACATAGCCCCTGATACAATGGACAGTAAATACTTGAATGAATGAATGAATGAATGAGTGAGGTGCCCAATGTATTTAAGGTATGTTTCAGTTGATTATAAAATGAAAGATTATTTTATTTGTGACAGATTAATCTGGTCTTCAGATTTTTTCATAAGGTTTTTTCTACATTTTGGTGTTTATCCACAGTAGGATGTAGGATGGAAAAATAGAAATGAACAGTTTTGCTCATTTTGTTTATAAGTAGGTATAAAACTTTGATGGGAAAAGTGCAGTTTGAAATGATTTGCCAAGGTATTACATATCTCAGGAACAAGATTTTTAAAAAAAACTATGCTCCTAGATCAGGAGTTCAGTATACATTATGGTCATTTATTACACATCTTTTAAACCACATAAGCCCTTTGTTTTCCCGTACCACTATGACAGAATTGTCTTACCCACTTAATAGGTTCGCAGCCATTCTTATAGTGACGTCAGATCTTAGTATTGTCTCCACAGTTGTCTCCACAATTGTCTCTTAGTGTTGTCAACACAATTGATGACACATTTTGGTTGAATTTTTCCCTGAAGTTGGATATCCTTCGTGTGCATTTAGAATTGGGGTGGGGAAAGGGCTATGTATGGCAACCTTTTGTGCTTTTGGACATTATTTTTTGCCTTAATTTTTTTTTAATGTTTATTTTAGAGAGAGAACGTGTGTGTGCACGTGCAGGAGGGGCAGAGAGAGAGGGAGGCAGAGAATCTGAAGTAGGCTCTGCACTGTCAGCACAAAGCCTGATGTGGGGCTCAAACCCACGAGCCTTGAGATCGTGACCTGAGCCGAAGTCAGATGCTCAACTGACTGAGCTACCCAGGCACCTCTATTCCTGACTCTTAAACAGCTGAATCCAGAGGTGTCTATCTTGAGTTAAGCACTGTCATGAATGTTGGTTTATCACAAGAGTACATTTCATGATAGTTGGGAAAACAAGAGGAGGAATGTCCTTGTTAATTTGTTTAAGGCCTACCTGCATCTTGGTAATTCAGTAAATATATGTCCCTTTTGTGAGACCCTGAGCTTCCAAAACAAATTACTTGCTAGGTAGGTTGATAAGTGAGGTAGAAAAGCCAATTACATATAAATGGTACGCTTGAACCACCTTGTTAGGAAAATTTTAAAGTTGCCACCAGTGAAGATTTTTCTCCCTTAAAGCAGAATTGAAATTTACTTACCCTGTTTATGTGTTTTCTCTGTTTAGTCCATAAGTTCGATTCACTGAGGAAAGATGTTTGTTAGTATTAAATGTAAAAAGCCAGCCAGTTTGAAACAACTGGCTCAAAGGTTTGGTCATTCTTAACCAAGTCGGAACAAAATCTGTTGTTAGAATTGGTATCGTGGAAAAGTATCCTGGAAATAAGGTAATAGGCATTCGGGAGGAAAATGAAGAAATGTCAAAACTTTCTTGTAGATTTGGTTCTTGCTGGCCTTTAGTGACTACCGATTTTCTTCTGTTTGGGTCAGCAAGTTTTAGAACTGTGGATGAATGTTTCAAGTTTTTAGATTTTTGGGCACTATAGGGATAAATAGGATAGTTAAAATATGTTTCTGAGCAAGTTGACCAAATGAATCCGTGATAGATCTTTTTGTCATACTCTCAGATGGATAGGTAATCTGGTAGCTGTGTGTAGAAAATCACCCATACGTGTTACATTATACCCCGAATAGACCTCTCCCACGGTTGAAGGGATTTTGGTTCCAGTTCTTCAGCAATGAAAGAAGTAATATGGACTCGTTGACTTTTAAGGTGAAAGTATTTTCGGTTTCTTAGCTTTATTTTTATGACGCCATGCCCCTTTACATGAATCTTCCCAAGATTTGGAAAGAATGAGTGCTCAAAGAATTAGTTCCTCTTTATTACTATGTTTTCGGGATGTAAAGGCACAGGTAAATCTCTTTATGCCTTTGGAATCTTGCTCTAATGTTGTATGTAATGGTGCTTCAGCTTTTCTTTTCCAGTGGTTTAATGGGCCACAGGAGGGGAAGCTCCAAGACATATGCACATTCTTATGTACTGAGGAGACAGTGGAAGGGCTGTCCGCCTCTTCTGTCACTGCATGGCTCTCTGGCTGGTGGGGTTCCTTTCATTTACCTTGCTTAGCTTCCAAAATTCAACAGGTGTGTGTGTGTGGGGGGGGGGGGGTCCTCTGGTCAACTGCTGATTCTTAGGAGACAGAAGTCCTCTCTGGGGCCCAAGTTTCCCTATTTTTTTCTTTCTCTTTAGGAAATCAAGTTGTTTTTGAAAGTTCTCAGAGAAGCAACTTGGATACAGAAGAGAGTGTATGGGACTTCAAGTTGGAGGATATAGTTTTGACCTGCAATTAGCCACTTAAATGCTGGTTATATGAAATAATAAATTAACGTGTACCTCACAGCGCTATTGGATATAAGAGAAGAAAGGCACGTTGAAAGTACTCAGCTCCAGGTCAACTGATAATTAAAAAGCAGTACGTCCCGTTAATTGGGCTCTCACTGTACTATGCAGTGTGCTGAACACATTACAGGTGTTATCTGATTGGATCCTCCCAATAACCCTGTAGAGTTAGGTAATAGGGACTCTGTTCAACTCATGAGCAAGTTCAGAGAGCCAAGTAATGTGTCCAGTGTCCCACGGCTTCTAAGTGGTGATGTTGGGATTTGAATCCGGTCTGGATAAAAAGCCTGTGCCTATAAAACTGCCTTCTTTACAGTAGGCTTGAGCCATTAAGAGTGGTCATTTCAAGGGTGTCTGGATGGCTCAGTCTTGGTTAAGTGTCTGGACTCTTGATTTCAGCTCAGGTCATGATCTCATGGTTTGTGAGTTCAAGCCCCGCATCAGGCTCTATGCTGACAGTGCAGAGCCTGCTTGGGATTCTCTCTCTCCCTCTCTTTCTGCCCCTCCCCTGCTTGTGCTCTCCCCACCCCCTATCTCTCAAAATAAATAAAATAAAAAATAAAAAAAGTGGTCATTTGGACTGGAAAGACTGATTTTCCCATTTGTTGGTTAGCCAGTTGTGTTTTTTATTTGTAATGTGTCCCTGCGTGTCTTTTGCCCACTTATTGTTGGGATCTTTGCTGACTGTCCTATGAATTGGCACAAACTCCTGTGTTATGTACTTAACCTTCCTCCAGCTATACTTGAGGCAGCAAATAACATTCATCTTCCAGACATATAAAATTTTTATTTGATATGCTTTAGATGTTTTTCATTTTGTTTTTGGGAGAGGGAGGGTATGAGCAGGGGAGGGGCAGAGGTCAGAAGCAGACTGCACTGACAGCAGCGAGCCCAGTGCGAGGCTCAGACCCACCAACTGTGAGATCATGACCTGAACTGAAGTTGGACGCCTACCTGACTCAGCCATCTAAGAGCCCCTGTACTTGACATGTTTTACTATCACATTTCTACATGGGTCCTTCACATCGTCATTTTTCTTTAGGTTTATTCTGTACAATGTACTTGAAAGCTTTCATTCAGAGACACTCCAATATTCTGGGGGCTGTTTTGTGTTCCACAGTGAGTGTGGTCTATCTAAACCACGTAAGAGAACTTCTGTGCTGTATTATCTACAGGTTGAATAGCCTCAGTTAACTTTTGGATTTCATATCAGGGAGTAGAGCAGAAGCCCAACACAAACTTGTTTCTTTTCTCCCCCCTTAAATCCTGCGTACGGTTAAATGTTCCTAATCATTTTGTTGTTTTTACATTAATTTTCCACTTAGTTACTTTGGGATTGAAAATAAAACTGTTGATAACAGTCTTGAACGTGGATTATGAAACTCAGAACGTAATCACTGTTGACGATGGTACTCCTTGAACTAGCCCTGTGGATGCCAACAAGGAAGGAATGGTAGTACTGAAAATACATTCACTATTTCTCTCCTCACAGCAAAGTTCCTGCGTTCGTGAGGATGATTGCTCCAGAGGGCTCCTTGGTATTTCACGAGAAAGCCTGGAACGCATACCCCTACTGTAGAACAAGTAAGCCTGGTCCATGGCAGCCGTTTTACCCCTCCGCCCCACTGATGAGGGGGAGAGGGACTCCCAGTATCGAGACCTGTGAGAAGGGTGACACCTGAGAAAGCCCTCTGTGGGGTTCTTGGGGAGTCACGGCAGGTGCTGTGGCAGAGGAGAGATTGCACTGGGTTCCTCTCCTGAGACCTTTGTGAGGGGCATTGATTCATTCCCTGCTGACAGCCACCTGGAGGTCCTTGCTGATGGCACTGGCTCCAGGGGTGAGACCTTAAAGGTCATCCGCACTCAAAAATGTCTTTCGGTGTAGTTTCAATAGTATTGTACTCATCTTGCCACATACTAGGGGAGGAATATGGCAGACTTCTGAAACAGTTTCCTGTTGTTTGCTAAATTAGCCTTAAAGTGATGTATTGCTTTTGTGACCTCATTCCTTTTACCATTGTTTTAAAATTACGTTATTAATTTCATAACCTAAGGTATCCTGTAGTGTCACTCGTGTAGAAACTTTGCAGACATGAACTACTAATTGTTCTGTGTTTTCAGGTAGTTTAATCTGCGTGATATTAAGTAATATGACAGATTGTTTTGACTTTGATTAATATTCTGAAATTTTTCCCCTTTTATTGCCTACCTGCCCATTATGACTCAGTTGTAACGGTGAGTAAAACTATTTTCGTGTCACATACTCTGCATCTTTAAATTTTGCTTTACATAGTTTATTTTCAGTCATTGCTTACTTTTTAAATTAAAAGTGTCCAATGCTGCATGGCTCCTCTGTGCTCTTTCCACCAGCCCACACTCTCCCGCATGTTCCCAGTTAATGGGGTTTTTTTCCAGCCTTGTCTCAAACTCTCCCTGTTGACTTTATTTTGCTTCTGCTACTTCCTTCGAATGCCGTATTTGCTCACCAAACCTCTCAGCTTCTTTAATATTAGCCCCGTATGCTGCATGACAAGTAGAGTTGTTTAAATTATTTAAAAGCATGCAGCATTTGGTTTGCCTGGTGAGTCTATAAAAATAGGTAGCTAGTGATTCTTTGTCACTTGAGGATCAGTCTTAGAGAGTCAAAGCGCAGATGCTTACGCTGGGGAAGGCTCCCGCAGACAAAAGCCCCAAAGAACCGGTGAAAGATCACTGTTATTTTGCTGTTGTGTTTTCTACAGAATGAATATATGAAAGATGATTTCTTCATTAAAATTGAAACATGGCACAAACCAGACTTGGGAACATTAGAAAATGTAAGTTTCAACTCTGGGCTTTCAGTGCAGAAGCCTGGAAATGGGAATACCGTAGTTCATTTTGTCATGGACAGACCATTTGTCACCAGGGTGATCTACCTTAGACCTACCTGGACCTACCAGGGTGCGTTCGATTGCGGTGAGGCAGGCAAGCAGCCAGCAACAGACGGGCTTTCCCTGTCAGCCCCCTTGCTTTGGTGCGAGAGTGGACTGGTGAGGTTGCCGTTTTTTATCTGGGTCAGGGAGAGCAGAGATAAAATTCACAGATCATCCCCAAACCGATTTTAGCCATTAATTTCAGGTTTTTTTCACCTTTTCATCTCTGTGTTTGCCAGAGCTACTCTACAAAGCAAACTTGACTGCTTTAATTTTCACCTCTGCTCCACTTGGCTGGGGCTGGGTTGATGTCAGAGAAATGGCCAAAAGGCGAGAGGGAAGAGCAGCTTTCAATATTTTATAAAAATGTTGACAAGCTTCTGGTTTTTACAAGTTGGTGCACATTGATCCCTAAAATAAATTTCAAGAAAATCATTATTTAGGACTCAATGTAATCATTAACTTTTGATGAGGCTTGTCAAAGAATTTGGGGAGGCGTCTGGTATAGATTGATGCCCTCGGCCCAGTGGCTGTCCAAAGTGTGGCCTCTGGACCAGGAGCAGCATCTGGGAGCTTGTTAGAAGTGCACCTTCTCAGCCTCCATCCCATACCTATTGAACTAAAATCCCCAGTTGGGGGGGTCCAGCATCCTCTGTGTTGTGGTGCACGCTCCAGTTTGAGAACTACTGTCCAGCCTTGTGCTGCGCTGTTATAGGAGAGAAAGTTCATGTTATGGTAGATTCTGCTTTTATGTGATTGGTGCCAATTAATAGAACTTTTGAATTATGACTTGTATTTGATATGACTTCTTCTTCCTGAAGATCATTTGACATTTCCTGTTGTTTTTTTCATAGTGATTCTAAAATTTCGAGTCTAAATGAGAAGATTTGGTATGCTGCAGTCAGTGTATGAGTTCATGTACCTTTTCCAGCTCTCAAATGGGCGTATTTGTGGCAGTTTTTAAACCGTTCTTAATTGGTTCATAGAGGGAGTTTCAGAAATAAATGATTAATCAACACAAGGAATGGAGGAATTGATGATCCTACTGAAACTGGAAAGCTTTAGGATAATCAGATTCAGGATAGGTTTTAAACCACACAGTGCAGCTTCTTGCAGTCTAATATGTCACCTTATGTTTGTCTAGGACTCAAGGCTTGCAAGAACATTGTTGTGTATCGTTGGGCTAAACATAGGTTCGGTACATTTGGTTATATGGCTCATGTCTAAGGACTACCAGGAAGTAATGGTGATGGGTTTCTGTTAATCGGCAGCATCCTCACACCTCCCCCTTCCCCACACTTATTTTTTAGGGCTACAGGGGGGAAAAGATTTGTAGATCCCTTAAGACTTCAGACAACTAATTTAGTGAGGTAGGAATTTGGGTTTCTTTTATTCTTCATAATGTGCTCCAAAAGGCTCAGATAAAGATTATATACATAACTGTAGTAGTTTTGTCTGGTAAGAATAGTCTACAGTTTGTTGTGTTTCATTTATCTTTGTCATTTTTAGGTACACGGTTTAGATCCGAACACGTGGAAAACTGTTGAAATTGTTCACATAGATATTGCAGATCGAAGTCAAGTTGAACCAGCAGTAAGTACTGCACAGTCCTCCGTGACATTTTAACCTGCTGCCTCTTAAAGCTAAAAATGATCTTCACTCTTTCTTTTACGGCCTGCATTTCTACACTGAAATGAGTCTGGAGGTCAGGTGTCGGTCCGTACAACAAAGAGACCAGCGAGTAGGAGAGAAGGTTGTCTTTTGTGTGGATTTCACCTTTACACAAATGATCCCTTTGAGAAATGCTGGTATACCTGAGATATATAGAGGTTTGTTTTCATTGGGGGGGAAAGGGACTAACATTATTTTACAAAAGAATTCTCCCTCGAACTTCTGTAAATAATGCAGGTCCCTTATACTTTTAAAGAGTGGTTAAGAAAGCTTAACAGTTGTACAGCTTCCTAATCTTGATTTTTACTAGATGTAAATATTTGTACTTTAGGCTTTTGACTTAATAAAAACACCCCCCGCCCCCAAAGGTGAAGACCTGCATTCTCCCAAAGTAAGACCCTTGTATTACTCTGCTGCAGCTTGTGAAAATTAACTCAGTTCTTATCTTGGAGTGTGGTGGGTGCTGCTTGGTTTTGCAGGGCACGTTGTGGACTTTTTATACGTTAAGATAACCAGTGTCCCTTTTCCTGCTAGTCCAGAAAGCAGAAGCTTTGAAACAAGAGTGGCAGGCATCCCTTCTTTCTGTCACAGAAAAGCCCAGTGTATTCAGTTAGATTTTTATTTCATGGCCTTTACGTTTCATTTTCAGTGCTTATTGTCTGAACCTGAGCAGTGTTGTAAGTTGAACAGAAATAACCTCAACAAGTGCCTGGGTGGCTCAGTCGGTTAAGTGTCTGACTCTTGGTTTCGGCTCAGGTCGTGATCTCACTGTTGGTGGCATTGAGCCCTGCGTCGGGCTCTGTGCTGACAGCGTGGAGCCTGCTTGGGATTCTCTCCCTCTGCCTCTCCCTCTGCGCTTCCCTGCTCATGCTCTATCAAAATAAATAAGCTTAACAAACAAACAAACAAACAAACCCCAACACTAAATGTCTGGTTTTGCTGTTGCAACTTAAAAGTAACCCTTCTAAAACAGAGGTCTCCCACCTTTTCTCTGCAATCACTGGGGTCGAGACTGCCAGCAGTGACCTGCTAGACTGGATCCTGTTTTGTTAGGATATCCTCCCTTAATAGAAATGTAAGCACTCATGAGGGACCCTTGTCATAGAACTTCTTAAATTTTAGTTGTGCTATGATTTGAAGTTATTTTCAGTTCTAAGGAGAATTCCACCTTTGAAGTTATATAGGATTTTTTTTTTTAAATCCTCAGAAGTGAATGTATTTTCTGTTTTAAAAACAATATTCAAGTGTCTGTTTTGCCTTTTTTTACCTCTGTGTCTTTCGCAGCCACGATTCACTGAGTGTGAAAGAATGGTGGTAGGAGGACAATGTTTGGGAGTGAGCAGTGCGTGAGTCAGTTAGTGGGCGGGGGCAGGCTGACCTACATGCCTGCACCGACAGATCACCAGATCATGCCGAGCAGCCGTACGGGTGCCCCAGGGAAGGCATTCAGTTGGTGTTGTTGGTGTTTGGAACAGTTGTGCTGGCCAGACAAAATGATCGGATCTTGTGGTTCATGGGTTTGCATTCCAGGTTGTTCTGCAGAATACAAGACACCTTTGGTCTTGCTGGCGTCATAAGAGCGGTTCTTTGTTCTTGTTCTCAGGCTAAAATGGGTGCTCAGTGTTTGCAGGCATGAATGCAAGTGGGAAGAGCAGTGAAGGCTGATTGTGCAAGAACCCTGGAGGCCCTTGGTCTCATGCCTTCGACCCCAGGCTAGCCTTCAGCGAGGAGAGAAAAGGCACTGTTGGCCCCGAGGACACATGACAACAGCACTTGAGATAGCTGCTACGCTAAGGCTGAGCGGGTGCTTCCCTGTGTGGAATGTTGTTTGGGATGGATCCGTAGGGAAAGAGCTGGATTGGGCCCAAATGAGAAGAGTCTGTATCGTGAGTCCATGGAGCTGTGTCTAAAAACATACATTCTGAAACTAGATTGGCTTCAGATTCAAATTTTGAGGTTCTGCCACCTGCTGGCTATTCAGTCTCGGATGGGTTGCTTTCTCTCTCTCTCTCTGCCTAATTATCTCACAGCGTTAAATGTGAGCACTTAGAGCACCACCTAGTTTAATAAATGTTCGCCATTATTGTCTACAGTTGTGCAGGAGTTCTGAGACCTGTGTTCAAACCAAGCATTGTTGGGGAGTAAATAAATATGTATATGTGGTTTTATTACTCAGTGTTCGTAGCTCCTGTTTTCCAAGTTACATTTTAGAGATTAGTGAGATAGAAATTTATTTTAAAGTTTACTGAATTCACAGTACTTTTGAGTTGAAGCACACATAACATTTACCATTTTAACCACTTTAAAATGGACAGTTCGGTGGCATTTTGTACAAGTATATTCTCACCATCGCCATCACCCAGTTTCAGAACGTCTTCATGACTCCGAAAGGACGCCCTGCACCCATTGACTGTCACTCCCTTCTCTGCCTTCTCCCCAGCCGTTGGCTACCACTAATCTGTTTTCTGTTTTCATGGATTTACCTCTGCTGGATAATTCATAGAAGTGGACTTCATAACAGTACATGACCTTCTGTGTCTGGCTTCTGTTACTTCGGCGTGTTTTCATCCTCGTTGTAGGATGTGCCATCACTTCATTTCTTTTTATGGCTGATAACAGTCCAGTCTGTTTATGTGCTCATCTGTGCATGGACATTGGGTTGTTTCCACCTTGTGGCTCTTGTAACTAGTGCTGCTGTGGACATTGTGTCACAGTAGTTGTTTATGTGTTTTGTCAGTTGTGAATACTAAAAATACAGCTGATACCATGTAGGGAT
This sequence comes from Panthera pardus, assembly GCF_024362965.1. Classification (NCBI taxonomy): domain Eukaryota; kingdom Metazoa; phylum Chordata; class Mammalia; order Carnivora; family Felidae; genus Panthera; species Panthera pardus. Next base: position 18,833,307 of record NW_026526710.1, read on the forward strand.
GCTCAGACCTTTTGACGTCCAAAAGGAACCCTGACATACACATTTACCGCTGTGAAAGGGGAGAACGGAACTCTGTGCTGGGAGGTGAGGATACTCTGAGCAGTTGTAAACCCAGGGGTGTGTGAAGCCCTGGTGGGTGGGGGGTGAATTGTGGGGCCGGTGCCCATCCCAGCAAGGAGGTAGGGAAGAGACGTAGTGGGGCAGGGGCTCTGGGTCTGCCCTTTTCTTCCACTCATCTTCTTCTTTCCACACTTCAGGCACAGACATTCACCCTCACACCCTCCCTTCAGCTTCCACCCCATCTATTTGGCCATGAATAGTTAATGTTTGTCTTAGGATTAGCGTCTCATGCAAACATCTGGACCACCTGGCCATCTTTACTTCTTAACCAGATCCACTTTGGTTTTCTGTTTTGATTGGTTCATTTGATTCTGCTCTTTCATGTTCCTTGAAAATTCTGGTCCATGGTGTTGGGAAAAGTACACATTTGCAGTTCTCAAATGACAGCGTTGTCTTAGCAGTCCACAGGTACTGAGTGCCTGCTCTGTGCTGCTGGACTAGCCCTGCAGTAGCTGTCCAGGGTGGTACAGAACCTCCCAGAGGCTTGCAATCTGACTGAGACCAGCCCAGTGCAGTGAAACGGTGAACAAACGGCAGAGCCTTATGCATGGTCCAAAGTGCTGCAGGATTTCAGAGAGAAGAACAGAGTGTGAGGACGAAAATCTGGGAAGACCGAATGGAGGAGGCGTAACATGAGGAAAAGTACGATTTGATGGGTGGAATAGTCTACTCCCACCCTCGTTACATTTTTCTCTCTTACCCTCATTACTCTGACATTGTAAGTTTGTTTTTCTCTTCTCCCTAAGTAGAGATTGCACCATGGAGGGAAGCGTCTTTTTTACTCCTAACTGTTGTCTTCCCAGCTCCTTGAACAGTGCCTGAGCTATGTTAGGTAGTCAGTGAATGAAGGCATTGTAGGCAAGTGGAGGTGCAGGTGCGTTATCCGACACTGAGGGGAAAGTTGGAATAGTTTTTAGAGTCGAAGGGGACCTGAGCTACCTCGGCCTCATTGCTTTCAGACCGTGTTTTGTGTAATCCTAAGAATTTCTTGGAGCTCACCAGTTTCTCCGGCTGTCAGGATGGAGTGACTAGAACATGGGGCTGAGGAGTTCCCTCTGTCCCCCTCTCCCAGCATAGTCCTGCCTGTCTGACATTAGTCTTCACCATAAAATGGACTTTGAACACACAGTTCTGCAGCCACAGAAAGTTTGATTTCGGGGCTAACCACCCTGTTTTACAAGTCAGGAAACTGAAGCCCAGGTAAACGAGTCTTTTCCCAAGATCGTTTAGCCAGTGCCAGCAATGGAAATTCTGACTCTCAATCCAGAGTTCTTTCCGCCGATTTTCCAGTCTTCCATTTCAGAGCTAAGGCCCTGCTTTGTCACTCGTCAAGCTGCTGGCTTCGTTTCCCTGCTATTTGTTCTGTCCTGCCTTCCGGTACTCCTTCCTCTCTGTCTGAGGCCTGTGTGTCCTGAGGGTCAGACAGCATTTCTTCCAGGGGATTTCATTCACGTTGGAATCCTCTACCCTTCTGCTCTTACTCGTTTCATTGATGTATCTTGGTCTCCATGTTCTCAAACTCATCCCCTTTTCAGAGTGAGGACTTCATCAGCATTTGTTGAGTGAACCCGATGAGCTTGAGAATGATGAGGAAACTAACCTTTGTGAGTCAAGACATTTTATAAAATCAGTTTGATGTTAACTTGACACCTGGGTTGGCAAGGAGGGAGAAGAAACAGGCACCCACTTACATTGCCCCTGGGTGTGTAAATCGGCACAACCTGTTTTGCGGAATTACAAATGTACAGCAGAATTCCATTTCTAGGAATTGATCTTACTCAGTATGAAGTGACAAAGGTATAAACATGACTGGAAACAGTCTGACGTCTAAATGTTTCTCCATCAACAGGGACTAAGCACCTTATGGGTCACCTGTATAGTGGAGTTCAGTTTGATCATTAAGAGGGAGTGAGCTCTATTTGTACTGATCAGGAATCCTTCACAAGGTAATGTGGGAGAAAGATAAAAAAGAGTACATATAGGATGCTTCCATTTGTAAGAGCATAAAAGGGAGAAAAATAGATCTGTATGCATGTACTTGCTCATGTATGAGACAGTCGGGAAGAAAGTGAAAGGCGGTAGTGATTCCTTCATGAACGCTGGTGAGGGAGCCAGATGGCTGGGGAACGGGGTGGAAGAGTCGAGGTCTGTCGGACGTGTGTGCAGCGAACTGTTGGGGGACGTCTTCTTCTTGCTTAGCGTATCGGTTTTCTGTTGCTGCACGACGCCTCACAAATTTGGTGGCCAGGGAAGGCAACCTCATCGAAGGAGTGCCAGCCCTGTGCCGCACATACGTAGCCTGCTGGTGAGAAGCGTGTCGTGGGTTCCACCAGTGCTCGGGGGAGGAGCTTGTACAGGAGTGTGACTCGTTGTGGGAGTCCCCTTGGGACACGTCTGCCATGCCATCGGTCAATTTTTAGTACCTAAACCTCGCTCTTCAAGGATTAAAGTGAACACTAGAATCAAGAGTTTAGTAACTATGACTGGACCGACGATGTGGATTTTTAGTAGGGAGACCTTGAGGGTGTGGTGATCTCTCAGGAGTTCAGGCTGTGGCACCTTAACCCCTGGAGGTTTTGGTCTCGGTCTGACTGAATCCATGATTTTCATCTGGTGGGTAATGAACTCTGGTTTTTCTTGAATGAGCTAGTTTTTCTAAAAACTTCTTGAATGACTGAATTTCTTTCCTGCCTATTAACATGCTTTAAAAGAAATAAAAGCAGTTAATTAGTAATTTTGAGAGGATTAATAGCCAGGTCTCCTCCCCAATCAGGAGTAATGTGAAATAGTTGGGAGTTCAGGAAACCCAAGAATTTGGGGGGTGCCTGGGTGGCTCAGTCGGTTAAGCGTTTCACTGGATTTCTGCTCAGGTCATGATCTCAGTTTGTGGGATTGAGCTCCATGTTAGGCTCTGTGCTGCTGGTGTGGAGCCTGCTGAGGATTCTCTCTCTTCTCTCTGCCCGTCCTCACTCACGCATGCATGCTTCTGCACGCTCTCTCAAAAGTAAATAAAATCAGCTTTAAAAAAAAAAAAAAAAAAAAAACGTTGAAAAAAAAGGGCGCCTGGGTGGCGCAGTCGGTTAAGCGTCCGACTTCAGCCAGGTCACGATCTCACGGTCCGTGAGTTCGAGCCCCGCGTCAGGCTCTGGGCTGATGGCTCGGAGCCTGGAGCCTGCTTCCGATTCTGTGTCTCCCTCTCTCTCTGCCCCTCCCCCGTTCATGCTCTGTCTCTCTCTGTCCCAAAAATAAATTTAAAAAAAAAAAAAAAAAAGTTGAAAAAAAACCCAAAAAACAAAACCCAACCCAAGAATTTGCAAGTGAATCTTGACTGTTAACTCCACCTGGTGGGGGGTTTCTGTCACTGCAGGGGCATTTAACACAAATACAGCCCTGGACAGTTTAATTCAGAGTGACTGTTGATTACTTTAAGGATCAACTCTCTGCTGGGTTGCTGGTGTCAGACAGCTCATATATCACTCTTGTTGTAGACTTTGCTGTTTTTTGGTTGTGCTTATGAACTGTACCTCACTGTACACAGAAAGGATGTGAGAAGACCCACAGAGTAACTAAATATTTGAGTGGATCCTTTGACATATTTACATAATTGAAGGGTGACATTGTCACAATAACTCTAGGAACAAGAATTTGACCCAAGGTCACAGTAATTTGCATATATATACACACACACACACATATATGTTTAAATATATGGTTTATCCACTTTTTTTTTGTTGATTACTTATGGAAAGTCTGTATAGGACTGTTACTATAGCCACCATTCTCTGTAGTTTCCTAGAAGATACATGATTGCCTAATGAAACAAGCTAAGGATTCTGGGATGTCTGCATAAATGTCTCCTCTCCCCCCTCCCCGTTTCCTTTGGCCACTATACAAAACTGGTTTCCTGTTTTGGGGGAAAGAGGCATTGTAGTGAAGTATTAAGGTGTTCCATCCCTTAAGAACGAAGCCGCCTTCTGCTTGGCAAGCCATTCCAGCAGAACACATCCCTGAGCCCCCTCCCCTCCTCCATCCCCACACCGTCCCAGCCCCTCTTCCATTTCAGATCTAACCTTGGCATGACTCCTGAAAAGCCTTCCTCTTTTCCACGGTAAATTGGGTACCCTTTGGGGGCCCAGTCTCTGTTGTACCTCATCGTCTCTGTGTTTCCAGGAGATGATGAGGTACGACATCATCTCTTTCTTTCCAGCAAGATGCTCAGTGCATGATACCGAGTGAACTTTTAATAAAGGCTTGGTGAATCAAAAAGAATTTGCAGATTATTTTCCTTTGTGTTGTCTAAAAAAAAGAAGGGGGAGAAGACAGTTTGGAGGAATTGATGTTTTTATCATTCAAATATTAAATGAACAAAATGCTGCTTTCGTTCCTTCTTTACTAATCCTAGGTGATGAAATAGATGATACGCTCTCGGTTCTAAAAATTCATTTCTGAATGAGCAAATACCTTTCTGTCAGATTGAAAAATGTTTTAGTTAGAGCACATTGTAATGAATCAAGGTTTTCTCTAGCATACGGAGGATACCAGAATATATATATGTTTTTTTTAAATTTTTACAGTTGTTGTTGATACAGAACCACAATAAAAAAAAGTTGAGATTTCTTTAAACGTCCTGATGAAATGCACATGCATATCTTCAACTCATTTCCAAAATATATACAAATGAGTCAGTTGACATCTGCTTCTGCTTTTTTTTTTTTTTTTTTTTTAAGGTATAAATGTGAATCTGGCCCCTTTTAATCATCTCCAGCACTTTGTCTAAGTAGCTTTTCATGATTTGTATACAAAAGTCACTTCCCAGGAGAGGAAGACCCTTTAAAGTGTAAGCCGAAGTGTACACACGATTAACATCAGAGAGACCTTCGTTTTTGGAAGTAATTTGAAAGAAAATGAGCACGGTTTAAAAAACAGAAAGAAATTGGAACCACATTTTTAGGTATTTATGTGTAACCAGAAAGGACTGTATCAGCCTTCCTCTGTAGTATATGCTTCCTCTGTAGTATATGCTGTGACTTTATTGTTATTTCCAAGAATTGATTTAAGTAGAAGTAGTGTTTAAATCAGGATTTTAAGGCTCACAGGTCTAAAAATGACTTAGTTGAACATCTGTTTTTTAAGTGTCAGTAATAAGCGAATACTTGTAGGAAAGCATTGTTTGGAAGACATAGTATAAAAGTACAGATCTATTCCCTGTTAAAATGCAGCTCATATGAAGAGGGAATGAGGTTTTTTTCCCTCCTATTTCAGCATGTTGGAGTGTATCCACTTGTGGTGAAAGATTTTTCCCAGGTGAGGCATTTCAAAACCAAGACATGCCCAGTTTTGTGACTGTAGTGGTGTTTCACCACACCGGGTTGTGTCTGGGTCACAGAAAGGATGTGGAGGGTGTGCTCCGACTGGTGGGGTTCTTCTCGGGGACTTCCCTAGAGAGCTTGAAGGAGCCCCTTTGAATGTGAGCGACCCAGTAGGCTTGTGCTCCTAAACTAAAGCTCAGATTTCATGCCTCTTCTTTCTTTTGTTCTTTCTGACCTGCCTTTTAACCTCTTGTTACTCATTGCCCTCAGTCCCTTCATCCCGACCTGCCTGTGAGTGTAATTGCCCTGTCGGATTTACCCCAACTCTCGGCCTTTTCTCCCAGTCCCTGTCATTTGCAGATGCCCCCCTGGGGGGCGGTGGGGAGGGCGTGACTTGCAGCTGCTCTGCAGCCCTGACGCCTGCCCGACCGAGCTGGACATCCTGAGCTCTGGGCCTTGGGTCCCCACACACTGCTCGAGTCTGGACTGCCCTCTGGGCCACCTCTTGCAGTAGAACCCTTCTCCCCGGCAGCTTTTCCAGCGTAGCACCTGGAGTAACACGTGGCTCCACTCCCTTGTCACAGTGGGGTCCTCCACACGCCAGGGGACCCTGACACTCCCAGGTGAGGGCGTGGGCTGCCAGTCCAGCTCACCCTTCCTGCAAGTTCCTGGAATCCAGCCCATTCGGCCCCACCCCCCTTGTTTGTTTTCCTTTGGAGAAGACCCCCCCCCCCACCGTGGCGAGGGGGGCAGGTCTGTACTTGTGGGAGTCCCAGTTGTGGGCTGGATCTGCTCACGGGTCCAGTTCTCTGACCATTGGAAGCGAAGAGGTTCTTTTCAGGGCTTCTGAGGCCTTCTGGGGAGCCTTGTAACTAACTCCCAAGCCTGCCTCTCAGTGCCTTAGCTAGGACTCCAGCCAAAACGCTTAAGTCCCTTTCCTTTCAAGCTTGGTCTGTCCAGGGACAGCTTGTTAGAAATGCACATTTTTAGCTTCCTCCCCAGTCAGTGTCCAGGTAGCACTCTGGGCTCCACGTAGCTCTCCAGGAGATTTCTGTACATGCTCACACTTGGGACATGCTCAAGTATACACGATACAGGGTGAAGATTGCACAGTGGGCACTCTTTGAGGGTCATGGTCCAAAACATTCACCCCAGCCTTTATTTTCACTGTTAAGGAGTTTGAGCCCAGAAGGAAGTGCTGTAACTTCCCTGAGCCACATAAGTACTGGAAAGAGGAATCAGGACTTAAAAGTGGGGCTGCTGACTTATTTTTGTCTTTCTAGAGCATCTTCTCACCATATGATGTTCCTTCCTTTGCAATATGTTAAGAGCATGCTTAATTTATTTAAAACAAACAATCAGCCACCTGTTCTTTCCATCTCCCCTGGTTCCCCAAAATAGCAGTTTCATTAGTGGCCTTGGTCACCTCCTCCCGCAACTGCTAGATGCTGGGATATTTGGAAATTTGCATCTGTGCAAGAGAACAGAAAAGGATTGGAGCCCCTAAGATGTCTTTTGGTGTGGGCGCTTACAGAGAGCACCATACGTTTTCTCTTATGTGCACTTAGCTAACATCTTTTGGAACTCACTGTTTGCTCTGTGTTGGTATGGTAAATATTTTTCCAGATAAAGAGAAATTGTATCTGTCTGAAGGGAGTGCAAGATTCTTAATGTGCAAACACATTAAAGTGTTCCTAAGTGACTTGGAGTTGGTTGCTTGTGTAGTGAGTGTGGTGGCGCTAAGTGCCCCTGTGCCAAAGGACGCCCCCCTACCCCCTCCCCACCCCCACCCACACAACTGATACAGACCAGTGCTGGGCTCCAGGCTGTAGCCAAAGTCCGAGTTCGAAGGCTGACTAGAGCCTAGAGGTTTGGGGTTTTGTACTTTACTAAAAGAAGAGTTCTGGCCCATTTTAGTTGTACACCAAAAGATGATAATGGAATCGTTGGGCTCTTCTAAACTGCTCCCTTAAGCCGTTTGTGGAAATTCCATGGTAAGCCCTTTAAGGATTGTGATGTTCAAAGAAACAAGTTTGGGCTTTTTGCTTGTTCTCTCTGGCGTTGGCCATTTGTTCTTTGTTTATGATCCATTTGTTTGGTATGTTTTGGTAGGCATTTTAGTTGAGAGTAGAAATGTGCTAAGCAGTACCTGATTTTCTGAATCCCGTTTGCCTTTGAAAAATGAATATTTAAGACTTGCTTTTCCATGCATTTAGCTCGTTTTACTTTGAATGCACCGTTCCCTTGAGTGTGTGACATTCTGACACTTCTAAGTTTATTTTTTTAGAGAGCGGAGGGGGGAGGCCAGAGAGCAGGACAGATAGAATCCCGAGCAGGCTCCATGCTGCCAGCGCAGAGCCCAGTGTGGGGCTCAGTGCCACAAACCGTGAGACCATGACCTGAGCCAAAATCAAGAGTCAGATGCTTAACCAACTGAGCCACCCAGGCACCCTGAACAATGACCCTTTTTAATTGTTTTAAACCACGAGTGTATATTGTGTTTAGTTACTGCCCTTTTTTTGTTTTTGTTTTTTCTTTTTTAAAGATACTTTTTCCTGAATGTCAGCCTTGGAAAGCTGATGAAACTTGGTTTGTTTATTTAGGCATGTAAGTTTTGGTCACACCTTAAGCAATGCTTGTTTCTCGTGCTCTAGGAAGGATTTGGGCCTATCTTTTTCTTTGATCAGGCATTCTGTGAGACAGTGACCAGATGTTACACATTTGAGTGCATAGTCTTGGCAACATATGCTTTACTGTACTGCCTTTAGAAAAAAACTTCATTAATTTTAAGGAAATGCAAGAATCATAAATTATGCTTTCTATGTAATCTTTAAAAGATGAAAGTTTTTTTTAAAAACAGGAAATCTGGCTAGAAAAAGTTAAATATTAGCTCCAACTTTGTGAAATTGTTCGTATTTGTCAGCTTTGAGCCACACAAATGACATTTTTGGGGTCAACCTAATAGACCTTCCAAATTAATCTTTGATGGATAATAACCCATAGCAGTCAGCACCGACCATTACTTCACTTCACCGTCTCTCCCGGCTTTTCAAAAAGGTCTGCATTCTAGATGTTGCTTTTGTTCCAGCTGTAGCTGCTTGCTTCCTAAGAAGGGCTTTCTGCTTGTCGGAGCTGTGCAGGGGCTACCTAATTCTTCAGTCCTGAAAAGAGCTTTTGTTTATTAGAAGTTTGTGACTGAGAGCCAGCGAGTCCAAGGAGAGCCTGTGGTTGCCAAATGCGGCTTCAGTTCTCTTTGGTGTGAGCAGACACTCGATCTAGTAGAGTACCTCTTCCTTTTGCTGTTAAAATGAACGTAGACTAAGCGTTAGAAACTTCTCTCTGGTGTATGTGCGAGAGCTCCAAGAGCTCCTTATTAAAGCGTGTGCAGAGTAAGGAGGGGAGACGTGTGACCCAGCTCCTAACTGTAATCGTAGCCCCCTTGAACTCGGGGGAAAGAAAAAACCAAAACAACTCAAGTATAGCTTTTAAGGTAGCGGTGATTTTGCATTTGCTTAAGAAATTTCCCCTTGTCAAATAAATGCTCGTCTTGTCCCAACTTTTCTATGCTGGGAAGCAAGCCACTGTCGAAATCCTTTTTGTAGTAAGTTATAGAGGTTTACCCCCCATCCTTAAAGGAGATACAAATAAACATAGGCATGGTTTTTATTAAAAAGAAATGTAAAAACGTTCCCCACTTTATTCTGCTCCCTTACATGGTCAACTTTTGGAACTCTTAGAAGATTTACATCCAGCCGGGGATTTGGAGAATGTCCTAGTGTATTTGAAGGCATAGTTGCATGGCAGTGCCCCCTTGTGGGAAAATAACATATTGCTTCGTTCATAGCTTGGTTAAATCTTAGCAAGGACTTTTAAATTTCCCTTAAAAATCTGCATGTACAAGTCTATTTTGCACAAAATGCTTTTTCACTAAAACCTGTTAACTTAATGTTTACTTCTGATCTCTTCCATATTTTAAAAATAAAAAAGTAGGGGGGCGGTGGAGGTGGTGAGGTGTGAGGTCGAGTTGCTCCAGTTTCTGGATTGGGGGAAAACGCCATTTTGAGCAGCTGAAAGAAATTCGCATAAATGGCTTCAAATCGAGTTTTTTTTTAAGTGTATTCCTTATAAAAGCCTCCCACCCCCCTTTTTTTTATTAAAAGCAGTGCAACTCTTTTTTTTTTTTTTTTTAATTTTTTTAATGTTTATTTTTGAGAGAGAGGGAGAGAGCGAGAGCACGTGCACACATGAGCTGTGGAGGGGCAAAGAGCGAGGGAAACAGAATCTGAAGCAGACTCCAGACTCTGGGCTGTTAGCACAGAGCCTGACTTGTGCCTGGCTTGGGGCTCAAACTCATGAGCCCTGAGATCATGACCTGAACCAAAGTCAGATGCTCAACCGACTGAGGCACCCAGGCACCCCAGCAGTGTAACTCTTTCTTAGGGAGAGGGGGAGCAAAGATCCCTTCATTACTTGAGTACTCTCAGATGATAAAGCGTAAATCACATCACATGTTTGCATTCAAAAGTGTGGTGGTTGGCCAGGTTGTTGACAGAGCTGCCTTGAGTCTTGGCCCGTCTGCTCTGCAAGGGCAAGGGATTTCACTTCTCCACCCCCAGAAATGGTGGGATCACCTGTGTTCCAGCATTGTGACGGTTAGCTGGGAGAATGCATGTGCCTGGCATATAACAAGTTCTCCAAACATAGTAGCAAGAATAGTGCTGGTTATTGGATTTTGCTCTTGCTGTAAAAAAAAAAAAAAAATGTTTCCCTGCAATTATTTCCTACTTAATGTTTGTGAAATTAGGGCTAATGGGTTAACTGGGGTCCTGGGGCTTAGGAGCAGCTGTGTCTGAGGTCAGCTCATAAACCAACATGGACGTTTTGCTGGAAAGGGCTCACCTGAATATTCATTAGGGCTTTCCCCTGGTTTTAGTTTAAGGAATTTGATATGATAGGTTTTATGATCTGTTGTCATTTAAGAAATAAATACATTTTGTGTTAAGTAAGACTTTTCCTGAACATATTACATACATTTCAGGCATTTGTAATTTAATCTTTAAAAATGTAATGTTCAACATTCGTATCAAGAGTATTAAGAGTTATTCATTTTAAAATGCTCTAATAAGTATTTAACTGTAAATAGGTGGTAGTAACAAATATTTTGTATATTTGTGCATGAAACATAGGGTTACCCAAACCAGTAGCCCACTTATCTGAGGGCAGGGCTCAGGAGTAGCCCACCAGCCCTGGGCTATCCAGGAACCCCTTTTCCCGCCCGCCAAGGGCTTACTCCTCCCCCCCCCCCCCCCGCCCCCCATCTTTCCGAGTCTCATCTAGAACACAACTATCTGGTTCCCCTGCAGGTGTGCAGGAGGAGACGGAGTCTGTCACTTTAGGGTTGTTTTTTTTTGTTTTTTTACTTTCATTTTATTTTTATTTATTTTTTTTAGTAGCATGGGGCTCAAATTTAACGGCCGCTAGATCAAGAGTCGCTTGCTCTAACAACTGAGCCAGCCAGGTGTCCCTGTCACATCAGGCTTTTGGTTGCAACTTCTTTTCAGGGCTGAAATTGATTTCTTTCTGTTTCTCTATTAATTTGTAGCCTTCCAAAGGCTTTGGGGGTCTGCCTTCGTAAGCGTGACAGTGTTGGCGGTCTCTGAAAGAATGGAAGAGGCACCCAGCCCACTGTGCCCCTAGCCTGGCTGTGCCCTAGCCTGACTATTCTAAGCTATGGCCACCTTTTAGCATAGAGCTCTGTTGACAGCCTCTGCCCCCTTCCCATGCTCAGCCCCACCGCTACTCCCACCCCAGATCTCTATGCAGGGTCTCCAGGAGATTAAAAAGATCACAAAAAAAGTGTTCTCTTCAGCCCTGTAGGTTTGACTGCATTTCTCTGTTCTGAGTGCAGTTGTTTAAAAATTAGCCTTTTAGGATTCATTGGTGGGAAGCCGGTAAGGATTAATGAGAAGGCTGAATTAGAGAATATTTTTTAATGCAGTTTTGTTCCTCAGAGGTACATTCAGTAACAGAAACTAGGCCAACAAGTTATTGACAATTAGTGGTCCTTTGGGAATCTGCTTTAATGAATAGATAAGAATGATTTGTAATTAGCATAATAATTATATGCAAATGAATGCTTCTGAATTGCTCTAAAACACTTCTGAACTGTTTAAACAGCCCTCCTGAGATCTTGTTACTCTATTAATTTGTGTAGCAAATCTTTTTTTCATAGATCACGCAAAGATAAACTTCAGTCCAGCCCCTGTCCGAATTATTATAAATTCCAAGGTGGTAGGACCTGAATTAATGAGATTTACTTATACTATATTAATGGTGCTCTGTGGGAACCTGAAAGGGTGAGGGGTCCTTGGGGAGCTGTAATTAAAAATAGGAAAGAAAGCTGCTTATTTGAAAATAACCGTTGAAATGAGTTTCTTAAACAAGTTCGTAAATGTTATTTGTCTTTACACCTCTGTTACTTGGCTGTTGCAAAATTTAATGCAAACATTTTTTTTTTCATGGGCTTCCCCTCTGGAGTCTGGCTTGGATTTTGTCAGCTCCAATTAGTTATGCGCTGGGGTCAGCGGTGATAGGATCCAGGAACGCCTTGTTTTCCAAGTGCCACAATACGTACTGAGAAATGAAGCGCAGTGCTAATAGATGATGTTTGTTATTTATCTTCATAGTTAATTTGGTTTTCTCCCCCTCATCCTGGGCTTTACTTTTAGGATGTGATTAGAGGAAATAAGCTTTGCTAGGTTGAGCGGCGATACCCGTGCAGTCTCAACTTCGTGATTATCTCTGAGCTATTTGAATAGACACCTAATTAATCATCTTGTGCTCAAGGAAAGCATTTTACAGCAGGCTGCGGGATCCTAATATCTCTCTCAAGTTTTTATTTTTGACCCCATAGAATGGTTTCTTTGTGCTGGGGGCGGGGCGGGGCGGGGGGCGCGGTGGTTCGCGCAGGGTGCCCTTTTAGGAGCAGGTGCGGAGGCTGCCAATGCTGTGGCTTAGGCCCTCTTCTTAGCCTCCATTTCGCCTCACCTGTGGCAACCCATGCCTGGTTCTCCGAGCAGTTTCTGGTGTGTGGCGCTCATTTCGATGTTTCCACAAGCTGTCAAGAATCTCCTGCCGGTCCCCCCCCTCCTACTCACTTCCCATTCATAATCATGAGTTAAATCTGGGCTCAAGGACATTTAGGTTGGCTCAGCACAGATTTTGTACTTGCATTTGGGGGGACAGCCACTATGCTAAGAGATTCATAAAACTAATATTCTTTGTCTTCAGAATGAATCTGGTTTCTGTTGAGAGTTTCTGTTGAGAGCTGTAGAGACTAACAGATGTACACCCAAGAGGTAGCACAACTTTTGTATTCCAGTGACAGAAAACAGCTATTTATAAGAATTTAATGAACGTACTCTGTGGCTCCAGCATGGAGACTCAGTAAGCCATTTATTTCCCATATTATATTTTATTTGTTCTCCAAAGGGTGTCTTGACTTTCACTTGCCTCCTTTTTTACTTAAGTGAGAGTTTTCAATTAAATAGAGTTGTATTACCACTAATCCGAATCTACCTTATGCTGATACCATTGTGTTTTTCTGTCGTCGAGGCCCTGGTATTGGTGGAGCGAACGGGTGTCCGGGGACGTTACACCTAACTTGATAATGATGGTTTTACCGAGCCCTTATCCTGGCCAGGCCTCTGGGCATCATACAGATAATTAAAATTTGATCGTAAAATTTTTAAACACAGTGCACCTTAGCAATAAGATTTTTCTACTTTTAAACGCGATTTTAAACCTCGTTTTAAAAATACACTTCCTTGGCCTGGTGAATTTGCTTGCTTTTTTTTTTTCCCAAGGATTACAGAAAGTGCATAGCAAATTCAGCCTTCAGAATACCCAGGAGCTGAAGACTCAAGTAGGCTACAGCTGTCTTCACCCACAGTATTCTAAAAGAACTAATGAGATGAGAAGTCTGCAGCTGGTGGCAAGCACAATAAACCATGAGCCAAGGGCTTCTCTTCATCAGAGCCTCCCCTTTCCCCATGGGATCCCGAAGGAGACAGAATACTAACAAAGCCAGCAGGCTGTCTCATTCCACACTATTGCTCATTTGCAGCTATAATTGGTAGCTGAGGTTGCATTCTGTATGCCGAAACTGTCATACATGAAGGAATATATTTGTTCATTGTGATACGGATATGAATCGGCCAGTTTTCAAATGCAGAAAGACCAAACCAGCAATCCAACAATAAAATTGTAGCGAAGAAGGTAACTGTTCAGAAAAATTAAGTGTTTTGTTATAAAGGTACAAAACCGACGTTGTTAAAACCACACCTGCCTCCTGCTTTGTAATACCTTGGCACTTAATTCAACTGATTAAACATTTACGTATGCAAACTAACAGTAAAACACAAAAAATTCCTGGGTTTTGACAAGATGCATTATCCTCATCTGTCAGGGTTAAGGTGCTATTGTTAATAATTGGGTCTTGTGACACTTTCAGTGTTACACCTTTAATGTTTGCTGCTTTTTAGTCAAGAGAAAACAGCTGGGAAGACTTACCTTGGGAGATACATGAGTGCGTGTGTGTGTGCGTGTGTGCGTGTGTGTGATATTTTATACGCACACACTCCTGCCTTACAGGCAAACCCACTTTGATGCCTCTGCTGCTGCTGCTTCTTGGTGTTTTTGAAATGGGTTTTGCTTATCTGGCAGTTGTGGACACCCTTCTGCTGCCTCCCGTGTGGTCCACTAGAATGAGCCGGGGACAGAGGCCAGGAAGGCTGGAGTTAAGTCCTGGGCTAGGAGAGCCATACCACTTGGTCGTTGGGACCGTGGCTTCCTCATCTGTCAAATGAGGCGGCTGGGATGGTCTTCATGGGCGGGTTTCCCTCCGTAATTCTGTGGATCCTTTAGTTCCGAAAGGTGTCGCAGGGTATGTACCTGGTAGTCACGACGAAGGCTCGGAAACAGGCTTTTTCTGCCACGGTGTGACAGGTACAGAGCGGAGAAGCTCTGAGGCGTTACTCTGCCTTCTTCAGTTAGTATGTCAGACAGGCATTGAAAGGCCCGGAGGTGGGCACCCTGGTACGGAGCTGGGCTCGGGAAGGACCTGAAGGGGTGTCGTCAGCAAAGCCCACCCGATCCATCTGTTCGTTTTGACCTCCACCGGTGCCATGATCGTACAGAAGTTCGTTCTGCGGGCTCCGTTTCATCAGTTCTGAGGTTCCCCTGCCCGCTTTTCCTCCCGTTCTAATACACTGAGAATTAGGGCTTGTCTGCCAGGTATGGCATGTTTCATTGGCTGAGTGTGTTCCTTCTTCTTGTCACGTAAAATGGCGGAGCGTGCTCTGACAGTCCCTCGGATTTAGGAAATGTGCGATTTACCATTCAGCCCATGCCAGGCTCCATCATATGTCACATTTTGCATTAAGAAAAAATTTTGAACGGCATGCCCACAATGAGGTCACATCTGAGATGGTATTTAAAAAAAAAAAAAAGTATTCCCCCCCCCCCCCCCGCCCCCCGACTTAAGTGGGTTGAAACACTGGCCAGGCCTCTGGACGTTATGCAGGTAGTTAAAAATTGAATCCCAAGAATTTTTAACATCTACCTTTGCAGTTAAGGTTTTTCTGCCTTTTAAACACGATGTTAAAACTGATTTTAAAAATGCCTTTCCTTGGCTTGTGTCCGTTGATTTCGGTTCTGACTCTCATTCTCTCCATTCTCTGTTGGCGGTTAACTCCTACTCTCTGGGGTTTCGGTTCTTTTCTTTGTTTGCCTCTTCTTTCTCCCAGCTCCACTGCGACTTCCTAGGAGCTGGCACGAGGTAGGTGCTGCTTCTCCTTGTGTCCTCAGACCCCTCGGGCTCCCCTCTTAGCATCCTGCACGCTACCTTCTACGTGGTGGCTACCGAATAAATAGATTCGATTGAGGGACATGGTGTCAGAAGTGATTATTTGATAGGATGTTAAACACTTTCAATTTTGGGGAGAAGTAAGCTTGTCTCTAGATTTTAATTCCAAGCCTCAGACTTAGAGAAAACATTTGATGGCGTTACATGACGGTTTGTATCGGCAGGATGGCCGATTGCGCACTGTGAACCTTGGTGTTGAGACTGCCTGCACGATGGATACTTTCCTCAGCAGTGAAGTTGTTAATTTTGAGGGTGCGGCTCTAAATTGGAATTTAAGAATTCGCGTTAGTTGACAGAAATTGAACTTTCTGTGATGTGCCCAGACACATGGAACTCCAGAAGTCCTCCGGCCCCTTGCAGGCGGCTTGTTCTGGTCTGTCGTAACTGGATAGCGCTGCCTGACCTAATGCCTACTACCACATTGCAGATCTTAAAGCAGTAAGACTCAGTGTAGCCAGCTAAATGTTTGTGTAATAATTTTAGCCACTGTTGGGCCCTTTTTGAATTTTTGTTTTCTACTTGAACCTCACATTTTCCCTTCTTCACACAATTTACGTCTAACTTTCTCTTTAGGAATTACTGACACGTCATGTGCATCTACTGAGTAAGTGTTGAATCTCAAAGCGGCTGCCTCTCAACATGCTTTCTTTGATTTGTGAAAGTTTGTATTATACTTAGAGATGTTCAGTGCTTGCCTTTATCTCTAGAACAGTGATGTTTCACATACGACTTGCCTGGGTGTTTTCCTTAAAGTACATGGTCTTTCTGTGAATGTTGGGAAGGACCCCAGGCTCAGGGGCTCAGGAATTCTGCGTGACAAGGCAAAGGCTCTCCCTTTGTAGTATTTTCAGCTCACCAGCTGACCTCTGCTCACTGTGACCGTTGAAACTCATTTCTTTTTTTAAATCTGAACTTTACTCTTTAAGGTAGTTTTTTTCCTATCTGTAGGTTGTGTGTATGTGTAGAGCAGGCAGGTTGAAAAAGATTACGTCTTTCATTTCCTCCATTCTATAAGGAAGAGGATGTTAGGGAAATAGAATTTACACACACTAGAACTTTGCATAAAAGCAGTCTTAAGGCCGTTCCGCTGTGACGTGATACAACTGAGGTAGTTCTATGATGGAGGCATAAACCCCTCGCTCACCTCCTGTGACGAGGGGCTTCCATTAGCAAGCCGAGGGATTTGCACCCTACCGGTCTCTGAACAAGGGTGTGGACAGGCTGGCCTTGTCATTGAGGCACCCAGCACAGACCCAGCCATGGAAGAGATCAGGGCGGGGCTGGGGGGTGGGGGTTGCTGCCGCAGGATTGATAGTTCCGATCTGCGTTCCCGGCCACAGTGGTAGCTCTCAGTCATCACCGAGGGATATTGTCAAGACCGGGATGGTTTTATTTCTTGAATGTGCCTGTATGTGTATCGACATGTTGAAACTGTTAAAAGACGTGGGAAGGTTTGTGGAGCTCTTCAGTAACCAGTGGCTTGCTCGTCAAGACTTTTGTTACTAAATATTGTGTAGTCGTCTTGCCTTAAAGTGTAAAACAGAACCAAACCCAAAACTTACTATCATAACGAAGCGTTTTTCCTACTTTTCTGCAAAGGCACAGTAATAAGCCTAATCAGTTTCTGTCCTGTGTTTTAGTAGCTGCAAAGAGCTGTTCTGGCAAGGTTAAAGAAATTTCTCTGGGTTCCTTCTCTGCCTCTGACTTTGTTTTGCTTTGCAGGACTACAAAGCTGATGAAGACCCAGCGTTATTCCAGTCAGTCAAGACCAAGAGAGGCCCTTTGGGACCCAACTGGAAGGTACTGGATGCTGACCTTTCTGACAGGCAGAGTCTTGGCAACAGACCACTTGACAGGTCCCGGGTCTGGGAGAGCTGGTGACGTTTAAGTGAAAAATAGAAATGGCACAGAAATAGTTGTATTTGCGATGCAGTTGGCCAGCATGTCTGTGCTGCATTAACAAACAGAACATAGCCAGACTGTCACTTTCAGCATCATGCTATTCTGATAACTCTTAAAAAGAGACAAGTGATTTAGTCTTTGGGGATTGTAGTGTTCTCTTTTGAGACTTGAAGCAGTACAAAAATCCATGTTAAATGAAGGTTTATAGTTTAAATTTAGTCTTAGTGGAAACCGAACAAGTTCCCTTCACCTGAGCTCGTGTTCCTGGCCTCTTAATAGTTACGTCTTGGAAACCGGAACACCAGAGAACAATTTTGATGGCAAGTAGTCACTTTCTAATAAAGAACACGCCCTTACTTTATTCACGGGAGTGAGAAAAGCAATGTCAAGGTAATAATTTAAATTGCTATAGAAATAGAAGGCATTTTAAAGACATCCACTAAACTAAATGAGAGACCCTTAAAGAGGGCTTACTGTGGTGATGGCAAGTGATTACAGGTAATTTGACAGGAGCAGGGGAACATTAAAACCTAAACGTGCCGAGAGCACATTTCCACCAACACGTTTTATTTGGTAACCAGTCTGTTTATGCCGAAGCCGGTCACCAGTCATCGGTAGAAGACCTCTAGGTGTTAGTTGTTGTTTGCAGATAGGGGATTACTGTGACAGATAGCCCCACAAGTAACCCGTGGAGTGGTTCTTGGTGGGTGTCAGACTGTTGTGTGGACTGTCGTGCACGTCAGCTAAAATGAAGGATGGATCTGACTGTTCTACAAGAAATGATTCAGAATTCTCTTATTTTTACATTTGTTCTCTGGGTGGAGTTCAGTTCAAGATTCTCCCAGTTGAATGGCCATGACCGTAGACTTTTACCTTGAATTCACAGGAAGTGATCTATGTCACTTACAAATCAAGGAACAAATTCAGTATGTGTGATCTAAACTTAGTTCAGTGGATTTAAGAATTTCCCCGATCCTTGTGCAGATTTCTATATGTGGACCTTAGAACTTACACTGAGTCAGAGAAGAGGTCTTTCCCCTTTGAGATTTAACCTGGCCTTCCAAAAAGGAGTGCCGTGTTGGAGCAGCAGATGGGTGGCTGCCTCTAAGGCAGCCATATCTTCTCAAAGGCCGTCTTGCTCCAGTAAGTACTAACTCTAGCTAATGATGCTTTTACAAGGGAAGAGAGGGGCCCGAAGTTGAGACTCAGGTGAATTAGACATTAAATTTTTTTGAAATTGTCAGCTTTTCAAGTGCACACTTGAAAAGGCGATGCTCCATTTTATGCTGGGCTGTCATGCTTGAGCTCCAGTCTCTTCTGTCGGAGCTCCCACCCAGTTTGAGAACAGGCAGCACATGTAGTTGGACACTGTGAGTTTTACCTAATTTCCAACGTTTTAGGAACCTAGAAGATGATTTTTATTCCTTTTTTATTTATGATTTTTGACTGCCATTGCTTTGTCTTTTATTATCAATTAATGATTAAAATTCTAGAATAGGTTTACTTTCTAGAAATAATGTGAATTTTACATTTTTTTCAGGTTGCATTTTAGCAGTCTTTTCCCCCAGTGTGTGTGTGTGTGTGTGTGTGTGTGTGTGTGTGTGTGTGTGTGTGTGTGCGCGCAGCTGCGCGCGCGTGTGCGCGCGCGGGGGAGGGGGGAAACAATAGCTTATTATTTCTCTGGGAGAATGCTCACTGATAGTGATCCCTTTTTACCTATTTAACTCTTGGTTATTAACCTTACCCAAATGATGGTGAGTGTAGCTACCCTTAAAAGTTCAGTTATGCTTAACTAAGTTACCACGATCCCAGAAATAACTAGTAGTTCCCCCCTGTCTCTGCGGTTTTTCTTTCCACGGTTTCATTTATCCGTGGTCAACTGCATTCTGGAAGCACATGATCCTTCTGATGTCAGAAGGTCAGTAACCTGACGCTGCATCACAGTGCCTGTGTCATCCCCTCCCTTCATCTCAATGGTCATTTTATCATCTCACATCATACAAGAAGGGTGAGTTCAGCACAAGAAGATATTTTGAGAGAGAGAGAAAGACCACATTCATGTAACTTTTATTACAGTTTTTGTTATAATTGTTCTGTTTCGTGATTAGTTGTTGATCTCTCACTGTGCCTAATTTATAGATTACACTTCATCAAAGGTACACATATAGGAAAAAACAGTATATACAGAGTTCGGTACTGTCCATGGTCTCAGGCATCCATTTGGGGGTCTTGGAACATATTCCCCGTGGATAAGGGGAGACTACTGTAATCATGCCATCCATGTATTCCTGTGAAGGAAAGAAAAGTAAAAAGGATGACGGTGGCTGGTAATACAACATATAGAAAAATAGGAACCTGTGGATTGACTTGATCTTATCAGCATCTCCTGTAATTGTGTTCAGCAGGCCCTGGGGCGCCTGGGTGGCTCAGTGGGTTGGGCGTCCGACTCCGGCTCAGGTCATGATCTCGCGGTTGGTGAATTCGAGCCCCGCGTCGGGCTCTGTGCTGACGGCTCAGAGCCTGGAGCCTGCTTCCGATTCTGTGTCTCCCTCTCTCTCTGCTCCTCCCCTGCTCATGCTCTTTCTTTCTCTCTCTCTCTCCTTCAAAAATAAATAAAAACGTTAAAAAAAAAAATTTAAGTTGTGTTTGGCAGGCCCTGTTTGCCAGTGACGATACCCACCATGGCACTGATGGTAGGGCTGGGTGGTGGTTGGGGATTTCTGTACGTCTGAACTAGGAGAGAAGGGAGGAATGCGTGGTAATTAGGCAAAAAGGAAAAAGAAGTCCTGTTCTGGACCCACTTGCCCGAGAGTGTCTGTCAGAATGCTCCTGTGCAAGAGCGCAAGGGCTGCCCGCTCCCTCCGCAGCGGCTCCGGGCCTTCCTTCCGTGTGCCGTCCCATCCTCTCCCTTCAGTCTTCTTTCCCATCGCCCCTCAGGAGAAACTCCCTTTCACGAGTACAAATTCAAAAGTGCATTCGGCACCAGGTTCAGACTCTGTGATCTCTTGGAAACTCTTCCTTACTTACCCCACGCTGGCGTGTTCCTTCTGAACTCTCACAGTATTTACTGGCTGTCTACGCCGGACTGGAGAGTGGAAAAGACACTTTTCCTTGGTGCCAGGCGCTACGCGAGGTCGTGTTTCATCTTCACGACCTTCCTGTGGGGTAAGTACAACTGCTTCATTATATAGATGAGAAACTTGGCCAGAGAGACACAGGTAATAGTTGTAGGAGAAACAGCAGGATGTCTGACATCTCTATGGCACCTGATTCAGCGCCAGTCACAGAGATGCGTAGTGGGTGGAGACGTGACGCTTTCTGACCCCCACATCACCAGTAGGCATCTCTTACACCCTGTTGCATCAGGCCACGTGTGTGTCTCTCTGTACTCATGGTATTTGCTAGAATTTGATAATTCCTGTTAACATTTGTACGTTTCCACTGGTCAGGGAATCTGTAGGTGACAGTGGCACTGAGGGAAATCCATTTCCTTATCGCTTGTGGTATAGGCTGTGACTTCGTTAACTTAATCCTAGTTCTGGGCCTGGGTTTCCACATCTCTAGAATGGGAAGGACATTGTCACTGCCTTAAAAGGTCGTTGCCAGGACTGAATGAAGTAGTGAGTGTTACGTTCCCAATGCGGAGGAAGCTTTGGTCTTTGGAAATGAAAAGCCACATCATCTCTGGGGGTTGGTGAGATCTATACACAAGCTGCCCTATTAATGACACAGTTATCCCTTTTCTGTGTCTGGTATCCAGGGGTTCTCTTGTCTTAATAGCTGGGAGTCGTCAAGCCCATCTTGACTCACTTGTCTGTCTGTACCCCTTGTCTTTAACGTGTGTGTGTTACGAGTGCTTGATGTGGGTCAGCTGAAGAGCAGAGGCCATATGAATGCTAGAGAACCTTTACTAGCAAGTGGTCCTGAGGGTGCCAGGGGAGCACCAGTGAGTAGATTTTCATATTTTCCAACTGGGTTAGAGTACGGACTTTTTTTTTTTTTTTTTTTTGCCTATGGTATGATACATACCTTTTATTTTTTAAAAACTACAAACCCAGGGATGCAGGCTTTAGTTATGGATTCATCTTCCTTCTGAAAAGAGAATTTTTTAAATCTGAGCACATGAGTTATATTTTGTTATTTAGGGTTCAACACTTAAGTGCTTTTGTACATACTGATAGGGGAGGGATTTATAACCTGGTAAAGATTTTTGCTTCAAGGTAGATTAGTGCATTTCTTACGGATGTAAATGTTTATTTCTTTATAGCACTGCATGCACATGTGTGTGTGCACATGTTTTGGTTTCTTCCATGTTTTGAGGGCTTTGTGTGTTCTATGACATTGGTATGGCTGCCTGTTCTAATGGTTTATCACAAACCGTGTACGTGTGGATGTCTTTAGCTTTCAAGTTTACCTCTTCCGATCTGAAGGGTTGTCATCTTAACAAATTGAACCACCATCTTTGAAGATTATGGTGTCGTTTGCATCCTATGGCAAGGCCGAATTTCTTTCTTCATTTAATGCTGACGCTTCCTGAAGACTTAAAGTTCTGTGTCTCTATAAGATAGTTAAGAATTAGGCCTATAAAGGTCTTTTGTAGGAGACTTTGCCAGAGTATCTGGCCCTTAGAGTGCTTGACGGGTCTCGGAACCATCCAGTGTCTGAACATTGTGGTATAAGGTGATCAGGTCAAATAAAGAAGTTGATCTAGAAATTGGGATTCTTTTTTTTTTTTTTTTTTTTTAATTTTTTTTTAACGTTTATTTATTTTTGAGACAGAGAGAGACAGAGCATGAACGGGGGAGGGGCAGAGAGAGAGGGAGACACAGAATCAGAAGCAGGCTCCAGGCTCTGAGCTGTCAGCCCAGAGCCCGACGCGGGGCTCGAACTCACGGACTGCGAGATTGTGACCTGAGCTGAAGTCGGATGCTTAACCGACTGAGCCACCCAGGCGCCCCTAGAAATTGGGATTCTTTAATGTTATCTTTGTGTGCGTACATTTGCTTTTTCTAGCCATAAAGGCACGTCCTATTGATGTTCGAACTCCAGTCTGGAGCGAAAGTTCTGGCAGCTGGAGCTTTCACAACAGTATGTCGTGCTGTTTACCTGCTCAGTCCTGCTTTAGACTCATTTTAGAATTACCCGTGAAGCCGATCTGGATCCTTCAAGCTAGTGGAGGGCAGCCATCTGTGGATTGTAGGGATGCTGATTTGTTCCCTGCCACACTACCAAGACTCCTTTCTCCTCCCGCCTCTCATCTGTGGAAAGAAGGTGGGAGCCTTGTCAGTGGCCCGAAGTGAAGAACCACAAGGTTCTGTTGGCCAGGGATGGGAGGAAGGGAAGCGGGGGTGAGGGAGAGCTCAGAGCCCAGCTGTGGAAATCTCTTTGAGATAGAGCCTTGCGAGAAGGCAGCCCAGAGCCCTCAAGAGGCTAATGAGCACCTGATAGCCTCTCGAGGAGAGAGACCGGGGGTCCTTTCCTGTCTTCATCTAGACATGGCTCTGAGTCCTGGGAAAGATGTGAAGACATTAAAACATGTTCCCTCCCGGGGCGCCTGGGTGGCTCAGTCGGTTGAGCGTCCGACTTCGGCTCAGGTCATGATCTCACAGTTCGTGAGTTCGAGCCCCGCGTCGGGCTCTGTGCTGACAGCCCAGAGCCTGGAGCCTGCTTCTGCTTCTGTGTCTCCCTCTCTCTCTGCCCCTAACCCACTCACATTCTGTCTCTGTCTCTCTCAAAAATAAATAAACATTAAAAAAAAAAAAAAAAAAAAAAAAAAAAGTTCCCTCCCTATCATCTCATTTTCAAAAACCTATAGTGGGTGGCATACAGAGACTTAATAATTAGTGTCTGGTTAGACCTCATTGTAGCTTATGTATAATAAAGCCGACCTGAAAACATGGCTAGGTTTTTTTGGTTTTGTTTTTGTTTTCTTGAGCACCTGGTTTGCAAATGAGGTTTTTAATTCAGTATAAAAATAAGTAGCGCTTGGTCTGTGTGAATTACCCAATTCCTACAGAGGACAGCAAGAAATCTGTCCCATGTCTTCAAGAAGCTAAGTGCCCGGGAGTGATACACTATTAGTTCTAACCTTATCGTGGATACTGAATGCCTCTGTTCTCAGGCAGCACCAATGGACGCAGGCAGGGAGACAGATGGAGTGTCTTACTTGGGTTCGAGAGGTGATCCGACAGGATGGGCCCCTTGCAGGGTTCTTACTGACACTGTCAGGGACAGTGTTTTCTTCACGAGCATTATCTGAAGAGTGAACCTGTGGTTTCACTTGCACGTGGTGTCACTCCTAGAGTAATTGGACACAAGCACGAAGCACATGTCATAGTTCTGATTAGGAAAATGGGTGTGAGCTCCACAAACACTAAGTTTGGAGACATGGAAAATGTGACTGATTATCCTGTCACAGGCAGTAAGCTTTCCTGTCTTCACTTCATTTTGCCTGTTTTCATGAAATTAGTTTAGCCTGTGATTAGTTTAGTCTTTTGAACTTCTTTTTCGCATTTGCTTACTCTCTTTAACATTTCCCATTTGCCGAGTCAGATAAGAATCTTCCAGCCCTGGACTCTGCTGAAGTCCTCTGTTGATGACCTTCTCATGGTACTTGGTGTGTCCCCTGTCAGAGTGGGGGTCTGTGTGCTCACTGGGCCTCCTTCCCCACCCCCTTTGTCCCTGTTACAACACTGAGTTTTCGGCCATAGGCTCTGTATCTGACCTACTTAACGTGGGGCACTGCCCAGCACCGAGGTTTGTGCCTGGGAGAGGCTTAGTATTTGCTGGATTCAAGTTAACTGCCTTGAACCAAATAAAAAGCAACCAGACGTTGGACTTGCTGTGTACTTACAGAGAATGTGATGTCCACCGTAGGTCTGTGTAAATGGCTGCCAAAAAAAAAAAAAAAAAAAAATCCGGTCAAAACTGAGGGTGTGGTGAGGCTGAGTTGGGGAATTGGGTTTTGCTTGAGAGTTAAGTACACATACTTCACATATATTCTGTAATCTTCTGTTGATATTTACTGATGCGTGCACTGGCAGCAGCCCCAGCAGTGCATTTATTTTTAACTTTCTTAGTGAAATCTGGGTTGGAAACTTACATTATGAAATCAACAGCTGAAATTGAGCATTCAGATTGCCTAAAATTGAAAAATTAAAATATGAAGGCAGTATGAGCCTTCCAGAACCTGCCACGTACTTCCAGAGTATCAATCTGGTAATCTGTAGCACATACCAGTTCCTTCTCCATCCCCACGCATTTTGACTATAGGAAGGAGAGTGTGTGGAGTTGACGTGTAGCGTGGCATTGTGAGAGGACTACGTTTTTAGGAAATGAGTTTCCATAATGCCTTTGGGCCTGTTTCATTTGTTTTTCCTAATTGTCTTTTACGTTTGTTTATATTTGTTTGTCACAGATACAAGAAACTAGTTCTTGTGGATAACTCGGGCTGATTGCTCGCCATTCCGGTTAAACACGCTGCGTTTTGTTTAGTTATGCTGCGTGGCTCCAGTATACATTACTCTCCCTTAGGCCTCGTCCACATACCTCAGAGTAACCTAATATGCGTTGTTAAATTAAAAACATGATTTGCGTTTGGGGGTTTCATTTATGGTTAGAAACATGAAATGTAAGGAATTCAGTGAACACACAAATGAAATACAATTTTAGAAACCTTTTCTCCACTAGCTTGTGCTTGCTGCATTACAGATGAAATTTAAATTATGTAAAGATGAGTCATAATTTAGGGTTCTTCTGTTAGCCTGTTGTTTTCATTTTATAGAACTCCTGACTGTTCTTGTCTTTTGGTAACCAGCTAGTCTTTACCTTTTATTTTCAATTGTTCTTTTAAATTTTCGTGCTTTCATCTATATAAAACTCATATTTATCAGCAAAGTAATTTTATTTACAACTCGATTTAGGAAAGAGTTAATCCTGTTTTGCTTTAGGTTAGCAAATGTGAAGTTTGAGCCGAGTCGGAATTAATGTGTGAATGATCTGAATTTTGATTTTGGCTTTATTTGCCTTGGGCTTATTTTTCTACCTGATCAAGAGGAAAACGTTTGTATTGTTCAAGGCGAGAGAGGAAGCTTTGCTTTGCCCCAGTGAACATCCTGAGAACTGGACAGACAAGCTGAAACTCCTTTGGGTTCTGTGGATCCTAGAACAGTCCTCTGAATGTGGAATGCCAAATATTTGCCCCATTGAGATTTTTCACGTTTTGAAAGTCACACATTTTTTCACAAGAATATTTCTGATGACTCTGAAGAATATGTCATATTTTACTTTGCATGTGTACCTCATTTTTACTTTAGAAGTTTAAGATTAGGAAAAATGTAATATGGACTGGACTAAGATTATCTGTTTAAGATCTTAATTCAGCTTTTAGCTTGATTTTGTTTAGCTTTTATGTATTAAATCTCAAAACCAAAGGCAGGAAAACATTTAGATTATTTATAGTCAAAAGAAGAGTGAAGATTTGAAATAGTACCCAGATAATTTAGGGCAAAGGAATTCATTGTCCTAAAATAGTCACCTTCGGGCAAAAACTCTTGTATTGTCGAAGCGTATTGGGTTTTTTTCTGATTACGAAAGATGTATACTTCTTAAGTTTCAGAAATAAAGAATTGTACACAGAAGAAAGTAAAAATCCATTACATTCTCACGATTTAATTCTTGTTATCTGTTACATATCCTGATTTATGTACTGTATTTTGTTAATAAATGTTTATACCATGGATAGATACCTGTTTATGTTCATATCGTGCCTTTAAAAAATGTTTACATTATTAAGCATTCTCTGAAAAGATGGTTTTTAATGTCTATGTGTGTAGCAGCCCATTGTTTGGAAGGCTTGTAAAATACTTCACCATTAAGTCCAGGTTGTTGCTGTTATAAGTAAATATGTAGTGTTTTCTGATGAATCGGGATACGTTTCTGGAAGTGGAATTACATGGTTAAAGGGTTATACATAGGATATGGACAGCTTTAAGGCTTTTTAATGACAGAGGGTCAGATTCCCTTCCGAGAAGATGGTGCCACAAGGATTGTTTCAGCTTTTACTTAACTATGTCTAGGCAGTCTCCCTATTTTCTGTTTCATTACATGTGGAGACTTTTTCTAAGTGTTTATTTATTTTCATTGTGTATGGAGACTTTTTTTTTTTTTTTTTTTTTTTTTAATGTTTGCTTATTTATTTTGAGACAGAGCAGAGGAGGGGCAGAGAGAGAATCCCGTGCAGGCTCCGCACTGTTGGTGCAGAGCCTGACCTGGGCGATAGATCTCACAAACTGTGAGGTCACGACCTGAGCCGAAATCAAGTGTCAGATGCTTAACTGACTGAGCCACCCAAGGCTCCCCTGGAGACTCGTTTGTTTGTTTAATCTCCACACCCAACACATGGGACTTGAACTCAGTACCCGGAGATCAAGAGTCACATGCTTTTCCGACTGAGTCGGCCAGATGCCCCTAGGTATAGACACTTTGTAAGCCATTTCTTAACCACTAGTCTTAAGGTCATACATAGCTGAAATTAAGAGGCAAATCGCACAAGTCATCGTAAGAACTGAATGAAACCTTAAATATTGCATATATTTAAAAAAAAATTTTTTTTGAGAGATGGAGGGGCAGAGAGAGAATCTTAAGCAGGCTCTATGCCCAGTGTGAGCCTGACGCGGGGCTGCATCTCACAACCGTGAGATAATGACCTGAACCAAAATCAAGAGTTGGACACCTAACCAACTGAGCCACCCAAGCGCCCCAGATTTCACATATATATTAATAATATATAATATATATTAAAAATAGGTAGCTTCCATGTTCTCCGTTTTTTCCTGTGGTTGACATTACGTTTCTGTAGGTCCCCTCACCTCATACTGTGAGGTGTTGACACTGTAAAGAATTACGCTAAGAAATAAAGGCAGCAGGCTCTTCGTTGACTTGTTTCTTAACTTGTACATATTCTGTGAATTTTTTTTTTAATCACTTGTAAGTTGTATGGAAAAACAAAAAAAGCAGATGAGACTGGAATGTATATTTAAGGTCCGAGGAAGATAGTTTGGAGAACGGGTTCATTTTGTCCCATGACTTAAACTAAATATTATAGATCACTGTTTGTAAATTACCACTATTCCTTTAATTGATTTGAGCAGACTGCCAGAGTCACTAGAAAGCGTGTGAGAAACAAACTTAGGTAATTGTTGGAGTCATGTGTGTATGCTCTGCTCTTGGAGCCCAAGTGTGGTATAAGCATATTTGTGTTAAATTCAGCTTACCCTTTAATTAGAACCATGCTTCATCCTGCCGTTTTTATAAAATGGTAGAATTCTGAGGAGTCGGTGTTCTCCTGGAAACAACCAAGGTTTTCATTTAGCACACTAAGGTGTCCAGTGATTTGGAGTTTCAGAACGAAGCTATCAGCGGCCCATAATTAATAGGGCCTTGGAATGTTCCGTCTGGAAGGTATCTTAGGGCTAATCAGTGGTGCATCAGAGGTTCTTAGCTGCAGAGGCGATTCAGCCCAAGTGCATAGGCAGGAGGATATTTTGCTAATAAGCCCATTATGGAATAAAATGCAAAATTATAGGAAGTCTTAAGCCACTGAATGCCAAGGACATGTGCCGTCCCTGACCCTGGAGGAACTAAGTTCACTGACCCTTTTAGCGTCGCATCAGTGGAAGACGAAAAGTTGAGCCCAGTGTTTCCTTTTATTGGCAGAAGCAAGGCCCAGAGAGGTTAAGGATCCTACCCACCTAACATAGGAAGTTACTTTGCATAATGGGAGCTGCAACCCACATCCCCTTACTCCTAGTCTAAGGCTACTGTTTAGCAGGTGTATTTCATAATTTTAAATACTATATTCTTCATATTTTCTTCAAATTGTGTTTCATCATGAAGGCTTTCATTGATACTTGTTGAACGAGAGAGTACCTCAATACTGGCTCATTGCTTACTGAAAAAAAAGAACGATCTGTGAAAGACCAGCCGTGTGATAGTCTCGGTGAGGCTGGGCACTCAGAAGCTAGTTATGTCTTGTGGAAGGCTGCTGGGCTAGTTCCACACACAGGAGCCCAGCTGAAGTGCGTGGGGTCTGCAGGCTAGGGAGGGGGAACTGCAAATATGTTTCAGGCCGGGGCCACAGCGACAGAAGGGTGTCCCTTCTGGCAGAGATCCTTAGCACCAAGGATAGTGGTTTTGTCGTTATTTGTGCACATGTAATTACTCTCCTCTCTCCCGGCCGCTTTTGTGTCCTCTTACAACACCTAGCACAGATGGGGTTGTAAGTGGCACCCTCTTAATACTTGCCGAATTAAACCTGTTCATAAAGTGTATGGGATTGGATACGCGTGGGTGTGTACATACGCATCCCTGCTGAATTATGATGTTAGTACTCTGTTTTATGGGAGGGAAGTCATGGGGAAGTAGAGCTCAGCCAGCCAAGTTCTTCTGTTGAACTAGAATTCACCCACACCAGGACAGTTTGCTGTATATCGTGTTTTTATTTAAACGCTTGTGGTGGTACCTCACCGATTTAACCCCTGTGCCAGCTCATTAATAAGATGAAATGTTACAACCGAAGAGATTTTCTGAGAGAAGTTGATCAATCACGCAGGACTCTGTAGAACTTTGGAGTCATATTAATAAGACCAAGATAGAATTTTTCCATCTATCCTGTCTTTAGAATGCATTTGAGACTGGAACGTTAACTGAGGATTTGGGGGGAAATGTGGTCTGGTGCTGTGATTGCTTAAATGAAGAATCATTTTGAGGTTTTAGAATATGACCTAGGAATTCATCATTTTTCGAATTTGTGTACATGATGGCTGCATGGAACGAATACTGGCTACACACAGTGGACGTACTGAAAGTGAGATGTACGAATGGGTTGCAGCTGACAAGAAGGGACCGTGGCACACGGTGTGACCGATGCTGGCGTCGTGATGTCCTGAATGTGGCGTGGAGCTGAGAGCAGTGGTGAATGAGGGGGAAGAACCCCTAAAAGACTGCTTCATCTCTTCACCTGGCCATCCCGTTTTTATAAAAAGGGGATGTATGTTATAAAAAGTACATGACCTTGTACTCTTTGGAGAAACATTATCTAAAGTTGTTTTGCAAATTGAAACCGGTAATCCCTACTCTATGAAAGAATAAGAGAGTGAAGTAATATGTGGTAAGCCCTTGAGTTCCCCCAGCTAAGCACGGGGCTCGCACCACCTGGTTGAGTCCCCACAGGGGTCCTGAGACGTAGCGTTTGTCTTGCAGGTGCACCAGCCCTGGCCCGAGAGTTTACAGAATGGCCCTTTCCCCTGTCGGTACCTGCAGTCTGTGATTCTTTGATACCTGCCTGCTTTCCATACAGACTGGGAGCCCCAGAGCTGGGACCGTGTCTGCTTTTGCTCGCTTCCGTGAGCCCGTCCCAGGCGCTCTTCTGGGTGGGCCCAGGACTGTCTCGGGCTCCTGCACACACACCTTGGGAGACCCACGTGAGCTCCTGGCTCACCCACTACTTAACCCTTCCCCCCGAATAAACACGCTAGCATCCTGAACTTGCTAATAAGGCAGAAGCCTGTACTAAGTTTCACAGAAACGGGCAGTAGTAACCATAGATTGCAATCCCCTGCCTTATTTTTACAATGAAAATTTCAAAATTAGCCGAAAAACCGAAAGCATCTAACAGTGAGCACCTCTGCCTAGGTTCAGCCATTGTTGATGCTTCACCATCTTTGTTTTCCCTCTCTTCCCCTCCTTCCCTCTCCCCCTCTCTCGACACAAGTACGTATTTAAAAGTTTTTTTGGCTCAACCTAGGGTGACATAATCTAAGGTTCCAAATTCTAATTGCTTTTTAACGTTGTTTTCTGAAAGTAAATTGTAGACATTATATACTTCTTTAGTCTCTTTCCATCCAGATAGCCCCTCATTTCTTTCCCTTGCTTCTTAAAAAAAAAAAAATACACCCCCCCCCCCCAACCACCTTTTTACCCTAACAACTCTTGATTTGATTCCCTGACTGTGCCATTTCAACTGTGAGGTGTGACCGTTTGTACAAATTCAAGCCGGGATGTCAAACACTTGGTAATTGTAGACCGTTTTTCCTGCTTGCCGCGTCCCTTTTCGGATCCCCCTTGTAGTGAGAATACCTCAGTTAATAAACAGTGCCACTCCACATGCCAGCGTTAGAAAGACACAGAAGACGGCTAAACTTCCTGATCGTTCTTTATTGTGCCTCACCACATCCATGGGGACGGTGCAGTAATGGCGTTAGGTGAACCCTTATGTATTAAAGCTCACTACTGATACGACGTGGATAGAATTTGGTATTTAATAGAAAATCCGAACAGTGTAATTTGAGGCAGAACAGTGCACCTATTAAACTGTAGAGCCAAGAAGTAACTTCATCTGTGGAAGGAGGGTTTGCAGCAGGGGAATACTGCTGCTTTTGCTAAAATGATTTCGAATTTCCAAATACCTAAACTAAACCCATGTGAGATTGTACTTTTCTTCACCTGTGTCTGTGATGTCACTACACAACGGTCACTTTTCATCAAAACAAATATTGAAGTCACAATTTCTCCTTTTCAATTTTCGTCATCTAGAAGGAGCTGGCAAACAACTCTGACTGCCCTCAGATGTGTGCCTATAAGCTGGTGACCATCAAATTCAAGTGGTGGGGACTGCAAAGCAAAGTAGAAAACTTCATTCAGAAGGTAACGTCTGTTCAAAATGCGGAGACTTAAATTTAGGTAGCTATTAGTGGGATATTTTCTGTTACCATGTCTTTTTCTCGCTTTTTAGGTAACAGTTATTGTCTCTGTATAATTCCTTTCTACCCTTTTCTGCCTAGAAACAGCAGACAGATACCAGCAGGTTTTAAGGAGCTTTCTTTGGGGAGGAGCGTAGCCGTGTTTTGTTCAACATGCTTTCCCGATGGTTTGCCCAGCTGTTTTCACAGAGAGCCCTCTCCGTGTACAGCATGTCCCCAAGGGTTCCTGGGGTCTTGGCACTGGCTGGAGGGAGAGGCCAGGCCTTGCCTGCTGAGGGGCTCCTCTGTCCGACCTCGGTTGGCTCCCGGCTCATATCCTCCACAACATCTCTCTCTCTCTCTCGACACACACTTTCTTACGTACTTGGCACTTTCTCGTGGGAGGTCTTCTTAGAGGTCCTTACTGAGAATAGTTACACTCTGAACCTAGGGTGGCAGAATCTGAGGACCCGAATCCTAATTACCTCTTTCGGACGTTGTCTTTATTAAAGTGAAAGTAACATGGACACTTTGATCTAGAAGGAGGAGAAAATTGCAGCTGTATAAAGAAACACACATGTTGTAAACACGTAAGAAATATGGAAAGTTTCTTTGGTGTTTACTTTTCCTGTAGTGTGACTATTTCTTCTATTATCGTTATAAAGAAACCCTGTTATACCTTTGAATCCACAAATGGTTGTATCTGTCCTACCATAATTTTCCTACTTTTTAGCTGTAACCACTCTGACATTTTTTTTAAAAAAAGGGTCCTAATGTGCTGGACACTGAGATTACTGTTGGGCCTGCTTGCAGCTGGCCCATGGTAGGCACTCTGTAAATACTGGCTTCCTTCCTTCCTCTTGGATCATAGTAATAGATTAACAATCTAGTTCGTCACACATGTAATTGATGAAGTCCCTTCTGTTCATGGAAAGAAATTTTAAAGTTGAAGATGGTCCAAAAGTATTAAAGTACTGTTTTTGTTCAGTGAGCTTTTCTCTCTTCTTGGGAAATTTTGGTAACATTTAAATAACGTAGCAATTAAAACCACTCATTAAATGTATGGTTTTTTATAGAGAGTGAGAGTAACGTTAGAGTAGAAAAATTGATGGAGAGTATGTAATAATCCTTAATTTAAATAAACGTCTTATTCCAAAGAACCCAAGATTCTTTTGTCTCCGTACACATTATATTCAACCTCACAATATTCTTTGAATCGCAGAGAAGTTAAGAATGACCATGTATTGTTTTATAGCGGAAGAAATCGAGTTGACCCTTGGTCACCAGATTTAGAAAAAGGTACAAATAGACCACGTCTAGCGGGAGTTTATGTTGGATCACAACGTGCACATCACATTTTTTTCAGTTCCTGACATGTTGTGCTGCCTTTGCAGGGAGAGATTTCACATTTCACAGGGAGATTTTTCTTTTTCTTTTGTTTTACAAAATGATACAAAAGACACAGTGGTCTTTTCCAAGTATATGTAGATTGCATGGGTTAATTGGGATGTAGAAAGTTAATATGTTACTAATCTTCTATTTTTGCCATCTTATACTACTTTTCTTCTTTGTTTTAAAAGCAAGAGAAAAGGATATTTACGAACTTTCATCGCCAACTTTTTTGTTGGATTGACAAGTGGATTGATCTGACAATGGAAGACATTAGGAGAATGGAGGATGAAACTCAGAAAGAACTAGAAACAGTAAGACTTCCCACTCTGTGGAAACTCTCATTTCCCCTTTCTAACTATGTATGTGCTTATTAGTAAGTGTAGACTTAGAATTAAGAAGAGTGTCGTTACAGGCCATGTTTAAATATATACCTCCATCAGAATTGGGTTTCTTAGACACTAACATCCTTTTGCATGTTCTGATTTCTCTTTATTTGAGCATCTTCCATGAAAGTAGACTAGAGCTTTATGGACTTGGAGTCTGTACCTGTAAAATGCCCAGGGGTTTCATACTTTGTCATGCAGCAGCTCTCTGTGCTGGGACCTGGTTCATAGTCCTTTTAGACACTCACTTTATCAGACCAAGTTGCCTTTGGCTCATTTTGTTATCACTGTCAGTTAGATAAGGCTAGCCATATTGTCACACGTTCCAGAGATTCCCTCCCACAGCTAGCACTTAATCCTTAGCTCTTTAGCAAGCTTTAGGCAGAAATTCGGGTGATGCTTGGGCTGGAGGTCAGCCAGCCCTGCTTGGCAGTTAAAGCCTGCCCCAGCTCCTGCCCAGCCCCAGCGGGCAGGGCAGACCCTGCAGCGCGTGAGCGCCCCCTTTCTGCCCGGGATGGGTTCTTCCCACTTCCTCTTAGAAGTGTCTGCTTCTGCTTTTGCTCTGGGCCACGCTGCTTTTCAGTTGAAAGTAAGGCCCTCTTGGGGGACGTGAGCCCAAGGAATGTCGGGGATGGGCTGGTGGTTTCTATGCAGCCGTCCAGAGTCCCGCCAGCGGTCCTAGTTTTGGAAGCCCTGAAGGCGGGAGCGTTTGACGGACGCTTGTGTGTGAGGCAGGACCTCCACTTAATCACAGGAGAGTGGCAGCAAATCAGGTTCTTTGGCACAGAAGGAAATCTATTTGGCACACAGCATCATAAAGAATCTGTGTTGAAAATTGCTTACTTTTGGTGATTACGGCAGATCTGCTTCTAATTAGCTTTATACAAACCTTCTGAGAGGACTAGGACATATTTTCTTTATAAGGCAATAAAATGTTTTAACCTTATCTTATACAGAAAGTAAACTTTCAGCAGTCTCCAGTTTATGAATGGATTTTGTTCCAAAAGTTTTTAAGTTGATTTTTTGGAATTTGGAACCTGTTTTGCCACGGAGACAACATTGTAAATTGGAGTTCGGTTTCTAGGCCAGACAATAGAAACCTCTTTAGCCTCCGTTTCTCACACTGAGAGTATGACTTTCAGTTCTGGGTCTTGGAAGTAGGGTGGTAGAATGGCAAGTGTGGAGGACTCTCCCTCACCCCCTTATTTTTAGGCTGGCCCCTAAATATTTAAACAGCCAAGAGTAAACCATGGTTTACTTGCCCCCTTTTTTTCCCCCATGCCCTTCTCCCACTTCTGTCTTCCCGTTTTCAAGAGTCCAATGCCCTTCTCTAAGAAGCACTCCTACCAGCACCCAGTTTTGGTCCCTCCTCCCCTGCCTTGGCTGGCTCTGCTCCCTCCACGTGCTCCAGAGACACCTGCCAGCCCTGTCTCCAGCCCCTCTGGGCAGCTAGACTCAGCTGAATGTTAAAAAAGAAAGCAGCATGATTACATTCATTCTCACTAAGCTCATGGCACAGCCTTGGTATCTTCAAAAAGGATTTACCAGCGCTCAGATAAAACCTGTTTTTCTTAGTTTGAGCCCGTAAGACGGAGGTTGGCTTTTGGTTCTCATTTTTATGTTGCAAGGACTGTCCAGAACATGAGGAGAAGAGGTCACGGTTGAAGGGTGAGGGATGAAGCCCTCTGTGGTCTGAGCTCTGAACCCCAAGACAGAACTTGGCTGGGACCTCTTCCCTTCCCTGCCAAGTTCAGTGTCAGGACAACAGGAATCAGAGCAGTCCCAGTGTACTCACAGTGAGTGCCCTGACCAGGAGGTAGAGGTGCCCGCTCCCACCTCTTGCCATGGGCCTTGCAGGCTCAGCTTCTTGCTTCTCCAAGCGGGTCCATAAGGTAGATGCGTAGTTACACAGAAGCCCCATTTATCCGAAGATACCATTGTCGTGCCTGTACGGCTCAGACTGACGGATTCCCACATGACGTCGGTAGAAGTCTCTTGCTGGTTCAGGGCTTGGGGGGGACGTGGCAGTTTCTTTGTTAAATATTGCAAAAACGTTTTAAGGCAATTTCAGCATTATATGCTGATCATCGTCACGTAAAATCCCATTTAAGTTATTTTGCTGTGGGTCATCGGGGAATGCTTTATTCCGCGTCAGGTTGCTGTTGCTTTGAGCCCTAACGGTTGGTTTGTGAGCGTCTTCAGGCTCTGGGCGGCATCGTGCCTGCAGGCCAAAGCGCCTACCCAGAAAGCACCTGCCTCACGGTGGGGCTTGAGGTTGCCGAGTCCTCATCACCACAGAGGGATTTCCCCTTTTCTTGCCGTCCTGTTTCCCTGACACCTGACGATGGAGTTTGATACATTATAATTCTCTTCTTAATTCACAAATATTTTAAGACCTGGATTTCTTTCAAATGGGTTTTGGCCCGGGAGAAAAGGAACTGCATCTTGAGAGCTTAGGCATGACAGGAATGCCCTGCCTGGAATCCTGAAGAGAAGTGCGGGGTTAGGCTTAGCTGCTGAAGAAGTGCTGGGGGTGAACTTAGTGCTTGTATGTCACAACTGGCACTTCTGGGGGTCGGGGAGAAGTGTGGAGTTGCAGAAGTGTGTTTATTACATCTGTTCCTTTTCTGTCCGCTCTTTTCTGATTCTCTCATTGAGTTTTTTAAAAATCGTCCGTAGGCTACTGTAATGAATGCCTGTCCTTTCTGATGCGTCCTTATGTCCTTCTTTGTTTCTCATACATTGTGCCTGTGCTCACTTGTTCTTCCTCTTGTCCTCCCTCTTATAAATAAACTTCCCATAAAGAACTCCTGTCAGGGACTCTGGTCTCAGAAGCAGCAGAGGTGGCCACCCCTCATGGCTTCCTGTCTGGTCTAGGGACTATGAACATATGACTCAGACCGTCGGGGCATTTTCTCACATTGTATTGGTGAACAGTTCATTTACCCTTGGCCGTCTTTGATAATTCCACATCATCAGTCTGCAGGCTTCCGTTTCCTAGATTCAAGAATAGATACACATTTTTTGTGTGTGTGCTGTTACAAGAAAAGCCTTTTGCAGGATTTTCCTTAGATCAGTGTTACTGGAGGGGCCTCAGAACTTCATTCTCAATGTGGATGTGGTTATAAATAGGCAGTGGTCATTCACAATCTTTCCTAGATCTTTTTTTCTCCCCCTGCTTACTAACCCAATTTAGAGTCTGTGATTTTGGCAGCTCATGATTTTATTTTACGTTTAGATGCGTAAGAAGGGTACCGTCCGAGGCACGTCGGCTGCTGATGTCTAGATGAGTCCCCTGTAGGGTCAGAGACAATATCAAACTGTGTAAGTGAAGACCCGGGTAAAAAGAATGTTTAAAAACCAATACCTTTTTGGTAATGGGTAGTTAACTTGCTGAGCAGAGACTAAGTGTTCAATGTGGTTTAATTTTTAGAATTGAAAGAGATACATATGTTCGAGATTGACACGGAACACTTGAGTTATTATTCTGTAAGAGTTTTATCTGTGGGAGCAGGTTGAATGTAGTCATCTCCAGTTCTTAGTGTTAGGGTCAGACACACACCAGCTGCCCGGCATACCGTAGTGTTATCCTAGAAGCCAGCTGATTTTTCATTGATGGCCACTTAATCGACCTGTTTCTCAATAGGATCATATGTCATTAGTAAGGAAATATGTAAAAACATTTTAAACCAGAGCTCCTTCGTCCCATACCATAAAGGCCAACCTCGGTGATTCCTTGTAGCTGAAATTTTTTCTGAACATCTGGATGTCTTCCATCATGTTGAATCTTTAGTTAACCTTTATAGTTAGCTTTAATATGTATAAATACACTTTGGTTTTCACTGTAATATAAAATATTTCTACGGCCTTATTTCCCTAACACAAATCTATACACCCAGAGAAGAGATTTTCCTCAAAGGGGAGAAAAGAGCCTCAAAATCTCCCCCACGTACTGAAACTAGTGTGAGTAAACACAAACCATCAGTTGTTACTATTGAACTATAATGTTTATTGAGGAAAAGAACAAGATTAAAACACTCTCCTCACTCACTGTGGCTCTTTGCTGCCCCCTCACATGGGCTCCCTGCTCTCGAATTATCGAGTTATTGAACACGGGAGAAATGAAGTATTCAGTCATGAACAGAAGTAGTCGTACGAATAAGAATGAATGAACTCTGCCAGGATTCCTCCAGAGCCCTTTGTTTAAATTCAGTGTTCATTTAAAAAAAAAAAAAAAAAAAATTAAGGTACGGTTACTTTTGTTAAGTTCTAAGTTCTGTGACTTATTTCCACTTGCAATTTATTTTCCCTCTGATGAAACAAGATGTTATACCATTAGTAAGACCAAATCTTCAAGAGATTAAAGTTTTAAAATGTAGTATATGGGGTACATTTTCTGCCAGAAGTTTTACCATGTTGAGGATCCCCCCCCCCCCCCCCACCCTGGAGAATGTGTGACAAGATGATAACATTTTTTGGTGTGTCTCTGTATTTTAACACATGGCACTGTCTTTCGCTTTTCTTACAGTTACGTAATCAAGGTCAAGTGAGGGGAACAAGTGCAGCCAGTGATGAGTGAAGAAGAATCTGACCAGTATCTTGCAGTGTTGACGTTTCCCAGACGTGTGCTTGTGATTATGTACTCACGTGCACAGATTCCCAACCACGTGTGTGTATATGTTTGTGTGTGTATGTCTGTAGCTGTATATAAGACGCATGTAGAGCTACAGATCAAAACACACACACGTGTATATTTGTACATACAAACATACTGAAGGGATTAGTACAATTTCTCCAAAGTACTGTACCTATCTTCAGCAAGAATGCAAAAGAAAATATTTTCAATATATATACCTGGAACAGATTTTAATAATTATCAGAGTAATACCATTAATGGACAAATTGACTGCAATGTAATACTAGCTGGTATGTTTCATAAATGTCGAATTGTGGACCAATATATGTGTGTGTGTGTGTGTGTGTGTGTGTGTGTGTGTGTGTATACACACACAACATAGCCTTTTATTACTTTTCTGTTCTTTTAAATCCGTCTCTTATAAAATTTTATTTTAGTCTCATAAGCAACAGACTCCCACAGAAAAATTTATTCAACATCTTTTGGTATTCCAATGAATCTGGAATGTAAACTCTGAATGTATTTATACCGATTTATTTCCGGATGGTTATTATCTTAAATTCAAATTGGACAATGTCTATTAGTAAGGAGTGTAGTTACCTGCCAATTTTTAACTTGTTTGCCCTGAGGGAAAAATCGTTTTAAAAAAAAAAGTTCCGGTTTTTATTGGATTTTTGTATTTTAAATTTCAAGTATTTTTCTACATCAAACCTAGCAAAAATGGAGATGACGGCTTGTGATTTATAATAAACACTATACAATTTTCAGGCTCCTGTTAGGCAAGCAAAGGAATTGATGAAGAAATTAATAGCATTGTAGGCTGCAGGAAAACTTGGAAGTAGAGCATTTCCGCAGAGTCTTGTTTCTGGAATGACTGTTTTCTGAAATTAGAGCTTGGAAACTATGCAAATGATCTCGATTCCTCACAGCTTACGAGGTAGAACAACGCAGATAGTGATGACGTGATGACGGTTTGCTCTTTTCATATTGAAATACACCCTAAGAGAGAAGGCGCCTTTGAGACAGCAGGGAGGGAGGGAGGAACTGGGGGGGCAGCACTGGCCTGTCCGCACACCTTCCTGGGCCGAGGCCCTGCTGAGGGCCTAGCCCTCACTAGAGGTGCTGTCTAGTAGGGCGCCACCGGAACCCGTCACGAGTAAGCGTCACGGACATGCTGGTTAGCAGCCGCGGCCACCTTGTCTTCTTCCTTCTTCTTCTTCCTTCTTTAAAAAAGGAAACGAAGCTAGGTAAGATTTTTATCAGCTTTCTCTGTCCAAACCCGTTTTCTCCTGTCAGTCCTGGAAGCTTGACTAGAATGATATTGTTGAAGCCTTCCGGTCACAAACCGTCTTCTTTAACCTCTCGTCCCTCCTACAGCACACCGGCCCCTGTGGTCATATCAGTTTGTAATCTGATTTGCTGACAGTCCTGCCCACCCCGCTTCTCGTTTGCCCACACGCCCCGTGTCCCCACCGAGGCGGTGGCAGTGACTCGGACCAGGGTGTTTAGGATCACTGCCGCACCCACGATGCCCTGTTAGCCTTGGCTACGGACCCCACGTTGCATATGTCCTCCGTGTACTCAGGATCAAGACTGATGTTTACTCTCTGGGCACTGTTGTAAGATAGGTGTTGTCAAAGCATAATCATTTTTGTCTGCAGAGTGTTTGGTGCAAGGGAGATTATTGCTAATTTTGTGAAATAAAGAGTCTCGCCCTCTCCTTTTAACGGACTTAACTCTCTGTAGCATCACCGGGAGCTGGGGCGCACATGGAAATGAGAGCCCAGCGCATGGATCTAATGTTTTTCTAACAACTGTGGAGATTGGAGGGAATGCGTGGTGAATGTAAAATATCTAGTTTACTTGGCAGTCTCTTGTGTAAATTACAGTAAAACAAA
The DNA here is from genome assembly GCF_024362965.1 of Panthera pardus. Classification (NCBI taxonomy): domain Eukaryota; kingdom Metazoa; phylum Chordata; class Mammalia; order Carnivora; family Felidae; genus Panthera; species Panthera pardus. The sequence goes on from NW_026526710.1 coordinate 18,872,611, forward strand.
GTAAATGAAATTTAAACAAAAAATAAATTTGATCACAAAATGCCACTTGTGTGCTTGAGTGGTTGTTTCCCTGATGCCCCGTCTGGTTCAGACCACCGTGGACCACTTCTCTGCCGTTTTCTCAACAGTTCTCTAATTTGCGGCACTACCACTCTGGGAAAAATAAAGAAAAGATGTGGGTTTTTTTTTTTTAATTTTTCACTGCAAACTCTCGTTCTTGAAATGTGCCTGTGCCACGTTGAACTGTTAGGTTTGGTTTCTTAATTTTCTGCCTTTAAAAGCTAAGCAGTAAACTAAAGAAGGGTTATTATTGGTCTCCGAGGTTCTTTAAAAATTACATTTCAAGGGGATAAATACGGAGAACGCGTAGTGTTTCCAAAAGCACTCAGTGAAGATTTTGTCGTCAGAGTCTGATGGTTTCAAGATGGCGGCTTTTCGGTTCAGGGCAGTGCTTCACAAACTCTCGGGACTTCGCCGTTTCCACTCTCCTGTTTCTGGACGCCTCGCAGCTCTTTTCTCATGGTCTCGCCTTACACTCGAGAGCCGCTCAGCGTCAGCAGAGGTGGCCGGCCACACGCATGGATGCGTGTAGAGTGTTCTGTTTCCGAATGTTCTTTTCCGAGGTGATCTTCTTAGTGTGCTATCTCAGACTTCGTGTCTGCACGGGTGGGGCCGGTCTGCCGTTCAGGATGCTGAGCGGCAGGGCTCAGCGAAGGCCCCCAGGGGAGTAAACGCCACAGCCCGGCGTGGGAGACAGGCGCGTGCACAGCTGATTACAGCTCGGTGCAATAACGGAGAGAGCGCTTAGACCTCGCCCGCTTCATACAGACGACAAAGCAAACGTTCGGGTTCAAGGCAGCTGGGCGGGCACTCGGGGCCCGAGGAGCCCAGAGTGCCGCTCCCGGGCCGGTGCTGCCAACAGCGGGCCTGGGGTCAGGCGCACCCCTCCCGGCCGCTCGCTGAGCCCTGGAGCGCCCAGCTGCAGAGTGCTGAGGGTCAGCTGAGGCGTCGCATCCCCGAGCGTGTGGTGCGCCCTCTTCGGTGTGATCGCTTCCTCCTTCTTCCGTTCATTTCCCTCCTGGTTGATCTGAAATCACTGTGGACCCAACACCTGGCTTTTCCAAAGCTCACCTCTCTCTCCCCTCGCCAACTTGCTAAGCTGGGTGGTTTCGCAGCCCAGCCTCCTCCTGACATCTTGTCTCTGAGGAAGGAAGAGACACTTCACTGACGGTTGCTCTGTTCATCTCTCAGCAGCTGCACCGACGGGGTCAGTGTGGGATTCCCTGTTCTTGACCGTTTGGAAGGAGAAAGTTCTGCCTGTTCTTAGACCCTGAGATCTGATATCATGAGAGCCACCGAATGTTACAGTGTGTTAGGACTTCTGAGTTTTTTCAGGTTGTGCACACTGGCAAGTGTAGATTTGGAGACTACCGCGGTCGGGGGAGGGAGGGAAGGTGCTAGGGGACAGGTTGAAGATTGTCCCTCCGAGCTCGGGGCATCTATTGCCGACAGAGTGCTTCCCGGGAACCCCGCCAGTGTCACTTGAGGTTATGTCCTCTGACTTGGAAACGTTAAGCAACAGCCGGTCTCTTCAAAACCAGTTCTTCAACCAGATTGGATGGGGAAAAAGTAGAAATTGCAGTTATTCCAGAGCTGCCTCTCACAAGGCCGTGTCATCTGAGGCCACGCTGAGCATTTGAAGCCGTGCTCGGCAGCTGGAGGCCCCTGGTGCTCTGATGCCCGGCCCTTTCTTCCTTCTGGAAGTGCCATGTCGTCAGCCTGTTGTTTAAGGAATTCAGAACTGCTTGCCTCCACTGCTTCCTGGCTTCCTCGTGTATGTAAACCAGGGGTTCCCAGCCCTGGCGGCCCGAGAGTCACGGAAGCCTTGAAAAGCGCCGGCTGCCCACCGGTCGCCTTTCTCTGGCTTGGCTCCGGTGTGTCCCGTGTTCAAGGGACAGGGAACAAGAGCTGAGAAGATGCCCACTCTCTTCCTGGGGGATCACTGAGAAAAGCCCTTGGTCTCCGTGCAGCCAGCCTTCCCCCTGGCGTGGTCTCCGCAGCAGTCCTCACCCCTCGCTTGGCACCTGCAGGCTCCACGCTGCCCTAATCGGGGAATTGACGCTTCATCTTCTGTGCCTGGATGGTTTGCATCCCAGGTTAGCTCGGGACCTCAGCACGGGCAGGGGCCGCAGCCGTCCCCCGCCCCACCCTGTCCCTTGTTGCCTCCTTCCCTGTGAGAACTGGGACTCTGAGACTGCCCAGTCTGCCCACAGCAGATGCCTGCCCGCCCTGTGCAAGGGTCCCTTTGGAGCCCTTGGGGGGAGGGGAGCGCAGCCCCCAAATCCATACGCTCCGGTTCCTGCCCTCGGAGAACGAAAGTGTGGCAGCTAGCTGCCACAGGAGGTGGTAGTTCTGGAAGCTGACGGTAGTGAGTGTGGCAAGAGGACAGAGGAGGGAGCTCCAGGCCCACGTTTCCTCGTCTCTTCGGACCTCTAAACCGGAGTTTTGGTCGACTCTTGCACCTCCAGGAGTCTTCGGCCAAATCCGCGTCTGTCCTCCTCTTCCCAGATGTATGCTCTTCTGTCCGTGACCTGCATCACCGACGGCGCTGCCCGAGCCAGGGACCCTAGTTGGTCACCGAGTCTCAAAAGTGCTCACAAACGCCTGTGAAATCCTGCTCCTCTCGTACGGCCTAGTCCAGGCTGTGCTCTGATGAGCCACCCTCTTATCTAGCGCAGGGGTCCGTCAGCTTTCTGCAAAAGGCTGGGTGGTGACCATTTTAGGCGTTACAGGCTCATGCGGCGTGTCACAGCCATTCTCCTCTGCCCTGGCAACGCAGAAACGGCCACGAGCAGTCTGTAAACAAATCTGTGTGTCTGTTCTGACAAAACTTTACTTACACAAATAGGCAGCCGGCTGGATTTGGCCGCTGACACCGTAGTTTGCCAAGCTCTGGTCTAGAGCGCGGACGCATACCCTTAATCAGGCTGTGCTGGACGTGACTTTTCTAGAAGACCCTGGACGGTGCCGCACCCCTGCTCCGACACCTGCGTAGCTCCCAGAGGCCCAGGAGACCAGTGCAGCCAAAGCCCATGACCAGCGAGAGGCTCATTCTGCTGTTGGTAAAGTGGGGCCCACGATACTCCTCTGCCTCGTGGCCGTTGGATGGTCAGGCGCGGGTGGAAGGGACTGAGCTGCTGTCTGCTCTGCGTAGTGTGGATGTCGTCCACAGAAAGAGCTCAGCCTGGGAAGACAGTTGCTGTTGTTTGCCGTCAGACTCCCAACCAGTACCAACTGAAAGCTGAAGGGCAGAGCTATGACGGGCTAACAAAAGCTGTTGGTGTTCGGGATACAGCGAAGATAATGCTGCTTAGCTAAACTTCTCAACTGGCATGTTTTAACGTCACTGTCTGTCGTCTGTCGTCCAGGAAATACCATCTGTGGCCGCTAAGCTAAATGCTACACCCCTGGAGAAGCTCATAGATGCCCTCCACGTTTTCCGTGATTGAGATTTGGCTCTCTGGATACCACTGCGGACAGGTTAACCAGAGCTTGGCTTCGTGACCCCCTAATGGGGCGCAGTAAAGCCGGGCCCTTGACCAGAAAATCAGCCCTGTTTCCCAGAGTCCGTGATACTCGACCTTGGGTCGACTCTGTTTACTCCTGGAATTTCTGAGAAGCAGTAAAGCACCGTGACATGCCTCTGCCTCGTTGATCCCTTATATATTCTGACACCACCTGCTAATCAGTCGATGGCAGAATTGCCTCGCGCTGCAGACTGAGGGAGGTTCATGAAGTGGAACGGAGGAGTGGCTTACAGTGTTTATTAATGTATGTGCTAAACAAAAGCTTCGCCTCTGGGCATCCCGTTGCACGCTGGCTCCCTGCAGCCTGGAATACTGATGGCATGTTGTCGCAACGCTGACTCCCTTTTCCCATGGCCTGGGAAGCCCTGAAACAACTCAGCCTTACCAAGAGGTTCTGTGAGTGTTTTGTAGCCGTCGCTCCAAAATGTCATTCCCAGAGAGGCACCGTGTAGGACAAGAGACTTCTCCCAAGCAAGGCCGGAGGGAGGCTTAGAATCGGGCCCCGAACAGCCGCGCACAGACCACGCACAGGCCCCCTCGTTCCTTTCTTTAGATGAGGCGTTGGCAAACCTTCTCCCTAAAGGGCCGTATGGTAAATACGTTGGACTTTTGGGGCCACGCAGACTCTGTCGCAGCTACTCAAGTCTGCCTTTGTAGCACGGAGGTAGCCTTAGACGTGATGTAAACGGGTGAGTGTGGTGGGGTTCCAATAAAACTTTATTTACACAAACAGGTGGGGGGCTGGAGGTGGCCGGCGGAGCCGGGGTTCTAACCCAGGGGGCTGCACCGGAGTCACTCCTAACCGCTGCCCATCCCGCCCCCTGTCTTTCAGGACCCGCCGAGTCCCATGCCTGTGGCATTTACCAAAGGTCGAGGGAGGGAGCCGCCATAATGATAGAAATTCTGCTGAGGACCCTTTGTTCTTAAACACCACTTAGGAGCACCCTTCCATAACTGATTCTTCCCAGAGCCCAGAGCCGAGAAAACGTTTTTTCCTAGACCATGTCCGGTTTCCCCCTGGGTCTGGGGTGTCAGGCAGCTCCCATGTTGCACCTTATGTCCAAAGGAGGCAGCCTCTTTAGGCAGGGCTTCCTGGTTTTAAGTCCTTCACCCCCATCCCCCCCCTCCCGACACCCCCCCCCCCCCCCCCCCCCCGCTCTCAGCCCTCCCGCTTGGTTTCTGTGACGGTGCTGTGAAAATTGAGGGTTTGTGGTTCTCCATACCCATGCCACCGCCGAGTGCTCGGAGGGTGCGGGGGGGTGGGTGGTGGAAGAGATTTAGTGATAATTCTGAAATGCGTGTGGAAACACAAACAATGTCTGCAACGTGGAGGTGAGAAATCAGAGCTGCAATCACTCCTCAGCTGCAGGAAATCTCTCGGCCTGTGAACATCTGGAAGGGAGCCACCGGGGTTGTTTTGTTAACGTGGTGGGATTGTGGGTAGCTCTCCCCCGCCCCGACCCCCTGAGCCGTCTTCAGTGTTTCACTTCACGGGAGAACCTTACTGAAAACTCTTTCTGTAACGCGCGAGGCCTCGAGAACCCTTCCCCGTCCGCGAATGCCCAGCAGTGCCTTCTATCACTGGGGATAAGATCATCTGGTGGTCCATGAGGTCATTGCTCTTCCGAGGCGCGTGCCAGAAAGCCGTCTGGGGGGGTGGGGGAGGATTTCAGGATTCCTCCCGGCCCCTTCCGAGCCCGACAGGCTCAGATTTTCCACTTGTGCGATTGAGGTCAGCGCCTGCATTCCGGCTGGCGGGCTCCCCGCACATGCGAGCCCCAGGCTTCCAGCGGGGGCTTCTCCCCCTCGCCCTGGAATTCACCCCCCCCCCCCCACCTCCCCCACCCCGGTCGGTCCTCTCGATCCCCAGGCTGTGTGTGTGTGTGTGTGTGTGTGTGTGTGTGTGTGTGTGTCTGGGGGTGCTCTACCAGTGACTGAGGACAGCCTGGCCCAGCCCTGGCTCTGGGCCACCAGGATGCAGTGCTGGTTTGCTCAGGCCTTTTGGCCAGGATGCAGCCCCTGTGTTTGCTCAGGCCTTTGTGTGAGTCGGCAAGAGTCGTCTGGCCAGGCGAGGAACAGGGGGATTACTGTTGCTTGCGAAGAACTTTGTTCCCTTCCTTGTCAGCCTCCCCAGAGAACGTGGAGCTTGGCAACCGCGACCGCTGCCATTGGGTTTTACTAATGGTCGCTGCTGCTGTCTCTCCGAGAGGCCACGCCGGACAGGGGGTTTCGGCGTCCGACGCCTGTGTTCCGAGTCGGCCACGTCCGCTTACCGCAACGGGCCAGTGAGGAGTCTCGGCCCCCCTGAGCCTCTGCGTCCTGCCCGTGAAGGTTGGGGTACTAACACCAGCATGGAGTGTGGCCATGAGACAGGAAATGTGTAAGTAATGGGTGAAAGTCTCTGCAGCATCGGATTTACCCCTTCATTGGTCTCCTACCAGCTCATCCCCGTTCACCCAGGAGAGAGGAGTTTCCTGGGAGGCTGGACTGGGACAGTCCTGGGCTTAGTTTGCCCAGGACTTCGTTTGCCCTGCGCTTTAGTTAGGACAGTTGGTCACCTTATTTTCAGCCCCAAATGTCCACATTCTTTAAGCCAGCAGCACTCATTTAAAAGCAAGTACAAAAGCTGAACTAACATTTTTTAGGAGACAAGCAACTTCCTTTTGTAGCCTGATGTGCCCCCAAACCAGCCGCCTAATCCTTTCTCCAGCCTTCATTAGGGCACAAAAGTTTCCCATGTTAGGGGTGCTGATTGGGTGGAGGTTGGTCTCTGATCAGGTGCCGGCCCCGGCAGCATTTTGCCCAGGCAGGGCCATTCATGGGGGGAGAGAGCGGGCCTCTCCTCCACCTGCACATCCCCTGCCACGGCCCACACTTGCACCCTGACACCGCCCCTGGGGAGAGTGGGGCGTTCTCACATTTCCCGATCCTTGAGGACACTAGGGCACACACAGGTCAAGAAGCTGCCCTCAGCTGAAAAGAGTCGGCACTTCCTGCAGGAAGGGCTCGCTCCAAAAGGAAGGTTGATTGCGTCATCCCATCTTTGCTTTGAGGACAGAGCCAAACCCCCTCCCTGTGCCCGAGAGGCCCTGCGTGTCGGGCCTGGCCACCCCATCCATCCTGGCCCCTCGCCTCCGTGATCCGGCATCTCGTGAGCAAAGCCCACGGTGTCCTCTAGGCCTGGAGTCCCTTCCCCTCCCCCCTTCCGTCTTCCACCTCAGCCCGGGGTCCAGGTCCTCAAAGACGCTTCCCCTGACCGCCCGACGAGGCCAGCATCCCTAAGGGCAGGTGCCAGGGGCACCTGCCACTGTTGTGGTCTCCGGGCCTGCGCACCGCGCAGTCCCATGCTCCACAGATCTGTTTGGAGTGAAAGGAGCCGAGGAGCCTCGATTCAACCCCTCTCCTCCCGTGCCTTTTGTGTGGAGCAGCCACACAGTCTCCCTTCACCACTGACTTCACCGTTCCCCTGCCCCTGCCCGCAGCACGGCTGAGGCCCCTTCCACCCCGATCCCCTCCCATCCTTGGCGAGGAAATATTTCTGTTTTATGACTAACTCTGCTCCTCATTTCTCTCGCGTTATCTTAATGAATTAACTGGGTCCCCATCGTTCCCCCGGCCCCCCGTGGTTTATGTGCTGTACGACGATATCTGCGATCTTAGTCAACCCCACGCAGTTGTTGTGCTGGTTCCTATTACAGTAATTGGCATAAACTTTATTCTTTTGCAGAGAGATTTTTTGGCCCGCTGAGACTGCATAACCATCTGCCATAAATTGAGACTAGTACGGCTTATTTTGGTGAATGCAAAATTGGAGCCCATTCTTTACTCTGTGGCTTGATTCAACTTCCAGATGGTTAATCCACATGAAGTAATAGGAATGCACCACAACTCTGCTTAGCTGAAGATGGAGACGTAATATTTATTTGCCGATGTGGAGGCCTCCGAACGCTGCCCTGTCGGGATGTCGATACATAACACAGCAGCACAGAAATGTCAGCTTGTTTCATAGGAGCGACAGTCTTCCTCCGAGTTGCCATGGGGGGACCCCCGGATGTCTTTTTTTTTTTTCTTTTTTTTTGGGGGGTCTGCCCTTGACCTAATCTCAAGAGGTTTTGTTCTCTCCCGGGCTGTTTCTTATCAGCTATGTCTGCCTGTGTAGCCGGCTTCGCATCTGCTTTGACTTTAGTGCCTGTGACATTTTCATTAATACTTCTCCAAGGTTGAGCCTTTACTTCAAATATCCTGCAGCTCACGGAAGCCGTAGCTCAGCTGTGCCCAGCTAGGGGCCGCCGGGAAATTTGGCTCAGCTTCATCGACAAGCTCGGTCTTCTCCACCCAGTTGGGCTCGTCAATTCATTTTCGTTTTTGCTTCTCCCCAACATTAGCCTGCCACGCTGGGAATGCCTGAAGGGGATCGAGGTCAGCAGATTCGGGGTGCTTAGACCCCACTGGCACTTTTACACCCAAGACTGGCTCCTGTGCCTGGATTACCTGCCCCCGGGCCAGCCAACCTTGCCCGTGCAAACTCCCCACCTACCTCAGGGATGACTGGGGCTCAGGGCCTCCGGTCAGCTGCCACGATACCCTGTGGACCGCCAACATCTCAATCACCTGGGGTTGCGTTTTAAAAATGCAGACTCCTGGGGCGCCTGGGTGGCTCAGTTGGTTGGGCGACTGACTTCGGCTCGGGTCATGATCTCGTGTGGGTTGGAGCCCCGCGTCGGGCTCTGTGCTGACAGCTCAGAGCCTGGAGCCTGCTTCCGATTCTGTGTCTCCCTCTCTCTGCACCTCCCCTGCTCGTGCTCTGTCTCTCTCTGACTCTCAGAAAATAAATAAATGTTAATAACAAAAATTAAAAACAAAAATAAAATAAGAATGCAGACTCCTGGGGGCACCTGGGTGGCTCAGTCGGTTGAGCGTCTGACTTCAGCTCAGGTCACGATCTCACGGTCTGTGGGTTCAAGCCCCGCGTCGGCTCTGTGCTGTCAGCTCAGAGCCTGGAGCCTGTTTTGGATTCTGTGTCTCCTCCTCTCTCTGCCCCTCCCCCACTTGCACTCTGTCTCTCTCTGTCTCTCAAAAATAAAAACTTCAAAAAAAAAAAAAAAAAGATTTAAAAATGCAGACTCCTGGGCCGAGGGAGACCAACCGTGCCAGTTTGCTCAGAATTATGCTGGTTTAGTGCTGGAGTCCTGCGTCCCGGGGAAAACCCTCAACTCTGGGCAAATGGGGACAGTCAGTCACCTTACGTGGGCCGTACCCCGGCCCTGCGGAATGAGAACCTTTGAGGTCTCAGGCCCAGGGTCCTGCATTTGCATCAGTTTCCAGCAGTGATGCTGGTGCGCACCTGAACTTGGGGACCAGAGCAGGGAGCCCCAAGTGCCCGCAGAGCCCATGTTTTCTCGCTTGTGTGCCTCGCACAGAGTGGATTATAGGACATTTTGCATGAATTTAGCACCAGATACCATCATCGTTTACTTCTGTGGAGTGTTTGCCTCCCTGCCGGCCGTGAGACCCGCAGGAGAAGAGGTTCTGCCCCGTTCACTTGTGCATTCTTAATTCCCAGCTCTGTGCCTGGCCTACAGTCGACACTCCAAACAAACTGGAGGAATAATTAGATACAAGCAAATAGCCATGGTAGGGAAAGTGACCCAGACCTGTTTCCCACGTACTTTTCCAAAGTTCTGGGATGGACTTGATTAGAAATGAGATCAAGGACATTCTAGTTAGGGCAGGAATTAGATCTAGGATTTTTTTTTGTTTTAAGGGAATGAAAACCTTAGAAGTCCCAAGATGGAACAAATAAGGAATTAGATCTAAGAAATTCTAAAATGGAATGGAGTGGAACTGTGAACGTTCTAAGACGGGATTGCGCTTTCTTCCTTGATCGTCCTGGGAGCTTCTGTAGGCAGAATGAACAAGAGGCCGGATGCCTTGTACCTGATTGTCACCACTCGACATCCCTGAGTGCCTTCAAATGTTTTAAGTCTGCGTCTCCCCAGATAATCACAGCTGTGCACGAAGACTTACTCATGTGTGAGATCTCCAGGCTGGGGAGCCAGGTGGGGGTTGTGGGGAGCAGGGGCCAGGGGGCCCAGAAAATAAGCTGAGCCAAGGGGAAAGGCGTGGGAACTAGTATCTGGCCCCAGCAGGATCTCAGCACCAGGATCCTTCACTCCTCCACGGGCAGAGCCCAGCCACGTGACCTCCTGAGCGCCCCCCCCCCCCCCCCCCCCCCCCCGCCGGTGTTACTCCAAGTTGCCCGGGTGCCTCAGGGTAACAGACCTGCCACCTCCTCTGTCCGATAAAGATGGAAAGGCTCTCCTCTTCTCTGGATTGTGGTGCAAACACAAAGGGTTGTTTGCATGGGGTTTTGTCTGTGAGCACGCCGCCCTAGCCTCAGGATCCTGGTCCCACAGCCTGCTCGGGATCAAGCTGGCAAGAGGGAGCCGATGCAAAGAGTAGAGTCTGCGACTCTAGGAGCCAGGCGATCACCTTCCGGGATTGAACCCGCCTGTGCAAACCCGTGAGCGTGCTTGTTCAAGTGCATCAAGGCCCCAGCGACAGGCTGCAGTGGAAAGAAGCTGGAACAGCCAAAGAGGAGACCTGGCTCAACGCCCCACTCCCTGACTGGGTCAAGTGCGCCTCTCCCTCTCCACTTCAGATTGTGTGGGCTCCACCTTCAAAATAGGTCCAGAATCCCGACCCTTCTGAACCTCGTCCGTCACGACGACGCTGACCTGGCCCAGCCACCATCCTTTCTTCCTGGGAGGTTGCTCCAGACCTTCCTATCTGGCCCCTTCCCCTCCCACAGAGGAGCCAGAGGGCTTCTTTAAGTATCAAACAGGTCACATCCCTCCTCTGCTCAAAGCCCTGCCATGTAACTCAGACGGAAGTACAGATTCCCTCTACTCTGACCCTCTTTCTGCCCTCACCCCTCCTAGGCCTCTCCCTCGCTCCACTCCAGCCACACTGGCCTCCTGCTGGCTGCTTCTCCAACACTCCAGGCAACTCGCCTCAGGGCCTTTGCACTGGCTGCTTCTGCTGTCTGGAACACTCTTTCACTCTCACAGCTCATGTTCCCTTTTCAAGGGGGCTTTCCCAGGCTAACTCATATAAAACCAGGCCCTGTGCCTATGTGTCATAGTTCTTTATCCTTCACAGCCCTTATGCGTGTGTGTGTATACTGCTCGTCTCTCCCAGCTGGACTAGAGGTTCCACGAGCGTCCATTTTTCCCTATCCTCAGTTCCCGGAGCCAGGTGTGGTTTGTATAAGGTTCTCAGGACGCATTTGCAAATGCAAACGTTTCTCCCATGTTACACTAGGCTGGCGACTCTCAGTGAACCACACGGTGGTTGCAAAGATCACAATATAACCGAACGGGGCTGTCCAAATGTAATGATGGCCATTAGCATCTCTCTACCCCAGAGCAGCAATTCTGGAGCATTCTGTGTAATTGGAGCACAATTAAGCATATGGCACTGCTTTCACCAGGCCGTACATCCGATTCTGAGCTTCCTCGACCTGGGCTCTGGTTTCTTTCTTTTTCCCCTGTAACAACAAACCTGGATCCACCATCGGGCGGGCCCCGTGGTCTGGATCCCAGGGGAGTGCTGGGGAATGAGATTCATACTAACAGGATTTAATCCTGAGACATTGGGCTATATATCCAGTGGCGATTTCCTGGATTTTGCAGCCAACATAAATAACAAGGAGAGGACTCCCGCTGCGTGATGTGAGATGCGTCCTGCTAGTCTGGGGCAGGAAGTTGCCCAGCCCGGGCTGTTATTGATGGACCAGGCAGGGCCTCCCTCCGAAATCAGCGGAGCTGCACCCCACCCCGCCCCACCCCCACCCAGTGCCAGACCACTCACTGGCCTTGTTCGTTCTTCCAGGAGGGCTGGGCACCGTGGAAAGCTTTCTCAGGGTGGGAAGAAGTTTAGAGACCGACGGCAGAGATGAGAATTAAGACACGTGTTTGGCACCCCGTTCCGCTGTGCAGTGAAGTTCCTTTTTCGCATGTTGGACCGTGAACTTTCGAGAGGTGAGGTCTGTGCTGCAGGCGGCCAGGTCATGGAAAGTTGGAAGTCATCTGTGGTACCTCATTTTTATAGAACAGATAACTAAAGAAAGAAACGGAAGTGTCTAGCAAGGCAGGCTTAGAAACAACCTACATGTCCATCCGTGGGGAAATGGACAGATAACGTAGGGGGTGGTCACGCGATGGAATGTTATACGGTAGTTAAAAGGAGGAGTTATAAAAAAAAGGAGTTAAAAGGGAGCTGCCTCTATACTTTCCACCAAGGATGAATCTTGAAAACTAGTATTGATGGAGAAAAAAAATGCAACAATGATGAGAAGATGATGTCTCTTACGTTCATTTAAAAACTACCTACTCGGGGCGCCTGGGTGGCGCAGTCGGTTAAGCGTCCGACTTCAGCCGGGTCACGATCTCGCGGTCCGTGAGTTCGAGCCCCGCGTCGGGCTCTGGGCTGATGGCTCGGAGCCTAGAGCCTATTTCCGATTCTGTGTCTCCCTCTCTCTCTGCCCCTCCCCCGTTCATGCTCTGTCTCTCTCTGTCCCAAAAATAAAATAAAAAAGGTTGAAAAAAAAAATTTTTTTTAAAAACTACCTACTCGGGGCGCCTGGGTGGCTCAGTCGGTTGAGCAGCCGACTTCGGCTCGGGTCATGATCTCGCGGTCCGTGAGTTCAAGCCCCGCGTCAGGCTCTGGGCTGACAGCTCAGAGCCTGGAGCCTGTTTCGGATTCTGTGTCTCCCTCTCTCTGCCCCTCCCCTGTTCGTGCTCTGTCTCTCTCTGTCTCAAAAATAAATAAACGTTAAAAAAAAAATTTTTTTTTAAAAACTACCTACTCAAGGCATCCTTCTTTGTTCTTGGATACATAAACGTGTACATAAACGGGTGACAGGTGTCCTGGAAGGAGGCAACTACATTAAAAATGTGATGGCCCATTTCTATGGTAGCAGGAAGGGGAATGGATTGGTGGGGAGGTTCTGTCCAGACTGATGATAATGTCGAGTACTCCTGGATGAGTGTCCTTGAGGGAATCCATTAATTCCTGTGCACCTGTCAGTCAAAAATAAGTCACTGAGGTGAGCCCCGCATTGGGTATAGAGATTACCTAAAGAAAAATGTTCAAAAGGGGCGCCCGGGTGGCTCAGTCGGTTAAGCACCCAACTCTTGATATCGGCTCGGGCTCTGTGATGACAGCATGGAGCCTGCTTGGGATTCTCTCTCCCTCCCTCTCTCTCTGCCCCTCCCCGCCTCTCAAAATAAATCAACAGACATTTAAAAAAATATATTCAAAAATAAGTCAGCCTCCCAATGTCCCCCAGCCTATGGTGGCACACTCCGGGCCTGGCTTCCATGAGCCTCACTCAATCTGCCTCCTCTGTGGGAATTGAATACCTGTTCAAGTCCCAAGACTTGTGCATTCACAAAACCAACGTAGGGGAGTTTTCTTGGCCAAAAAAAAAAAAAAAAAAAAAAAAGATGCTTTACGGAATCCTGAATATAAAAACCCACCTCCTAGTGGGTCCTCCTCCTGTCTCCCTGTGAGATTCTGCTGATCCCTTAATTTGCATGGAACACTGCTGCGTCGGCCTGTTCTGGCTGTTGTGTCTGTTGCTTTTGCTGTTCGGTCTGCTACAGGAATCTGGTCAGCTGTAGCACCCCATTCCTTGGAGGTCTCCTTTTCCCTGGCCATGACTCAAGTTTCCCTTTGGTTCTTGGTTGGGTTTTTGCTTTTTTTTTTTTTTTCCTTCTCTTTATCCGACCCGCGTGTCTCAAAAATAGCTTCTCTGTGCCACTAGCTCTGCTGGGTGGGATCCAAACGTCAATGCAAGATCATCCCTCCCCTCAAGGGGGATTCAAATCGAACGGTCCCCCTTCCTTAGGTCACCAAACGTAAGGCAAGGGTCAGGGGTGGAGAAGCGGGGATGCCCGAAGGGAGAGGTCCTCTGTTCCAAGAAGGAACTCTCATAAAGGCCCCTGACACCCAGGCACGCATGCAGAGGGGTGGGTGGACGGAAGGCGGAGGGAAGCGAAAACCGACTGGGTTTGTAAGAACGCTGGAAGGGCCTGGAAGTCCACATTCCATTTCAGAGACGGCAGATCTTTCCTCCTGTCTGCAGCCCTCAAGGACTGGCTCTGTGCGTTTGGGGGAAGGAGGGCCCCAGCTGGGAGTCCACACAGGTTGAGACAATTAGGAGGATAATTCGGGCTGAGTCATCTTGGCAGAGGCCGGGAGGAGAGTGTCGGGTGGGTGGGGTCCCCAATCAGCGTAATTGCTCCAGACTCCTGCTTCTCTTTGACACAGCAGTAAAATAAGTTAATCCACGGCTTGCAAAGGGTTGAGTCGGCTCATGCAACGTGGCATTAACGGCGAAATCTGCCTGAACCTGACACCCGGGTGGCCTGGCGGGGACCCCGTCCTGGGCCAGGAAGCGGGGAACGTAGCGGGGGGAAAACAGGCGTATTCTATCCCTGCCCCGAGTCTCCGTGCCTGGATAGGGAAAACGGGAATAAGGCTGTCTTCTGTCAGTTCTAAGAAATCCTCCCCCCGACCCCCCACCCCCCACCTCCCCGCCAACTCTGCATTTTAATAGCTGTAAAATTGGGATGTGGTTTACAACCGATCATGTCCCAGATTTGGTGAAATACGGTGCTAAGAAGAAACAAAAAAGAAAGAGAAGCATCACCACAGGTGACGGCGTGCTGCCTCTGTGCCTCCAGGAACTCTCCAGTTTAATCGTCTCCACAGCCCTATGAAACGAACGCTGATTTCATGCCCGTTTTATGGATGGAAGAACTGAGGCTCCGAGGTGACTCTCACACCCGAGTTTCCAAGGCCAGCCAGCAAGGGATGTAAAATCTGGCGAAGTGGGTTTTTTGGATGCTTACGCGCGCACCCGTTAATTTGAAGACAGCGCGTTTGAATTTTCAGCTTGGTGCGTGATGCATGGTGGGCACTTGATGGTTTCTACCGTACCAGGCTGGCGAGCATAGCACCGCCAGGCACATGGAGGTCCGAGAAACGTTTGCTGCCTGCCGGACTAGATGGCCGTAATCGATGACTCAGGTTTCCGGAAGTTTACAGAAGTTTCAAGTTTACAGAAACTTACGATTCCTGTAATCGATGCCCTGCCAACGTGTCCTGGCCCACCCGGGAGGTCACCTGCACACGGCGGCTGCACTCTCTGGCCAGGTGAGCGAGCAGGCTGGCTGGACACGCCGTGCAGTTAACCACCCGCCCCAGCCCCACCCCAGGAGCAGCTTTCCTCAGAGCAGGATGGGCCTTGGGGGATAAATACCCCAGCTCCCTCGTCTCTCAGGCGGGGCACAGCGAGTCTCATCTGTACAACATCCCAGAGGGCCCCCCCCACAGTGGCACCCCACGCCTTAACGCATCGTTCATCGGCGTTCCTCTTCTCTCACGTCCCCGCTCCCCGCTCCTGTTCTGCTTCCTGGACCACCTGCCAGACAAGGTGCTGACCCCCAAATCCCTGCCTCGGGGTCTGCTTTTGGAGGAAGCCAGACTGAGAATGTCTAGCGGCTGGCCAGCGTTGGGGGTGTCAAAGGAATCGAATGAAAATCCAGGAGACCCACCGGGAGGACGAGAGGGGGGCCAGGCCCTGAGACAACCATCGGCAGACCACTGCACAGGATGGTCGGTTCTGGAGCGGGGGGTGCCGCTCAGCCCAAGGATCTGCCGAGGGTGCAGACACAGCCACAGTGGCAAAAAGACGAGGAATCCTGTGTGCTTCTGTGTGCAGGGGTGGGGCTGACGTCGGGGTGAGGCCTGTGCTGGCCCTCACAGACACTTAGAAGTTACTGCAACTCTACTCGGGGCTCAGCTCACCTGGGTTTGGATCCCAGCTCTGTGGCTTTCCCGCTCTGTGACCTTGGACGGGTCCCATGCCCTGTCTGAGCCTCACTTGTCTCATCTGCGCGATGGGGGTGATAAAGGTCTCTGTGTCACGGGTTGCTGAAAGGAGGCATCGAAATAATGTATAATAAATAAAATATCTCACACAGAGCCGAGTACAGAATAACCCCCCCCCCCCAAACTGTGCGGGCTGAGGAGGCAGGTGGGGTCGAAGGCCAGCTTTGGGGACTCTCGGTGTCTGAGTTTCCATTTCCCTTTATCTGAAAGATAGGAGGGAAATACCCTCCCCATGGAAGTGTTGTAAAGATTTAAAGGGATCAGGTACAGGAAGCTCAGGGTCAGTGTGCAGCGGCCACACGGCAAACGTTAGCTGGAACCACTGGTGTTAGGAGCTAATCAAAACTTACTCATTAATTAATTAAGTACTTAATTAAATGTTCATTATTTTGAGAGAGACAGGGAGTGAGAGATTCCCAAGTAGGCTTCGTGCTATCCGCGCAGGGCTCCAACTCATGAACTGCAAGATCATGACCTGAGCCAAAATCAAGAGTCAGATGCTTAACCGACTGAGCCACCCAGGCGCCCTTAGTCAAAATTAATTTTATTTCCTTGACATTTTCTAGGCTCCTATCACACTGACCTTTTGGGTCCTACCACAGGGCCTTTGCACATACTGTTTCTACTGCCTACAGTACTGTTTCCTCCTTTCTTTATCACCTCCCAGGACCTTCAGCTCTTAGCCCATGTGGCACTTCCTCAGGGAAGCCCTCTGTGGCCCCACATTCTCATGGCGTCATGTACCCTCCTTGCCATGTGCTTGGCTGACTGCCAGCTCCTTGTGCTTGTTGAATGTTGCCTCTCCATTTAGTCTATGAACCCCATGAAGGCAGAGGCTGTCTCTTTTATTCACACCGCCTTCCTTACCTCCGTGCAGATTCTGGCAGTACAGTCATCATTCCACGGATGTACGTTGAGTGAGTATCTGAGGAGGGGGCTTATGTCTAAAGAAAGATCCTGAAAGAGTGACTCAAAAGCAAAGAACTTGGGGCTGGGAGGGGTGAGAGAAGTGAGTTGTGTTCGTTTCTGCCGTGCAGCTCAGAGCTGGAGGGAAGGGTCATGTTTGGGGCTGGTGCGGGAGGAAGGGGGGGGGGCGGGGCGCTCATTCAAAGCCCAGCTCTGACTCTTACCGGTCTGGTGACGCTGCCCACACGCTGTTTTTCAGTTTCCTCCTGTGTGAAACGGAGACAACCACGTATCGCGATGAGCTGTCAGGGAGGGTAAATAGGATTATCTGAGTGCATAGCCTGGCAAAGCCAGCCCTGTCTGCAGACAGAAGTTACTTCTTCCCCTTAGAAGGAGGGTCTCTTTGCCTAGCTGGCGGGTGACACCCTAGAACTCCCCGCTGAGCCTGGTGCCCGGGGACGCACCACGGTTCTGAGGCCGTCGCCGCCCTCAAAGTCATAATTGCCGGGTCAGATTTAATTCTGTACTAGAGAGCAGATGGCCACCCCGGGCGGCTCTGACACTTTGCTCTGTCTGCTCGCCTGGCGCTGCGGCCCAAGTGGGCACAGGGGCCTTTGTTCTCGAGATTCATGCAGAAGTCAGGCTGCGGCGGTGTGGACATTTTCCAGGCCAGTCTTGCCTGTTGCAGAGCCTTCTCCGGCCGTGCTCTGTGTGGTCTGCCATGGGAGACTTGGGACCGAGTCTCGGGGCAGGGGGGTGAAGGGCGGAGGGTGGGGGGGTGGAGCGAGGGTGCAGGAATGGTCAGCAAGGAGAAGAGAAGGCCCCAGAGGCAAGAGTTTTGTCTTCAGCTCTCAGGAGGGCTGCAGAAGGGGCTGGCCCGGGCCCCGGGGATGGCTCAAGGTACCCACTCAGGGTCAGCTGCTCAGTCCGTCCCTGCAGCACCACGTGCAGAATGGCTTCTCCTCCCTGGCCTCAGTCTCCTCATCTCTGAAATGGGAATAACAGTACCTATGGGATGAGGGAATGTAAACGTAAAGAAACTTCATTTTTTTTTTTAAACGTTTGTTTATTTTTGAGAGAGACAGAGACAGAATGCGAGTGGGTTAGGGGCAGAGAGAGAGAGGGAGACACAGAATCCGAAGCAGGCTCCAGGCTCCAAGCTGTCAGCACAGAGCCCGACACAGGTCTCGAACTCATGAACCATGAGATCATGACCTGAGCCAAAGTCAGACGCTTAACCACTCAGCCACCCAGGTGCCTGGGTTTGAGGTGATTTTTATGTTTTTCCCACTTTTTAGTACATTAAATTTTTTTAACGTTTATTCAATTTTTGAAGGACAGAGAGAGCATGAGTAGGGAAGGGGCAGAGAGAGAGGGAGACACAGAATCCGAAGCAGGCTCCAGGGCTCCGAGCTGTCAGCACAGAGCCGGACGCAGGGCTCGAACTCCCGAGCTGTGAGATCGTGACCTGAGCTGAAATCAGGAGCCAGACGCTTAACCAGCGGAGCCGCCCAGGCGCCCCTCGTGGCTCACGTTTTTTCATGGTTACTAGCGGGTCCGTTCGGTGGTGTTTCAGGAGTAACTAAAGCACACACACACACACTCACCCACACATGCTCATCCATATACGCACACTCACACATATACACCCGCGTACTCTCTCACACACACGCACACACACACACTCATGCATGCACACAATCTTTGTCACCAGTGAGGTGTTCGTAGACTCCTGCCATGACGCCACCACTGGAACGAGTATCTTCGTGTGGATCATTTGACTTTGCTACTTTCGAATTCTCTCCTGAGGAGCAAATCCAAAGTGGGAGATCCCTGAATCTTGCTGTCATTTTGCCATTTTGCGGGGGGTTGAGGGTGGCGTTTCTAGCAGGGCTGTTCAACCAAGGGACAGACTGTCTCGCGTGGCAGTGAGCCTCCCGTGCCCGAGGTGTGCAAGACCATTAGGGCAGCCGCCCGTTGATCTGACAACTATTCTTTGGGCCTCACGGTGCGCCGGGCGCGTGCTGAGGACACAGGCGACACGGTCCCTGCCTTCCTGGAGCTCACGGCCCAAGGGAGGGGGCCCAGGGGTCAGGGGCAACGACCTCGCAGTGCATGTCATGCTGTGCTGGGCCGTGAGGGGGCGCCCAGCGCTGTTTTGCTCCCCTGCTCCTGTCGCGAGGACCCCACGCGAGCTCTGCGTGTCGAGGTGCATCTGTGCCTGGGCCGCCAGTCCCTCGGGTATCACATGCTTCCCAGCACCTCAGCTCCACCGACCTGTGGCCCTTTCCTTCATGTCTCCCACACGAAGCCATTTGTTCTGGGGCCTTCCAGGCTCTGTTCAAACCCGGCTCTAGGCCAGAGGTGGCTTGAGGCTTTACCTCTCTGTTTCCACTTGAGGGAAATGGGGATGGTAATCCAGTGGGATCCATTTCTAGCCCCTCATAGGTCATGATCAAGGTTCCTGGAAAACAGAATCCAGGTTTTCCTTTGGGGACCAGTCTCCCTCCCATCCCAGACTGTGGATTTGGGGTGGGGCCGATCCCACTCCCTCACTCCAAGTGTGGGCCTTTGTGTAGACCTGGCCAATGAGAGACCACTGTGATTGGTTGAAAAATGGGCCTATGAGAGCCAGCAAGTGGTACCACTATGACTTAGGCTGAAAGTACTATGGGACAGACACACTCTTTCTGGTGGGGTGGCTAAGCCACAGGAGGCAAGCCTTGAGCTTCTGGGGGATCTCCTATTGTCAAAGAGAGAGGGTCTATCTGGAAAGACACCAGAATGGAGGCAAGACAGGGAGAGAGACTGGTTTCTAAATTGAGCACCTGGATGCAGCCATGCCTGAAGCTAATGCAATTATGTAAGTCAATGCATTTCCAAGCCAGTTTGAGCACGGTTTCTTTACTTCCTTCCTAACTGTTCTCTTGACCCCAGTCACAACCCCTTCCAGTGTAACTCCTGCATAGGAGCTGGAATCATCTTGCCAAAGTACAAATTTGACCTTGTTACTACTCTTTAAACCCTCTCGTGGCTCCCAGTGCCTTCAGGATAAAGTCCAGATTCCTTAGCCTGGTGCTCAAGGACCTGGGTCTGTCAACAGCAGTCTCCTCTCCTGCTCTGTCCCTCAAGGGCCTTATATTCTGATACACACTCATCAGTCCCCACAACTTTATGTTCTTCCTCATGCTGTTCCCCTGGCTTGAATACTTGTCCCTATTGGACTTACCTTTCTGTGTTCAGTTCCAAGGCCATTCCCAGGGGAGCTTCGTCGAGCTTTGCACATTGAAATTACTTGCTTGTAAAATCATTAGGAGGGTGTGTTATAAATGTAGATTCCCCCAACCACTGAGCTGGATTCTCTAGGGATGGGGCCCAGGGATCTCTGATTTTAATAAAAGCTCCTGAGGATCTTCCACTCTCTTGCTGTTTGACTTCCCCCTCAGAGTCTCAGTTGCCTGGTCTGTAAAATGGGCATAATCTACCTGAAGAGGTAGCTGAGGGAATGAAGTACAACAATGTTTTTATAAAGCCTTAGCATGACAAGGGCACTTAGAAGATACTCTATGCTGGTCATCGTTATTACTCCCTCTTGTAGGGTGACCACCGGCCCCCGGCTACCCCGGATTGAGGGGTTTCCTTAAAGGTGAGCCTTTCAGTATTTTTTTAAAAAAATTTTAAAGTTTATTTCCTTTTGGGGGAAAGAGACAGAGTGTGAGCGGAGGAGGGACGGGGGGGGGGGGGGGGGACACAGAATCCGAGCAGGCTCCAGGCTCCAAGCTGTCAGCACCGAGCCCAGCGTGGGGCTCGAACTCACGAACCGCGAGGTCATGACCTGAGCCGAAGTCGGACGCTTCACCGGCTGAGCCAGCCAGGCGCCCAAGCCTTTCAGTTTTGAAACAGGGCAGGTCTCAGGCAAATCAAGATGAGTCGGGCACCCCACATCTCTTGCTTTCCCCCGACCGGATGAAAGATCTTGCTTACTTGCCTTGGTGTCACCGGCCAGTAGGAATCACTACATCTGGGGCCCCGACAGAAGGGATGTAAACTTAGTGAACAAAGGCACAGTTTTTGAAAATACTAAGGATTGGTGTTTGCCTTCCAGGAGTACTGGGGTCCCACTGAAGGGGTCACATTATGACCCCACCCCACCCTGCACTCCCTGGCCCCTTACTGTCAGGCATGCGCATGATGGGGCAGAGAAAGCCACGTTGGCCAAACTCTGGCCCGAGTTTTCGGAGTTCTTGACACTCCAAACTATACATCTGAATATTCCCTCGATTAGAGTCTTGAGGACTTTTTTTTTTTTCCCCCTGCATTGAGTTCCTGGATTTATTTTGAGCCAAATGGCTCTTCACCCAAACTCCTCTGCCTCCTTTTAAAACCCAAGGCCACGTCCAACCTCGCAGGCCCAAACCACGCTTACATAACCTGCAGTGACACTAAGTGTTTGTGAGGCCAGCCGGAGCGGGGCTGGGGCCGCCCGCTCTGGAGCACAGGGGACATTTTGTCCTGCAAAACGATGCTGTTTCGTGTGTGTATGTGTGCGCGTGTGTTTTTCCCCTCCCGAAATTCAAAAACAGCTCCTTTTGCTCAAGCTGTCAAAAAAGGAGGAGGAGGAGAAGAAAAAAGTCTGCAGTAATTTCAGTGTTGGGCCCGGATCAAGAATTGCAAATGCTAAGAGAATATTTTCCAAAGTTGTGAGGTGAGTAGGAGTCGCCAAGCTACGGGAAATCAGAGGCTGACCTTGTGTAATTTCCAGGGGCCCTGTCTCCTGGCTCGCCCCTCAGCGGCGATGGGGGTTTTTCTCTGCTCATCATCGCTCACAAGGATCTGGTCCTTTCCAGACCAGACCACGTGCCTGGCGCTTCTCCCTTATCTCATTTCTCCCTCGCAGGCAGGTCCTCTTGTCCCCGAATCAAGTTCGGAGAAGTCGATGGGACTTGCCCAAGGTCAGCAAATCATTGATTACGGGAGAGCGGCGATCTGAATCTGGTTCTACGTGACTCCCAAGTCCAGACTCTCCGCTGAACACATGATGTGGATGTAAGCACCCACTGTGTGCAGATAGTAGGGTTTCATCTTTCATGCGTCTTTCCTTACATTTATTTATGTTTGAGAAACAGAGTGAGACGAAGTGTGAGCGGGGGAGGGGCAGAGGGAGAAGGAGACACAGAATCGGAAGCAGGCTCCAGGGGTCGAGCCGTCAGCACAGAGCCCCACGCGGGGCTCGAACCCACAAACTGTGAGATCATGACCCGAGCCGAAGTCGGACGCTCAACCGACTGAGCCACCCAGGCGCCCCTCATGCGTCTTGCTTGCTGCATATCCAGCGAAGACGTGGCCTTCAAGCTTGCAACCGGTCTTCTGAAAGTGGGCATTTGGTGCTTCTTTTGGGGGAGTTATGGTCAGGGGGGTGGCACCTGCAACCACCTAGCTGAGGCCGTGATGAATGCCCCTGTGACCTGCTTCTTTGATGGAGAAATCTGAGGCCTGGGATCCATCCCAAACGGTCACCTAACTCAGAATCCGCCTCCGTGGCACAAGACAAAGACACAAAGAAACTGTTAAACACCTACTGTGTGCAGGATGAACCTCGCCTGGTTTAATTCTTGCAACAACGCCTGAAGCCTGGTGCTGCTGTGTATAGCCACTTTAGAAATGGCAAAACTGGGCTGAGAGAGGCAAAGGGATTGTCCAAGATCACACAGCCAGGAAGCAGTGAAGCCGGGATGAAGCCCAGGTTCCCCCATTCAACTCATGTGTCCTCAGGGCCCGCTCTGCGCCAGACGGGGGCCCTGGCACTACGGAAGTGAATGAGACACACTCCCTGACCTTAAGGAATCCAGTTGAAGAGATGGGCTGTTGACTTTACAAGATGATGGCACTGGGCTAGGGGGAGCACAGAGGCCTAGGAGCCCCTCGGATAGTCAGGGAGGGCTTCCTGGAGGCAGTGATCGTCTATACTGAGACCCACCAGTCTGGGAGGTCCATTTGGCAGAGGCTGCGTTTGTCCTGGTCGCCGCTGTGTTCCCCAGTACGGTGGCACCCCAATGTACTCAATAAATCACCGAATGAGTGGGAGAGGTCAAGGTAAGAGGAAGCAGTCATCATAGACAGAATAACGGCTCCCCAAGATGTCCAAGTTCTAAGCCCCAAAACCTGTGACTACGTTTCCTCGCGTGGCACAAGGGACTTTGCAGATGCGATTAAGGTTAAGAATCTCTAGACGGGGGATTATCCCCGTTTATCTGGGGGTAGTCGGTAAGGACGCTGTAATCACATGAGCCCCTCAAAGCAGAGCATCTTTCTGGCCGTTCAGAGGGAGATGTGACTACGGAAAGAGGGCCAGAGAGATGCAGCGTTCCTGGCTCCGAAGGTGAGGGAAGAAGGCCTCTAGAAGCTGAAAGAGCCCAGAACCCAGATCTCGCCTCCAGCCTCCGGAAAGAAATGCCTTAACTTTAGCCTAGTGAGACCCTGACCTCCGGAACCGGAAAGTAATAAATGTGTGTCATTTTAAGTCATGAGGCCTGTAGCAGTTTGTTACAGCAGTGACAGGAAGCTAACACAGTGGAAGAGGGTTGCAGGCACGGGGAACAGTATGTGCAAAGTCTGCAGGTGGGAAGGGACACGCTGAGCCAGCAGGTGCCCCGGGCCTGCCACCCCTCACCTTACTTACCAAGACACGTTGTCAGTGAGACGGGGGGCATTTACAGGCACGGGCAGGCTCCAGAAGGCTCCCCTCGTGCCTCCCTGTGTGCACCCACAGGGCACGTTCTCGAAAGCAGACCCCCCCGGCAGGTCACACACAGAGAACACCCCTCACCTCTGGCCTCCCTTCTTTCCAGGGATTTTGTGGGCACAAGGTGAAATAGGGCCCTTCGGAAAAAGGAAGAAGGCTTGACCAACCTAAGGGGGGTCAACTGTCTTCACGGAGCTCTGTTTTGCTCTCGTGGTCACAATACAATGACCACAATGTGAAACATGCGGTCTCCTGCCTGAGCTTCCCCTGAGCCCTGTGAGGTCTGCGGGGCCGAGAGCACCATGAAGGAGGACAAAGATGCTCAGAGAGGTTCGCCGGCCTGCCCAAGGGCGCCCAGCGTGTTGGGCAAGAGCTCAGCTCCGATCTGTGTCCTCTGATGCTCTTTTCCATCCCCCACGCCACCTCTTGCCTGAAAGGGGAGTGATATGCAAGTGTTTTCTTTTCTTTTTTTTAAGTTTATTTGTTTATTTTGAGAGCGAGTGAGAACAAGCGGGCGAGTGAGTGCACAGCGGGGGTAGAACAGAGAGAAGGAGAGACAGGATCCCGAGCAGTTTCCGCACCATCAGCGCAGAGCCGGATGCGGGACTTGAACTCACGGACTGTGAGCTCATGACCTGAGCTGAGATCACGAGCCGGACGCTGAACCAACTGTACCACCCAGGCGCCCCCAAGTGTTTTTTTCTTTTTTAATTGTGGCAAAGTACATATAAAATGATAATTTGGCCCATTAAAAATTTTTTTTTTATTTATTCATTTTTGAGAGACAGACAACGAGTGGGGGAGGGACACAGAGAGAAAGGGAGACACAAAATCTGAAGCAGGCTCTAGGCTGTCAGCCCAGAGCCTGATGCGAGGCTCGAACTCACAAACCAGGAGATCATGACTTGAGCCGACAGAGCCACACAAGCGCCCCTCGACCACTTTAAAGGGAATGATTCAGTGGCGTTGAGTACATTTACAAAGCTGTGCAATCCTCGCTTCTTTTTTTTTTTTTTAATTTTTTAATGTTTATTCTCGAGAAAAGGAGAGAGACAGAGTGTGAGTGGGGGAGGGGCAGAGAGCAGGGAGACACAGAATCCCAAGCAGGCTCCAGGCTCCGAGCTGTCAGCACAGAGCCCAACGTGAGGCTCGAACTCACGAGCTGCGAGATCATGACCGGAGCCGAAGTCAGACACGCAACCGACTGAGCCACCCCCCGGGCACCCCTATGCAACCCTCACTTCTAACTAGTTCTGGAACATTTTCACATCCAAAGGAAACCTTGAATCCCTTATACCAGTCACTCCTTCCTCCCTTCCTCCCCGAGCTCCCGGCAACCACTAATCTATACTCTCTGTTTCTATAGATTTGCCTGCTCTGGACCACCCCACACAAGCGGAATCGCACAACACGCGGTCTTTTGTGACTGGCTCCTTTCACGGATGCGTAATGATGTCAGGCTTCATCCATGCGGTAACATGTGTCTCTACTTCATTCCTTTTTAAGGCTGAGTAATATTCCGCTGGGCGGATAGACCACGCTCTGTCCGTTCATCTGTCGAGGGACATTGTGTTCCTTCCACTGAGCACTTGGGTACGAGTTTTTGCTGGAGCACCTGTTTTCAGTTCTTTGGGGCCTATACGTAGGCGCGCGCTCGCTGGGTCGTAGGCACGACTCTATGTTTAACTTAACCGAGGAGGCTACAGGTTGAACTTGGGGCAGCACAGATTCTGGGGCACCAGTGAAGGTCGATAAACGAATGCGGACACTTACGCCTCCTCGTTAACTTGCACGCTGTTTGGGCACTTCCGTCGGGGCTGCGACAGCTACCAAGGCAGACGTGTCCTTCAGCCACATGGACAATGGGGACTGTGATGTGTCCCCTGAGGGAGCACGGAGACATGTAACATCAGGGCTTCCACCGGGAGGTGAGGTTCAGGTGATGTGTAACAGGTGAGGCAGAGCCATCGGCTGGCGAACAGGGATGAGGAGAGAATTTTGGGCAGAAGGGACAGCACCGCAAAGACAGGTAAGCTGGGTGTCGCCCAAACTCACCTTTTGTAAAGAGGGGGAGACTGACGTCAGCCCCAGAGAGGGGAAGGGACTGGCTCAAAGCTTGTTATGGCTAAAATCCAAATGATAACCAGTGTCCACACCTGAGACTGATCCCAGCTTGGGACAGAGGATGCTGGCCAGTTTTAAGAGAGCAGGGAGCAGGGTGCTGGGTGGCTCAGTCAAGCCTCCGACTCTTGATTTCGGCTCAGGTCATGATCTCATGGTCTGTGAGTTCGAGCCCCATGTGGGGCTCTGTGCTGACAGCTCAGAGCCTGTAGCCTGCTTTGGATTCTGTGTCTCCCTCTCTCTCTGCCCCTCCCCCACTCGTGCTCTGTCTCCTTCTCAAAAATAAATAACCATTTTTTAAAAATTAAAAAAAAAAAAAATAAGCTGAGGTCCAGACCGAGCTGGATTAGAGTCCTGCTGCAGCCCCTGCCTAATTGTGTGACTTCTGCCAAGCCCCTTCCCCTCCGAATCTCGGCACAGGGGCGGAAGAGTGGTGTTTGGGGACTAAAATAAAATAAAAAGAGTGGCCGCTCTTGTTTATGGGGTATGAAGCTCCTTAAATGCCCCATTTGGCTGTGTTCTCAAAAGAGCCGTGTGAAGGGAGGGGACGCGGAGGCACAGAGAGATGACATCAATTTTTTTTTTTTTTATTGTGGTGACATTCCCGTAACATAAAACCCACCGTTTTAACCATGTTAAAATGTCTCATTCATTGGCGTTTAGTACATATACACTGTTGTATAACCACCACCTCCGGGGTAGTTCCAAAATGTTTACGTCACCCCAAAAGAAGACCCTGGACCCATTAGCGGGAACTGCCCCCCTCCCCTCTCCTCTGAGCACCTGGCAAACCACTAATCTGCTCGCTGTGTCCATGGATCCGCCTATTCTGGATGTTTCGCGGCAACGGAATTGTAACAATATGTGACCTTTTGTGTCTGGCTTTTCATTTAGCGGAATGTTTTCAGGGCTCCTCCATATTGTAGTGTGTGTCTGTCGTTCGCCCTCTTTTCACTGCTGAATGATACTCGATCACACGAATTCACCACATTTTGTTTATGCATTTGTCCGTTGGCGGACGCTGGGTTTCCCCCCCCCACATTTCAGCTGTTAGGAATAGCGTTGTTATGTACATTCGTGTCTTAAGTTTTTGTTGGAACAGACATCTGTGTTTTTTAAAGTTTATTTCTTTATTCGGGGGGCGGGGCAGAGAGAGGAAGAGAGAGAATCCCAAGCAGGCTCCCCATGGTCGGCACAGAGCCCGATTCGGGGCTCGATCCCGCAAACCGCGAGATCACGACCTGAGCCAAAATCCAGAGTCGGGCGCTTAACCGACTGAGCCACCCAGGCGCCCCCAAATGTCTGTTTTTTCATTTCCTCGGGTATCTACCGAGGAGTGGGCTTGCTGGGTCATCTGGTAATTCTAAAGTTGAACTTAGGAGCAGGAATCTATTTTTAACCTCTCCTCAGCCACGCAGCCTGTGAAGCTCAAGGTAGAGCTGGTGTTTCCGATTCGAATCCAAGCGGTCCTCCACAGCGCTCTCCTGGTGCTGAGGAGTCCTGAGGTGTCTGTCTGTGTTAGGGCACGACACAGCCTTGGAGAACTGTCACGGTCCTCGATTAAGAGCTCAGAGGAGGCATGGTCTGGAGCCAGTGGAATTGCCTCGGAGGAGGTGAGACGGTCGTCAGGAGAGGTGCTCACGTGTGATCTTGGAGGAATAAGGTGTGTGAGGGGCCGAGCGGGTGTCAGATGTCCTCGCGGATGACCGGTGGGGTTTAAAGCTCAGAGGGGGGGATGTATTCCACATCTGTGACCGTCAACAGGATGTGGAGGGGGCTGGAAATAGTTTAGAAGGTCCCAGAGACCCCGTTCAAGCCCGGCTGTGTCGCGCGGGCCAACACGTGCCTCCACCTTGGTTTTCCCATCCACAGAATGGTACTGCCAGTCGAACTCTCTCTAAGAGCTGAGGGATGGAAGTAACAATGCGTAGGCGGCTGGCACCTGTTAAAGGTTCCGTGAATCACGGCTGGCACCGCTGTGCTGATGGCTGTTAGGATTATTTCACCTTAGAGACTTCCCAGCCCGGGTCCAAGGCCCACATCTGCCCTGAGCTAATCTTGTTCCCAAAAAAGCACGGGGCAGATTCCATTCGAATGAACACCCTCGCATTCGAAATACATTCCTTACACAATTTCTGCAGCGTTTTCGCAGTGTGATCTCCCCTTCTAACATCTTTAGGGATTTAAAAAGTATATTTGCAACAAAGAGGCCTTTGTCTGCTGGCCTGGGCAGTCTGGTGGGGATATTACTCGAAATCTGATCGGCGGTCGCCGGCCACAAACCTGCCGTATTGTGCTCCCGCCGTGGTAGTGGTGACTGCCGCTGGGTTAAATCGGGCCTTTTGTCAGGGCAGGAAGGGCCAGCAGACATGTGATACAGCAGGGCTTTACCCTTGCAGGGGCCAACAATCCCTTCCCTGAAGTGGCTCGGCCGTGGTGATCCGTCACAGCAGCCTCAGGAGGGGCAAGAGCTCCAGCCCAGCTTTCCGGATGAGGAGTAGGCAAAGGACTTGGTCAAGGCCACCCGACATGTGAATGGCACAGCTGGGATTTGAACTACGATCTGAACGTAAGCCCCATGTTTCTCTGTGGGACCAGACACTGGGTTTTGGGTCCAATCACTTAGCAAACATACGTGGAATACTTACTACGTGTGGCCCCTGTTCCAGGCACTGGGGATCCAGTAATGGGTTAGACAAAAACATTGGTTCATTCACTCAACTAATAGTTATTGAGCTCCTACTATGTGCCAGGAGCTGCAGAACCAAAAGAGGAACTGTCCAGCAGGAGATCCGCTTTATAATTTCACACACCTCGTCATCTCATGCTGTGTGGCACAGACCCAGAGCTCAAGGGAACAGCCATGTTCCTAGCTTTTTCCCTGTCGCTTTCCCGATGCCCGTTACCACGGCTGGCACCCAGTCGTTTGCTTCGACAAGAAGCAACTTGACGAGCACAGCTGTCTGCCCGAAGTACCATCCACAACAACCAAAAGGTAGAAATAACCCAAGTGTCCGTCAATGGACGAATGAACACACAACACGTGGTCTATCCGTGCAATGGAATATTCTTCAGTCATGAAAAGGGATGAGGTACGGACCCCTGAATGAACCTCAAAGACCTTACGCTGCGTGAAGCAAGCCTCGCGCAGAGCTCATATGTTGTACGGTCCCGTCGACATGAAATATCCAGAACAGGCAAGTCGGGAGAGACAGAACACACAGCCTGGCGGTTACCAGAGGCCGGGGGAAGACGGTACAGGGAATGACTGCTTCATGGGAATGAGATTTCCTTTAGAGGGGTTGAAAAAGGGGTTGAAAAAGTGTCCAGCCCCTCTGGGTGGTTTCCCAAATGGCCGGAGGTCAGGGTGAGTGTGGGGTTCTGTCCAGAACTCGTCTTAGAAATGCAGCCCCCAGAGAGGTCTGGGGGTAGGGGGCTTGTCAAACCAAGTTGAAGGGTCTGTTGTTACTGAAACGTATTTCCGTGAAGCAGTGTGAGCAGGGCTCACCTTCACTCGCTCCTCGAACTGCCAGGAGGCACCCAAATATCTGCGCCTGGGGGGCTGAGGCTTCCCTGGGCCTCTGAGGTGTGGTGGAGACGCGTCAGCTTTGAGATGAGTGGAGCCCTTTCTTGGGCTCCAGCCTGGGTTCTCCCGGGAGACTGGAATTCACCTCCGTGCTCTGGGTGCCTCCAGGGCGAAATTCAACTCCGCAGAGCTACAAGGCCTTCTCAAGTAGCTGTCTTTGGTTGGAGGAGTTGTGCAGACGTTAGTCCTTCTGGGGGTTGAGGGAGGGGTTCTGATTTCCTGGGTCTAAGGAATTTCACAAGCAGAGGGTCAGGAAAGCTGGTTCTAGCCCGGGGTGGAGACTGGTTTTGAACTTGCTGGCTGATCCCCGGAGGGCCTCTCGACTCTAAACTGGATCTTCCTCACTGTGCCACGTCTTGGCAGGAACAGAAAAGTCCAGAAACATGACCAGGATCTCAGTGGGTTAGCCCATGAAATATTACTGTAGAAATATTACTGTCACCACCCAGACTCAGTCCTCACCGTTGTCTCCAGGCCAAACTATTACACACAGATTATTTAGTTATTATTTTTATTTATTCATTTTTTATTTGAGAGAGAGAGAGAGAGAGAGAGAGAGGGAGAGAGCACAAGTGGGGGAGGGGGCAGAGAGAGGGAGAGAGAGAATCCTAAGCAGGCTCCCAGCTGTCAGCACAGAGCCTAATGAGGGCCTGAACCCACACACCATGAGATATGACCTGAGCCAAAATTGAGAGTTGGACGCTTACCGATTGAGCCACCCAGACGCCCCTGCACACAGGTTATCTATTTGTTTATTTGTTTATTTTTATTTGAATTTATTTATTGTTTTTGAGAGAAAAGGGAGAAAGAAAGCACGAGTGGGGGAGGGGCAGAGAGCGGGAGAGAGAATCCCAAGCAGGTTCCAGGTTCAGTGCAGAGCCCAACTCAGGGCTTGATCCCATGACCTTGGGATCATGACAGGAGCCGATATCAGTAGTTGGATGCTCAACCCACTGAGCCACCCAGGTGCCCCTGCACGCAGATTTTTAACATTTCAAAATATTTGTCTCATTTTCTGTTGACTATGAAGCTCTAAGGGTTAAAGTATTTTGTTTTTTCTGTTTTCTGATTTTGAATTATCATTACAGTTATCAGTGGCATACAGTTGACCAAAGTAACAGAAATAGATTATACGTTTTTAATAAAATTATTATAAAATCATTATTATAATGATATAATTGTTATAAAATACTTGTCATAATAACATAATTATAAAAACAATTCCATTTTAGGAAATAATTATTAACTGTTTGGGGGAACCTGTCCCGTAATTAAAGACTACGAGGAGAATCACTATCAAACTCTTCTTCTGCCTAGAAGACAAGCTAATGTGTATGTTGCTCAAACCCAACGGGTCGGCAGCTAGCTTCTTTTAAAAAATTTTGTTGTTGTTAATTACTGGCTGAACCTATTAAATGTCACATGAGATGAAATGTGGATTGACTGTAATAGAATGAAATGCTATTATTTATGTGTTTGTTCATTTAGAGAAAGAACAGGGGAGGGTAAGAGAGAGAGGATCCCAAGCAGGCTCTGCATTGTCAGCAGAGCCCGACGCAGGGCTTGAACTCATGAACCGCAAGATCATGACCTGAGCTGAAGTTGGACGCTTAACCGACTGAGCCACCCAGATGCACCCCCCCCCCAAATGCTTTCTGATATATCTAATAAAATATATTTTAGCACCTAATTGGATAACACACGCTGAGTCTGGACAATTCTTATCCATGGGTTTTACCCAGTGTATCTTGGAAAAGTCCCTGGAAAGCATTCTAGTTGATTTAAAAGACCTAGAATGTACTGAGTTGAATAGTGTACCCCCAAAATTCAGGTCCACCCAGAGCTTGTGGGTGTGACCTTATTTGGAGGTAGGGTCTTACTTGCAGACGTCATCAAGTTAGAACGTGGCAGGCACTGGATTAGGGTGGGCCCTACCTTCAGTATGACCGGTGTCCTTGTAGGACAAGGAAAGGGAAATTTGGATACAGAGACACAGGAGGAGGAGGCCACGTGGGGATGGAGGCAGAGACTAGAGGGAAGGCTAAGCATGGTTGGTGGCCACAGAAGCTGGAAGGGGCAAAGAAGGACCCTCCCCTAGAGCCTTTGGAGGGGGCACGGCCCTCCAACACCTTGATTTTGGACTTTTATCCTCCAGGACTCTGAGAGAATACATTCCTGTTGTTTGAAGTCACCCAGTTTGCGGTGCTTTGTTATGGGAGCCCTATGACGTTACTGCACGGGGTCACTACCCATCTAGCAGCTGCTGGAAGATGGTTTTCCTCCAGCTGGTGACATGACACAAGGGTGAGCAGTGAGGCCCTTGGGGAGGGAGGGAAGAAGGAAGCAGGAACGGAGGAAGGAAGGAAGGAAGGAAGGAAGGAAGGAAGGAAGGAAGGGAAGGAAGGAAGGAAGGAAGGAAGGAAGGAAGAGAGGAAGGGAGGGAGAGAGGGAGGGAGGCAGGAAAGAAAGAAGGAAAGGAGGGAGGGAGGGAGTGAGAGAGGGAGGGACAAAGGAAGGAAGGAAGGGAAGAAGGAAGGAAGGGACAGAAGGAGGAAGAAAGGGAGGGAGGGAGAGAGGGAGGGAAGGAGGGAGGAAGGAAGGAAGGAGGGAGGGAAGGACAAAGGAAGGAAGGAAGGAAGAAAGAAGGAAGAGAGAGAAGTGGGAAGGAAGGGAGGGAGGGAGAAAGGGAGGGAGGTAAGAAGAAGGAAGAAAGGGAGGGAGGAAAGGAAGGAAGGGTGGGAGGAAGGAAGGAAAGAAGGAAGGAAGGAAGGAAGGAAAGAAAAAGATGGTTTATGAAATATCACAAATCTGGTCTCGAAGGGGTCAGCTCTGCGAGGGGTGGGATCTTGTCAGTCTTATTCAGTATTGTTTCTCCGGGGCCTAGAACAGAGCCATACAAAAGGCAGGCCCACAGTAGATGCTAAATGCCCAGAGAGGCGGTGACTCACCCAAGCTCACACAGCGTAACAGTGGTGGGGCTGGGACCTGAAGTCAGGGTGAATCCCGACTTGGGACTGTTGGCCTCACCTACATCTCGGTCACGTGTCGGCACCTAGCCTGGCGTCTTGAGGGCATGAAGATAACTGTGACACAGGCCTGGGCCCTCATGAGCTTGTGCTCCAGTTCTGGTGGCCGA
The DNA here is from genome assembly GCF_024362965.1 of Panthera pardus. NCBI lineage: Eukaryota > Metazoa > Chordata > Mammalia > Carnivora > Felidae > Panthera > Panthera pardus. The sequence continues at coordinate 18,904,650 of NW_026526710.1, forward strand.
CAGAGACACGTGAGGCTAGACCACAGGGATGCTTGCTGAGCGCTGAGACTCGGTGCAAAAGGGCCTGAGAACAGACAGCGGGGAGCTGGTCACTGTCCCCAAGGTCAGGGCAGGCTTCTGAGGATCCGTGCCCCATCTGCCCCAAAGGCAGTGTTTTTCAAAATTACTTGATCTTGACCCAAAGTAAGAAACATATTTTATACAAATACACTAATAAACACACAAATGAAACAAAAGTTTCACCAGATAAATCTTACTTGGGTACTTACCTGGGTAGTTTAAGGCTTTTATGATTGTTTATTATTAACATACATAATGTACAGTTACCATGTTAACCGTTAATAAGTGTAAGTTTCAGCGACGTTAAGTATATTCACAATGTTGTGCGACTATCACCACTGCTCATTTCTAGAACCTTTTCATCACTCCGAACAGAAACTTTGTACCCATAAAATGGTGACTCCCCACTGCCCCCTACCCCAGCTCCTGGTGACCTCCAGCCCACTTTCTTTTTTCTAATTTTTAATTTTTTAGAAAGAGAGAGTGAGTGCACAAGGGGGAGAGAGGGGTGGGGGGGGGAGAGAGAGAGAGAGAGAGAGAGAGAGAGAGAGAGAGAGAATCTTAAGCAGGCTCCATACTCAGTGTGGAGGCCAACACAGGGCTCAATCCCACGACCCTGGGATCTTGACCTAAGCTGAAATCAAGAGTCAGATGCTTAAGTGACTGAGCCACCCAGGCACACCCACACCCCCAGATGGATTTTTAACGTATCAATCGGTCACAACCCTCCCATGAAGTGGGGTCTTGCAGGATGAATAGGAGTTTGCCGGGCCCAGAAAGACAAGTAACAATGAGACCAGGGGAAGGCCCCAGAGCCGGAGGGACTGAACAAGGAAGACTGAACTGCAAGGGCCCTTGCTGGTTGGCAAAACTGTTGGGCTTAATCTATTGCGTTTTAGAAATGTTCTGGACCCCCAACCTTGCCACTTTCTCTGGATGGCACAACGTCTTCATTCATTCATTCATTCATTCAGCAAATGTATGTTGAGCAGTCCCTACCTGGGGCCAGCAAACAGTAGGGACCCAGAACCAGGGAGAGTCCCTCCCTGCCCGGCACTCACTATTGAGTGGGGTGGACAGAGATTCGTCGAACGATCCCACGAGCTAAAGCTGCATGGATGTCCACCGTCACGGATGTCACGCTACCCAGGCCTGGGATGAAGAGGACATTCTGAAGTCAGCTTTTGGGGAAGACTTCCCTAAGGATGTGGTAGCTGAGCTGAGGGAGACTATGCCTCACCTGGGGAAAGGGGGCAGGGGCGGGAAAGAGCCCCCCAGCTGTGGGCATTGCACCTGCAAATTCTGCGAAACACAAAAACAAGGTGTGGCTGGCAGACCGTGGCGAGGAACTTGATCGTCATTGCCCAACACTGGGATCCACTGTGCACGTTAAGGGTGTGGGGAGGGTGGGGGCGGGGCAGGGGAGGGGTGTGTGTGATCTGATCTGATCAGATTTAGGTCCTGATTGCGGTCCAGGTGTTGGGCGGGGTGGGGGGGGGGTGGCCAGAACTGGGGAAGGGAAGGAGCCAGGAGACGTGTCGACAGGGCCTGGGGATGTGGATGTGAGAGAGTGCGTGCGTGTGAGTGCGTGTGCGCGTGTGCATGGTCACGGCTGGGCGAGCCCCTCCAGGCCTCGCTTCCTCCACCTGACATCCCTCCAAAGGAGGCGTAGGCAGGACATCGGTGGCAGGAGGAGGAGGTCCGGTGTCTGGAGAGAGTCCCTCCCTCGTGGCCCCACACCCGGGGTGTCACGAGGTCCTTGCTCTCGCCCGAATCCCTGTGATTTAAGAGGCGTTCTCCTTTTGGGTGATACAGATTCCAAAACGCGGCGTTCATCTCCTCGGCCTGGAGAAGCCAGCCTGTCTGAGTTATAGCAGCTTGCTTTCCGCATGCACAAGCGGGGCCGGGGGCCCCGTTCTGCTCTTTCTGCTCCCCGGGCCTGGAACATTTGAGCAAACATTCCTGGAGGCCTTGGAAGTTACCAAACCCAGATGAGCTCATCCGAGCCAGAGGTGGGGGCAGCTGGCGCCCGGGAGCCTGCCCGGAGCTCACCAGGTGGCCTGGTGGCAAATGTCAGAGATGGCTGGGCCCCAGCTGGGGGGGAGCCAGGGGAGGGTGGGCCCTGTGCAGCTGGGGCCTGGCCCAGAGGACCCGGGGTGGGGACGCCCAGCCTGCTGTCCCTCCTCGGAGCTGGCGGTGTGCTGGTCTCCGGTCTGGATGCAAGCTTGGAGCCTCGAACCGCACAGCCAGGGTCTGAGAGGGAGCAAAAGTGTGACACAGGCACCTCATCAATCCTTCTCAGGGCCGCCCTGTGGGAGCCGGGCCCGCCCTGCAGGGGCCTCGCTCCATGCGGTAGCACTGCCGTTTATTGAGTGTTAACTACGTGCTAAGTACTCCGTGCAGGGTTCGCCCCCCCTGACAACCCAACCAACTGCTATTCTCCCCATTTGACGGATGGGGAAACCGAGGCTCAGAGAGGTAAAGCGACTGTGAGCGGCCGTGCCCGAGGCTGATCCCGCGCACCTCTAGACTGTCCGGGCCTCCCTCTCAGAGGGAGAGCTGTTCGAACTGTCACGGGCCAGACAGCGATAATTTGTGAACTTTTCCAAGGATCTGACTCCAATAAGCACATTACTGACTCTCTCTGGGCTCTATTGCCTCACTAGAGCGGGAAGGGCATTCAAAACCCACCAGCCCCTGGTCCACTCCACAGCCTGAGGGGTCGGGTGGGCTGGGGGGAGTCTGAGCCTTCCCCAGGGAGTTCTGTTTATTTCCTGCCTGGGTCTTTTGCCTGAGCAGGCGAAGGCGCCTGTTTCAAAGCAATTCTCCCCAGGCTCCTTCCCAAAGCGCCGCACCTTCCTCTAAGGTCCCTCTATAAAATGGGCACATACACAACCCTGTGTCCTCTTGCCTTAGGAATTAGAAATAACCTATGGAGGGGACTCAGTGTGGAGGCCGGCACAAGTGAGCACTCAGAACTGGAGACCGTGTTCCTCCTGTTGTGAGTTGCCAGGGCCCCCCCCCCCCCCCCCCCGCCTCCGGTTTTCTGCACTGGCTCCCACTTACCTCCTAGGGGAAGTTCGAGACATCATTTCATCTTTTTCACACAAACACCATTTGGTGTAGGGATGCTGGGACCTGCTTTTACAGATGAGGAAACTGAGGCACAGGGGGCGAATGACCTGTCCAAGGTCACAGATCTCACATCTGTGGGATGCTCTGAGCCACACCAGCCCGCCCCTTCCCTTCGCAGTGGAAAGCTAAGGGGATCCAGCTGGCAAACCCCAGCGGCTGTCGCTGCCACTGACCCACGGGACAAGGCTGCAGACTCCAGGTCCTTGCAGGAATCGTCCCCGGAAGGAGTCCTCGGCTCCAGGCGCTGCAGGACCAAGTCTGGGTGACCTTCTCCCTGCCTTGGAGTGGCTTCCCCAGTGCCCCAACTCCCAACCCCAATGGAGACCCCACCATGTTGCAATCTTCCCCAGCGGGGGTGAGGGAACAGACAAAGTAATGTGAAAGGCTTTGGCTAACGACTGGTCCAAAGTTTTCCCATCGTATGTATATGCTTGTTTGACTCCGTTTACGAAGCTGGTTTGCCAGCTAGATTCTCAGTGGTAATGAGCTCGCCCTGCTGACTGCTGCAGGGAGGGAATGAAGGCGGTGGGGGCTGGAGCGGGGGGGATCATGCTAAACAGGTTTGTTGCATAATTATGAACGCTGCCGACCTTTCGCATTTTCTGACTCACCGTGTGGTGCGTGACGCTTCGTGCGTGGTCTCTGTTGTTTTGCTGCGGGAGAGAGAACTTTTTCGGAGGGAGGCTGGACCAGGCGATGGCGTTGCCGGGACTTCGGTTCCAGCCCATGGAGCTGGTTTGAGTTATTTTGGGACTGGGGCCTGGGTTCAGCACACTCCGCTTAGAGAATGGAAAATAGAAGCTCAGAGCTGGATGCTGTCTGGGGGAAGAGAAAACCTCGGAGATGGAGAGATTGGCCGGATAGCTTGGGGATCCTATGGACCGCGGTTTGAGACCAGGCCCCAGCCGTGTGGGCTCCAGCGAGTTCCCAGGGAATGGTGGAGGGACCCGGCTCCTAGGATCTCTTTCAAGATAAAATGAAGCCTAGGTGGGTTTCTGTGCTCAGAAGAGAGGCATCTCTTATCAGTGTTCATACCTTCAAGCAGTGGGCCCGCTTCTGGTCTGCCAGGTCACAGCTAAGCCTGCGCGGACTGGCTCTGAGCTAGACTCATGAGAAGGGAGCATGTGCCAGGGATGGCTGGGCTTCAAGGACGGCCCAGTGCTGGAAGCAGGTCACAGACTCGGCCCCCGGGTGCCTGGGTCCCCGGGAAGCTGCAACGCTTTCTGGCGGCAAGAGCTCTTTTCCCATATAGGTGGCCCTGCCCAGCCCTGTGAGCAGCAAAGCGGCCAGTTCTCCAGGTCTGGTTCAAGGGGAAGGTCACTGCCTCTGTCATACTGACGTGCTGTGATCGGGCCCTACAGGCCTCTGGGAGCAGGGGCTGGGCAGGAAGGAGAAGAGAAGGAGGGGGCCCTCAACCCAGGCTGGGGGTCCTCAAGGGCAGTGGAAGGAGGAGTTTCTCTGGCTGGGCCAATTCTCCCTCCTGCCTCTGGGGGGCTCAGACCTGGGGGCGGGGGCCGAGGCTGCATAGATTGCGGACAGGTATAGAGGCCGATGGGGGGGTCAAGCCAGGTCTGGTGTGAGTCCTGCTGTGCCTCTTACTTGCTGGGTGACCCGGGGCAAATCCCTTCCCCTCTCTGTGCCTCAGTTTCCTCCTTTATAAAATAGGAAAAATCATAGAACTCACCTCACAGGTTAGCTACTTAATATAATATAATGTAATATAATATAATATAATGTAATGTAATGTAATATAATATAATATAATATAATATAATATAATATAATATATATAATATAATATATAGCTACATAATATATGAGGCACTATAATGAAATATAATAATTATATATAATATATATTCCATTGTGTGACCTGGGTGCTTTCAGCCTCCCTGACACCCTTGGAGACAGGTATGATTCCAGATTTGGAAATTGGAGCTCCAGTCCAGGTCTTGCCCATGGTCGTGCGGTCAGGGGTGGGGGGACTGGGCTTCGAACCTAGGACACCTTGTAAATGTCCCTAGGCCTCCTCCTGCTGAGGGCCAGGTGGGAAGTCCTAATCAACAGGTGACAGCATCTGTAGTCACTGAAGTGAGGGGCCCCTGTCCGTGCAAACAACCCCGACATGGGGAAGCCGGCTTGTACTGCCTGGGTCTGTGCTGGCTGCCTGGGGACAAGCACGTCACTCTCCCCATCCCAGGCTCTGTTTTCCAGGGAAAGCAGTGAGGATGGCTTTTGGGTCCACCTTGGAAAGCCAAGAAAGGGGAGACCCTCAGGGTCTCCAAGGATCTTTTATTTAAAAACAAATTTTTTTTTTAAGTTTATTTATTGGGGCACCTGGCTGGCTCAGTCGGTTAAGCATCCAACTCTTGATTTTGGCTCAGGTCACGATCTCACGGATCCGTGAGTTCGAGCCCCGCATCAGGCTCTGCACTGACAGTGTGGAACCTGCTTGGGATTTTCTCTCTGTCTCAAAATAAATAAATAAACAGTTTGTTTTGAAAGAGAGAGAGAGAGAGAGAGAACGAGAGAGAAAGCGTGGGGAAGGGGCAGAGAGAGAGGGAGAGAGAGAAACCCAAGCGGGTTCCATACTGTCAGTGCAGAGCCTGATGTGGGGCTTGAAGTCATGAACTATGAGATTGTGACCTGAGCCGATAACCAACTGAGCCACCCAGGCACCTTCCAAAGATCTTTTAAAACTCACCTCTGACTATGTCACTTGGCTTTGCTTAAAACCCTTTCATCATTCCTCAGAACGATGTGCAAACTTTCCTAGATGCCTTTGTGGTCCTCTCAACCCAGACCCTCCTGATCTCTTGACCTCTAGACAAGCCTCTCCCTCAGCCAGCCCTGAACAAAGTGCTGCCCAAACCTCCCCCGCGTACCGTAATCAGATGTCTCTGCTTCGAAAGTCCCTTGACTCTGTGCTGGTCATTGAAGTTTTATTCTACCTTCCAAGCCCACCTCTGGGAATCCCTCTCTATCGTCCCTCCCTTCCACCACAGTTATTTTACCCCTTCTAGCGTGTAATGTAGTCCCTTTTGCTTATACTACGAGGCGGTTTCTTTGATCTGACTTGAGAGCTGGGGCTGCAACTTCCACTTTTTCCTGAGCCCTGGCACATAGTAGGCACTTGATATACATTTATTCAATGGACAGATGGAGGAGAGACCCCCCCCCCCTCCAAATATCGGGCATCGTGCATAGAGAGAGGGAGGAGATGTGGTTGCTTAGCAACCGGCAGCCTGTGGCTCCTTGAGGGTCTCATCCCTTCCAGCCTCTAGCGAGCTACTGGGCCCTCCTGGAGGCCTCAGCCCTGGGTCCTCCCTGGACAGGTGCTGGGCCTGCCCCCAGTTACACCAGCACAGTGTGTGAAGTCAGGGACGTTGAGGCGACCACCTAACAGAGTCATCCTTTCCCTCAAAGACTGGCTGGTGAGGCAAGACTGATTTGTCAGATAAATCCGATTTCTCTGGGATCACTGTTTCGCCTTCCGCCTCCCCGGATCCAAACACAGAAGAAATAATAACGACAATAATGGTAATAAGAGAGGTCATCTGTCAGGCTCTGGGCCACTTTTTAAACGTTGCCTCCAAACCTTACGATCCGCCTGCACTGGCCGTCATTCATTCCCCTTTTCACCAGGGGAAACTGAGGCCAGGAAGAGGGAAGTATGTGGTCCAAGGTTGCCCAGCTCAAAAGTGGGGAAGACAAGATTTGAATCTGGGTATGGAATGCCAAAACTCATGCCCTTTCCACCGCTGACTCAGGAGAGGGAGTCATTCCGTGGACGCTCTACCCTTGGCCTCGGGGGAAGTAGGTTCCCGTCCGGGGCTCCTGGGAGACTAACTGCAAGAGGGACTCGGGCCCCCTGGGAGTCCTGTGCGCTCCCAGGCTCTAAAGGGCAAGGCTGTTAGGGCAGAAAAGGCTGAGGATGTATGTGGGCGTGGGCGCTGTTTTCTCATGTTGTGTGGGAGAGAGGGACCCACAGAGACTGCTAATACTCGTCACGGCCACAATAATTCGGATAGTGATAGTAGTGGAGTTGTGATAAAGGTAGCCAACATTTCTTGGCGCTCACCCGTGTTCCTGACACGTGCTAAGTGCTGTACCTGAACGTTGAGGCAGCGGTTAAGCGCCGGGACTCAGGGGCAGGTGGACTGGCGCAGAATCCCAGCTTTGCCACTGGTTGACTTTGGGAGACTCACCTGGCTGGTGTGAGGCTCCATGTCCTCATCTGTAAAATGGGTCCAGAGCCCCCGTCTTGTGGGCCCCTTCTGAGGAGGAAATGGTACCCTGGACGTAAAGCAATTAGCACTGAGCCTTCTGTCCCCAGTAGCCATTATGGTGTACAGACACGTCCACTACAGAGGTGTGTGTGAATGCACGCGTGTGAGCGTGTACAGACACGTCCACTACGGAGGTGTGTGTGAATGCACGCGTGTGAGCGTGTACAGACACGTCCACTATGGGTGTGTGTGAATGCACGCGTGTGAGCGTGTACAGACACGTCCACTACGAAGGTGTGTGTGAATGCACGCGTGTGAGCGTGTACAGACACGTCCACTATGGGTGTGTGTGAATGCACGCGTGTGAGCGTGTACAGACATGTCCACTATGGGTGTGTGTGAATGCACGTGTGATTGTATACAGACATGGCCACTATGGGTATGTATGTGAATGCACGCATGTGAGTGTGTACAGACACGTCCACTATGGAGGTGTGTGTGAATGCACGCGTGTGAGCGTGTACAGACACGTCCACTACGGAGGTGTGTGTGAATGCACGCGTGTGAGCGTGTACAGACACGTCCACTACGGAGGTGTGTGTGAATGCACGCGTGTGAGCGTGTACAGACACGTCCACTACAGAGGTGTGTGTGAATGCACGCGTGTGATTGTGTACAGACACGTCCACTATGGGTGTGTGTGAATGCACGTGTGATTGTATACAGACATGGCCACTATGGGTATGTATGTGAATGCACGCATGTGAGTGTGTACAGACACGTCCACTATGGAGGTGTGTGTGAATGCACGTGAGTGTGTACAGATATGTCCACTATGGAGGTGTGTGAATGCACACATGTGTGTACACACACGTCTACTATGGATGTGTATGTGAAGGCACACGTGTGAGCGTGTACAGGGGCGTTTGTGTGCTTGTGTTGGTGTTGGGGACCCGATGGGCAGGCGTGAGAGCAGGGTGTGTACCGGGTGAAGGGTGTTGAGTATCGGTCGTTTTGCGTTTTTGTTGAATGGGGTGTTGGCTGGTGGGGGCCCCCTCGTAGACTGGGGCTCCTGGGCTCTTTTGAACATGCCAGGTTCTCAGCCCCAGTAGGGAGGGTTCCAGTAGCTGACTGGGGGCCATTCCAGGCAGCCCCCTGCTTGTCACGAGCTGGGAGCGGCTCTCTTCAGCTCTGGGGCCCCAGTTCAGCTGTCCCCTTTCTCCATCCAGGGGGCCCCCCTGCCTGGATGCGGGCCCATGCAGCCCCCCTCGGAAAGCAGGGCTGGAGGAAGGGGAGTAGGAAGGAGGAGGGTCCGGGGGTGGACCCTGCTGCTCCCGGCTCTGCGCCGTGGGGACTTTGAGTCGTCTGAGCGCTAGGGGGCAATGTGTCTGTTCCAAAGAAACTGCAGGCCCTTGCAGGCCGAGCGCGCACACAGGCACACGCAGGGGCGCCCACCCCGTGGAGGCACACACACCGGCACGTCCACGGGCACCGATGTCCACTTTCACACTCACAGAGAAAACAGACATGCTCGAGCAGAGACAGAGCCGCGGGTACAAACGCAAGCGTTACACACACGCAGAGGCATAGGGTTGGGGGACAGACAGCACCTCTCCTGGGGACACTCAGGGAGACATCCGGAGACCCGAGAAGGCCTGTACCCAGATACACGCAGGTGCCCTGCCGCGCTCGCCCAGGCGAAGACATGGACGCAGCCGCACGTCGCCCTCCCGCACATTACGGAAAGGTGACCCAGACACATCCTGGAGAGAAACCCAGCCAGGCCCCAACACACCCTCCTTTCAGACGCTCACACACCTTGTAGACTGAACTCTTGGAAACAGCCCCAGAAAAATAGTCCCACACCCCCTCCCTGGAGCACACAGTTATTCCACAGGAAACCTGCCCAGGTGTTCAGGGGACCCCCACCCCCGTGTGAAGTCATGCCTTGGCCTAGGACACACCCCAACGGGGGGCTCCCCGGACTGCAGGTCTGTGGGCCATTCTTCCCACTGCCCTGGCCCACCCAGGTCTCCAGACAGGTCCGACTGCCACTATTTCCTCCAGACACGCACGGAGACATAATGCTCCTCACAGAGGGCCTCCTGAGACGCACAGCACCCGGCACCGATGGCTCTGGATGAGGTATGTGACCAGGTGTCATGAGCTTTGCACGGGCCTTTGCCCAAACTGGGTCTTCCCCTTGGCTACCATCCCCTCTAGCTGTCCCCTTCTTGACCAGGAAGCTCAGGGTCTCCCCTGCTCTGGCCTGGGGCCCTGGGTGGGTGGGTGGGTGGGGTCACTGGAGGCCCACCCAGTACCTCTATTTCTTTGTGCCTAAATCAGCCAAGCCTCAGTCTTTTCCGGCTTCCACTTCCCTGTCACTTTGCTAAGTAATAATTTCCATGTCCGATTCCATTTCTTTCTAGTTCTGAAACCTCTAAGCTATCAGCAAGAGGATAGTTCACATGAAAACTAATTACACAAAATCAATATTTAATCACAGACCAACAACCTGATCCTGCAGAAAAATCCTTTTAAAACTCCACCGCCCTGTACAAATACTTCTTCCCGATGCTTATTTATGGACCCCATTTTTGGTGGGGGTCATTTTCATTTTTAATTTCGAAAAGAAAAAAAAAATCTGGGTAGACATCCACAACAGGAAGGTCCCAGGAAGGGCCCTAGATCTGAGCTGGCTTCGGCTCTCTGAGTTTCAAAGTTGCAAGTTTTTATTGCTTGTTTTCATGTTTATTCTTTTTGGGAGGGGTGTTATTTTCTCCTGGAGTCCCTCAAGAGACCCCGGTCGCTGTCCTCCCCTCACCCGAAGTTGAGCGGTGTCCCTGGCATTTTGGCTCTGGAACACCCAGAGTCTGCCTTCCCAGCAGTGACTCCAGGGAGCAATGAATCCGTGTGCACACAACGTGGTAACTTTTTAACTCCCGCCCGCGACGGTGGAGTGCTTAATCTGAGGTTTTTAAATAAAAAGGGCTCAGGGGTTGGTTTTATTATAACGTTTATTTCATTTCAGATTTCATGCGCAATTTAGCAAACGCTAGACAGACTTGGGCGATAAACACTTTCTTTTGTGGGGGGAAAGGCATTTTTATACACCATGCTTAATTTTATTTAGATTTAATAGCGATATCAGGGGCACTTCAAAGAAAGTTCTTTTTTTTTTTTTTTTTTTTTCCTCCCCTTCTCCTAAGAATGCTGGTCTGCTAGCGAAATCGCCTGGCGCTATTTTATGGCAAGGGAAATTACAGGCCTTCTCCCCCTTCCTCCCTGACGCGCACTTTAGGGAGGAAAACACACACACACACACACACACACAGGCACACAGAATAAACACCTTCCCTACCCTCCATCCCCTCTAACTCCCAACTTCTAATTGCAAGATAGATTTCAGCCTCAGTGGGGATCAGGAAGATCTAAACATTTTAACTAAGATTATTGGGATAAATATTTCATAAAGAGCAGGGCAGATATTAAATTACTCTTATTGATTTTAGTATCACAACCCAATTCCGTTCTTTGGCCTCTTCAGTTTAATTGATCTCTTAAGGAGGCCAACCTCGCGCCCGCAGAGGGCCTGGGCCTTGGCCCGGGTGTCCGGGGTAGGATGCTCCAGCGGGTCGGTGCACCTTTTGCGCGCGGGTCTTCTTTCTGGCTCTGCGATCATCCGAGGTGCACCCCCCCCCCCCCCCCCCGCTCCACACTCCCCCCACAAGTGGCCAAGCGGTTAAGGCTCCCCTGGGCGGAAGCCGGCGACCGAGAACGGGGAACCCCGGGCAGGGAACAATTGTGCGCGCCCTAGTGAGGAGGAGTGAGCAAGCGCCCGGGTCTTTCGAGGAGAGCCCTAACTTCGGGATCCCCCGTCTGCTTTCACCTCCAGGAAAATCCGAGGGCCGGCTAACTTGGGTGCCACTAGTAGGCAGACAGCGGTGGAGAACCGAGGGTTCGCCCCGGGGCTGAAGCGCAGCTGACTCTTAGCGACTTTCCGTGCTCAGTCCGAGAGCTTTGCTTGGCGACCCCATTGTCTAAGCGCCCCGCACCGCTTACCGCCCACCTCCCCGCCCCCTGCCCAACCCGCAGGTCTCGCTTCAGTTAGGGGTGGGGAGTTGGGAACTGTGTGAGTGGGCAGGGGGGCGAACAAAGCCAAGCTCCCGCCATTCTCCGCCGGCGCCCTCTCCACCCCGATGCGCCAGGAGGCCAGGGCGCGCCCCCCAGCGCACTGGCGCCGGACCCCGAGGCAAAACCCGAGCGGGGTACTCCGGAGCTGGCGAAGTGCGGGTTCATGGCGGGGGCCTCAGCAGCCAGCAACCAGGACCACCTTAAGAGCGAGCCCCGCCCCGGGACCGGAGCTCGGGCTGCGCTGATTGGTGCAAATGTAATGGCTGAAATTGATTGCTGAAATGCAAAACTTGTTGCTGCTTCTCCCGGCGCTGGGCGAGAGGCAGACACCGAGAGGGGAGCCGAGACCCTCGGAACGCCCCACGCAGAGCCCCCCCCGCCAGCCAGGAGAGGGGTGCACGGACCCCCCCAGGATTGCCCCCGCCCCCCCATTCCGGGCTCGTAGAGCGTAGCCGGAACGCCTCAGCCCGCTCGCCCAGCGTGGCCCCCCAACCCGCGTACGCCCCCCTCCTCGGGTCCGAGGGGGACTCGCGAAGCACCTCGGAGCGGAGGCACGGAACCCGAGACTCGGAGCGACCCAACCTCTCGTCTCGCTGCCCGCCCGCGCCTGGAACCGGGCGCGGAGACCCCTTCGAACTCAGAGACCGAATAGAAGAGGACAAGAAGCGGCAGGCGGCGGACGTGGCCGCGAAGCGGCGCGCCGGGGTGCAGAGCACCCGCCGCGGAGCAGGGGGAACCGCGCCTTCCCTCAAACCTCGGCTCGGACCCCGGGCGCCCTCCGCCTCCCCAGCCCCGCTTCGCCCTCGGCTCAGGGCCCGCACCCGTGATGCCGAGCCGAGCGTCCGGCCCTCCGACCCGCTGAAGAAACAGTAGCAGCTTGCTCGGGGCCGACGGAGACTGTGCGAGCGGATCGTGCTCGGCGGAGGCTTGGGCTGCGGAGCGCGGGGACTCCGGGGGGCGGGGGGGCGGGGAGGGACTGCTCTGTCCATGCCCGGGCGCCAGCCACGGCTTTGAAGGGTCTCCTCGCTCGGCCCCTTAGCAGCTCCGCCACGGACTCCAGGAGGCTTCGGGAGACGTCCTGGGGCTTCCCACCCGACCCCGATCGGACTTAAGAAGGTGATCGCTCCGCTCTCCCTTCCTCCTTCCCGCCTCCTTCCCCCCCACTTAACTTTTTGTCTCCACTCGCCCGCAGCTCCGTCCCCTCCGCGCAAACCCACCCGCGTCTGTGCCAACTGCCGGGGCATGGGTCCCCCAGCACGGCTCCTGGAGGCCTCGCGGCACTGCAAGATGTGAGAGGCCCGGGTCCGGCAGAGCCAGAGCTTCGGGAGAGGAGCTGATAGCCCCCAGCCTCCACACGCAAGCGAGGTGGCCGTGCGCCCTGCGCCCCCGCGGTGCTGAGCGTCCCGGAGCGCCCAACCCTGGGCCGGAACGTTTAGCTGGCCGGAGGCGCGCCGCGGAGAGCAGGCTGTCATGCCCTATTGATCCCCCCGCCCCCCGCCAAGTATGTTTGGGCTGGACCAATTCGAGCCCCAGATCAACAGCAGGAACGCTGGCCAGGGCGAAAGGAACTTTAACGAGGCCGGACTAAGCATGAATGCCCACTTCAAGGCCCCGGCTTTCCACGCGGGGGGACCCCCTGGCCCCGTGGACCCTGCCATGAGCGCGCTGGGCGAGCCCCCGATCTTGAGCATGAACATGGAGCCTTACGGCTTCCACGCGCGTGGTCACTCGGAGTTGCACGCGGGGGGGCTGCAGGCACAGCCGGTGCACGGATTCTTTGGAGGCCAGCAGCCGCACCACGGCCACCCGGGAGGCCACCACCCCCATCAACATCACCCCCACTTTGGGGGCAACTTCGGCGGTCCGGACCCAGGGGCCTCATGCCTGCACGGGGGTCGCCTACTTGGCTACGGGGGCGCCGCCGCCGGCCTGGGCAGCCAGCCGCCCTTCGCTGAGGGTTATGACCACATGGCGGAGAGCCAGGGGCCCGAGAGCTTCGGCCCGCAGAGACCCGGGAACCTCCCGGACTTCCACAGTTCGGGCGCCTCGGGCCATGCGGTGCCTGCCCCATGCTTGCCGCTGGACCAGAGCCCTAACCGAGCCGCCTCCTTTCACGGCCTGCCCGCCTCCAGCGGCTCCGATTCCCACAGTCTGGAGCCCCGAAGGGTGGCGAACCAAGGAGCCGTCGACTCGCTGGAATACAATTACCCTGGCGAGGCGCCCTCGGGACATTTCGACATGTTTTCGCCCTCCGATTCCGAAGGGCAGCTGCCTCATTATGCGGCGGGTCGCCAGGTTCCCGGGGGCTCCTTCCCCGGTGCCTCGGCCATGCCCAGAGCTGCAGGCATGGTGGGCTTGTCCAAAATGCACGCCCAGCAGCAGCAGCAGCAGCAGCAGCAACAGCAGCAGCAGCAGCAGCAACAGCAGCAGCAGCAGCAGCAGCAGCAACAACAGCAGCAGCAGCAGCAGCAACAGCAGCAGCACGGCGTGTTCTTCGAGAGATTCGGCGGGGCCCGCAAGATGCCGGTGGGTTTGGAGCCGGGAGTAGGCTCCAGGCACCCGTTAATGCAGCCTCCCCAGCAGGCCCCGCCACCCCCTCAGCAGCAGCCCCCGCAGCAGCCGCAGCAGCCTCCGCCGCCGCCGCCGCAGCAGCCGCCGCCACCCGGGCTTCTGGTCCGACAAAATTCGTGCCCGCCGGCGCTCCCGCGGCCCCAGCAGGGCGAGGCGGGCACGCCCAGCGGCGGCCTGCAGGACGGGGGCCCCATGCTGCCCAGTCAGCACGCACAGTTCGAGTATCCCATCCACCGGCTGGAGAACCGGAGCATGCACCCTTATTCGGAGCCTGTGTTCAACATGCAGCACCCCCCTCCCCAGCAGGCGCCCAACCAGCGGCTGCAGCATTTCGACGCGCCCCCCTACATGAACGTGGCCAAGAGGCCGCGCTTTGACTTCCCGGGCAGCGCGGGAGTGGACCGCTGTGCTTCGTGGAACGGCAGCATGCCCAACGGCGCTTTGGACAACCACCTCTCGCCCTCCGCCTATTCGGGCCTCCCTGGCGAGTTCACGCCGCCCGTGCCCGACAGCTTTCCCTCAGGGCCACCCCTGCAGCATCCGGCCCCGGACCACCAGTCCCTGCAGCAGCAGCAACAGCAGCAGCAACAGCAGCAGCAGCAGCAACAGCAGCAGCGCCAAAACGCGGCCCTCATGATTAAGCAGATGGCGTCGCGGAATCAGCAGCAGCGGCTGCGCCAGCCGAACCTGGCTCAGCTAGGCCACCCCGGGGACGTGGGCCAGGGCGGCCTGGTACACAGTGGCCCGGTGGGCGGCTTGGCCCAGCCGAACTTTGAGCGCGAAAGCGCGGGCGCGGCGCGCCTGGGCACTTTCGAGCAGCAGGCGCCTCACTTGGCGCAGGAGAGCGCGTGGTTCCCAGGTCCGCACCCGCCGCCGGGTGACCTGCTGCCCCGCAGGCTGGGCGGCTCTGGCCTGCCGGCTGACTGCGGCCCGCACGACCCCGGCCTGGCGCCGCCCCCTCCCCCCGGCGGCTCCGGAGTGCTGTTCCGTGGCCCTCTGCAGGAGCCGCTGAGGATGCCCGGAGAGGGCCACGTGCCCGCGCTGCCCTCCCCCGGCCTGCAGTTCGGGGGCAGCCTGGCCGGCCTGGGCCAACTGCAGTCGCCCGGGGCTGGGGTGGGACTGCCCAGCGCTCCCTCCGAGCGCAGGCCCCCGCCGCCGGATTTCACAGCACCGGCGCTCGGGGGCCAGCCTGGCTTCCCGTTCAGCGCGGCGAACCGGCAGGCCACGCCGCACAGCGGCCCGGGCGTGAACTCGCCCCCGAGCGCGGGCGGGGGCGGGGGAGGCACGGGCGGCGGCAGCGGAGGGGGCGCCTACCCGCCGCAGCCCGATTTCCAGCCCAGCCAGCGCACCTCGGCCAGTAAGCTGGGCGCGCTGTCGCTGGGCTCCTTCAACAAGCCCAGCTCCAAGGACAACCTGTTCGGCCAGAGCTGCCTGGCCGCACTCTCCACCGCCTGCCAGAACATGATCGCCAGCCTCGGGGCCCCCAACCTCAACGTGACCTTCAACAAGAAGAACCCGCCCGAGGGCAAGAGGAAACTGAGCCAGAACGAGACCGACGGCGCGGCTGTGGCCGGCAACCCGGGCTCGGATTACTTCCCGGGGGGGACCACCCCTGGGGCCCCAGGGCCTGGAGGCCCGTCGGGGACTAGTAACGGTGGCTCCAAAGCCTCGGGGCCGCCCAACCCGCCCGCCCAGGGGGACGGCACGAGCCTCTCCCCGAACTACACCCTGGAATCAACATCCGGGAACGACGGCAAGCCGGTCCCCGGGGGCGGCGGCCGGGGACGGGGTCGAAGAAAAAGGGACAGTGGTCACGTGAGCCCGGGGACCTTCTTCGACAAGTACTCGGCCGCGCCAGACAGCGGGGGCGCGCCTGGGGTGAGCCCAGGGCAGCAGCAGGCGCCAGGCGCAGCCGTCGGGGGAAGCTCCACGAGCGAGGCTCGCGGGGCTCCTACGCCTCACGAGAAAGCGCTCACGTCGCCGTCGTGGGGGAAGGGGGCCGAGTTGCTCCTGGGGGACCAGTCGGACCTCATGGCTTCCCTGGACGGCGGGGCCAAGTCGGACGGGAGTTCCCCGCACGTGGGCGAGTTTGCCTCGGACGAGGTGAGCACGAGCTACGCCAACGAGGACGAGGTGTCGTCCAGCTCCGACAACCCCCCAGCCCTGGCCAAAGCGAGTAGGAGCCCCCTGGTGACAGGCTCGCCCAAACTCCCTCCCCGTGGGGTGGGCGCTGGGGAACACGGACCTAAGGCGCCCCCGCCCCCGCTCGGCCTGGGCATCATGTCTACCTCTACCTCCACCCCTGACAGCTACGGCGGGGGCGCGGGCCATCCCGGCACGCCGGGCCTGGAGCAGGTCCGGACCCCCACGAGCAGCAGCGGTGCGCCACCCCCCGACGAGATCCACCCCCTGGAGATCCTCCAGGCGCAGATCCAGCTACAGAGGCAGCAGTTCAGCATCTCTGAGGACCAGCCCCTGGGGCTCAAGGGTGGCAAGAAGGGGGAGTGCGCCGTTGGGTCCTCGGGCGCGCAGAATGGCGACAGCGAGCTGGGCAGCTGCTGCTCCGAGGCGGTCAAGAGCGCCATGAGCACCATCGACCTGGACTCCCTGATGGCAGAGCACAGCGCCACCTGGTACATGCCCGCTGACAAGGCCTTGGCGGACGGCGCGGACGACGACAAGACGCTGGCACCTTGGGAGAAGGCCAAACCCCAGAACCCCAACAGCAAAGAAGGTATATGCGCTTGTTCCCTCCTCGGCTCCCCCAGACCCGTCCCCACCCCCCACTGCAGGCCTCAGCCTCCGCCTTGAATGCTCCATCGAAGGGGACCATCCCTTGGGGCTGAGGAGGGCACAGGGCCCTCTTGGTGCCCAGCCTGGGGCTGGATACCCTTCCTTTGGGTACAGCAAGGGCTCTGTGGGCAGATACCCCACTTGCCCCTCCCCCCAACCTCCAGGCACTGCTGGGTAGATTCGAGGTACACACTCACATGGGGACTTAGATGGCAGCCCTTTGGGGATTATCTTAGAGTCCCTTCACCAACTTTTAGCTGAGCTGCTCGGTGGTGCTCAGGCCACTAGGCAGGCCCCTTTCCTTTCACACCAAGACCCCTCCTCACCCTCCTCATTTGGGCCGCTTCTACTTTGTAGGAATTGCGTGCCTCTCCCCTGCCCCTCCCCCCCCCCTTTCCTGGTAGGATACCTGGGAAGTTGTGTTAATAACTTCCCACCTTTTCCTAGTCACCCAGAGCCTCCAGCTTGAGGCTGTGTGTGCCAGCATCTTTAGGGGGGAAAAAAAGTTACCAGAGCTGGCATCAGCAGCATCACTCAGAGGCAACGCCTAATTTGACATTTGTTCCTAATGAATAGCTGTTTTGTCTCTTCTTAACTATTAGAGTTGCATTAGAAACCTGGAGACCTGTTTGGTGGTGGGAGGCAGGCCCGCTTTCCCTGGGCATCTCCTTGACATTTGGTTGGGGGGGGGTGCTGGGGCCGGGGTGGGGTCTGCTTGGCTCAGCCAGGGCATCATTTGTGTAGGGGGGATGTGGGTATATATTCTTAAGACACAAAGGACCCGCGTTTGTCAATATCTCTCCAGGCTTTGGTGACAGATGTCTGGTCCCAGCTCGTGTTTGCAATCTGAGCGCAGCCTCCCCACCAGGCACGGGGTTGGGGGGTGGGGTGGGGACTTTAAGGTGGGTGGGGTGGGGGTTAGTAAATGGACCTCCACTGCAGTTAAAGTACTAACAGGTTTGTTTTGTTTTGTTTTGTTTTGTTTTGAACCAAAAGAGGACCGGACTGCAGTAGATAACCATTTTGTTTTAATGAGGCCTCCCCCCACCCCCACAGATAATTGCTTCTTAAAATTAGGTAACATCCTCATTCCCTCTCCCCCCCATCTGCACTTTTTCTTTTAAGCCCCAGTTGCCTCTCCTGGGTTTCACCAGGCCCAATATTACTGTGGAGGCTGGGCCAGCCGCTGCCGATAGAACCCTCTGCCTTTAAAACCCGCGGCCCCAGATTCTTGCTCTCTCTTAGAGTTCTCTTCCTCGGTGTTGGTGTGCCTGGTCCTCCCGACCCTGGGTTTAAGGTGGCCGGCAGGTTTTAGGAGGGACAGGGGGAGGGGAAGCGCGTGCAGAGTTGGGTGGCTCGGGGAACCCGGGGCTTTCACCGCGCCGTCCCGGGGAGCTTTCCCGCTTAGGTTTTTCTAATTCATGAATGCGGCCTCGCGGCTTTTCTCTTTGTTCGCCTCCTGCCCAGCCCGGGACGCCGCTCTCTCATTTGAAGCTGGGTGTTTAGCATGCACAGCAGACGCTGAGGCTAGCATCAGCATTCTCCAGGCTTCTCCTAGGCAAGGCCATAAATTGGTTAGTTTGGGACCCTCCGCTTCTGCTCCTTGTTTCTTCCCCCCCTTCCTTTTTAAAATGGAGTTGGACACCGCACCCTGCATGCCCAGGGCCGCCTCCCCCACCCACCCCGTCTCTTTTATTTTCTTGTACACAACATCTCGATCCTACCTCCCGATGGATGGATCGATAGCTGGTTAGCACAAATCCCAGCCCCTGTCACTTCTACCTGGCTGGGCCTGGCTGCCCCTCCCCCTCCCCGTCCTCCCCTCCCCCCTCTCCCAGTAATTAAGAACATATTGGCCAAAATAGGGGTGAGAAAAGTTTTTTAAAAAACCCTGATTCTGAGAATTAAGTGAAGAAAAACCAGTAGCTGGTGGCCTTCGAGTCTTCTGAAGGGCCTCCAGTAGACCAGGAGAGAGGAATTGAGTGGTTTTAAGATTTTTTTTTTTAAGGTGTCACAGAGCCCTCTCTTCCCAGCCCAACTAATCTTCCTTTCCAGGAAAAAAAAAAAAAAAAGAAAAAAAAAAGAATGCGGGCTGTGCACGAAGAAATGTCACTAAAGATACGTTTTGTTTTGTTTGTTTCATTATCACAGTCAGAGGAGCGAAAATATTTTTTTGGAAACAGATGCTAGGCACTTTAGGGTTGATTTCCCCTGTAAGCTAACCGCAGCCCTCCCCTGCACGCAGAGGGGGACTTCCTTCAGGGACCGGCTGCGGGGCTGGCCTCCTTAGCAGCATAGGCAGGGACAGCCACTTGACCTCCTTTGTTTTCCACTCTGTGATGTGGGAAGGACAGTTTCCTAGATAAAGCCCCGAATTGAGGTCACTCGCAGCTTCTGCAGCCTTGGGGCTGCTAGTTAAGGCTTTATAAGGTATCTGCATCTGATTCCTGCTCCCTTACTGGTAGTAAATAAGGATGATTAAACTTTTCATTATGATAACACCCTGTAGCTCACAGAGCCTTCAACAGGCCCCCGAGTCCCCTGGCTGGAAATCAGAGTGAAGTGTGCCACTTCAAAATAGAGTCGAAGAAGAATTTTTAAAGTAAAACGTTCTGCTTCCCCTTAAACACATGCCTGTGGGCCCGTCAGCCGTGAGGCAGGGTGTCCGGCAGCTTTGAATGTACCTTCTGGAGGTTCCGGCCCCCAGCAAAGACCTTCCCTGCCACCCCCTCTCGGGCAAAACCCGTTTTGGTAATGATATTTTATTTTGTCACGCCGTAAAACACGCCAGTACTAATGTGATTAAATATTAACACCGTTTCTGAAATTCTTCGCTCCGATGACAAAATGCTCGTCGGTATTTAACGGAATGATCTGTGCTGGGATTGGAGAGAACGAATAAGTCTTCAGAACTGCACAAGCCGTGGAGTCAGTGGGACGTGCCCAGATTGTCTTATGGGGTCTAGATGTCCTTCAGAGGGGAGGGAACCCAAGTGGCCAGTTGTAGTTCTGGCAAAGTCCAGGCCAGGATCACGTGTGATTAGGATTTTTTTTTTTCTACCAGGTAAGCGAGCTTCTCCAAATGACGCTTCTCCCGACTTCTTCACCCGCCAAACAACTTTTATAATAATGAAACTCTGCATCTCATCTTGAGGTTCTGTTTGCACAAAGTTGGGGTGGGGGAAGGGTGAGGTTGTGCAGAGGGGCGGGGGGTGGGGGGAAGAGAAAAAAAGCCAGCTTGAGTTCGGGACCTATTCAGACATCTGTTATATCAGTGAGGATTACATGAATTTGAGACTAGTTTGCAACATCGTCTACCTATCCTTGTAATAGGTGTGTGGCTATTGGAGGAATTCCAAAACAGAGGAGGAGGAAAAAAAAAGCCCCGAGAGATTGCAGATAAAGGGAATTAAGTCTGAAAAAAGTACGTTCACCCCCTCCGGGCCCTGAAACGATTTTCAAAACTTGAATTAACCGTATTCTGTGATAAGTGTATCCCTGCCAAACTTCCACTCCGTGGCTTGCTCTCTGTCCTGAAATCCGGAGTCGTCTCGAAACGTTCCTTCACACACACTGAAATAGGAGAGGGCTCCATGTATGCTTGTGCATGCAATCCTGCCCTTTTTGGAAGTATGATCTTTTTACAGTGATGCGGGAGAAATTTTTGGAATTTCATGCTTCTCTCAGCGTGCCGGTCGGACAGCAGTAAGCAGGGCTGAGAAATAGTAGGCAGGCAGGATCTGGACACTGAGTTTTCTTAGACATGGAGCAGGCTGGGGCGGGGGGGAGGAGGGAGGTCCTAGGGCTGTTTCCTGAGTCGTTTCCCCCACTGCCCACAGCGTGGAGAGAATTTTTTAGGCTCACTCAGACTTGTTTTGGGAAGGCAAGGCTCCTTGCCTTCCCATTTCCCTGCGAAATCACCCAGCACGGGTTGCATGCCTTCATGTGACTTTTGCGCCTCCGGAAGATGTAACCCAAAACTTCGCAGGTGTTAATCAGGGGTAATGTAAACAGATAGGAGCCCCCTTTGTGCAGCTGACTTTCCAGCCAGCTTGCTCCCCGGCTAGTCCGGGACATTCTACTACTGTTCTTTGGTGCTTGTTTAATATTTCATGGCTGTAATAAACCTGTCTTCTTTGCCCGCCTCCCGACATAAAACCCCAACATAGCACACACATCTGCAATTATACATTTCTACTAAATATTAATAAAGGACAAGGATTTTTTTAAGGGTTTCAAGCTTATCGGTGTTGAACTTGTTGTGGTTTCCACCGCTGGGTTTTTCTGGCTGTTTTGATTTTAAATAGCCGCTGCCTTCTGATCTATACCAAAGACCTCTGTTCTTGTTCCATGTGTGTATCTGTACCTGTAAGTATATAAATGTATACGATTTTTGTAGATTGAAGGGTTTTCCTCAAGGATGGCTTTCTTTAATATAAATTCATTTAGATTTCTTGTGAGGCCCTTCAGACCGGAAGTAAGGGACTGTTGAAATGTACTTCTATTTTATTGAAGTTTCTAGGAAGGGAGCGAGGGCTGGTTAATCTAATATCTCTTTCTAGCAATGAAATTCTATGATTCCTGATACGATTTTGTTTGCCTGACAGAGGTATTTAAATTTCCACACAGAGTCTTAATAGGCCCTGAAAATCTTAATAGGTCCTGAAAAATAGATCCTGCCCTTGCCAAGAAGTTACTTGATACTCTCTGCTGATATAAAATATACATCTTTAATAAACAGTCCGGGAGGACCAGGTGAAATTAGAGGAGGGGAAATTCTTCCTACTCTGGCAGGACAAACTTGAGTGTGTCCTTGGGATTTTTCACAGGCTCTCCTGAACCCACTCCACGCTGGAAGATTTAGCAAAATCACCTTTTTCTCCGCTTGGCCGGCGATCACATAGGGTCGTGTTCTTTGCCCCGGGAGTGATCTGCTTTGCCAAAGGCATTCAGGAGATAAATACTCCTAGTAAGGAACACTGTATTTACCTCTGTTTGGTTATTTTTAGAGAATAAAAAGCTATAGCTTTTATGCCACAGGATCAAATGTCCGGGGACGGGGAGTGTGCGGGGGGCCAGTAGGCCTCGCAGCAAATTGCAGCATAAAACCCCAAACCTTCTGATGTCGGAGGGGACCTGGGTCTGTCCGGCGGGGATGGAGGGAGGGCAGGCCCTGTAACCAGTGGGTGTACCTATGTCCTTCCGTCTCTGTCCCCCTGTTTGTTCCAGCCAAATATTCAGTCTGGAGGGTCTGGAATAACGGGCTTCATCATTTTGATTCAAGTCGGGATTGTGACTTGCCGAGCGGTGTGTTTGTTTTAGGATGGTGTCTATTTTTAGGCCCGACTTGGGTGGACAGATTTGAGTGTGGGTTTTGATTGCTGGTGGTGGAGATGTTGGTATATACATGAGAGTGCGTGATTGAGAAGAGAGACATTTGGTGGAAAATTTTCAAGTTTCCTCACCTTCTCGGACACACGGAAGCCAAATGAAGTGGTCTGGGGGCCGGCTCGAAAGAGCGTGGCGAGGTGGGTGTCGGGTCTGGGCCTGCCTGTGGCCCATGAGAGGAAAGCAAGGCCCCGTGCAATTCAACATGTAAAGGAGCCCCCCCCCTTCCCCCACGCGCCCCCCCCCCCAGCACACGCACATATACATATGCATGGCCAAGTGTGTCTCCATCAAATCATCCAGCCACTCCAGTTTTCCCTTAATCTGCTTTCCCAAGGCAAGTGGACAAAGTTGCTAAACCTTCAGTCTCAATGGCGTCAGCTGACAGGTTCTGATTCTGTAAAGGACTGAATGAGCACAAGTCCTAAAAATAGACAGAGGATTTTGAAGATCCTAATTATGAAATCTCGGCCTCCCAGGCCTCCTGGGCTGTGGGTGACTTTGATCTGGAGTATTTCGGTAGCAGACGCACATCGCCCCTTGCTGGGTTGTGTGCGTGAGTGTGTGTGTGTGGAGGTGTCTGTCGGGCTGAGTTCAGCTAACCCCACTCTCCAGCCGGGAGACGAATCTTTGAATCAGTGCCCACCACCCACCCCCCTCCCCCTCCCAGTTGTGGGAAGCGGACGCTGCTTCTCATTTATGGAAATTCCTCTCCTTTATTGTAATCTTTTGGTACCAACGTGGAGGAGACGACGCCGGGCTTTCGAATTAGTCACGGCCTTGCCTTCGGGGACCCTCTGTGTCTTGATGCACGACGGCTCAGCTGACCGTCCCCAACTCCACGCCACGCGGGCCCTGAGGAACTGCAGGGGACCCAAAGGAAGAGATGATTTGGGGACCCCGGCACATTTTGCCCGATTGGGTTGCCCAGCGAGGAGGTGGCCCTGATCGTGTTCTGCCGCCTTGCCACGGCGTGACAGCAGGCAGGGACACACGGCCTCAACAGGGCAACCGGTTACCTCAGGGTGTGAGTGAGGAGGGACGGTTGAGGGACGGCATTCTCACAGGGTACAATCCTTACAGGACGCCGAGGCCCGCTTTGTCTGCTGGCCTGCATTTTAATCAGCGGCCTCCAAGGTTTGGGAAGCAGATGAAGGGTCTGCTCCCAACATGGTGTTTGCCGAGAAAGGACACGGGAGAGGAAGCAGGGAAGGAACTGCTACGGGTCCCCCCTCCCCCGTACCTTGAAATCTGAGGGGCTCTTTTGGGTTCTTGATGGCTTTGAGCTTTGGTCCGACGAGGCCACATTGGACTGGCAGCGCCCCCTCCCCCCCCCGGCTCCCGTACCTACTGAGTGGGGGTCCGTCCTAGCTATGGCGTCCCAAATTCTCATTCTCCCTCTTGGCTGAGAAAACAGGTAGGTTTTCATAATCACCGCTTCCTTGCAAAGCTGGATCCGAGGGAGAACTTTATAGCGATCATGTGCGTAATCCTTTCACGATTTATCCATCATCGTACGGACCCAAATGCCCTTTTAAACATAAAAGCAATTGAGTTTAACAGTTTGGAGGTCTGAGTGTATTCGCAGTAACCGATTGGCTCTCTCTGAAGGCGCACCTGATGTGGAATAGATTTGTCCCCCAAAAGGGGAAGACCCTCAACGAACACCCTAACACAGGCTCACCTTGTGACCAAGCAGGTTGGTGGTGTTCTGCCCTTTAAAGCTCAGCGGTCCAGAGACCTCAGCCTAATGGCTGGTGGGATCCACTGGCCGACCCTGAAGCCTCGGTCTCTGTCTCCTTTCCCACCTTCTCCCTCTCTGTGCAAGATCTTGGGCTCCTCGTGAAATGTTTGGCCCTGGGATCCCCAACCTTTCAGCGGCCCCTGGCTTTCGGGGTTGCAGGCTGACTTATCTGTGCCAGGGTTTGGTTTTGCCTTAGGAAATGTGCCAGAGAGTGGTTCAGGGAGACAGGGAGACCCTTTGGCAGAGACCTATTTGGGGCCCATTGCTGTGGACTTCTTTGGGAAGTCGAGTGCTTTAAAGACCGCCCCCCTCCTCCTCACCGCCACCGCCCCGGGAGGGAGGGAACCAGGTCTTGCTTTTATCCTGCATGTCTCACAAAAACAAAAAACAAAAACCAAAAAAACCCCCAAATGATCTCCACGGTTAGTCAGAAATAGACGGTGATTGTCAGACTTTGGAGGAAGCGTGGACTAACTTTGGTACTGAGGCACTCGGTGGCCCCTGTCTCCCCCATTTCCCCCTGCCGGCAGCCGGTCTGGTGAGAACCGAGTGGCTCGTAGATTGTAGATCGATTCTGAGGATTTAAAATTAGGTTTCCCTTTTTCTCGCTGGTAATAATTTAACAAGTGTCGGGGCACCAAGATTTAATTTGATCATAAAGGTTGGGTCCAAAGGGTCTCTGGGCCAACACGGGCTCGGGCCTTTCTGACGCAGCTGGCTTTGCATGGCGTGCCCCGGAGTTGAGCGAGGGCCCCAGTGTGGTGTCCCTGCTTGTATTTGGGAGCTCCTGGAACGTGAGGTGACAGTTAATGAGTGAACCCCTCCACACACACTTGCACACACATGCGCACGGGCACACACACACACACACATGCACACACACATATCCATTGCTCCCTGTGCTTCCAGTCATCCAGGGCAGGGTAGGGTGTCAAAAAGATAGGACCCTTTTCAGTTACCGTGGAGCAGTGTTTTCAAACGCCCTTGGATCTTGGAACACAAGCATTGTCGAATGATTGGCAACGACCACCAGGAGTAAAATACTTCTGAGGGACCATCTTATGATCAGAGAGGGGGCGGGGAGTCCGAAGAATACATAGCCTGCTTTGAAATCTCCTAAGCTCAGCCTTCCTGCGAAAGCGAGGGTTGGTTGGGAACTCACAGAGAAGTAAGTGGGTGCTGCCCTGTCTGCGTGGGCTGTCGGAAGGGTCCTTTTGCAAATGTTAGGACCCGAGAGGCCTGATATGTATATCCTTGCTCTCTTTGCCTAGGAGTTGGAAGGCGAGAGAAAAACATCCCTCGGTGGGAAGCCTGGATGGAGGTTGGGGTGCGGTTGATTTTCTCAGAGAGGGTAGTTAGACGGGTGGGTGGAGCGGGGAGAAGTGGGTCCGTATGAGTCGAAATGTTATTTACCGATACTTGGGATTCAGGAGTGGAGAATAATTTGTCAGTGTGGAAGTCATTCCCAGAACACTTCCTGGGTGAGTCTGGGGGTGACTGAATTGCTTGGGGGCTGTCGTTGGCCATCACGAAAGCACACAAAGTTCCTGCTTTGAGCCTCCACATGGACCCAGATTTTGGGGGAGAATCTAGATGTGGAGGGATCCAGCACGGGACTGGTGACCGAAATGGTGGGTCTCTTAGCAATCAGAGCCCGGTTTTGGTTAGGGAGTGGCTGAGGCAGGCGCATGGGGGTGGGGGGCAGAGGACGAAGACCCAGACGGACACTGGGTGGGTCAAGCCCTTGTAAAGTGCCTGTGGCCACCTTCTGCAGAGGAGTTGACCCCATGTGGCCCCCTACAGATGCACGGAGTTTCGCAGAGGGGCCTGGACCTTTCCATTAAAGAGGGACGATGGGGGTGGGGAAAAAGGAGTGACCTCTCCCCTGGTGACCCCATAAGGTGACCACTGAGGCTTTCGTCCCAGCACCCAACCCCTTTGGGGATAACCTTGCCTTTCACAGACCTCGCAGGCAGGCCCCAACTGCCTGGAAACGCAGGCAGTGTCCTCCTACACAATGTATATTTTTTTCCTTTTTCTGAATGGTAGGCAAAAAGGGAAGGCAAGTCAGTTGATGAATTCAGCAAGAGGAAGATTTCCCTGACTCCAGATAAGCCAAGTGGGGAAAGGAGCCGCGGAGATTCGGGTCTCCTTTTTCTTCCTCTTCCGGAGGGAGACCCACGGTCCAGCCATCAGCAGCCTTTAATGCTTTTGTAGCAAGGCCTAATAGGCTCAAAACAAATTGACCATTTTCATCCCCTGCAATGTAACTTTTGGTGGTTGTTTAGTATTTGAGGGAACGGAGGCTGTAGACCAAAATTTGGCTTTTTTAAACACGAGCAATTTCACGATCCTTATGCCGTGACTATTTCTAAATTGTCTGGGCATAAAGCTTTGGATGCCTTTTGCCGGTTTCTGCTTGTGCACACACACACACACACACACGCACACACACAGGCCTGAGAAGTCTTAATAAGAAATGAACAAATACATGGTTTTTTTCCCCCCAAGAAGAAGCTCATACAAAGTTTTGGCTCCTTTCAGTTTTAAGTAGAGGCTTACTGATCTCCGTGTGGTCAATTTTTGCCGAATTTGTAATCCTGTCAGGCCTCCGGGAGAGGCATGATTAATTTACTTGTATGTTTCACTATTTTGGGTCGGTTTAGTTAATAAGCATTTATTTTGTGCTCAGTGTGGAAAGCATTTTGCTGGGATTATAATTGTGGGTGCGCGTGCGCGGGGGCCCTGCTCCCCAAGACGGAGCAGAGACCCCCGGTTGCAATTCCCATCACCTCCCCAGGATAGGAAGAGAGGGCGAGTGGCCCCTTCAGCCATCACTTGTGGGGTGGTGGGGAGCGGAGGGAGAAAAAGCCCAGTTGTCCAGCAAACCCAGCCTCCCAGAGCCTTGGAGACACGGGTTTCTTCCTGGTGCCTTGGTCCCTGGAAAGTTTTCGAGCATTACTTCTGTTAATTGCCTGGGAGCTGAGTCCTGCCATGGAGAAGACTGACGAATCGTAAACCTTTTTGGAGCGCCCTCCATGCTGCTTCCTTGACAAATGGAGCTGCTGGGGGTGTGCGCGCGCGTAACTTTTCGAGAAATGCATGGCTTGACTTCCAAAGAAGGAAGAAAAAGTATGCATGAGTCTCAAAAGCTGGGACAAGGCAAAACAGAGCCAAACAGCCCTCAGCTTTGACCTTTCTGATCACTTGAGTCTCAGAACGGGAGCGTGTGTCCTCTTGATGGTGAGGGCTCTTCGGCAGGGCGGCTCGGGGTACCCCCCCCCCCCCCCCTTCCTCCCTGGGCTCCCCACAGCCTTCCCGGCTCTCTGCTTCCAGATGATGGGTTAAAATTCCACTTCCATTGTTATTTGTTTTTTAAAAGACGGGTTTCGGCCATCACAGTTTTAGAGCGAATGATTTCCTGCCCCCCCCCGCCCGCCCCCCCCAAGACCCCATTTGCTTAATTCCTTGTACATCGGTTTCCACCGAGGGCCTTGTCTTTGTGGAACGAGGGCAGGACAGGAGTATTTTCGGCGTGGAGCCAGCCCGAAATGAACCTGAGTCACCGAGGAAACAGGCATTTGGAGAGATGAGGATACAATTTCTTTTTTTATGTGGGCCCGTTAAAGTCTAATGGACATTGGTGTCTGGCCTTAAATTTGGAGAGGGTCTTTATCTAACCCTTAAAACTAGAGTCGTTTCCTGTAGTTACGACACCCCAGGCTAGACCACTAAATCTTCCAGAAGCTCATCTGGAAGATGGTGGTGGGAGGGGGTGGGAGGGATGGAGGGGCACACCTGTTACCTGTATCAGCTATAATTATGCCATTTCTGGACTCCTGGTTTGAAAGGAAGAATTTATGGACCCAGCAAAGCCGGAAGAGAGCGGCCCGAGGCGTTCTGGCTCCTGGCAGTGAAATCACAGCCACCGCCCTGCCACCCCCCAGCTCCGTGCCCATCACAGTCCCTACATCTCTTTAATGAATTAATTTAGCTCCCCGACATTTGGTATTAAGTAAGTAGCTATTTTGGGAATCCAAGAAAGAAAGAACTGGAAGACTTTTTTTTTTTTTTAACTGTTTGGAAAAAAGAAAAAGTATTGCATTTTGAAGTTGGAGACGCCTGAACATCCAGGCACGCTGGTGTGGAGCAGGACACGTTTGGTGGGACGTGGCAGGACGTGGCAAAGAGGACTGGCCCCGTCCCTGCTCTGTTTTGCTTTGCTACGGAGGGTTTTTTTTTCCGTTGTTAAGAACGAAGGAGGCCACAACCCCCAAACTCCATGCATTTTGTTTGGAAGCATTGTTTAGATTACTCTCGCTTTTCAAATTGAGAGGAACTTAGTTTAATGGGAAAATAGCAGTATTACTCTCTTGGCGTGTTTGCTTTAGCGTTTAAAAATAGTTTGTTTTCATATCCTGAATTTCATCCTTTCCTTGTTTGCTCGTCTGATGGAAACCCGTGAGAGTGTGTGCGTGTGTGTGCGTGTGCGTGTGTGTGCGTGTGTGTGCGTGACACCAGCACACACATCTCTACACACGCAGCCACGCAAATGGTTGCAATCGTGCAGCCAAAGACCCGTTGCGATTTTACAGCTGCCTAAAGGGACCCGGAGCATTTGCTTTTAACTTAAACCATCTTGTCCCCTCTCTCCCCCACCGGTACCCCACTCCTAACCACCGCCCCCCGCCCTCAGTCTCCCTCAGCAATATTTATTTCTTCCTTAAAAAGGGACTGCCAGGCCTGTTTGCTAAGGTCCCTGTTGGAATAGATTTTCAGGGGTTATGTATCAAATGTGTTTGAGGGGGATTTCAGCCCTCAGCCTGGTCGTCCCAGTACTAATGGTAGCAGGGACCTATTAGAGAGAGGCAAAGAATATTGTAAATGGCTTATGCAGAAAAACCATTTAGATAAAAATGCAATTTTCCCTTCTGCATAGAGTGCAAAGAATTAATAGCACATTCTTTCTAAATGGGTATTTTTATATTATATTTTCCTCCTAATGAAATTCTTTTCCCAAACAGGGGTATGTTTCATTTTAAACTTTAGAGTAAAATTGATCTGTTTTTAAGCCTGCAAAGAAACTGGTGTCCCGGATTTCAGGAGGCCCCTTCCCTGCTCCCCCTGCACCCAGGATTTTTTGAAGTTAGGTCATGCAGGAGGATGGAGAGAAATGGTGATTCTGTCACAAGGAGAAGGGCTGGGTTTGCTCACATTTTTTTTTTTTCCTTCCTTCTTCCTGGGGTGGGTTTTGGGGGGCGGTGTTTGGTGGTTTCCACAAGTACGGAAACTGGTCTTGAAATTCGAGCTGTTCGTGCCGGGCACCCCTCGCCCCCTTAGTGCCCTCCCCCCCTCCTCCCCTCCCCTGGGGAAGTTCCCCAGCATCCTGTCTCCCTGACTGGCAGGTGCCCACTCTCTGCTCCCCAGTATGTGGGGGCTGTGCGAGGGGATGCTCTTAGCCCCTGAGCACACGCTGAGGAGGGGTCCTGTGGGCCAGCTCTCTGCCAGGGCCTGTGTGGCCGTTTTGGGGGTGGAGTGAAAATTCAGACCTTCTTAGAAGGCCTGCTTCATGCATTCCAGCAGAAGCTTGCGGCGGCCTCGTTGCGGAAAGTCTTTGAGAGCTTATGGTTCTGGCTGCCATCGGCTGGTGTCTGCTGACCCAGTTTTTCCTGCCCGGGTGTGCATATGTGGAGATACTGTGTGGACTTGTGTTGGCAACTTAGACGTGCGGTGTCACCATAGGTGAACATCTTAAAACACACGCGTGTAGTTTTCACTGTTGAAACAGCGCTGAGGGGGCGCCTGGGTGGCTCGGTCGGTTGAGCATCCGACACTCGATTTGGGCGCACGGTTCCGTGGGTTCGAGCCCCGCATCGTGCCCTGCGTGGACAGTGCGGAGCCTGCATGGGGTTCTGCCTCTCCCTGGCTCTCTCTCTCTCTCTCTCTCTCTCTCAAAATAAATAAGCTTAACAAAATAATAAAAAAAGAAACAGCGCTAAGGGAAACATTGAGGTAAAATTTTAGACCGGGGAAAGGACTTCTTCCAGTTTTGGGCCCCTTCTCCCAGCCTTTGCCAGCTGAGATAGCCAAGGCCCAGAGAGGGCAAGCAACCTGGCCATGGTCACACAGCACAGCTGCAGAATAAGGATTGGACTACAGCTAACCCTTGGCCTTGGCCTTGCCTTACTAGCTCTTGACCTCCTGATTTTGCCTGGCTAGGCCTTGTGTCGACTAGGGCTGGGGACCTCTGAAACCGGAAGTCTCTAGAACTTCTGTAGACAGCACTGTGACACATATTCCCGATGACAGCCACGCTTACTCCCTTTCCTCTTACGGAGGTAGGTGTCGTTTAGGAGACAATTCCTGACCTTGGGGAAGCCGCAGGAGCACTGGATCCCGCCAGACGAGCGGTCTGGGTCTCGGGCCTGGGGCTTTGACCCTTCTGAGCTGTGTGACCGTAGCCACCTTTCGCTGCTTTTAGCTTGGTTTCCTCCGAACATTGAGCAAAGCGAAAAAAGTAGTCCCTACCTTCTAGAAGTGTTGTGTGAGCTAAATCAGACGATTTTAGCTGAATAAGGCAAAATAGGGTGATGATAATGATGTGGTTAGGAACACAGGCTCTGGAGCCCGACTCCCTGGGTTCAAACTCCAGCAGCTCCCATTTCCTGGCTGTGTGACCTTGGTAGGCTGCTTAACCTCTCTGTGCCTCTGTTTCCTAATGGGCGAAAGGGGACACCAATCATTCCTATCTCACGGGGCTGGGAGATTCGGCGAGTTAATATATACACGAGCAGATACGCAGAAGACTGCCTGTCACAAAGGAGGCACTGTGCCAGCACACGGCTTTTATGGACCGCCTACTGTATGCCAGATGTTTCATATGCACGATGCTTGGATGTCCAGCTTGGTGTTGCCGCTGTGGTTTTTGTCCCATCTTGGGGACGAGACGACGAAGTCACAGAGAGGCCGTGTGTGTGACTTGCCCTCTGCCATCAAGTGGTGCAGGCTGGAGGGCACCCAGCCCCGGCTGTGCATCTGGCGCTTAGCACGGGGCCGGCCCCTGGGAACGTGCTCAGTAAATGTTGCGGGGTCCTCGGGCACGGCTGGGCTGGGACTCCCTGCTCCCGCAGCCACGATCTCGGGCCTCGTTGCCGGACCCTCTCCTTGTGTGGGGCGGTCAGACCCCCGTGGACCGCGGTGGGCTGGTCCCCGCCTGGTGCGGTCAGCCGCGGTCAGGCACGGGCTGCTGGCGGTAGGAGAGCAGCGCTGTGGTATTTTTCTTCCTCCTGACGGCTCTCCCCGGGCGCTGAAGGAACAGTTCCCTGATATGCGTGAGTAATGGTCAGCCTTCTCATTGAAGGAATTCATGAGATGAGCCGGTCCCCGGCCTCCGAGCACTTTGCCAGGAGCCTGCGCCAGCCATAAACAATTTGAGAGCCGGCGATAAAATATTAAACCCTTGTGTCTGGCACCTCAGGTGGGGACTCGGGAGCCTGGCAGACTTGGGCTGAATAGAGAGAGAGATAGAGAGAGAGAGAGAGAGCGAGTGAAAGCGAGGGTGCGAGAGCTGGCTGTCGAGGCCTGAGTTCGAATCCCAGACCCGCTGCTGGTGCGCGGCGTGACCTCGGGCAGGCGGTTTGCCTCTGTGAGCCTCAGTTTCCTCACCTGGCACACGTGTGTAATCCCTTTGCCCCTCTATTAAGATGGTTGCTGTGGGGGTCAATGAGCCCTGTGCCCTGCGGGGACGGTGAGCAGCGGGGGCGGGGGGTACGTTGGTGAGACCAAAGGCTTTGGAATCAACTGGAGGGGAGTCACTCTCTGTTCCCACATTGGTCAGGTCACGGCGCCTCCCCCAGCCTCAGTGGCCTCGGCTATATGCTGGGGAGAGGAAGACACCTCCCTCAGGAGTCTGGCCGTGCTCCTCACCTGGGGATGATGTGACACCCGCTCCCCTACCCCCCATTGCTTGGCAATGTCTGGAGATGTTTCTGGTTGTCACAACTGCAGAGAGGGAAGCCGTTACTGGCATTTAGTGGGTAGAAGTCGGGGCTGTTGCTAAATATCCTACGATGTGCAGGTCCCTGCCCCAGTCCTCTCCGGAGAAGAATTACCAAGCCCCAAATGTCAAATGTGCCGGTGCGGAGAAACCCTGAACCATGCTGAGTGAGGGATTGGGAGGGTGGAGGGCTGGGGTTCAAAATAATCAACACATGATAGCCAGGTCTGGATTCCTTTTTTTTTTTTTTTAATGTTTATTTATTTATTTTGAGAGAGAGAGAGCAGGGGAGGGGCAGAGAGAGAGAGGGAGAGGATCCCAATCAGGCTCCATGCCGTCAGCACAGAGCTGGACGCGGGGCTTGACCTCACAAAGTGTGAGATCATGACCTGAGCCGAAGTCAGGAGTCAGAGGCTTTACCGACTGGGCCACCCAGGCGCCCCTGGCCTAGTCTGAATTCAAAAGCCCCTGGCATGTGTATTTATTCAACACACGTGAATGAAACACTTAGCCTGTGGTAACACTGTCCTAGGTGCTGGGATGCAGCCAGGGGCCAGGCGGACCATTCTAGGAGAGTGGACAGACGGACGGACACACAGCGAAACAGGCAGAATGATACAGCGGGCAGGACTGGGTATGGAGACTTAAGAGAAGGGGGCGTGCACGAGAGTTTCTAGGCTGGGCCACCAGGGATGCCTCTGTGGGGTGGTGACAGGTAAGGGAGACGCTTGAATAATGAGAAGGGACCCGCCAGTGTTGTGCTGGTAACTGCCCAACACCCGGCTCTCTGGGGGAGGAGGGAGGAAGTTCTGCTTAGTAGCGTTCGCCGATTCCCTAGACGGAAATACTCCCAACCGTGGCCGACTTCAGCCCTCGGCCGGCGTGCAGAATTCCTGAATATTGAACAGTTTCCACATCCTGGAGCGAGCCCCGTCAGGGTGTGCACGGATGGGCTTCCAGCTGGGGGCACGGCAAGTGCGGGGGCCTGGCCTGAGGCAGGACGGAGCGGGCAGTGTCCTGGGGCAGGGGAGGGGCTGGTGAGCGGGGAGAGATGGTCCAGGCAGGCAGGGGCTGGGCCACTCTGGGCTTATCATCACGATCAGGTCAGGAGTGTGGATGACAGGGAGCCTGGGGAGGGCGTTGGGCACCAGAGGGATGGGATCTGATGGCACATTGTAGATGTGCAATTAACAGGGGTTGCATCTGAGCCCAGAGTCTCTGAGACAATGTCGGGTTCCCTTCTCTTTCTTCACTCCCGGCCCCTTCTGAGGAGGCAGAAACTCTCTTCCCCTGGTTTGGCAGCACTGGGGCCACAGGTTAGGGCAGAGGGGGCGTGTTCCCCCTCCCTCCCCCCCCCCCCCCAGGACAAGGCACTCGAAGCCCAAGGGGAGTGCTCAGCCTGCCACAGGTGGGGGGCGTGGGGGATGTCCGTCCGCTCCCTGATCTGGGCAGGCCACGATTTATGTCCCGGCCCAGGGAGACTCTGTTTCCTTCTCTTCCCAGGCATTGTTCTCCATGCCTGACAGAGGTCACCCGGGCAGGAAAGGCACGGGCCCTGCTGAGGCTGGCCCGAGGAGGCGCAGAGGGCTGAGCCTCTGGGTGACCCGGGCCTGGCGTCCACCTTCTGCAAGCTTTTCTTTTGCTTTCCTCCCTGACTCTCTGAGCTGCAAAGCAATTGTAACAGGCCACAGTCACCGGGCACCAATCATACCAAGCCCCATTTTATAGATGAGGAAACTGAGGCTCAGAGAGGCAGAGTGACCTGCCCAAGGTCACCTGGCTAGGAGTGGGGGCAGAGTGCAGGTTCACCCCTGGGCCCATCTGACTTGGGATCCCATGCTCAGGACCGCTAAGGACAAGACAGGAAGCTGATTTCTTACCAACAGGTGCCCGAAATAGAACGGGCTCCTGGTCTCGCCCTCTATTGGCAAATGTCAGCCACACCATTGACTATTGAGATCTTCACCGTTGGTTCCCCGCAAGGTTGAAGGGGCAGTGACCTGGGGGCGGGCAGGTGACTTGGTGTGACTGGGGCAAGGCCGTGCAACCTGGCTGAGCCTCAGTCTGCCTGTCTGTCAAATGGGTCAATACTGGTATCTTCTGGGAACCCCATAGGCAGGGACTATCTGCCTGTGTATCTGTCACCTACTTTCTCTGTGCCCTGCACCATGCCAGAACCATAGCTGTGAACAAAGCAGGCACCATGCTTGTTGGGGGAGGGAATTACCCAGGAAACACAGGTAAAACGAACAATCGTTAATGTTCTCTAGGAAACCGGCCAGTGTAAGGAAAGAGGGTCTGGGGTGGGCCTGCTGGGGTGCCCAGGATGGCTGGGCAACTCTGACGTATGTATCGAGACCAGAATGAACACCATGTGATAGCTCTCCCAGCCGCTTGGTGGCCAGTAGGTGCCCAGTGACTGAATGAACAAAGGCTGGGGCTCTGTCAGATGCAGGGGTGCCTCCTGCCTGGTCCCAGGGCTGGGGGCTGAGTGCCACCCCAACAGCCCTGAGACCTGGGAGGGCTGTGAGGGTTTTCCTCCAGAGGGACTGGGGTGAGTAGGGAAGGGAGGGCGCCCTGGACACTGGAATTCTTCGTCCCCA
Source organism: Panthera pardus (assembly GCF_024362965.1). Taxonomy (NCBI): domain Eukaryota; kingdom Metazoa; phylum Chordata; class Mammalia; order Carnivora; family Felidae; genus Panthera; species Panthera pardus. The sequence continues at coordinate 18,939,303 of NW_026526710.1, forward strand.
CCCCGCTGGCCCCGTCACCATCCCCAACACTGGTCCTCACCAGCCCCTCCTTTCCATGGGTCATGCTTGCCTGAGACCCAGGGGTCCGGGACACAGCCCCTGTCTCACCTGAGGCTTGTTACCGATGCCAGCGCCCCCCCACCCCCGACCTGGGTGGGCCGTCACAGGGTGCCCGAATCTCTTCCATTAGTCCCCTGACTGCTGGCCTTCAGCGCTGGCTTTTACGCCCCAGAGATCAGGGAGGAGGACAGCACACGAAGTCTGGGCCAGCACTGCCTCCCTCTGGACCCGTCCCTTCACCGCCCTGGGCCTCCGTGTCCTCATCTGTTTTTTTGGGTTAAACAGGGTCTTAGTGAGGATTACAGGAGTTAATGAATTTACCCAGCATTCGGCACATCCTAGAGGTCACTAAATTCTGACATAAAGATGGGCCTTGCACCTGCCCACCCCCCCCCCCCAACCGGCAGGAGGAATCGGGAGCCTTCAAGGGGAAAGGGCAACGCGCTGCAGAAAGTAGGTGGGGGGGGGGGGGTGTCCCTTTACCAGGCGACTCAGTTTCCAGCAGGCAGAGAGCAGTTTGCAGGGTCTGGGAAGGTGATCCTAGGTGCCGTGGCGGGTGGAGATGGTGGCCGCTGTGTTGGGCAAGGATTCCCCAGACGGCTGGGGGTTTTAGAACACAAGGCAGTGAGAAAACGGATCCGTGATAGGAATCGTGCACTTTCCCGGAGCCCCTTGGAGTTTGCAAGTACCCTGGTCCCACGCACCCACTTCGTAGGTTCCCTGTTAGCGCAGGGCTTAGAAAACCAGTCCCTTGCTAACCTTAGAAACTTTTCTAGCAATTACGGCAGCAACGCTAACAAAGAATGTAAAGAGTATTAATCACATTTTGACTCTGTAGGCGGACAGTGACGTGTTTCCATGGGCTGTTAGGAGACATACCGTGAGTAGCCCTTACAGACCGTGCCTGGCCGCCAGGAACCTGCTACGTTGTCGTCGGCCTGGGTCGCCGACTAGGGACAGAAAAACCGGACTTTTCATCTTGCTGGGGTTTCCTCTCCACGTGATGCTGAGCAAGCTCGTCTGCTGGAGTTTTCGGCCTCAAGCATTAATTTACGGTTCAATCAAACAAAAGTGGGGTGGAGAAGAGTGTGGGTAGGAAGTAAACTCCTATCTGCCCAGGGTGGGGTGGGGGAGGGACAGAGAGAGAGGGAGACAGAGGACGGGAAGCCAGCTCTGGGCCGACAGCAGCGAGCCGGACCAGGGGCTCGAACCCTGAGATCCCCTGAGATCGTGACCTGAGCCAACTGAGCCACCCAGGCGCCCCCCTTCCTTGCATTTTAAAAACCGGCACAAAGACTCTTTGCCCTCCAGTCCCTGGGGGACAGAAAAATATCCCCAGCTGTGGTTCCCCAGGTGTTTGCTCTGTCTCCCAACCCCCACCACCCCTTTTTTCAACCCTCTCCCTTTCATTCCTGGAACAATGTCCCGGCCAGTTCCTTTGGGTTCCTCCACATTCCCTGCCAAAAACAAAAACCATTCTTAACCCCAGATGACCAGGCCTGCAGTCGTTTTTGTCTGGTATGTAGCATCCACCTGGGGTTGGGGGGGGGGGGGGCATGCATGCTTCCAATTTATATTCCAGCGTGCCAGCCTCAAGGGGGGCAGGGGCCGGAGGAGAAAAGGCCTCGAGGGCCAAGAGTCCAGAATCACCAGATCTCAAAAGAGGAGTGGGTGAGGCAATGCCGGCCAGCTCAGGGGTCTGAGGCCAGCCCCGGGGATGTGAGCGTGAGGGGATTCTGGGTCAGGCCAGGCCCCCGGCCCTTCCCACCCCCCCTGCCCCCCGAGCCCCACTCCCCTACTTGTTAGCCACGTTGTGGACTTGGGATTCTGCTCTGTATTCTATTTGGTTATTATTATATTTTAATGAGGTCAGACTGAAAATCCATCTGTCTGGGCTTGCCTGCCTAGGTTTGAAGGCAATTAAACTGGAGACTAACCTCTTAATTAGGGTTTCCCTGTGTAAATCTCGTTTGATAAATTCCTTATCATCTTTGGCTTTAACTACAGCGAGGCCTCGAGAGGGGATTGAGCACCCCACCCCCCGGGACCCCTGAGTGAATCCCCCCCACCCCCCAAAGAGGCTTGCTTGCTCCGCAAACAGGGCTCCGCCAGCCAGAACCTCCCCCAGGAAGGACTGGGAGAGAGGCCCCTTTCAGGGTTAATTAATCAGAAAATTTAGTGGTGCCCTGTGATTCCGGAGAATTTGTCTGCCACCTTTTTTATTCTGTTCTCCCCCTTCTGCCTCCCTTCTAGGTCTTTCTTTAAAAAAAAAAAAATTTTTTTTGGCGGGGGCGGGGGGCTGGTGAACTGGACTCTACAAAAGGAAATCTGCAGCCCCCCCCCACCCCCGTCTTTCCTTGCCACCCCCCACCCCTACCACCACCCAACCTGTTTGTCTGTGTGGATGGTTAAATTTTCTTCCTTCCCTTTTTTTAAATGCAAGTGCGGCTGGGAGTGGAAATGTCAGGGGTCAGGCTTCAGGCAGCAGGGAGCAGGGCAGCGGTTTTTAGCTTCTGTCTTTGCCATTTGGGAGAAATCGGAGCCGAGCTTAACCCTTTGGAGCCCAGCCCCTGCCTGTGGGTATGGGTGCTTCTTCCTGCTGTCTTCGCTAGAGTCGGGGGGCTCCAGTTTTTAGAGTGTTGGGGGGGGGGAACCGAGGCCCTGGAGGCCGTGGTGACGTGCTGAGTCTCCCATTTGGTACCAGGCAGGGATGGGACTAGGGCCCTTCTTCTGAACCCTGATCCCTAGAGCTCTCTGGGGCCCAGTAGGAGGACGGGACTGACTCAGAGGTGGCATTTGGATTCCTTGAGAGGCCAGCCTGTGCCAGAGCCTTCTCTGAGTCACCCACGGCATCCTCACGCCCCTGTGAAGCAGCTGCTTCTGTGAACCCATTTTACAGATGAGGTGAGTGAGGTGCAGGGGTGGGTGTGGCTGGCAGGTGGTAAAGCTGGAGCAGCACCCCCATCTTTCTGCCCACCAGGCCAAGCTGCGCCGCACCCCCCCCCCCCCCCCGCCCCACCAATCCATGGAAATAGTACAGAGTTCATGCCTGGTGACCAAAGGTCTCCATCGTCTGTGGAGTTATCCGAGGGCAAGGGTCACATAGATGGTCTGTAAAATGGGGCTCAGGAGAATGCGCGTGTGGCTGAGGCGGTGTCAGGGTGACACGGGGTCAGGTCAGCGGCTTAGGTCAGCACCTGGCAGAGCTGCTCCCAGCACATGAGGTCCATATGGTAATGGCCACAAATACTCTCTTCGAGCCTCGGTTTTGTCATCTGTGAAGAGGGCACGATGGCAGCATCCACCTCGGGGTTCTGTGGCGACTACATTCACTCATGCCCGTAACCCGACCGCTCACAGCTGACAAGACTCGGTGCATATTAACTTGTTATTGATTTGTAATCCCCTAATTACCCCGAATGCGGGGGGCGGAAAAACTATAGGCAACCATAAACTCCCAAAGAAACCCCTTGGCACCTGTGTGGATAGCCAGGAGTGTGAGGGTTTCCGGTGGGAGCCGGTGAGAGCTGGGAGCAGGGTCAGGGGGTACGCAAGGGGCTGACTTCAGAGCCTAGGCCGTGTGGCCCTGGGGAAGTCACCCCACCTCTCTGTGCTCCGGAGGTGGGAGGGCATGCCAGCTTCCTCCGTCCGCGGGGGGAAGGGGTCCGGACCTTGAATCTGCAGGGGGAGCAGAGGGGGATTTGCGTCATGCCTTTGCCCTTAACTGGGCAGTGGCTCTGGGATCCACTCTGCTGGCCAGGCCTCAGTTTCCCTGCCTGGAATGGGTAAATCGCAGCGAAGCTTAGAGGAAACGACATGCCCAGACGTTTCTGTAGCCTCCAACAAAGCTGTTCAGACGTCAGAGATTATTATTAGAATGATAGAAAGTGGGATCATGTCTCTGTCGAGTGGAGGGAAATGTGAACACACGGGACACTTGGAAGCTTCGGGTCTGCCCCGAGACCGTTTGCTCGGCGTCTGTTTCCAAGAGGGTGCCGTGGGGGTGGGGAGAGATCAGAGGACCAAGGTGATGTTTGAATCTCAGCGCAGCCGTTTTGCTGTGTGGCCTTGAGTGAGTCAGGTTGCTACTCTGTGCCTCGGTTTTCTCCTCTATAAAATGGGCATAGCACATTTCTCGCCTCGTGGCGGGGGCTGTGAGGACTAGGTGACGTGAGGTATTCGGGGGTGCCAGCCTGGGCTCCCACTGATGCCATGCATTTGGTCCCTGGTCACCGGTCACCGTGGCAACGGCTCAGGCTGAACCGAGCCTAGAAAGGTCTTTGGAGCTGCCTGAAGGGGAACTTGAATTCTCCCCTTGCCGGCCTGTGGCCTCCCATCCTCCCTCCCTCTGAAACCGAAGCCCAGCATCTGTTTCCCCAGGAGCTGTTTAATATTCTGCTGGGGTAAAATGAACTCATCGGAGCCACCCGAAAACAGCTAAATGAACCCCCGGCGCCCGCGGCCTTTCAGAGCGGCTCCAGACCGCCACCCCCCCACCCCCAGACCTCTGGGAGGCTGGCAACCACAGCAGCTGTGAGAGAGGGGCCCCCTTTTCTTCTTGGTGCCCCGGGGGAGCCTGTGCCCCCAAATGGGGCTCCTGGAGGGCCGGGTGGAGAGCTAGAGCCTGGGGAGGAGCAGCCTGGGTTTCTCGGCCTGTTTGGGGGCCTCATCTGTACTTCTTGGCTCGGAGGTTCTGTGTGTGGGGTCTCCTCGGGGAGGCTGAGAAAGCCAGGCCTTCCCCAAATTCTTCTTCCGATCCTCCCCCACCCCTGGCTCAGACGGGGTTCCGTGGAGACAGGAGGCCCCAGCTCGGAAGCAGCATTTCTTGATGACGATGATGGTAGTCGCGGTTGCCTCCGTGGAGCGCTTGCTGTCGTCTGGGCTACTTCATCGACTCCTGGAAACCACTGTGGCAGTTCACCCATCTGACAGATGAGGAAACTTGGGCCCAAGAGGCGAGCTGGCCTGTGCAGGGTCATGCCCCCAGGAAGCGGCCGAGCAGGAATGCAGGCGATTCCAAGCAGGAATCTCTCCCCGATGGCGCGCAGATCTCTGCCCGGGATCCTTTGGGACCCCGTGGCGTCTTCTGCAAAGCAGTGGCGGTTGGGGGGTGGGCCCGTCATGCCCGCCTGCAGGGTTGTCCTGGGGTTGCGTGACTGCCGTGCCGCGGAGCGTTTCCCACGTGCATACAGTTGGCGCTCACTTACGTCATCGCCTGATTACCTTGCCCGTTGCCTGCTCCGCGCGTATGTCGGGGCCCTGTCTCTCCCTCATCCTGCCTGCCTGCCTGCCTCCTTTTTCTCACCCCAGCTACTTGGGAAAGCGAACGGTAACAAAGTGCTTCCAGGTAGAAGCTGAATTAATTTCATGTAATTATCCCTGATAAAATTAAATATTACTTGCAATTAGTCTTGGGCGATTTCTCTACTGAGAGGCGACGAGGCAGTGGGATAAAACAGGCCGAGCTGGTGCCCACCGGGCCAGGCGCCGGGCCTGTTGGCGGCTGGGCGTGAGCTGCCCGTGGAGTGGTGAGCTCTCCCCGAGGCCAAGGCTGAGAGGGCGTGGGGCGGTGGGCGGCCCTGGCTGAGAGGCTGCGTGTGCCCCCTCTCCCCCGCCCTTCCTTTATGTCTGAGGAGCCTCAGCGAGTACCGCTGGGCTTGGTGCTTCCAGCAGGTGGCCTGGCACGTGTCTCGACCCGCTTTTCCTGGAAGATCCCTGCGGGTTGACCTCCAGAAACGGAATCCAGACTTCCGCAGTTTCTGCCCAGCCGTGGGACTTCGGACAAATCACCTCCCTTCGTCGCGAGCCTCGGTGTTTCATTTGTAAAACGGGGGTAGTTTTGCCCCCTCGATGAGTTGGCGCAGGGGTCAGCAAACTTTCTGTGAGGGGTCGGATGTGAAGGGCTCGTGGCTGTGCCGGCTGCTCGGTCTCTCATTTCTACCTAACCTTGCTCTTGTCACGCGAAAGCAGTCATGGCGTGTGGCACAGAGAAGCTGCTCAAGAAATGGAACCGGTTGGTCTTACCGTTTTCGGGACTCGAAATCCCTTTGACGGTAGATTTAAGCGTAAGTTAAAAACAGGTTTGGACTGTAAAGTCTGGCTGATAATCATTCCTTTTTACTGTGGATACAACATCTGCACGTATTTTTGAGTTCTTTGACCGAGGCAAGACCTATTACCCCCGTGGCAGGGAGACTAGACCCAGAGAGTGAAAGTGCCTTGTCCAAGGTCACAAAGCCGGGGAAAAGCAGGGGGGTGGGGGGGCTGAGCGCATCCCTCGTTCTCCGCTTGGCCCAGGGCCTGCCTGGGAGGGCTCCCCGTTAGCGAATGTGTGACCTTGGGTGGGTCCCCTTGGATCTCTCCATCTCCCTTCACTCATCATCTGGAAAATGGAGAGATCATAATGCATACGTTATAGGTTGTCATGACAATACAGGATTGCACCAGTGTAAATGGAGGCTCGGGGCTGGCCGCGGAGCAGGTGATCAGCCCAGAGGCATCACTGTCATTATTGCTACCTTTTTTTTGTTTTCCGTCACTGCACATCCAGGCACTTTTTGAGGGTGTGAACTTCAGCCGTCCAGAGCTGTATTTCCCTGGGCCTCAGTGTCTCCCTTCCTGGGACTGCACAAGGTCAGTCAGATTTCTAGACTGAATATCGCCTGCTAATCCGGATCGATTCGTTCTGGCTGCCTCGAACGCTGCGTTGAGAAAGACTCGGAGGCTGTGTCTGGGCTCCACGGAAGGGAGTAGCTGTGGGCGGTCAGCGGGCCGTGCTCTGCTTTGGGCTCAAGAGGAAATATGTTTTGGTGGGAGTCCCTAGTGGTTGATAATCCGGGAAAAGGATTATCCCAGCCCCCCCGTTTACCTCCGTCTATACAAACTTCTATTGGAAAAACGATGGAGCTTGCCTTTTGTAAGAAAACCAGTTGACAGAGACTGGGACCTCGTAGATGATAATTCTAGACCGGTGCCGTCCAATAGAACTTTCCACGATGATGGAGAGGTCCTCTGCCTGTGCTGTCAGGGACAGTGACCACCGGCCACAGATGGTTGTTGAATACTAGCAGCGTGGTTAGTTATGAATCAGGAATAGATTTTTATTTTATGTTTTTAATTTTTTTCATGTTTATTTATTTGAGAGAGAGAGAGAGAGAGAGAGACAATGAGTTGGGGAGGGGCAGAGAGAGGGAAACACAGAATCTGAAGCAGGCTCCAGGCTCTGAGCTGTCAGCACAGAGCCTGACGCGGGGCTCGAACTCACGGACCGTGAGATCATGACCTGAGCCAAAGTCGGATGCTTAACCGACTGAGTCACCTAGGCACCCCGAGGAATTGATTTTTAAATTTAAAAGGCCACATGAGACTAGTGGCTGCCGTGTTGGACAGCCCAGTTTTATTATTTTATTTTATTTTATTTTATTTTATTTTATTTATTTATTTATTTTAAAAATATAATTTATTGTCAAATTGGCTAACATACAGCATGTACAGTGGGCTCTGGGTTTTGGGGGTAGATTCCCGTGGTTCATCGCTTACATACAACACCCAGAGCTCATCCCAACAAGTGCCCTCCTCAATGCCCATCACCCATTTTCCCCTCTCCCCCATAACCCCCACCAACCCCCCGTTTGTTCTCTGTATTTAAGAGTCTCTTATGGTTTGCCTCCCTCCCTCTCTGTTTGTAACTATTTTTTCCCCTTCCCTTCCCTCATGGTCTTCTGTTAAGTTTCTCAAGATCCACATAAGAGTGAAAACGTATGATACCTGTCTTTCTCTGCCTGACTTATTTCACTCAGCGTAATACCTTCCAGTTCCATCCACATTGCTGCAAATGGCCAGATTTCATTCTTTCTCATTGCCAAGTAGTATTCCATTGTGTATCTAAACCACAATTTCTTTATCCATTCATCAGTTGATGGACATTTAGGCTCTTTCCATAATTTGGCCATTGTTGAAAGTGCTGCTATAAACATTGGGGTACAAGTGCCCCTAGGCATCAGCACTCCTGTATCCCTTGGGTAAATTCCTAGCAGTGCTATTGCTGGGTCATAGGGTAGATCGATTTTTCATTTTTTGAGAATCATCCACATGGTTTTCCAGAGCGTGGACAGCCCAGTTTCAGATGCACAGAGCTCCTGAGCTATGTCATAGGGGCCCCCAAGATCAGGGACTTGTTATAACCCAAGCATGTCGTGATCTCTGGGTAGGTTGTTGGTGCAAGCCTGTTGCTTAGCAACAGATGCCCTGCCCCCTGCACCTCCCCCCCCCCCCCCCCCCCCCCCGCCATGGCAACTGGAAACCTCCCTCTGCAAGAGTTTCGCTCAGGTGGGTGACCCACGCACCTGAGGGCAGAGGCTTTTCCCTATTGTCCCGCTTCCCTCCCTAGAGGCCTGGTTCCCCAGGGCTCAGACCCTGCAGTGGGCGGGGCCTGGCCTGGATCAGATGCCCTCATCAGATGGCATGCTAGCTTCTTCTCACTCCCGAGAAAGTGGCAGGTGCTTCCAGACTTACAGTGGGCGGACCGGGAGGGAAGGGAGGGTGACAGCCCTTTAGGAGAGAGGGAATCTTCTTTTTTTTCTTTCCTTCTCCTCTCTCCCTTCTTTTCGCTCCCTCTTCTCCTCTGTCTTTCTGGCTTACTGTGCAAGTACCCGAGCCTTGGGGAAAGGACTTGACTTCATCCTGTCTCAGTTGCTCCCTCGCTGTGTGGCGTTGGGCGGGTCATCTCGCTTCTGTGCACCTGTTTCCGCCTCCTTTACGAAGGAGTAGCAGGCCCTCCTTCTGTAGGTTGGTGGGAGGTCCCGATGCAGGGATGGACATGGAACTTCTAGAACGAGTGTCTGGAATCTGGTCTCCTTCCCTGAGGAAGAAGGGAACACAGAGATGGTGGGAATGTTGGAGGTTATTCAACGGATTCCCTTGCCCGGTGTCCGCGTGAATACTCATCTCAGAGGTTGTCTGACTGGGTTCAGGGGCTCAGGGCCAGCAGGCAGGAGGGGTGCCTAAGATCACGGTGGGCTGGGTGGGGGTGTTGGTTGGGAAAGGGGTCTTCCTGGGTAGTGGTTCTAAGGTGGAGGGAATTTCTGGCATTTGTCAGCGGACCCCTGTCTCTCCCCACCGAGTTTTTCTTTCCGTTCAAAAGGCATTTGCATTTTGTGGCTTCCCCATGCACGAGCAGGGTCTAAAATAAATTGGGCGAATTGTAGCCTCCAGACTTGGAAGGAAGTGGATGTAATTCCCCCATTGCTGGATAATGAGTCTGTGAGGGGATGTGGCCCCTCTCAGTAAATTTTGGGGTGGGGGTCAGTGGGAAAGTCTCCTAATGAAGGCTTGCTTCATTGGCACCAGGAAGCCTTGAAAAGTTCTTATGCAGGTCTGTCTGGAGGCCCAGGCGATGTAGTTTCAGCTTCCTTATTTCACTGATCCTTTAGGGTTTATGCCTGCTCCTAGGAATTGATGGGTCAGCACAAACTGGTTGAGGGTCTCCCATGGGCCACAGTGGTGATTAAGGGAGACCAGGCTCTGATTTCATGGAACTCGTGTTCTAGGGGTTGAGGTAGAGGGTAGGACAATTATGAGAGGTCAGGGTTAGCACCGGGTGTTATAATACAGTGCACTTGGGAGTCCCCTGAGGGTCTTGGAAAGACCTACCTGAGGAAGGAGGAGACAGAAGGGTTGACTTAGATGAAGGTAGTGGTCCAGAAAGAGGGGAGAGCAGGCATGCGTAGTGTTGCCACCACTTGGTGACGGCATACTGCAAACTCCACTGTCAGACCTTCCGGATGAAGAGAGGACTGAGTGCTGGCTTGGGCAAGCAGGCAGGAGTCCTCTGATCTATTCACACTTCTGCTCCTCTCCGGCCTCAGTTTCTCCAGTTTACAGCACGGCTAGCCCAGTCTTTTCAGAAAACCACAGGGACAAGGGGTTATGACCTCTGCCATGGAAGGAATGTGGTGGCCTCCGCCTTCCCCGCAGAATCCATACCCTACCTTCCTCCCAGGTCAACCCCAGAGACTCACTCTGGGCATTGCAGGCCCCAATGCGCACACAAAGGGCGGAGCCGTCCCCTCTCCGTCCTCGAGGTACAGCTTAGCCAGCCTTTCCCGTCAGTCCACAGCAGAATTTGGGGTGGCAGTACCTACTTGGATGGCCTCTTTAGGTCACAGAATCACAGGCCTGGCCGTAGGGACTCCTGCCACTTACAAAAGGGAACGGCGGCCCAGAGAGGGTGAGTGATGCATTTGAAGTCACACAGCCAGCTTCTGGCAGAGCTGGGCCCCGGTTTCCTGCAGCAGGGGGAGGAGGGAACGCAAGCTGGGGTGGCAGACACACCTCCCCTCTAAAGTGTAGGCCCGACCTGCCAGATCCCCCGGAACACGGGAGCTCAGGATGTCTGTGCCTGCCACCGGCGATCCAGAGGCTCTGTTCCCTCTTGTTTTGCTGGGAGTGACCGACCGGCTCCCCCCAAGCCCAGACCAGCTTCCCTGGTTCCGCCCGTCTCTCTCCCCCAGGCCAGGCAGATGCCACGGGTGGGTAAGACAATACGGTCCTGGGTTTGGATTCCGACGCTTCGCTTTCTCGCTGTGTGACCTTGGCTCCGATAGGATCGCTGAGGGAATAAACGAGATGAGCCAGTGAGAAGACCCCGGAGCCTGCCATAGGGCCTGTGCTCTGTCCACCGGTGTCCCCTCGGCCCCGCTTGTGCCCAGCCCGTCCCTGTCCTTCCACGAGGGGAGACTGAGCTGTGACAACCTCCTTCTGGGGGGTGGCCACCCATCTCCCCTGGCCTGATGTGGCTGACTCACTCTGCCTTGGAGGGCCCACGTTTCTCTTTGGCTGCGTCGTAGACACATTCTGGAATGATTTTTTTTAATGTTTATTTAATTTTGAGAGAAGGAGAGCGAGCAGGGGAGATGCAGAGAGAGAGAGAGGGGTCAGAGGGATCCAAAGCGGGCTCCGTGCTGACAGCACAGAACCTGATGCAGGGCTCGAACTCACGAAGAATGAGATCGTGACCTGACCTAAAGTTGGACGCTCAACCGATTGAGCCACCCAGGTGCCCCTGGAACGATTTTTTAAAAATAACAACCCCGACCCTCCAGTACCCCTGGCCAATATTTGAATGATTTACTGACTTTTATTTATTTTTTAATTAATTATTATTTTTTTAACATTTATTTATTTTTGAGACAGAGAGAGACAGAGCATGAACGGGGGAGGGTCAGAGAGAGGGAGACACAGAATCTGAAGCAGGCTCCAGGCTCTGAGCTGTCAGCACAGAGCCCAACGCGGGGCTCAAACCCACGAACCGTGAGATCGTGACCTGAGCCGAAGTCGGACTCTGAAACGACTGAGCCACCCAGGTGCCCCTACTGACTTTTAAATAAGAAGGCAGGGAGGAGGGAGGTGGCCCGAGAAGGAATACCAGGGACACAGTGAATAAGGAGGACATTTCTGATTCCTTAAGGGTCTTCACAGATTAGCAGCATTGTTCACATATAAACATGTTTCTAGGAAGCATGTATTGAGTGCCTACTGGGTGCCTGGTTGCTCCTTCCTACTTGTGTGAACTTACATAGACAAGTAACGTCATCTCTATAAGCCTCAGGTTCAGGGTCAGCCAACTTTCACTGTAGAGGGCCTGAGAGTGAATACTTTAGGTTGATGGGTTATAGAGTCTCTGTCACAACTACTCAAATCTGCCCTCGTAGCATGAAACAGCCATGGACTAAATGTAAGTGTTTGAGCGTGACCGTGTACCAATAAAACTTTATTGATAAAGTCAGACAGTGGGCCGGACTTGATCCATGGGCTGTAGGTTGCTGACCCTGGCAGGTCCTTCACCTGTGAAAAAGGGGTTGGGAGAATAGAAGCCATCCTCCAGGGTTATGGTGAGGGATGAAGTTGTGACAGGTATTAACTGTAATTCTTGTCTGTTATTGTTAATGTTATTGTATTCATTCTCCCAGCTGCTCTGCCCGGTACGTGTGTGGTCTCATTTCACACATGGGGAAACTCAGATGCAGAGAGATCAAGGGATTTCCCCTCGATGCTTCTGCTTACCATTGGATAACCCGGGATGTGTGTCTTTTGTGCCTCGGTTTCCCCACCAGTGTCCTCAGAGAGAATTCGTTTATGTAAATGCACAGGGCACGATGTTCACATCCATCGTGTGGAAGGGAGGTAGAGACACAGAGAGGTGGAGCGGAGTCCCTTGCAGAGGTCATCAGCTGAGACATGGCAAGACTGAAGTGGCGTTCTTGGGGACCCGGGTTATAGGCGTCTGACTCAGAAGCTGCTGGGGAGGAATGGCCCGTGCAGTTAGACCAGAGCTCTCCCAGAGTACCATTCTCTCGGGGTTGGGATCGGACCCCCCTCTTGTTGAGAGTGGTGGAACACAAAGGACCCTGTCCCCAGTGGAATGTGTTTCTAAGTCAGGTGTCCCATGCTAAGGCTGGAATGGATGAGGTGGAAGCTTCTTACTCGTTTTGACAGATTCCCAACGCCCCTCTCCGGCTCACAAGCCTACTTTGGCTCCCTTCTGCTCTCAGGAACAGAGCTACTTCCTGGGGCGTCCAGGGTCCCCTGTGACTGACTTCATTTCAACTTTGCAGATTTCTCCTCCTCCCTGTCCCCCACGCCTTGAATCGGGGCCCCTGAGCTGGCCTCTTGTTCTTTCCAGTGACGGCGCTGGCCTGGGGCGTACCTCTTGCTTCTCTCGCTGCGAAGCTTTATGTTCATTCGTAAGCCCCCTGTATGCCCTTTCCTCTGTGAATTCTTCCCGGATACCCCCACCTGTGCCCTGCGTCGATGACACAGGCCAGCCTTTTGCTGTGGGAGCGACAACGCTCTGTTTTACGCTTACGTGTCTGTGGAGTAACTCTCCATCAGTCTGAGAACTCTGGGTGGGGGTGCTGGGAGCTCTGTGCTGGGATCACTTCTCCGAGTCCCGTGCCCCGCATACAGCTGGGCACAACTGCTCAGTAGTGATGCTTTGGCCCATCGCCCTCCTGTTATTGCTGTCTCGAGGGCCCCCTCTTCCAGGCTGCCCGAGGAAGCCTCAGGTTTGGAGAATGATGATGGGAACGGGACATTGAGGGTCCTGTGGGTACCAGGCACCTGGGTACCAGCCCGTTGGCCCTGTCGGCAAGGCAGGAATGACCGGACACATTTTTTCAGGTGAGGAAGTGGAGACTCAGGTCGAGGAGCTGATGCAGGGTCCCCCAGCCTGACGGTTGGCAGGGGTGGGATTTGAACCCAAGCCCCTGTCTGCAAAGCGTGTGACTCTTCCACAACTGACCCCCGTGCAGAGCCCTTCCTCGGGGACGCAGAAGCACTACGGGACACACAGCCCCCCCCCCCCCCCCCCCGTGGGAGGACCACAGAGCTCCCGCAGGCCCCGGGTGGGTGGGCGGGGCAGGTGTCCCCGAGAGCCTCCACCCAAAGCATCAGCACTTTGAAAACTGTTTTAAATTCCGAGGTGTCGCTAAATCTGGCCTCTCCTTCCGGGGGCTGAAAGCGACAAGGCTCTACCTCAACAGGAACGTGTGTGTGTATTTGTTTTAGTTTAGTTTAGTGTATTTGTTGAATGGCCCGCCGCACGCCAGGCAGGGTGCTGGGGGCTCCGGGGAGGTGTCTACCCAGGCGCTGGGTCGCTCCCAGGGCGCAGGTGCACAGGCGGGAGCCCGGAGAGGGGCGGCATCCTGTCCAGGGCCACCCAGCACTAGGTTGTCCAGGGGTGGCCAGGGGTGGCTCCGGTGCCAAGGGGAACGAATTGCCAGTGAGAGGGCGAGAGAAAACAGAGGGTTGGGAGCGCTCTGCCAGAGACGGGGCTGGAGAGTGTCTCAAACCTAACAATCCTACTAGAGACGCAGATAGCAGCATCTGTCTGTCCCGGCGTCCTTGGTGCCTGGCAGGGTGCTAACTGCTCTGCTTGAGATCCCGCCGGACCTTTCCGGTGGTTCTCTCAGAATAATACTGCCTCCGTCCCCATTTCACGGATGAGAACACAGGCTGGGGGGGGCAGCTTGCGTCCCCAAGGCCGAGGCTGAAACCTGGCGCTTTGGACTCTGCGGGCCGTGAGTGGTCTTCCTGCTCTGGCCCCCTTGCTGGGCCACTGTGGGCACTGTCAGAAGGAAGGGGCAGGCTCAGGGGTCGGCCTGCAGCGCCCCTCCCCCCCCAGCCTGTCACGTCTCTGCAGCACACAGGCCGGGAGTGGCCCGGGGGGTGCACGGGGCTGCATCTGTCACAGGTCACTGGCTGTGTGTCCAGAGGCACCAGGAGAGGGAGCCCGATCGGAGGCTCGGGCTGGGGTGAGGGGCCTGCCCCGTCCATCCAGGGGAGTCTGGGCCTCCGATGCCACCCCGTCTCCTCCTCCAGGGCTGGAGAAGGTCTCCCGCATTCAGCCCCCGCCCCCCATTCCCAGCGCTCAGCAGCCTGGTCCCCACGATGCCCTTGCTGCTTCGCCTCAGTGGAGCCCTCAGCCAGTTCTCAATCTAAATGACAGCTGCCCTCAGCCAAGTCAACTCCAATTAATTTCCGAAGCCTTCTAGGGGCCTGGCCGAGCCTCGCACCAGACTCCGTTGCCCTGGCGGGCCAGCGTGAGCCCCTTCTTCACCCTCGTGGGGCCGGGGAAGGTGGGGCCTCACAGGGTCCCTCCTGATCGTTGGTGGGGGGACGCTTTCTACCTCTCAGGAGCCCCCGTGCAAGCTCCGTGTCGCCCCCATCAGAGGGGGCTGATGTGGAAACTCAGGCAGCGTCCGTGGAGAAAGCATCGGATGGGGCCTCGGGTTTTGTCCTTGGCTACTCTGTCACCCCGGGTCATTCTCATCCCATCTGTGAGCCTTAGGATCCTTCCCCAAAAAGCGAGCGTTGGTTTCGGGGAAAGACGGGGAAGAGGGGAGGGAGGGAGAGAGAGCACCAGAGACTCAGAGAGAGACAGAGAACAAGGGAGACTGAGAAAGAATAGTTCGCGGGTGTTGAGAGGGAGACGGAAAGAGGAGGGACGGGGGTTGGGGAGGAGGTAACACCTGCCACCTTGGCTGGGACATTTTACTTTTTCATGTGACTTTGATGCACCCACACACATTGGCATCAGACAGACCTGGGAGTGACCCAGGCTCGGCCACTGGCTAGCTGTGTGACCGTGGGTCAGCGATGTCCCCTCTCTGAATGTCCGTTTCCTCCCCTGTGAAATGAGCTGGGGTGTCGGGCCCTCTCTCCCCAGGTGTTGGCGTCATCTGATGAGATACGAGCCGAGGCCCGGCCCGCAGGGAGCCTGAGGTCAGTGCTCCCTCTTAACATCCCTGGAGCTGATGGGACTGGAGACATGGGACATGGTCATCTTTTTCCTTTCCTCATTTGTCACAGTGACACAGAAGCCGTCCTTGAAGGGCGGGCAGAGAAAGGGTAGGGGGTGCCGGCAGATGCCCGGATGGAGAGTCAGTCAGGCCTCCAGCCACCAGCCCCCCGTTCCTGATCCCTGAGGTTGCGGGTGCCGTTTCCTGGGGCTTATTCAGGCTGAGTATCTTAGTGCCCCTCACGTGGGGATACTTCCTGCCCATGTCGAATGTAAAATCTCATTTCCCCAAAGGAATAAAAAGAGTCAAGTAGGTTGTATATCTGTTTACTATCAGTCATCTTAGAGAGGCCCAAATAGGCCCAGAGGAGGAGAGTGACCTGCCCAAGGTCACACAGCCAAGCATAAAATATGTAACAAATCCTTATCAGGTGCCTACTGTGCGCCAGGGACCAGAGGGACAGCTGGGATCCTCATGGGTGTGTCTGCCTTCAGGGCCCCTAGGCCAGGCACAGGAGGGATTGTCATCCCCTTCTACAGATGGGGAAACTGAGGCTCAGCAAGTTGATCTGGCCCAAGGTCACGGAGCTGGTGAGATTCAGATGGAAGGTGGGATGTGAATCTAGGCTTCAGCGCACACAGAGCCTCGACTCCCCCAAAGCTGCCGAGTGTGGGGGAGGATTGGTGTGGGGCTTTGGGTTTGCCACTTTCCGGCTTGGTTCGTGGCTCTGTGGATGGACTCTCTTTGTGCAGCCCAGCATCCGGTTTAGATTTGCTGTTCCTGCTCTGAGCCCAAAGTGGGTGAGTCTCCTGGAGCCTGTGTACCTCCCCGGAGGAAGGGACACGGCCCGGGGACGCACTGTGGACGGGCAGCCGAGGAGGGGTCCGCTTTGGGGTTGTGGGGCTCCGCGGAAGGGTTCCAGCTGGGTGGTAAGGGTCCCCCACATCCCCAGGGGCGGGTTCTTGGAGATAGGCCTTAGTGCTGCCTTAGAAAGGGGACTTTGGCCACCCCGGGCAAGACTCCCTTGCATGGCTTTTGTCTGCTGTGATAGCTGGTGGCCGTTACCTGAGCACCTGCCGCGTGCCGGGCACCGGAGAGCCTGGTGTGACTGGGCAGCGAGTGGGGTGCTGTCCTTGTCCCATTTCACGGGGAAGGAAGCCGAGGCTCAGAGAGGGACAGTGATTTGCCCGAGGTCAGCCAACCACCCCCACCCCCACCCCCCCATGATGTTTTCCATCTTTGGCTGCGTGTTACAGAGGGGCCCTGAACCCAGGACTCCCCCTCTGCCAGGGTGAGATGTATCAGTGCTAGGGGGTCACTGGTGCTATCCTTGCCACTGGGGGACCTGGGGACAGAGGTGCCATCTGTGAGCAGGGAGAGGGGTCACATGCCTCAGAGTAGGGACGTCAGAGAAACGTTGCCAAAAGGCTGACAGCCAGGTGGATGGTGGGAGTCAGCAGGGGTGAGGAGGAGAGGGTGTTCTAGGCAGAAGGAACGTCAGGAGCAGGGTTGTGGAGGTGGGAAGGATCAGGGCTTTGTTGAGACTCTGAGGCTGGAGGCCCAAGAGGGGAGCAGGCCAGGTTATGCGGAGCTGGGAGCTTTATTTTGGGGGCCCTGGGGAGCCATGGAAGGTTTAAGCAGGAGAGGGGCCTGCTCTGGTTGACGCTTTAGGAAAGTCACCTGACTCACAGCGGGGGAAATGGGCTTGGGGGCCAGCACAAGGCCACCGTAGGCGGGAGACAGTGGGGGCCTGGACCGGGGTGGAGGCAGGGGGGCAGGAGAGAAGCAGGTGGATTTTGGAGGCAGCCTCTTCCCTCCCTGGTGCCTGGACTCTGGGGCCTGGGCAAGAGTGAAAGGCGATGTTCGATGTCCAGAGCTAGCCGGGCCTCTCTTGGAGATGGGGAACAGGAGCCAGGAGGATCACAGATGTGTCTGGGGGCCCACGGGACTCCCAGGCTGCAGGACAGAAGGGCCGATGGGACGTGGCCCAACCCCGTGGCTCCCCGGCCTGCTTCTGCTTCCAGGCCCAGGGGCCCAGCTCCCCCCCCCCCCCCCCCCAGCTGAGTGGCAGCTGTCAGACGCCAGTGTCTCCCCCTGCCAGGTCCAAATAAAGGAAAAACCAAAATACATTTCCCTTTGTCGGAATCCGGCGAGGGTGAGTCGGGCGAGAGTCATTCGCTATTGTGTGCTGGGGCCCACACTGCTCCTTACATAAGCTTTGAGTTAAAAATACGCACGGAATTCTAATTTGCCTGCTCCGCCTGGGATCGCACCCCGGTCCCCCCACCCGTTGGTGGGCAGGGGTGGGGCAGACACCCCCCCCCCCCCCCGCCGCCCCTGCGCCCACGGAGATGAAGAGACGGTCCCGTGGCCAGTATCCCCTGCTGGCGTATGGGCAGTATTAGGTCTGATGCCTGCAAGGCCCTGGGCTGTTGAAGAACAGTGAGGGTAATAATCCTGAGAGCAGCTAACCTTTTGGGGAGGCTCCTCATGTGCTCAAGTCTTCACCCGTGTTATCTCCATTAATCCTCCCAGAAGCCCGTGAACTTGGTTCCCATTTTACAGCACAGATTACCACCTTGCTCAGGCCACACCCTGGATCAGCACCCGGGGGGCCCTTGATCTGGGCGCTAGTTGGGAGGCCACCCTGACCTCCACAGCCCCCTCCCCCATACCTCCGGCCTTCCGTATGGAGGGCGGCAACGGGGGGGGGGGCAGGAGGTGGCCAGGCAGAAGTCCCCTTTCTGAGGGATCGAGGACAGAGGGGTAGGTGGTACTGTGTCACCAAGCCCTGCCTCGGGGCGGGGAGGCGGGGGCGGGCAGCTGCCCCCACCAAGCTCATGACCCCTGGGCCACGTGCCTCGTGCGAATTGGAACCCAGCCCTGGGGATACTGAGTGCAGGGCAAGGCGGTGGCAAGGTCTGTTTTGCGGACTCCGAAAAAGAAAGCTCAGTCAGTCCCCTCCGTGGGTGTGGGCGGCCTCCCCAGAAGTGAAATCAACAACGAGGTGTCCCCAGGGAAACAAATGTCTTTTCCCCTCCTCCCTCCAACCCAGGCCAAAGGGTCCCCGGGCCGTCCTGGCAGGCCCCGCGGGTCTCCCCGCTCAGGCAGGGAGTGTGCTTGCTGTGTGCTAGGCCGCGTGCTAAGCCTTTTACATGGATCATTTCCTTTAATCCTCGTAACTGCCTCCGTGGCGGCCAGTCCTATTATTTCCCCCATTTTCTGGGGCTGAGGTTCTGGGGGCTCAAGTGAAGTTTGCAGAAGTCCTGTGCTCCACAGACGGCAGGCGCGGTCATTGTCGAACCCGGTAAGGGAATATGGCATCACTTGGGTTACTCGTGTGCTCGCTGCTTTCGCACCGGCTCGGGGTCCTGCCTTTCCCCTCGTGGAATTTACTGACCCCTGTCGTGGCTGGAGAAGCACAGAAGGCAAAACCCGACGCGGTCTCATGTTCACAGTGGGGTGAGCCGGAGGCAGCCGGTACCCCGATACCGTGATTCCAAGTTGGTGGCAAAAAAGACCAAGTCAAGTGCTGTGTTTGTTAAGGGAGGGGGAGCTGAGGAAGGGCGGGATAGCTCAGCCAGGATTTGTTCTGTGGGTGAAGGAAGACCGGCGGGTGGGGGTGTGGGGGTGGCCAGCTCCAGGCCCTGCCCCTGGATTGGGGACTGAAGTGCTCTGTTCTGGCCAAGAGGGGAATGTCCTTAAAAACTGCCCCGCAGCCCTTTCTTGCTGGGCAGGCGTGACCTCGGGTCCCGTGACCCCAAAGCTCCTCCCCTTGGCCCCTGTGCTGCCTGCACAGGGGGGAGGCACATTCAGGGTGACACATTTTGAGTTGATGCCTCAAGGACTGACCCCCACATGCACACTGTTATCCCCTCTTTTTCTTGTATGGTCTCCCCAAGCCGCTCTGAGATGGGCCTGCCAGGGATCACCATCCCCAAGTTACAGATGGAGACACTGAGACTCTGCAGATGGGGCCAGCTGCCCAGGTATGGGGGATCTGGGATTCCACCTCAGCCCAGCCCTTGGGGAATCCTGGACTAAAAGGAGAGGGCTGGTCCAAGCTGGTGGCCTGGCCCCCGGCGACCCCGGGGCAGTTCCATGCCCTCCGGGGCCTCAGTCTTCCCATCTGTCAAATAGGGATGAGGCTCACATCACGGCCTACAGGTCCCAACAGAGCACCTCCTGTGCATGGGGCGCTGTGGCAAACAGACAGACCTTGTCCCCTCTGCAGCCACAGTCCGACAGGGGAGGCCGAGAGCTAACAAGTGGAAAATTTGACACTCCACGTCAGTTTCCGCGGTGCGCTGAGTAGCTGCAGGGTCTCCCCTGACCCTGTGAGCTCAGCGAGGGGTGGTTGTATCTCTGGGTCCTGGCCTGGGGGGCCGCATGCCTGCCCCCCGGGGGAGCGGGGAGTGAGGGCCTCTCTCGAGTAGGGGCAGGCCCTGACTTGAGGCCGCTTCCATGGGACTGATTTATCCGCAGCCGGAGGGGGGGTGGTGGGGGGGGGGGGTGGGTGGGTGGGGGTAGCGGCAGACCCAGGGCGTGTTGGGTCCCCCCGGCTGGAATGAATCCGGAGGGAGGATGAGTTTGGTCATGCTTTGGGGTTGTCAGGAGCTGAAGAATAATATTCTCTCTTAAAAATATTCCCCGTGGATATCAGACTCTCTGGCTCGTCCCAGGCAGAGGCTGGGGAATCGTGGGCCCATGCTCTGTGACATTGGGCGAGGGCCTCCCCCACTCTGAGCCCCCAGGTGGGGAGAAGGGGCACCCAGCTGCTGGGCTTGCGGGGAGGCGGGGGACGGGATGAGATCACACACGGACAGGTTCAGCTGTATGCCTGACACTCCCTCCTTAAATCCTCCCCAAGTAAGAGGAGCAGCTATTTCTAGAATCGGCACACGGCGTGTTTAGGAGTCATCCATAACTTGGCAATAAAGCGTCTTTAGGAAATGTGGCCGTTTGGGTCAGTCTGGAAGCGTCGCTCAGCAAAGCCCGCTTCCAGAAGGGCCCCCAGGCCTCCTGTGTCTGAGCACAGAACTTGGAGAACGTTCCTTCATCTCGCGCCCTTCATCCTGCAGCCTCAGGGCAAGGGAGCCCGGCGGCAGGGCTTGGGCCTGGGTCTCGTCTTTCTCTGGCTGTGCAAACTTTGGCAGGGGGCCTCGGTTTCCCGTCTGTAAAATGGGCCCAAGCAACTGCTCTGTTGGCTCCTTGAGACGATGTGTGCGAAATGAAGTGAGGAAGCCCCTTCAGAATTTTCTCTCTCTCTGTCTCTCTGGCAGATGCTCCCCTCCCCCAGTCCAGATCTCACAGTGCTTGGAGAAAATCCCTTTTGCGGAGACCAGGGAGCAGGGCATCACTGGGAGCAAGGCAAGCTTGGGCTCAAGAGCAGAGGTGTAGGGGCTGGAATCCGGGGCCCACTGTGTGCTAGGGGACCCTGAATCTGATGCCTCTAGCTTCGTGGGGAACCTTGTCCCCAGGAGGCCCTGGGTGTGGCATCAGCAGTGACACTACCACTAACAAGCTTTGAAACCTCTGGCTCAGCTCCCCCTTCTGTGAAAGGGGAGCAAAGACTCCAGTCTCGTGGGCAGGAGCAGGCCCACGTGGCTAGTCCTAAGGTGGGGACGAGGCTTGGGGGCCTCTGGAAGGCTGCAAGGACCCCTCACCTCCTGGCCACCCCAGAAACGGATGGCAGTCCCAACAGCCCCGTCTGGGGAGTGCTCTGTGCGCCAGGCCTTTATAAGGCCCGAGGGAGGTGACATTGCCCCCACCTGGGGGGCGATGAGGAACTGAGGCTCGGAGAGAGCCGGGGAATGTGGCAGGGATTAGGGGTTCAAGCCCCAGCCTGTGACTCCACCGAGGCTGTCTCCTGATCTCGCTGTCCACCCCAGGAGGGGGAGGAAGACGGTGTCTGCCTTATCCGAATCCTCCCTGATCCGCAAGGCTAGTGCCGTGCCTGCCACATAGTAGGGACTCCGTAAAGGCTTGTTAACTGGATGAATGAGCCAGGGAGAGAGTCCTTCTCCCCAGTCCCAGCTCCTCCCAGCATGCCGGTCCTAAGCTGGGTGTCTCTGGGGCTCCAGGGTGGGAGCTCACTTAGTCACAGCCTGGCCCATTCTCTGGGAGGATTTTCTCTGCAGGCCGTGGCTCGGCTCCCAGGGGAGGCCTCCCCCCCTTAATCCCGGAGGGCGGGCTGGGCGGGGTAACTCCTGCCTGGCACAGGGCCCTGGCCGGGCCTGCGCAACAGCACGCCGAGGAGGGCGGGCCGGTCACGGAGTTCAGTATCTGGGTGTGCTCCCTCGGCCGGAGCTGGGCCCCCACCCCCAATTCCAGCGTGTTAGCAGCCCCCGAAACGACTGTTCCATTCCTTCCTTGCCTTAGAACTCCCAGCTCATGCTCTGAGTGTCATTCATACTAAGTGATGAGTGGTTGTCAGACTCTCTTGCCCCTCAAGTCTGTCGAACCCAGACATCACTATGATCGGTGGTGTTTCTGGTGCTGTGCGACTGAGAAGGAAATTGAAGGGATTTTCGCTGAGGGTGTAGGGGAGGAACCGACTCCCTCACCTGCACCACTGCAAGTCCCTTCGTGAAGCAGCTGGGGTGGGCAAAGGACACCGGTCTCAGCAGTTTGCTGCTGTTTCAGGAAGTCCCCAGCACGTAGTAGGCCCTTAGCGAGTGTCTGTCCAGAGGATGACAAGAGAATGAGCCGTGTTCTGGACCCTGACAGTCCTCCCCTCCACCCTTTGACTGTATAGCCGGGGAACTCCTACATATGCTTCAATGCCCAGTTTAGATACCCCTCCTCCAGGAAGCCTTCCCAACTTATTCCACATCCATTTAATCTTTTGGGAACTCTAGTCTGTCAGAGATGGGCAAACCCTGCCCCATTCTCCCATTTCCTGAAGGGAAACACCCGACCCCCAGCCAGGGGCCTACCCTTAGCGGAGGTCTCCCAGCCACGTCAGAGGCAACCTCAGGGGGATTTGAACCAGACATCTCTAGATCTCCTCGGACGGTCTTCAGGCATGAAAAGAGGGTGTGGGCGGTGTCTCTCTTCCCACGCACGTCTCTCCGACTCCACCCCTCCCCCCCTCCTTAGGGCCTCCTGCAGAGCAGAGCAAGCTCCTAACCTTTCTTCCTTTTTTCTCTGCAGCCCATGACCTCCCTGCAAATAAGGCCTCAGCCACCCAGCCGGGCAACCACTTGCAGTGCCTGTCTGTCCACTGCACAGACGACGTGGGTGACACCAAGGCCCGAGCCTCCGTGCCCACCTGGCGGTCTCTGCACTCCGACATTTCCAACAGATTCGGGACGTTCGTGGCCGCCCTGACTTGAATTGACAAGAAATGCCCCTCCCCGAACCCCCCCCACCCCGCCCTTTCCTCCCCCCACCCCCCACTCTACCCACCCCCCCCCCCGCCCCCCTCCGCCCACCCCCACCCTCCTGGTAATTTGAAAGGGCCACTATTGCTGAGTGGATGATTTTTTTTTTCTAGGTTGGTACCTGCTTAGTGGCATATGGACCGGAAAGGGTTAATTTAAAGGGGAAAAAAAAAAAGCCTCAAAAAATTTTTTTAAAAAAGAAACTTGTCTGCCACAGTATGTTACCAGTGTTAACCCTTCTGCAGTTAGCAAACTTTTGCTTCAGCCTTTTTCCTGCTAGATATAATTCCCGTTTTTCTGTAATCTTGGCATACGTTTTTTAGATGACCTCTTTCCTTGTTTTATTTTCATGCTGCTGTATGTCCAAAGCATTGTTATTTCATAATAAGACAAGAGTTACTTTCTTTTTTTATTCTCTTTTAGTCTTGTCCCTCTCCCCCTCCCTCCCACCCCACTGCCTTTTCTTTCTTTCTTTTTTTTTTTTTTTCTTTTTGCTTTGTTCACTGCTTATTAAAATGGAAATCCTGGAGAATAGTAGTTCTGGAAGATTGCCGGGTGAAAGTCAAATTGTCATCACGATATTATATATTGACACCCAACTGTCATCAGTCAGGCAGGAGCCAAACAATTAATGCCCCCCTTAGGTCTTCCGCCTGGGATTTTGTTTTGTCTGTTCCCTAAGAAAATAGAGAGAGATATATTTTTCGTTCCTACAAACACACGCTCAGCCTTCAGCTCCGTTCTGTCTTCTGCTGGAAGCTGTCCTCTCTGCAACGGAGGTGATGATGTGTCCAGCCCGCTCAGTGGGAAGGAGTCGGAATGTTCAACAGTGGTGTTTTTTCTCTCCTTTTCTGGGCCTCTGTGCAAACGCCCAGGCTCTGAATTTTCATGCTATGCTAACCAGCCTTAGTGTGCATGGGGGATGGTGCCTTTCCAGCTTGCAGAGCCTCTGGGGGCTCCTGGCTCCCGCCCTGCTGCAGCCGGGCCCGGCTGGGGTGGTGGGTGCCCAAGTTAGGGGAGGATCAGTTCTTAGCCCTTGACCTTTGCCGACAGCTGTTCCCATGCAGGCATTGTGGGAGGAAGGAGGTGGGATGCGTGTATCTCCCTCACCTCTCCCATTCTGTCCCCACCTCCCCATATGTGTTTTTCCCCCTCCAACCTGGGCAACCAACCTCCCATCCCTGGGAGGAATGGGGCATTTGCCAGGGCAGGGAAAGAGCCCTCAGGCTGAGCCTGCCAAACCCCCCCATCTCCGAACATGGGTGTATTTCTCTGCAGGGGTTTGCGGGCTCCTGCGGGTTATAGGAAGGAAACAATGAATAGAACCAATGACTTTGATTCCTGGGCCTTTTTATGTAAGCCCTGAATACCCCCCACCCATCTTTTGATTTAATCTTACCTTGTTGCAAAACTAGAGGCAAGTCCTATGCGCCTCACCAAGAAATAATCTCTCAGAGCCGAGGGGGGGGTGGCTAGGTGAGTGGCATCAGAGAGAGGGGCTCCTGGACCCAGTGGGGGCCCCAGAACGGCAGTCATTGGAAGCCCAGAGTTGGTAGGGCAGGCACCTTTGGGTGCTGTGGACGCCTACGAAAGGCTTGTATGGCTCGGCGGGGTGGGGGGGCTGTGGGGAGCACACAGATCCCAGGTGGGCCAGACAAGAAGCCGCGGATAGCCTCTCACCCACGTCAGTATCTCCCCTATTTTACTTCAGTTTTTGTTCAAGAGCAAGTCTTACTGAACGCCCCGTTTTGAGCCTTGCGTCCCCTCCCCTCTGCCCCCAGGTCCCCAAGAGTTCACAGACCTGGCTTTTTTGTTGTTGTATTTTAGCAAGTGACCTGAAGGCTTGGGGCTCACCATACAACACCCACATTTTATTTCAAAGAACTTTTCAGCGAAGGGAGAAGAGGGTCATCTCACTCTTTCCCCTCCCCCTCATCTTTCCGGCCAAGGCGGGGGCGGGATCCTTTTGGCTCGGGTCTTGAGACTAGAAGGTCCTTGCATGGACTGTCTGACCAGAGCCCCGGCCCCGGGCCCCGTAGAAGGCAGGCAGAAGCAAGGGGTTGTGAACTGATCAGCCTCCAGAAGGTGTGAACCGTTTTCTGCCTCCAGAGGAAAGAAAGAGAGAATGTCCCCCTTCCCCGGGCTGCAGGAGGGTCAGTCACAGTCTGAGCAGAACTCCACACCCCCTCTGATTCCTCCATGTACAACAGGTTGAAAGCTGCATCGTTTTATTTTATTTTTTAAACAGGAATGATTTCTCCTTAATTGCTTAAGGCCGGGGAGCCAAGCGTCTTGACTTTCCCTGTGTTGAGTTCATTAGCACCTGGCCATCAGCTCAAGGTCCCCGCAACGTCGGAAACCCCTGAAGTTTTAAACTTCCTCGCTCCCCACGACCCCAGAATGGAACAGCTTTAAAAATAGCCTTAAGCAAAAGGATGTTATTTCATTAAATTTGGTTTAATGGAAAGAATCAAAGCAAATTAAAAACACGCCCAACCCACGAGACTCCAAACACTGGTAATCGGTACTGCATAGCAAACTTTTTTTTGGGAAAGAAAACGAAAACGTTATTGCACATGTAAAATATGAAATCTTAACTCTGCTGTGTGTTAGGCAATCCTGTAATCTTTTTTGACTCTTAAAAGAAATTCATTTCTGAAATGCTTGGTTGGAAGACTGTGACAATAGCTCATGAAATTGAGTGTTATTTTTTTCTTTCTTTTTTAAAAAAATATGTAAAGTGCAGTCTTCTGTATTCATGCATATTGTATATACCTGTATATGTTTTCCTGAGCAGCTAAATAACAATAAATATGACGTTAATGGTGACTGTGGTACCTTTGTGGGCGGGGCTTTGCTTGCTTTTCCTCCTGCCCCCTCCTTTTTCCGTAGGTCTGTCCCAGGTTCCGTGGGGGACGGGAGTGCAGGTCTGGATGCTGCAGGGCGTGCTCATGTGCATGCGTGTGATGATGCTGTTCTAAGTTGGGTCATCTCCGAGTTTTGGAACCTGGGCACTGTTGATGCCTGGGCTGGATAATTCTTTACGGTGGGGCTGTCCTGTGCACTGTAGGGTGTTCAGCAGTATCCCTGGGCACTACCCACTGGGTGCCACCTGGGACTGAGAACCTCTGGTATCTGATGGGTGCCGGAGGGAAGGGGCAAGGAGAGACCACCCAAGTGGCCTTGCTGTGGCTATTCTTTGGGGTCCCAGCACTGAGTTCAGATCCCAGGGAGCTTTGCGACCTCCCGCAAGCGACATTTGGAGACTCCCGCTTCCCCTTTTTCCTTATCTGTGAAATGGGTCAGATTTGTGGAGTTACAGGAGACGACGCATGTGGACCCAGCAGGTGGGAGGGCTCCATGTAGATAAATTGCTAACGCTGTATCCTTTCAGAGCGGGGCACAGCTGACAGCCTGTTGGGTTCGGGCTCTCCTGGGCTGGATGCTGCTTCCTCCGCGAACAACCATGGGCTGTGGGCAGGTGGTTTAAGCCTGGTCTCCATTTTCTTGTCTCAGAAATGGAGCAAATGCCATCTAGCTCGAAGGTTACCATGAGCGCCAACCCTGTTCCAGGTCCCGTAAAAGCTCTGCCACCTTATGGGCAGCGGCTTCATTCTGGTACCTGCAGCCTCAGACTCAAGGTCATTGCAAAACAGTAGTTTGCAAAAGGGGGTTTGGGGGTGGAGAGACAAAGTAAATTGCAGTTAAAAGTGAGAATATGCCCCATAGCCCATGGCAATATGAGGGGTGAATGTCACTCTGTGAGATTCATGAGTCCCATGTAGGGGGTTCAGGGAGGGTTTCCTTTAGCAAGTTATGTCCAGGTGGGGTTTTGAAGGATGAATAGGAGTTCGTCTTACTCATCCCAGCATATAAATTGACCCTAATTGGGCAGACATTTTGTTGTATTTCTTCCCTTTATCAGTTCAGAGTCTCTTTATATACGCAAAGGCATATTTGTCAGAATATAGAGTTTTAAGGACAAGGCTCGTATATCCACTTTAATTTGGAGACGCTTAAAAATCTCTCTAACCTTTAAAGGTCTTCTGCTCAAAATGACAGTGGTATATGATCACGTTCAGTACCCAAGGAAGGGAAGCGATATGACAGAATGATGAGCATTGGGTGTGGGCATTTGGGAGACTTCAGGTCGGTGTGAAATGACTGAGGGGCTGAGTCCCCTTGCTGTCGCAGAGGGCCCAAGGACCAGAGAACCACGGACTGGCACATCACTGGGGGGGGGGGGGTGGGAACATGTGATGTGGGGGCTGCCACGTGGGGGTGCATGTTGGCCTCGGGGGGGCTCCAGGGGAGGGTACAGGTTGCAGGTTGACTTTTCCATCTGGACAGAGGAACACTGTCTTAGCCAGATGTCCGGCCACATAGCTTCTCCACCCAGCACTGACCTTCCGGAGGGTTGAGGCGCCATCTCAAGACAGGGGATGAAGGACGGCCTAGGTGGCTCAGTCGGTTAAGCATCCGACCCTTGATTTCGGCTTAGGTCATGACGTCACGGTTTGTGGGCTGGGGGCGCAGAGCCTGCTTGGGATTCTCTCTCCCTCTGCCCCTCCCCTACTCGCACTCATGCTCTCTTTGACTCTCTCTCTCTCAAAATAACTATCAGATGCGGGGCTCGATCTCACAACCATATCAGGACCCGAGCCATGATCGAGAGTCAGACGCTTAACTGACTGAGCCACCCAGATGCCCCCGAAATGACTTTAAAGTGTATAGTCCAGGGATTTTGGTAAAAACTTACAGTGTTGTGCGTCCATCCCTGCTATCCATTTCTAGAACATTCCTATCACCCCAAAATGAAATCCTGTACTCATGATCACTAAATGCCCGTGATCTCCTCCTTCTAGCCCCCGGCAACCACTAATGTATTTCCTGCTTCTATGGCTTTGCCAGTTCTAGACATTTCAGATAAACAGAATCGTACAATATGTGGTCCTTTGTGACTGGCTGCTTTCACTCAGCCTGAAGTTCTCAGGTGTGTACCTTTTTTTTTTTTTAATGTTTTTGGAACGTTTATTTATTTTTCAGAGAGAGAGAGAGAGACAGAGCATGAGCGGGGAGGGGCAGAGAGAGAGGGAGACACAGAATCCGAAGCAGGCTCCAGGCTCTGAGCTGTCAGCACAGAGCCCCATGTGGGGCTTGAACCCACGAGCCATGAGATCATGACCTGAGCTGAAGTGGGACGCTCAACTGACTGAGCCACCCAGGCACCCAGGTTTGAACCTTTTTAATGGCTAAATACTATTCTGCTCTATGACTATAGCACATTTTTATTTAGCCACCAGCATGGACATTAGGGTTGCTCACATTTTTTGGCTATTGTACATGATATTTCTGTGAACATTCAGGTAGAAGTTTCTCTAGGAACATATGTTTTCAATTCTCTGGGTGTATACCTTGGTGTGGAATCACCCGGTCCTTTGGCAACACATGGTTAACTTTTTGAGGGACCACCAGCCTGCTTTCTAAGTAGCTGCACAATTTTACATCTTGGAAGGGGATTTTTGCTGGTTTACTTAACCCATCGTTCCTCACTCTCCTTTATCATGTTTAAAAAATTGAGGTATAATATACAATATATACAATGAAACGCACAGATCTCAAGTGTATAATTTGATGCATTTTCACAAATGTCTGCACCTGTGTAATCCAAACCAAGATCATAGGACAGGACAGACTCCCCCAGAAGGTTCCCTCCTGCCCCTTCCAGTCAATAGCCCACCCCTCAAGCAACAACGGGTCGGACTTCCTTTTTTTTTTATTAAAAAATTTTTAATGTTTATTCTTGAGAGAGAGAGAGAGGGAGACAGAGCTTGAGAGGGGAGGGGCCGGAGAGAGAGAGGGAGACACAGAATCTGAAACAGGCTCCAGGCTCTGAGCTGTCAGCACAGAGCCCGACGCGGGGCTCGAACCCACGAACCGTGAGATCATAACCTGAGCCGAGGTCGGACGCCCAACCACCTGAGCCACCCAGGAGCCCCTTATGGGTGTTGATTAGCTTTTCCTGTTCTTGCATCTTGATGGCCTATAAAAGGAAGCACGAGCCAGGAGCCCCTCCCTCTTCATTGCTGAGTAGCATTTCCTCCTGTGGACATAAGCAGTCTGTGTATTCATTTACCTGTTGATACATATTTGTTTCCAGTTTTGGGGGAGCTGGAATAAAAGTACCACTGAACATGTGTATACGAACTTCTGTATGGACTTAGGCTTTTATTTTTCTGGAATGCCTGGGTCATATCACAGGTACATGTTTCCCTTCTTAAAATACCAAACTGGGGCCCCTGGGTGGCTCAGTCGGTTAAGTGTCTGACTCTTGATTTCGCCGCAGGTCATGACTTCACGCTTTGTGAGATCAAGCCCCCCCCCCACCGCCCCCCATTGGGCTCTGCACTGACAGTGTGGAGCCTGCTTGAGATTCTTTCTCTCCTCTCTCTCGGTCCCTCCCCTGCTCACACACAATCTCTTTCTCTCTTTCTCTCCCTCTCAAAAGAAATAAACTTAAAAAAAAGAACCACCATTTTTCAAAATTGTACCACTTTGCAGTCCCAGCATGGGAGTTCCAGTTCCTCCTAATACCCTTGCCAACTCTCGATATTGTCTGTCTTTTTAACCTTCAGCCATGCTAATATGGGTGTAGTGACATCTCAGCGTGGTTGTAATGTGTATTTCCCTAATGACGTTGAGGATATTTTCATGTACTTATTTGCTATCAGTATATCTTCTCTCATGAAGTATCTCTTAAAACCTTTTGCCCAAGTTTTTCTTTCTTTCTTTCTTTCTTTCTTTCTTTCTTTCTTTCTTTCTTTCTTTCTTCTTTCTTTTTTCTTCTTTCTTTCTTTCTTTCTTTCTTTCTTTCTTTCTTTCTTTCTTTTTTAAATTTGGCCGAGTGTCTTTTTATCATCGCCTAATCCAAGCTCCTTCTCTGTGTGTTGCAAATATTTTTTCCCAGTCTGCGGCTTTTTGTCATGATCTTTTGAAGGGCGAAGGTTTTAAAATTTCACCATACGGTCCATTTTATCAAGTTTTTTTTATGGCAAGAGCTGTGTCCTCCCTAGGGTCGTGCCTGACGGTCTTGCGTTTAGCTTTCGATGGTACACTTTGGTTTAGGTTTGAGACAAAGGTAAGGGCTCTTTGTTTCCAGAATGTGCAGGTGTCCTGTGGCATTGCTGGGAGAGCTTTTCCGTTCCTCTGTAGACTCCTCAGCCATCTTGGGTGGGGGTCATTTGACTGTGCGTGTTGGGCTATATTTTTGCACCCTCTGTGCTGCTTGTCTACCTTTTGGACATATTTTCAGCTGGGGTCACATGGAAATTTGGGCGTGCCTCCTCTGAAGAATGGAACAGAATAGAGGGAGTCTAGGGGAAAGGTCCCAGGTTGTCCTACCATAATCCTAAAATAAACGCCTTGAAAACACGGCCATGTCGCCGTTGGCTGATGAAAGCTCTCGGCCTGAGGACTTCTGTCTGTTGGAAAAGTGTTAAAGACCCAGTAGCACGAGCAGAGACCGTTCCCTTGCAGCCACAGAAAGGTTTGCAGAGTTGAAAAAAAGGGTGACTGCGTTGCTGGGAGGTTGGGAGTCGCTCGGGGCTGCGTTTGCGCACCTCTCGTGCCACCGTGCCTCAGACTTCCCAGAAATGTCGCTCCGTGTCTGCATTTACATGGGAAGAAACAGACGCTCAGAATGTCCGGTGTCTTGCTCAAGGTCACGCAGCAGTCAGCCATGGGGTCAGAACCAAATGCCCTGCCTCCCTGCCGTCTCCCGTCGTCCCTCGTCCGGAGATCTGGCTGCAGGGTAGCTGGGAGGGAGGGTAGCTCCTCTCGGGGGGAGGTTTGTTTTGTACCCACAGCAGCCGGCACAGGGCCCGGCACACAGTAGGACCTCACGAGATACGGGTTGAAGAAAAGGAGCCGATCCCGGTTCTCTTTTCTTGCTTGAGGACCTCTTCACCTTTGGCTGCTGTTGAGGTTAAGGGGTGAAGAATGACGCTTGTGTCTGGGGATGAGAGCCGATTGCTCAGACTCTGCCTCTGGCTGATGTACACTCCCGGGGCTGCTTATGGCTGTGCTCACAAAATATACAACAGGTCCTGAGTGAGCCCTGGTATGAAGACAAGTAGGAATAGATGGTGACATTAGACTGCTGAGGGAAGCTTCCTCATAGAGGGCCAGCAGTAGAAGCTGAGAAAGTAGGGGAGCAAGCCAAGGAGATATATGGACAGCAGGAACAGCATGTGCAAAGGCCCTGTGGTAGGAGCCTCTTCGGCACGTTGGAGGAATAGTGAGGTGGCTGTGGTGATAACGATTGCACTGGGCCCGGGCTTTGTAGGGAAACACAACAGCAAGGGGTTCCAGAATCCAGTCCCTACCCTCTGGCCCTCTTACTCTGGGGCATTTCAAGACTGAAACTGAAGTAAGCTCCCAGCATCCTCTTTGCCTTATGACTCTCTCCTGAGATCCCACAGTGTTCCCTTGAGTTTCTCTGTCCTGATCCCGACCCACCTGCTACCTCATTCCCTGGGCCTGGCCTGTCTGTCGGGTTTGTGCATCTCCGGCTCCCATCAAAGCTCCCTGGGTGTCAGCTGTTCATCTCACTTTATTTTGGCGAGGGAGGTGATACAATCACCTCTGTGTGCAGAGGCTGCCAGGCCAGAGGCGACAGCTTCGGGTCCTGTGGCTGCAGGCAGACCTGGGGGCACCAGGGAATGGCCGTGAATGCTCCCGCACTCGAGCTAGAAGCTCTCCTTTTATCCTGGGATGGTTTGGGGTTCCCGGTCCCATTTCTGATTTTCCGGGGTGGGAAGGAGGGCGGGAATAATGCTGTCACTGCGGGTACTGCCTGCCTCTCACTGCGCACGTGCACAGGGACTTCCGATGCTCCAGCTGTAAGCTCAGGCTTCTTGTCCCCATTTTCTGGGATTTGAACCCAGGCCTGCCCGAATCCCCATCCCAAACTTTGCCTGTGCTCTGTGGCCACCAGGAAGCCCCAGCCCAGCCGGGTCAGGGCCCACGGTGGGGTCTGAACACGTGGTGCGAGGAAGCCAGTGCCAAATTCCCCACTGACCAGCCAAGAGTCGCCTCTCTGGGCTTTACTTTCCCCATCTGAAAAATGGGCTTCAACCAGTATCAGCCTTGGATGCCTCCCAAGGCAAGCTTTCTCCGAGGGAAAGATAGAAGGCAGACATTGAAAATGGTGAACTCCTGGGGGCATTGAGGGAACACCCTAGCCTGTTAGCAGAACCTGTCCAGCCAACGGTTATTGATTGCCTGCTGTACCCCAAGTGCCGGCTAGGCACCCATCCTGTACAGTTAGTGCTTCGCCAGCCGTGGGAAGTGAGGGCCTCAGAACCCTTCCTCGGTTATAGATGAGGAAAGGAGGCTCAGGCAAACATCTGTGGGCCAAGTTCGCCCAGGAGCTGTGTGGCTGGCCGATGCCCGGAAGATCTGAGCTCCCAGCTTGTGGGCTGGCAAGGGGTCATTTTCTTCTACTTGTGCTTTTTACAGAGGTTTGAGCAAACAGAGGACAAACTCATCCCTCCTAGCAAAGGCCCTGTGGTCACCTTGTTTTCCTAGCGATGGTGGGGACTCAGGAGGAACCAGAACAGAGGCACAGAGAGGTGAAGCCGCTTGGCTCAGGTCACCTGGGCAGCTGGCGGCACCTCCCCCTTCCAGGGCCATGAAGATTCAATCGTGCTCGGCCCAGGGCCAGGCCTGGCCAGCTCCCACTGGGTGAGAGACAAGTGAAGCTCAGAGAGGCATAGCCACTTACTTGAAGACACACAGCCCGCCAGGCTTTCAGGTTCACGGGGCCAGGTTCGTTTTGTTTTTCCTGCCCCACTTGGTGCCCTCCGTGCAGTAATCCCTGGATAAATGCTCTGATGCCTGCTCAGGGCAGGACCTGGCCAAATCTTCTCTCTTCCTTTTGGCTGTGGTCACCAGCGAGGTGGGGAAGAGAGGCTGGGCAGAGAGGCTGGGTGGAGAGGCTGGGAGGAAGGGGCCCCGGACTTTGGTGCCCCCTCCTCCTGGCAGGGCAGGGTGTGGTACGGGCTAAGGGCTCCTGGCGGCCACCCCTCTGGCCCTCCGCCTCCAGTGGGAGGTAGAAACTTCTGCCTCTCTGACTCCTCCTCTTGCTTGAGCTAGAGCCCTGCAGGTCTGGCCGGATGTATGAGGCCTGGAGTGGGGGCTTGTGGGGGCTGCGGGGACCGCCCGGACCGTGTGCGCTTTGGCTGGAACCTTTGTCCCCACCATTACAGCCCTTCCCCAAGGGTGGGAGGAGCCTGACCCCAGGGGAATCTCACCGCAGGAACACATTCTTCCTGGCCCTGCCTTGGAGGCCCCCCCACCACCCCAAGCAGCCTCTACTCCTCCAGCCTTTGTCCCAAGGAGGAACCCTCAGGAGTTCTGAGCCCCTCGGAGGACAAAGGGCTCATTGAGGCACCAAGGCCAGGCAGAGGGGGAGGGGAAGCATATAGGGAGGAGCAGAGGACAAGAGCTGGGAAGGGCTGCTTCTGCCGCACAAACCCCGTGCGACCCTGAGGACTCGCCTCTGGGGTCCTCCATTTACCCATCTGTGAGATGGGGTGACTGGGGGATATGAGGGTTCGCGGTGGCTGGTCATTGCCTATATGTATATCGTGCGGAGTTGACTATTGCTGACGTAGAAGCCAAGGCGACCCTCTTGCATGGAACCTGTGGGGCCACCTGTATTTCCAGATCCAGAATTTGGGACAACTTAAAAAGGTGAGCAAGGTAGGATGTATCCCATGTGCTCAGTGACCCTTCCGGGGGCTGCCATCAAATATAAGAAAGCACTGGAATAGTCTCATTAGGGTGCAAAATAAAGAAAGGCTTCCGGGCACACGAATCTAAGAACTTGCTGATTTTAGAACCTTTCTGGATTTCAGGATTGCGCGTGACAGAGTGTGATCCTTTACTGCTAGAATTCATTCATTCACTCATTCGTTCATTCAGCAAATATTTATTGAGAATCTGCTAGATGCCGGATACCGCGTCAGCCTCGGAGGACCCAGGAGCAAAGCCCCTGCCTTGCGGAGTGCACCCTGGACTGCGCGGCCTAAGGTCTACACCCGTGTCTACACGTAGCCGGGTTTGTGGAGTCACCAGACCTCATTTAAGGATGAGGAAGCCAATGAGGAACCCTAACCCCTAACCCTAACCCCTAACCCCTAACCCTACGCTGAGCACTCAGGTTTTCTCAGAAACTTTCCCTGGTATTGTATTAAAGGTGGGTGTGGGCATAGGATAGTGAATGGCTTGTGAAATGGACACCGTGGTCACGACCAGCTTGAAGATAAGAGAACAAGCCTGGGCCATAAGCGACTGGTGCCCACGGCGGGCAAGGCGGTGCCGGAATGAATCGTCAACGGTCCCCAGAGCCCGGCTCCACTGGGGGCTGGAGGCATGTGTGTGGGACGCTGGAAGGTTGTCGGCTAGGCCTGAGTTCAAATCCTGTCGGAGCTCCTGCTGGCCCTGTGACCTAAGGCAAGCCCGGCTGTCCCTGCCCTCAATCTCTTCACCCCTCAAATGGGCTCAAGGAGCCCTTTGGAGGACTTCCAGGACTGAATGACAGCTACTGGATGTGGAAGGCATTTATAGCCGCTCAAGCTCGGAAACAAAGTAGCTTTTCTCTCTGGGGTCTGCAGGGGGGTGTCTCCCTTGTGGTCAGAAGCTGTGCCACTTAGGGCAGGGGCCGGGGGATGGTTAAAAGGCCACAGAGGGGTGCCTGGGTGGCTCAGTCCATTGAGCGCCTGGCTTCGGCTCAGATCATGATCTTGCAGTTTGTGGGTTTGAGCCCCGCATCGGGCTCTGTGCTGACAGCTCAGAGCCTGGAGCCTGCTTCGGATTCTGTGTCTCCTTCTCTCTCTGCCCCTCCCTCTGTCTCTCTCAAAAATAAATAATGTAAGAAATTTGAAAAGAAAAAAAAGGGCACAGAAGGGCAGGTCCCCCATCCAGACTCTCTGACTTGATCGTTGGGATGTGGGGTGTAGACTTCTTGACATCTGGGCCAGATGGTAAAGCTCAGGTTGAGAGCAAACCCCAGTCATCCAGCTGTCCTGTCCTGGTGACTGCCAACCCCTTGTCGTGGGGAGGCCAGGCCAGCTCCTTCTGGGACTGGAGGACCAAGGGCTGTGGGCCGTGCGCTGGGCTGGCCTTCTTGCCAGTTAAGGGCAGGTCGGCTACATAATTGACAGGGCCTGGTGGAAGATAAAAATACGGTCCCCTGGTTCAAAAAGCAGGAAAAAAGCGTACTAAAATATAAAGTTTTCTGTTTCCTCTGGAGCCTCTCCCTCGACTCGCCATGATGGTTTTTACTGGCTGTTCAATGCGGTTCTAAGCCAAGAAAAATTAAGCTTTTATTGTTTTCATTTTTTAAAAAAGTTTGTTTCTTTGTTTGTTTATTCAGAGAGCCCGAGCGAGGGAGGGTCAGAGAGAGAGGGAGAGAATCCTGAGCAGGATCCACACCGTCACTGCAGAGCCTGATACGGGGCTTGAACTCACACACCGTGAGGTTTTGCCCTGAGCGGAAAGCAAAAGTCAGATGCTTAACCCACTGAGCCACCCAGGCGCCCAAGGAAAATGAAAGCTTTTAAGTTATCAGCATGAATGTGGCCGCTCAACCTTATACTGCGCACAGCCACCTTGAAGCAGAAGTCGAAGAGCGTTTAGTCCCTCCGCCGAATCGCCAAAACCACACGCTTTCGCATTCGGAGTGCGCATGCCCGCATGTATTTTGTTTTAATGAGAGCGTGGCGATGTTGCTCCAACCGAGCTCGGCTGTTTTTATTTCACTTCTTGAGACACGCGCATTCTGCCAACACTCTGCCTCCCGCTCCCCGATGAGAGGGGGAAGACTGGAAGGAAGAAGAATTAGAGGTTACTCTATGTTCTAGCTTCCTTTTCAGCATCTGGGAACGCGAATCAGAAGGGAGACCAGGAAGTTCTCTGGCTGTGCGTCCGTGGGTGTTTCTCCTGCTGCCGTCGCGTGCAAAGTGGGGCCCCTCGGGGCTGCCACAGTCTTAGGTGCAGACTGCTTGCCTTCTTCTGGATTTGCTTTTCACCCGACACCCGTGCACAGTGGGAATCTAGAAAGCCACACATGGGAACCGGGCAGCGGGAGGCAGCAGCGGACGTGTGAATTACGTGTATCTCCTCGGCTCACCTGGTCTCCGGGAACTTCACTTACAAAACCCAAGTTCAGGGGCGCCTCGGCGGCTCAGTCAGTTAAGCGTGGGACTCTTGATTTCAGCTCAGGTCACGATCGCCCGGTTTGTGAGTTTGAGCCCCGCATGGGGTTCTGTCCGTGTGGAGCCTGCTTGGGATTTGCTCTCTCTCCCTCCTTCTCTCCCTTCCCCCGTGCTCTCTCTCTCTCTGTCTCTCAAAATAAATACACTTAAAACAACAACAAGAAGAAAACCCAAGTTCAAAGATAAAACTAGTATGAACTTTAAGACGGGGACAGCAGAACCTGAAACGAAACATGGGCCCCTGTGAGCGCGAGAGGTCCTGTGGACCCTGTAGGTCATCTGCTCGGGAAGCTGGTGGCCCTGTTCGCGGGCACCGTTCCCTTACGGATGGGGAAGCTGAGGCCCAAAGAGGCCCAGATGAGGTTGTAGACTGCCAAACTAGGACTCCCCCCTCCCCCCGCCGGGACCTCAGCTTCTGGTGTTTGGATTGAAAATCAGGCTTGCCTCCCAGGGAGGGGTGCTGGTGCTGGGAAGGGACAGAAGTGAAAATGAGTCTACAGAAGCCATTCATTTCCCTGCCTCCCGTAGTTCAAACATTTGCTTATTTACTCGGCTAACAAATGTTAGCTGACTCTCTACTATGTGCCGGGCAAGACTGACCCTATCCCCGTCCTTGAGACACTCCCTCTCTGGTGGACGAGGCCCTCTCCTCCAAGCCTAGAGACGCTGCCTAGAAGCTCCCAGACCCCGAGACCGGAGGCCACGACTCGGATCACCCCTTGATTCAGTGGCCAGAGGGTGGGACATTAGTGACAACGTCTGACCGAGGTGTCGTTGCTGAGGGTTCCGGTAGCTGGAGAAAGGGCACTTCCGGAGGAGGCCGCAGCCTCGGCAGAGGGTTTCGGGGCAAAACTGCCAAAGCCTAGGACCTTGAGGACGGGAGGTGAAGGCATGGATAGAGGCTAGAGCTGGAGGCCCCAGAGGGGAGACGCAGGGGTCATGTGACCCCAAACCCCATCCCCAACCTGGTCAATTCTTGGACCACGTCCCTAGCCCAGATTTTTCCTTGGAACCCGGCTCTCCGGCACAGCTGAAGGCCGAGATGTGTCAGGTTTTCCCTCCCTCTCTCCCTCCCTCCCTCCTGCCGCCTTCCCCCTCCCCCCTCCCTCCCTCTCTTCTTCCCTCTCCAGTTCTCTCCCTCCCTTCCTTCCTCAGCTGAGTCTCTGCATGAAAATCTCAGCTGCTTTGTTTATGCAGCTGACTGCGAGCCCAGCACCATGCCAAGCCTGCGAATCTTCTCACCAAACCCTCGCCCTATCAACCTGGAGATGAGAAAACTGAGCTCAGGGAACTGAGCGACTCCCCCAAAGTCACTGCGAATGGGGGAACTGGCTTTAAGCCCAGGCCACTTGAATCTCACCCGTGGGCCCCGAACAACAGGGCCACACTGCTATAGGCCTGTTTGCTCACATCCCTCTGCTCTTTCTGCCTCCACTACCTCTCCCCCCGCCCTGCTGACCTGGTGAACTCTTACTCATCCTTCAAAACCCTTCTCAGATGGCCTATTCTTTGTTTCTTCAAGCTGCCAGGCAAGGAACATCCCATTTCTCCACCTCACAAATATTCGAGTACCTCTGCGTTCCTGGCATGGCGCGAGGTCCTGGGGAAACACTGGTGAACAAATAAACTTAGCTCTACCAGTTAACGAGCAAACACAATCCGGTGCACTGTTACTAGTTGTGAAAACAGCCATGAAGCACATGAGCTGGGTACTTCAGTAAAGAATCGGTTGGGATTATTGTGTATTGGGGGATCAGAGAAGTTCTTCTGAAGAGGTGAGATTTAAAGTTGCCTTCAGCCAGGGAACTGGCAAGTGCAAAGGCCCTGAGGCAGGAAGAACTTGATGGGGGCAGAGAACAGCAAGGAGGCCTGAGGGGCCGGAGTGGAAGGAGAGCAGGAAGGGTGGTAAGGAGATGGGCCAGTGAGGTAGACAAGCCTCACTTGGAGTTGTCCTTTAGGGCATCGAAGTTTTAGAGCCTCAGCCTCTCTCCTGGGGCAGAGAGGGACCAGATCAAACCCTCATGGCATCCCCGGAGCAGGGCCTGACCCCTAGGAGTGAGCAGCTGAGGTGGTTTGAGGCAGTCACGGGTCAGCAGGCAGATGACAGGCAGGTCTGGCCCCTCCCTCCTTTCCTCACTCAGGAAGGCGACTGCTGCGCCCTCCCCGCGCCCCCTACTCAGCTGGCTACTCTGAAACTCCCTCCTAGGGGGCACAGTGGGTCAGCTGGGTGGGGAGGGGGAAGGGTGAGGGGTGCTGACGTAGGGCCCAGTAGCTCATTTTCATGGGTCGTTTGCATTTTCTCTGAAATTATTATTATTATTTTTTTTTTTTATGGTTCCAGCCAAACCCTCTGTCACACAGGCTACTGCTTTAAAGGCATATCCCCGGAGCGGACGGGCATTGGGTTTGGCCACTCCGGGCTCGTGGCCTCCCCGGGGTCCCTCCGCAGCCCGCTCTCCTGCCCCCGGCCTCCCGGAGCGGAATGGATGCGAGCCAGGAGGCAGGCACAGCCAGTGTCTTCGGCGCTTTCCCGGGTGCGGCCCCACAAGAGCCCCGTGCAAGGAGGAGGGCATTCCCCTCTCCAAGTCTGCTCACCTGGAGCGGAGGCACAGTGGAAGCTTCCAGCCAACCTGCTGGGTAGGTCGGTCCTGTTCTCACAGTCAGGGTGGGCGGCCTGCCAGATCCCCCCCCCCCCCCCGCCGTGTCTCCCTGCCTGGGACGGGAAGGGCTCCCCAGGGCCCTCTCGTACCACCACGGTATGGTTGGGGAAACTAAGTCCAAAGAGACGAGAAAGGGTGAGGTCGAGACGTGAGCCAGGGATGTCTGCTTGAGAGAAGGATAAATGACATAACCTCAGTCGTGAAAAGGCGAACCCCCTAAAAATATAAGGCTGGCTCTGCCCAGAGAGGACGGCAGGGGAGGCTGAGTCCTGCGTGAAACATCCACAGGATGCGTGACACGTCCTTCCTGTCCTGAAGGGTGGGGTGACAATCCCCTCCATGGGACGTGGGATAAATGATCAAATTCCCTAGTGAGACAGCCTCGTCCTACCGGCTGCTCCCATGACACCCGGGAGAGACGCCTGTTGGTGCTAATGTGTCTTTAGCAATCCCCCCCACCCTGCCTCTTGCTCAGCTCCCTTTGTGACAAAGAAGCCCAGAATCTTCCGCAGGCAATGCTGTGTAGCTAGACTTTAGTGGCAGTTGTATCAAGAAGGAGCCATTTGAGCCGAGCTCAGGGGAGTCACTGGGAGTCTGACAGGGAACTGGGAGGAACGTTCTGCTCTGTGCGTGGAAGGAGCTGTCGGTGCATGGCCCGGAGCCACGGGGAAGCAAAGCCTCTACCTGGGAGAGAGGAAAACCATTTGATGTGCCTGAGACTGCAGGGTGTGGGTGACAAAGTGGGGCGGGGTCTCGCGAGGGAAGGACCCTTGTGCTGTGTGAAAGGGCTTGGGATTTATTCTGTGGGCGGTGGGAGTCATGGCAGAGCTTTGAGCAGGAGCAGGGGTTTTGGAGGTAGTGAGACTGCAAACAGATTCCACGGGTGCTCTGGACTCCACGCCTCCTGCTTTCAGGCTGCTGGTGGGAGAGGCTGTGTCCCCGCCTTCCTCCCAGGCGGGGGGCACTGAGGTGGCAGGGTTCCTCTTGTCCCGGGCTTTGTCCTGCTCTGATCCTATGGGTTCAGACTTTGAAGGCACCGGCTGCCCCTTTGGCTGGGGGCTGGTCATCCCCTCGGCATTGGAGGCTGTGCTCTGGTCCCCGGGGAAGGTGGAGAAGCCTTTCCACAGCCCTCGGCCCTTTCGTGCCAAACCCTGGCCCGTGTGAGACGAGTGTGGAGGAATTTGGTGCATATGGATCCAATTTCTTTTGGAATATACAGCGAATGACTCTGGACAAAGGCAGGCTGCCTTGGCCGGACCTAAAATATGTGGGCAATTGCTTCTGAGATGTTTGACAACTCAGACGCAGCGGAATGGGACCGGCAGCACTGGGGCTGTGGCGGCTCGTCCAGGTGCCAGCAACCAAATACCACGGCTCATCCCGCGAGCATGCCAGGGACACGTGGACAGGGACCAAGATTCAGGGGAATTTGGCCAGGCTGGGCGAGGTGCTGAGCAGGGCTGCCTGGGCGCGAGAGGCTCTTCCCTGTGGGAGACACAGGATCACACGGTGTTGGGAATGAGGTTTTATCTTCCTGCTGTGTGACCTGGGTGAGTCTCTTTCCCTTGCTCGGACTTAGGGGATTCTATCCGCTCAACGGCACAAGCAGACCCTGGAGAGTAGGGCTGAGCAGAGCCAAAGCAGACCTTTTGGGTTTATCCAGACTCCCTTCCCTTCCAGACACCTGTTCTTGCTTTTCTCAACATGTGTTTCTGAATGGGGCTGCCAATCATAATATCCCACCCCCGGACTGCAGTGATTGGTTTGAAGATGGGCATGTGACTCACACTGGGCCAATCAGATCCCTTCCCTGGGATTTCTGCTCTTGGGCAGGATGGAGACAGCTCCTTTTCCTCCATAGAGAAGAGCCCTGAGCTGTCGGGGGTGGGGGTGGGGGGGGGGGATGTCCGCGGCTCTGAAGAGAGGCTGGTCTGAGAGAAAGAAGGTGTCCGGTAAAGAGAGAAGCAGGTGAAGACAAAGGAAATGTCCAGGTGAGGTTGGCGTCCTCGCACCTACCCGCCTCACAGAAGTTTTGGTGACGAGAGCCGAGAACTTCTTCTGTTTTGCTTAAGCTAATTAGACTTCCATTTCTGTCTCATACGACTAAAGCGGTTTTGATAAATGCAAGCCTTTCCTGGCTTCCAAGGCACCTCCATGGTTCATTAACCTCATTGTTTCTTAGAGTTGCTCTCTAGATGGGTATTAATATTCCTATTTACAGATATTAATAATCATAATCACCCCCACTTCTGAAGAGCTCAGTGCCGTGCCAGCCACCGTGCTAAGCCTGTCGTAGGAATTATTTTATTGTATCCTACAGTGCCCTCGGAGGCGGTGTTTAGTGTGATCCCCATTTTACAGATAAGGAAATGGAGATGCAGAGCGGCCAGGGGGCTCCCTCCAGGTCCCACAGCTGGCAACTGGTGGAGCCAGAATGTCTATGCTATTCTGCTGGTGCACACAAATCCAATACTGTGGGGTGGGTGGTGCGAGGTTGAAGGAAAAGGCCTCAGTTCCTCTCCAACCCTTCTCTTATCTATGCCTATTTTTATTATTATTTTTTTCGTGTTTTATTTGTTTTTGAGAGAGACAGAGAGAGAGCAGAGAGAGAGGAAGACACAGACTCCGAAGCAGCTCCAGGCTCCGAGCTGTCAGCACAGAGCCCGACGCGGGGCTCGAACCCACGAACCGTGAGATCATGACCTGAGCCGAAGTCGGACGCTTAGCCGACTGAGCCCCCCCAGGCGCCCCTCCTATCTATGCCGCTTAATAATGTGGCTTTGCCGCTCCTTCCATGGAGAGTTGAGTCTCTCTCCCAGGCCCTGAAGCCGGGCTCTGCCCTGTGACTTGCGTTAGCCAATAGAACGTGGCACAAAAGGGCACCATGGCGGGTCCGCCCTGGGCTTTCAAGGGGGGGTTGCTGTCTCCACTCTGTCCTGAACCCTTGCCCAGCTGCCACAGGGAAGAAGCCTGGGCTAGCCTGCTGGAGGATGGGGGGGGGGGGCACACGGAACGGAGTGGAGTCGCTGAGACCGGCCTAGATCAGCCAACGGCAGTCGAGCCCCGGATACAAGAGTGAACCCAGCCAAGAGGAGCCGAGCTACCTGACCAACCACTCCGGATGTGGGAGCACTCAATCAGGGCTTGGCACTGGATGCCTCTGAGGTTATGTCATTATTTCGCCGTGCAGGTTCACTGCGACAGAGAACAGGCAACGCCAGTGGGGGGAGAAGGGGAGAGTGTCTTCCCTGAGCCATGTCTGGCTGCTCCCCCTTTGCTGGTGCACGAGACACCGTCTTCGTCCACCGCCCCCCCAACGGCCACGCTTTCCGCGGCTGAGGTGTGACCCAGGCTTCCAGAACTGCTTAAGTGCCTGCAATTCATCGCAGGGCTGACTCGGAAGGCTGGTCCTGCCTGCTCACCCCGCCTGCCCACCCCACTCGGAGTGGGGTTTGTAAGGGTTGAGTAATTGTATTGTTTATCGCACTAAATGGAACATTAATCAAGCAGCTCGAAGGCACCCAGGCTGTCCCCGCGGGCCATGCTCTCTGCCGAGAGCCGAGGTGGGAAGTGGACCTGTGTGGACGACGTGGGGGATCCGGCTCCAGCCTCCCAGACGCTGCCCCCCCCCCCCCCAGTGCCTCCCTGGTCTCCCTGGTCGTGGGCCCCATTTTACAGATGTGGAAACCGAGGCCCAGAGAGGTTGTGAAATCAATTGCTCAGGGTCACCCAGCAAGGAGGGGAGAGGGAGAAGGCTTGAATCTAGGCGCACCGGTGTGGCGAGCCAGGCTTTGAGCGATGGCTCTTCAGCCTCCCCTGGATCACTGCTGCCCCCCCTCCCCACGATGATGGCTGCAGGAACTTCTTTCCCCACACTCGCTGAGCCCCAAGAGGAGAGAAGCGAAGCTGGCAGATGTCCCTGAACGCCGAGATGATTTGCATAAGGCACAGCAGAGGACTCCTGAGCGCAGGACGCCAGGAAATCTGCACGAGGGTGCCCCGATCTGGCTCAGGGTGACGAGGAGGGGGTGGCCCCCCGCCGGCGCAGCTCTGTGAGGTGCCGGTGACTTTCCACCTCTCTCCTGTGGGTGGGTGGGTGGGTGAGTGGGGACGTCTCTCTTCCCTGCACCTCGTGACAAGGCGGCTATTTTTAAACTCCTCTTTTTAAAGTTAAAACATGTTCCTGTCAAAGCCACCACGTGATGCTCAAGCAGTCGGGGCCAGGGAGAAGCCTCCGGCTGACGTCAGAGCACCCAGGCTGGCAGTTTGGGGGGGGGGCTCCGGTGAGTCACCCCTCTTCCGAACATCTATCTCATGCTGTGTCCCTGGGAGCTGTCATGTTGGGAGTTTCGTAGACACAGGGACAGTGGCCCCGGCTAGAAATGACCAGCCACCCTGTCCCCCAACCAGAGAGAGCCCCAGGCATTCTTTCCCCACCTGCTCTGAGCACCAAGGGCCGGTGGTCCCAGAATGACCGAATCCCCTCCAGTCCAGCCACCTCCGCCCCCTCCAACCCCACCCCTGCCAATCCACGGCCATAATACCATGGCCGGAGTGCTCCTTCTGAAGATGGGATGTGATCCCAGCTCTCTCCACTGCTCGAAACCCTTCCATGGTTCTGCTCCCCATTGTCTGTAAAATAAAGTCCCTCCCACCTCCCACCCGCCCCCCCCTTCCTGCCATCCTGCCAGCTTCAGCTTATGCCACTTCCTGCTCACGCTCCGTGCCCAAGCTACTCTGTACTCTGGGCTTTCGTGCATGCTGGTCCCTCCACCTAGACCACCCTTCCCCCACCCTCCTTCACCTGACCCTCCTTTACCTGTTTTAAACATCACCTCCAACGAGGGGCACCCGGGTGGTTCGGTCAGTTACGTGTCCGACTCTTGGTTTCAGCTCAGGTCATGATCTCATGGTTTGTGGCATCGAGCCCTGCGTTAGGCTCCACGCTGACAGCATGGAGCCTGCTTGGGATTCTCTCACTCTCTCTGTCTCTCTGCCCCTCCCCCACTTGCATGCACGCACGCTCTCTCTCTCTCTCTCTCTCTCTCTCAAAATAAGTAAATGAACATTAGAAAAAACCCACAAACCCACATCACCTCCAATGAGAACCAGGAGATGGGATGGGGGGATGGGGCTAGGAGAAGCAACCTGGGTCGTGAGGATTATCGTGGAGGAGAATCAGAGACTCAGGAGGCCCATAAAACAAGACGATGGGCCCAGGGATGAGGAACGGGTGGACCAGCTAGATGATGGATGAGGTTTCCTCGTTGCCTAGATGGGACTTGGGGAGAAGCTTACCTGGGGGTTTTCAGACAGTTTCTTGGGAATTTGGGTTCCTGAGAACATGGAGGCCACAGCAGGGCCCTCGCTCACTTTGTCCCCTCCACTTCTGCCTTTCAAAGATCTTCCCTAGAAGATTTTATCAGAAAAAAATGCTTTGTAGCTAAAAAAGAGAAAAAGAAAAGAGTACAAAAGCCCTAAGTTTTGAAGTCAGACTGCCCGTGTCCAAATCTCTGCTCAGCCACTTGGCCGTGTGACTTT
The DNA here is from genome assembly GCF_024362965.1 of Panthera pardus. Lineage (NCBI taxonomy): Eukaryota > Metazoa > Chordata > Mammalia > Carnivora > Felidae > Panthera > Panthera pardus. The sequence goes on from NW_026526710.1 coordinate 18,983,528, forward strand.
GGGCAGATTGTTTAACTTCTTCTGAACCTCATTTTCCTAATCTGTGAAATGGGGATAGTGATATCCGTACCTACCTCGCGGTTGTTTTGAAGAACGCGACAGACCGTATTTTCCAAAGATGGTCGTGACAATGTTTTTCGTCCGTTGTGCCCTGGTAGGAGCTCACCACTCCCTCATCAAAAGGTAGAGTCTAAATCCTCTCACCTTGAACCTGGGTGGGCATGTGCGACTGCCTGGACCGACAGGGAACAGTGCGGGTGACGTTGTGACTTCCAAGGCTAGGTCGTAAAAATGCCACGCACTTGCGACTGGTTCTCTTGGGACGCTCCTTCCTGGAACCCCGGCCACTGCGTTCCGAGGAACCTCGGGCAGCCCGTGGCTAGGAACGTGGTTAGGGTTAGGGTTAGGCTAGGAGTAGATCTAGGGTTAGGCTGGGAGACCCCAGCCGAGCTCCCAACCAGGACCGATCTGTCAGCGGAGCGAATGAACCAAGTTGACCCTCTACTCCGTTGTGGTTCTGCCTCAGCTGATGCTGGGAGGCGCAGAGGTGAGCCATCTCTGCTGAGTGCCTACCCCAAATTTTGGGGTGATCTGTTACATGGTAGGAGATTGCCAGAACAAGGCCTGGGTGCGATTTTGCGCCCGGGCGGCTTGGCCCAGGACCGCGTGCATTGTAAGCTCCTTTTACACAAGAGGAACCCGAGCACAGAGACAGTGGTGGGTTGGCTCAAGGTCACACAGCTACTGGGCGTGATTTCCATCTATTCTTTCTGCTTCTTCTCCGCATGGGGCTGGTGAGAACACAAGTGTTGGTTTGAGCCCAACCTGGGGCTGGGCTCTCATGTCTCTTGCCTAAGACTTACACCCATAGCTCAGAACAGGGTTTATCCATCAGCCTTGGTTACCTGCACACAGGTTTGCCGCAAGCCGCTTCTGAATCCCTCCCGCCTTCGTTGGCTGCCCTGGGGGGTGGGGGGAGGTGGGGCGGAGCGGCCCAGCTGGGCATTGGCAAGTGAAGCGCCCCAGAGGTGGGGAGGGGGCATCTCCTGGCACCGGCCCCTGCTTCCTGTCTGCCTGCGGCTCGTACTCCCAAGCGAGAGTTGCTATGAGAAAGGCTCTAGGCGATCTTTCCTCTGAGCATTAATAATACTGTTAATTAAGCGGCCAAGAGAAGACCACGGCTGGCGCCAAAGAGACGACAATGGTCTGAAAAGGGAACAGAGAGCCACATCAACAGCTTCCCATGCGGGGCTTTCAAAAGAGCAGCTGTAGGGAGCAGGCGGGCGGAGAAGAGAGCGATCACGGCGCGGATGGGCCGGGAAGCACTGGGGTGAGCCCGTGCCAGCTGCCCAGCTGTGCTCCTCCCTGGCACCCCCCGCCCTGCCCAGCTGGATGAGGGCTGCTCTGGAGCTTCTGGAGCGGCTGGGTAAAGCAGGCAGCCAGAGGGTACCAGCTGGCCCAGAGACTCCTCCCGCGAGCCCCTGTTCCCATTTCTTCATCCACAGCATAGGCAGGTTGAACTTCAATCCCATTTCTTCTCAGTTGTCGACCTCGATTGGAGGTGGCTGCCTGGGAGGCTGACTTGAGAATCTGGAAGCCAACTCGCTGCTCTCTGGAAAAGCGTGCTGGGATTGATTAGTGATGTCTGCCACGGGTGTGGGATTAGCAACTGGGGGTATGGGTGCTATCCATGGATTGGATCTCCAAGGTCCGTTCATTTACCTCATAAACGGTTAATAAAACACCCTTAAGTGCCAGTTAAGTGCAAGTTCCCCTTCTTCCCCTTTTCATCTATAAAATGGGTCCCCAGGGAACAGGATGTTCTTTGCCTCCGGGCTATGGAGATGAGAAAGTAGGAAGAGCTTTCTTTACGTAGGAAGAGCTCAGACAGAGGATATGTCAAGGGTGAAAAGGAAGGCTTGGTATCTGCATATCAGTTTATTTTTTAAATGTTTATTTATTTTGAGAGAGGGAGGGAAGGAGAGAGAGAGAGAGCGCGGGAGCATAAGCAGGGGAAGGGGGAGAGAAAGAGGATAGACAGAATCCCAAGCAGGCTCCGTGATGTCAGTGCAGAGCCCGGTGTGGGGCTCGAACCCACGAACTGTGAGATCATGACCTGAGCGGAAATCCAGAGTTGGACTCTTAACGACTGGGCCACCCAGGCACCCCACTGCGTATCACTTTAAACCAGGAGTTGGCCAGCTCCAACCCGCGGGCCAAGAAATAAAGTTTTATTGGAACACAGCCATGCCCATTCATTTGTGTATCGATCTGTGGCTGCTTTTGTGCTACAAGCAACAGAGACCTTACAGCCGGCAAAGTATTTATTCCCTTTACGAGGAATATTGCTTTCTGCTGCTTTACCCTTTTCCAGGCACTGTCCCAGTCACCCCTGCACATAGTTTTCATGCCAACCCTCTGAGTCTGGCAGGGCACATACTATTCAGCCCCGCTTTCCAGAGGAAGAACTTTACGGCCTGGTCGTTAGAGGCAAGGCCTTGAGCTTGAGATCTTTTCCCTGGGCCTCCTTTCCTACTCTGCCTCGGATCTCCCCCCCCCCCCCCCCCGCCCCCCCCCCTCCCGCCACCCAGGCTGCTGCTTCTGCCCCTGGAATCTGTTGTGTCATTCTGACCCCAAGATCACTCACTTGAAGGGCTCTAACGGCCTCCAGGGTTTCTCCTTCTACATTACCCTACAGAGCCAGAGAGATTTCTCTTGAACCCCAATCCAGTCAGGCCAGCCCTTGCTCCTAGCCCTTCCATGGCTCCCTAGTGCCCCAGTTAAAACCTGCACTCCTTAGCGAGGTCTGTTAGGCCCTGATGTACTTGGAGTGTCCCCATTTCTCTGCCTTCCCTCCTTTCCTCCTCCTGCCTGGAGCAGAAGCCTCTCTCCACCCCTCTTCCCCTCATCTGTTAAGGCTCAACTCAGCTCACAAACAACCTCTGTTCCCTCCCCATGTGGAGCCAGGTCGGCCCCTCCCCTCACCCCGGCTCCCCCACACTTCTTCCTGGGACTGCTTGCTAACCTGCCCGTCTTTTCCTTTAGACTCAGCCCTGAGTGAAGGCAGGGCTCTGCTACTCACCACGGTACCCCCAGCATCCGAGCATCCAGCAGGCATACACTAAATGCACTCATAGCCCGACTACCCCCGCAGATTGGGGCGTGCCCTCAGCTCTCGGTCCCTAGCACCCACTGTTGGCGCGATGGAGACGTGTCAGCACCCGAATACCTCTGAGGTTCCCTATCCCCCTCTCCCCACCCCGTGGCTGTCCCAGGGCCTGAATGTCTGGAAGCTGTGAATTTGCCAGGCAGAGATCATGGCAGCTCTGGGCCTCATTATTTTCAGCATCTGTCTTGTCCCCTGAGTGTCTTCAGTGGGGGAAGAAGAACAGCTTGATGGGAAAATGCTCTGACAGACGTTCCGTCATTAGCACATTTTGCTCATGCCCTGAACGGGGCCCCACGATGCACTGTGAAGCATTTGTAATCGGCAGAAAGAGGGATGGCAGTAATTCTACAATGTTTTCAGGGGCATGGGAGTGAAAGGAGAAAGGAACTAACATTGCCAAGCACCTACTGTCTACCAGACTCTATGCTGCTAACAGCAGCCACCATTTGTATCATACTTACTATGTGCTAGGCACCAAAAAGCTCAAGGCCGCCTTCAGGCATAGCTGGATCCAGGTGCTCAAATAATGTCATTAGGACTTGGCTTCTCCTGACTCTGCTTTCGTCTTCAAGCAGGCTCTATTTACAGGACTCTGAGCAGTTCCAGAGCTATCTTATTCTCTCAGAACTGTAGCAGAAACTCCCTCACTCCCACCCCCAAACACACAAACACAAATAACCCCATGAACAGACCAAAATAACTCTTTCCCAACAGCTCAAGCACAAGTTCCAGAGCTCATTATCACTGATTGCACTTGGGTTACATGCACGTTCCTGAATCAATCATAAGACCAGGGGGTGGCGTTCTTTGATTGGCCACGCCTGGGTCCTGTGCCCTTGAGACAGCTGGGGGAAGGGTTCTCTCTCAAACTTCACCGACTGCAGGAGGCGGGAGGATGGTCCCCGAGGAAGAATCAGTGTGCAGATCCCGGGAGAGAGGATGGGTGGTGGGCAGGCAGGTGTCCATCCCAGCGGCCTGTGAACCTCGTATTCACGTTACCGATGAGTCACAGAGAGGTAAGTGACCTGCCCTGGCTCACAAGGCTGATAAATGACAGAACCACGGTCCGAGCTCAGCGCTTGAGGACTGACTTAGAAAAGCCTTGCGGAGCAATAAACTTCTCTCTCCCCTCCCCCACAGTTTTAGAGCACCTGCTACGGTGCTAGGCTCTGGGGATGACAAAGGTGGATGGTACCCATACGACCTCTGCACTGGTAGAGCTGGGATTCGAGCAGATCAGTTTCTTGGCTCCCAGATCTCGCTCATGCTCTGCCCCTACCTGGAACACGTACCCCTCCGCCCCTCCCCGCTTTTGTCCTGTGTGATAATCCTTTTCCTGTCCTTCCGGGTCTAGTAGAAGGGACCCCATCCTCTGCAAGCCTGCCCTGCCGGCTGAGGCCGGACCTCCCCACTCCTTGCTTGGACCCTTCACCCTCTCTCCCCCGTGAGAGCACATGAGGTCTGTCCCTTCGGGGATGGGGCTGGGGTGCTCCAGCCTTTGGCTCCTGGTGCTCCACACGGAGCCTGGCCGCTTGTAGGAACCTGGGAAAGGCTGGCTAAGTCGAACCCACCCCGGAGAGCGACCTATGTGTCCTGCTCTGCTATGCGAAGCTGCCTCATGACGAGTTCAGGCTGGACACCTGCCCTCACGAGGGAGAATAACACAGATCGTATCTCCGTTCCGTGTTGAATGGAGGGGCTCAGTCGTTGCTAGTTGCCCCCAGAGGCCCGAGCGCCCTGCCTGCCAGAGAAGATGGAGAGGCTGCCCCATTCACTAATTCCTGCACTCATTCACAAACATTTATCAAGTGCCTACTGTGTGCCAGGCAGTGGCGGTGGCAGTGGCCAAGCGGGGCAGGCCCTGGCCCAACCAGGAGCCCACAGACTCCCGGGAGAGACAAAGTTCATGACGTGAGCATACGGTGCTTCAAAAGCGAGACATGTGGAGGGACGAGAGTCTGTATCAGGGAGGGCTTCCCTGAGGAGGCGGCGGCTGAGAGCTGAACTAGGGAAGGAGCATAAGGGACAAGCATTCTGGGAGGAGGGAACAGCATGTGCAAAGGGCCCAAGAGGAGAGGAGGTGTAAGCCTCATGACAGGTTGAATGGGACATAGGCTGAGGGTGCTAGCCATGGGAAGGAGGGGGTAATGGGGCCACAGGGAACCACTGAAGGCTTTGAAACAAAGGAGTGACAGGGTCCAATTTGGGTTTGGAAAGATGGCTGCATGGAGAAAAGCCTTGGGGGGGGGGGGGCAGCCAGACAGGGAGGCAGCTGTACCCTCCAGATGGAGACGAGGGTGGCTGGAGGGAGGGACGAGGCAGCAGGACAGGGAGGAGCTGAGAGATTCAAGACAAGTTTCCGAGGTAAAGAGGAAGGAGCGCAGGTGCGGCTAGTCCCCGTGTGGCAGGGTGCCGATCTTGACCCCTGCCTGACCTGGGGCCCCGGGGACAGAGCAGGCACACGGCGGTGGGGGGCGGGGGGGGGGGAGGTGTCCCTCACAGTGGCTTCACTTCCTCCCTCCCAACGTCGCCCTCTCTCGGGCATCCTCACACACACTCTCACGCGCGCCTTAATTCTCCCCCGTCCCTGCAGCCGCGAGGACACTCGGTCCCTGCATCAGCCGGCGTGCGCTGGGTCAGGCGGCTGTAACAAACACCCCCAACACCCCGACCGCCGGGGCAACAGACGTTTCACGCACACGCACACTGTCTCGCCTGCTCACCCCTACATCCCCTCGCGCACATGGACACGGTCAGCGGGGGCTGGATTATACCGCAGCCCCAGCAGCCCTGCGCCCCAGCACCGCAGCGCAACAGCAACGGCCGATTCATGCCCCCCCCCCCCCGTGGGCGTGGCCTCTGCTCCCCCTCCCCCTCCCCCCTGGCTGGCAGCGAGGACTGTCTCTTCCCTCGGTGGTGGCAGAGGATAAGGGAGCACCATAGCCTGGCTCTTCGAGCTCCGCCCCAAGGGAACACAGGGCATCTTCACAGTCTCTTGTCCGCAGCAAGGCACGCGGTCACCAGGATTGCGAGGAAGTGTCATCCTTGTGGGGGGGGGGGGGAGGAGAGTGGGGAGCGGAGGTCTACACCTAATAGTGCGGTGGTGCGTGTGCACATGCGCACCGAGAGCCCCCTGCGAGCGCGCGTGTTCCCACCGATTCCTGCTCTCAGCACCTGCTCACCTTCCACCCCGTGCCCATCCCTCACACCTCCTTTTTTTTTTTTTAAATAATAATTTCATTGTTTTAAGTTTATTTATCTTGTGAGAAACAGAGACAGCATGAGTGGGGGAGGGGCAGAGAGAGAGAGAGAGAGAGAGAGAGAATCCCAAGCAGGCTCCCCACTGTCAGTGCAGAGCCTGACCCGGGGCTCCAACAGGAAACCGTGAGATCCTGACCTGAGCAGAAACCGAGTCCGAGGCTTAACTGCCTGACCCTCTGGGCGCCCTCCGCTCGCACCTCCTCACCCTCTTCCAGCCGTGTGCACCTGCGCTCAGCGCTGTCCCTCCCTCCCGTGAACAAGACCCCTCCTGCGGCTGGCATCTGCACGCTCGCTTTCTCACCGCCCCCTCATGCTCACACACACACACACACACACACACACACACACACACACTCTTCCTTTCACACATATGCTCACACTCAGCCCGGCCCCCACCCATGTCCACCACTCACCACATCGCGCTCTCAGACGCGAGTGTTCACACCCACAGCTTCCGGACTGCACGCGCTGGCACACGTGTACCCACAGCCACGTCTGCACACGCCCGTGCCTGCACACACACCTCTCACACTCTGCTGCTCGCATACAACAGCACGCAGGGAAATCGGGTTGTTTGAGCGGCGCCTGAGCGGCTCAGTCGGGTAAATGTCAGATTCTTGGTGACGACTCAGGTCATGATCTCGCGGTCATGAGATTGAGCCCCGCATGGGGCCCCACGCTCAGCAGGGAGCCGGCTTGGGATTCTCTCTCTCCCTCTTCCTCTCTGCCCCTCCCCTGCTCGTGCTCTCTCTCTCTCTCAACATAAATAAGTAAACTTAAAAAAAAAAAAAAAAGAAATCAGGTCACTTTCTTCCTCCCAAGTGAAGCGGCCTCATGGCACCGTGCCCTCTGGGTCTTGGTGTCCCTACTCTGTCCGCTTGAGCCAGCCAGCCACCCCTCAAAGATGACCAGGTGGGTCTGTGTGAAGCCTCGCTCCGGGACAAGTCCCCAGAGGCTCACCCCCAGCCCCCACCGGCACCCAAGCCTTGTCACCTCCCCGCGCACCCCTCCCCGGGAGCCTGGATGCTGTGATGCCTCCGTAATTGGCAGCCCGGGGCCGATCGATCGGCCTCTGTGTACACGGGCCACGGGAAACATAATTAACAGTGTTTGGGATCTGTTAATTGCACCGGTTAGGAATTCCAAACAACCTAATTTGGAACTTCACTTCTGAGTGCATCTTTGCCTGGATTGAGCTCCAGGAGACTGAACAGAGCGGCAGAGGGCAACTTATGCAAAGCAGGAGCCCGCAAACCCAGGCCCAGGCTGCAGCCTGGCGGACAGAAGGCCTGTGCGTCACCACAGGAAGGGTAGAGGGCGCCGAGGCCAGGGGAAGAGAGACTCCTCTCCTCCAGGGAGTCTTCCTGGATTGCACCAGCCCCCTCTAGCAGCTTCTGCAATCTTCCCTCGCCCCAGCTTGGCTTGTATGGCCTCCTGGCTCCGTGGTTGGAGGTTATTCGGCGTGGGTTTGCACGCCTTCTCTTGTGGTCAGAGGCCTTATTCTCCAACACCCCCTCAAGGATGGGATCCTGCTGTCCATTATTATCATTATTGTCATTGCTTTCATTTACCTCTGTCTTCAATCTAGTCAAGGCTCCAGGACAGGGGGGTTTGTGTGTTGACCTCTGCAAAATAGGGTTTCCTTGGTCCTAAACGTTTTAAAAGCTCAGCTCGGAGGAAATAAAAAAATCGGATCCGTCTGGCTGTCTTAACGGCACTAGGAAACCTTATCACTGAAAGTGTCTGGAGCTTCTTAACCTCTGACACTGGCAGCTCTAATTTAAGAAAAAAAAGTGGGGGGAGGGGCGCTCGGTTGAACGTCGGACTTCTGCTCAGGTCGGGATCTGGCAGTTGTGAGCTCCAGCCCTCGTCAGGCTTTGGATTCTGTGTCTCCCTCACTCTCTGCCCCTCTCCGGCTGGCAGTCTGTCTCTCTCTCTCAAAAATAAGAAAACGTGAAAACAATTAAAAAGATAAAAAAAAAACATTGAAAAATTAAAAAGACAAAAAAAAAAAACCATTAAAAAACATCCCCCAAATAAAAAAGACATTAAAAATTAAAGGAAGGAAAGTCTGCAAGAGGTTTGGGGCCACCTCACAGGTGCACGGGGCTTGCACGGGCTGTGCTGCGACCCGCGCTTTCCGCCAGCGCTTCTCAGACGTGACTGTGCTCACACATCCCTCGGTGGGGGCGGCTGCTGACATGCGGGTCTGCGTGCAGTGCGGGGCCCCGGGTCCCTGCGCCAGTGCTACTGCTCCACGCACGACACGTGCCAGGCTGCTGGCACCCAGAATGGGCACACGACCCGCCACAGTTTAACCAGCCATGGAACCCTTGGGCGGGGACCCGGGCCTCTGTGCCCAGTTCCGGAAGCAGCTGCGGTCCCGGGCCTCCCGCGGGGCTCCCACGGGGGCCCCCGTTCTCTGCCACCCCCTGTTTTACGGGCTCTCCGAGGGCGGCTCCGGCGTGGAGGGGCGTCAGCGGGTGGGTTTAATGTGCCCGGGCGAGTCTCACAGCACGGGTGCCGGCAGCCGTAATTCACCCACTAAATTATGGCCATAAATTTCCTCAAAGAGATGGGTCCCCAGGCAGGTGGGTGGGTTGAGGCTGGTATCATTGAGCAGAGTTCAGTCTTCTGTCCTAATTAAACAGGGGCCTGAAGGTGGCGGGACCGGCAACAGAGGTGGGCTCCTGTGTGTGTGTGTGTGTGTGTGTGTGCGTGCGTGTGCGTGCGTGCTCATCTAGAGTAGGGAGATCCAGAACCCTCTGCTCAGAGTATCAATCCTCACCCCGCTTGTAGTGGGTGCAATGGTGGTGCCCCCGAAAGAAGTCCCTAGATCCTGTGAATGTAACTGTTTGGAAAAAGAGTCTTTGCAGATGTAATTAAGGATCCTGAGATGAGATCCACTTGGGTTAAGATGGCCCTTAAAACCGATGGCAGGTGTCCTCAGAAACAGAAGGAGAGATGCCACAGAGGAGGAGGTCATGTGAAGGCAGAGGCAGAGGCTGGAGGGACAGAGTCACACGCGGAGGAAGGCCTGGGGACCTCCAGAAGCTGGAGGAGGCCAGGAAGGCCCCTCCCCACCCCGCTAAGCCTTTGGCCCCGTAGACACCTTAATTTTAGACTTCTGGCTTCTAGAACTGTAAAAGAAGACATGTCTGCTGTTTTCAGCCTCCAAGTTGGTGGTCATTCGTTACAGCAGCCACAGGAAACAAGTCTGCTGCCCCGTGGCTTTGGGAATGTCCCTCAGCCTCTCTGAGCCTCAGTCTCCTTCTCTGGCCGCTTGGGCTCATGTCGCGCCCTCCTCTTAGGCTACGGAGGAGGCGCAGTTTGGCAGAGCCTGTTAAATGCCCGCCCCGGCCTGTGACTGACGTGGTCTGGGCGAGGCCTGCGGAGAGGGGTCACTAGCCGTGGGACGCGTCAGCTGAGACTGAGCTTAGGAAGGGCCCTTGTAAACTGTGGAGTGAGGGGCTGTTGTTCAGGGACGAGCGGACCGTGCAGCTGGCGGCAACCACGCGCCCCAAGAGAGCCCTTCGGCCAGGGCCGCCCCCACATCTACCGTTCACCTTGCAACTCACGACTTTCCTCGGCTTCACGGCCACCCGTGCTCACATGTATTTGGCCCTTTTCTTTATATCGACCCGTCCTTTTAACTTAAAGGTGCGCATTTTAAAAGGACACGTTATATTGCTATCGTAAACGAGAAGTGCGTTTCACTTGCCCTAAATAGTCGGTGCCCTTAAACCAAAATGCAGGGAAAACAGAACGGAGCAGTTTTGCGAGAACCCGGCCAGGTGCTGCAGTCCCGGAGGGCTCCGAGCCCGGGGTCTGCTTGTCGTCTGTCACAAAGGGACAGAGCCAAAGGGGAGGCACCAGACAGAGACTTTGTTTTCTCTTCCTCCTTCTCCTCTTTCTTTTTCTCCTCCTCCTTCTTCTTTTCCCTCTCCTTCTTTATACCCAGAGACTTTCTTCTTGTTAAGTAATCAGAAAGTGATCAGGAAGGAGGTAATGCCTTCATTAAGTATTCCATTTTTCAAAAGTTTATTTATTTTGAGAGAGAGAGCACACGGGAGGGGCAGAGAGAGAGAGGGAGAGAGAGAATCCCAAGCAGGCTCGGGACTGTGAGCCCAGAGAATCGGACGCCTAACCGGATCTCGGTGAAGGTCCACGTGATGCTCTGGTACTCCTCCGGCCTGCTCCCCACAAACCACACCCTGGGGTGCTTACTCTCTCATACGAACAGTGGCTGTTCTCCCAACTTTCCCTACAACGTGAAGGACGGTGTCTCGTGTGAAGGTGATGGCAAATACACCTGCTGCTTCCAGATAGCGTCTCTAGCCAGCACCCTCTCCCCGGCCCCACTGGGTACCAATCTGGCTGCAAAACGGATCCCTCTAGGGACATGGCGTTCAACCACAGAGACTCTTCCAGGGGGAAGAAGGTTCTTGCAATCCTTTTTCAGACCGTCCAGCTACACCGAGGAGAAAGTCTCAACTCTATGCTGATGCATCGTTTACGCCTTTCTAGTCCCGGCTGGCCCCCCTGCCCCCCTTTCCGACAGAGACAAGGCGGGCTGCAGGCTCAGAGCTAGGCAATCGGTAGTTCTGGCTGTCTGGGATTTGGTGACAAGCTTTTGTTTTGTTTCATCGTGTTTGTTTTTATTTCCTTTTCAGGGCTGGTTCCACTGCTTTTCCAGTTTTCTGTAATGATGATATAAAATATCCTTGCAAAGTGAATTTTTCAAAGCACGTCAGTTTGAAGACAACGTAACGTAGAGACGCTGTTCGTTCCGATGCCACGGGGATAAAGCAGGACTCAGGAAGATGAGCCCTGAGTTTAGGAGCCGCTGTCCCGGGCAGTGGGAGCCAGTGCAGGTCTGTGAGCAGGGGAGGGACGGCCCATGACTGTCTCCTCGGAGGTGCCGGGCACCCGGAGTCAGGCCCAGGCCTCTCCTGAGTCCATGAGGCCCCAGGCCCTGAACTTCCATGGTGATGGAAAAATATAGAGAGACAATAAGGCAGTGAACCATGGCGGAGGGTTTATGAGGCGGCCATGCTCGAATGGTTGAAAGTTAGGGAAAATGTATTTATTACAACACTTTTCATGGGCAAGTTATCATTTTGTCAAACTTTATTAGAGGGACTAATTAATGGGTTGTAAAAAGTACTAGTGCGTGGCCAGAGAAAGAGCTGGTCCCGGGGACATTGGCAGCCCCAGGATTTATGACCCCTTGGTTCCCCATTTATTAATGCAGAGAAGGCACGTGGAGTGGGTTATATATGGGCTGGTGCAGAGCTGTCTCCCCTCTGGGGAGGCTGGTGGGCCTGGGAGGGGATGCAGGCAGGGGTCCCTCAGCCACTGCCTACTGGGGAAAATGGCGAGGCAGGTGGAGAAGGGCAGGGGCCCGGGTGAGGAAGGGGACACCGGCTGTGTGACCTTGGATGCCATTTTCCCCTCCGAGCTTTAGTTTCCTCGTCTATGCATCTTACGGCGGATGTGAGGAGCCTGGAGGCTCTCGAGGAGGAGCCTGTCTTACAAACTGTCGAGTGCTTTGCAATGGGAGACCAGCCGCTGAAGGGTGGTGTGGTCAGATGGTGAAGGTCAGGTGGCAGACGCGGAGAATGACCTTGATGGAGCCTCACTGCGGGGCAGGGGCTGCGCAAATCCTTCTCACTCCTCTCCCCCAATCCAGGATCCTCCCTCGGCCCTTTGCATGGCGGCGTCTTCTCCTCTAAGCTCTCAGCTCAGGGACCTCTTCCTCCAGGCAGTCCCCTCTGACTGTACACTTAACCATACTCTCTGCACGGTGCTCAGCTCATTTCCCCTCCCCCCCCCCACCCCGGCCCCGGGCAATCTTGACTTACTTAGTGATTGGCTGTCTCCCCCACATGGTAATAGAGAAGGGACTGTGCCCATCTTGGGTACCGCCCTGTCCCTGAGGATCAGTGGGTGTTTGCTGAGAGGATGGGGGGGGGATCCGACCAGCGGGCATAAAGCCTGGGAGGTGGGACCATGAAGGCACATGCGAAGAGGTGCCAGAGAGCCACTCTCTGGGCAGCAAACACAGTAGGCACTCAATAATTGCAGGTCACTGGGTGACAGCGTGGATTTGCACCTCGTCCTGACCCACCCCAGGCAGAAGGAGGGGCCAACTAGGGCTCAGCCTCCTGGCACAAACCTCCTCTGTCAGGCCGCGAGTTATGGGGGCGGCTCAGCTGGACTCCCCAGGGGAGGAGCCCTCGGACCCTTGGTGGAGGGACCAAGGGGCCTTGATGAGAACCCACGTCTTTATTTGCTATTTCCTAGAGGCCTCCTCGCTGCACCCAGAGAACAAGCGGTCCCAACGCGGGGGTATAGAAGGGTGTCCCTGGGCTACCAACGCTGACCGCAAAAACTTTCACTGAGTTGTAGAAGCAAGGAGGATCAGAGTGTCTGACAGAGGTGGGTTCAAGTCCTGTGAAACCTTGGGCCCATCACGCAGCACTCAGCCTCAGTTTCCCCATCTGTAGAGTGGGGATGCCAGAGGTGCATACTTCACTGGGCTAGGGTGGGGATTTAAGGTGATGCGTGGGAGGCTCCTGGTACCAGGAGGCCCCCTCCCCAGGACCCGGGGGTGCCCTGCCTTGTTCTGTGTCAGCCTTGCCGAGGGCAGGAGGCGAGAGCCTCGGCTACCCTTGGGTTCAGCTTTCTGTGCCGAGCCTCGTGACTCCTGTGAGGACAGCTGGCCCTTGGCTGGGCGCAAAGTTCTCCTTTTGGTCTCTTGACCGGTGTGGTATGAGGTCAGCGAGTGTTAGCCTGGCAGGGACTGCTCCGTAGGGTCGGGGGAGGACAAAGGAGGAAGGTGGCTCTGAGCAGACCATGATCCGTGGTCTGTGCTTCTAATCGTTGCTTTCTTCCCCCACCCTAGGCCGAGGTCCGCGTTGCTCTGGCCTCCCAGGCTGCTGTGAGGGGCAGCCACTTGCTCCTCTTGACCTGTGCGCCTTCCGTGTGGAGCTCCACACGCCTAGCTCCCCACAAGGCTGGGAGGCTGAAACGATGATCCCATTCTCCAGCTGAGGAAACTGAGGCCCAGGAGTTTAAAGCGCATGGGCCAAAGGGACTGCCGGTACTGGGTGCTGGCGGACTGTGAGGGCATGAGACCCCAGGGTCCACCCCGGAGGATCTCCCTGTCCGATGGGGGGGTGTCATCCCCAGAATGACAGATGAGGATCAGAGTCAGGCTCAACACTGACGAGCTTCCCAGAGAAGGGGACATTTTAGCTGGGTATGGAGCATGAATTTGCCAGGGACAGAAAGAGGGGAATGGTGTTCCACATGGCCAGGCCAGCAGGTGCAAAGGTACAGAGGATGAAGAGGAACCGTGGGCTGCTTTGGTGAGGCTGGAATTAGGAAGCAAAGGTGGAATGTGGAAGGAGGGGAGGCTGGCCAGATCAGCAGGCGCCAAGCCACGAGAAGCCCTGGGGGGCAGGCCCAGGTGTGCGGCAGATACAAGTCTGATGGAGGAATCGACAGCCACGCCACTGACTCACTGCTGGGTGAGATCATTCCAGAATGAGTGCGCCGACCTTCACCGGCTCGGACAGCTTCAACTCCTTCCCAGCTCTGTGGGTGAATCTAATTCCCAGCGAGGAGGAAGCCCAGACAACTCACGCCATCGACCCCGGGGGCACCCAGCTGGGGGAAGAACAGGGGCCCCTGCGATTCCCAAGTCATTACTCACCAGCAGATGGCTGGGGATCCTTCCCCAGAAGGCCTTTAAAGTGGGATCGCCCTCTCCTTCTGGCCAACCAAGCTTCATCGTGGCACATACTGAGAAGGTTTGGTCAATGGCAAGGAGCACCATTGTTAGGAGGTGAAGTCCAAGGTCAAACTGACCCAAAGAAAGATGAGGTGTTTGCTGGAATGAGCCAGAACTCCCCCTGGAAGTATGTAAGAGAACTGGGACAGGGCGGGGCGCAGTCCACGCAAATGGTGACCAGATACGAGGAGAGACGGCCATGGATTCTTTGTTATGCCGTGTTGTGGTTCTCGCCGTCATCCCCGACTTGTTTAGTGTCGTGTCTAGTGATTTAATCGTTTTGACAGGGTGGCCAAGGATTCTAATTTTTGAGAATGTGCCAGGAACATTCAAGAGTTGGGAGCAGCTGCCCACAGGAAGGGGAGGCAGGGGTTTTTTTTGGGGGGAAAGCCCAGATGTCTGCGAATGCCAAGGTGAGGAAACCCCTGTTTCGAGCTTCTCTAAGGGTGGGTTCCGATTTTGCTCAAAACTTTCCCTGGGCTTCTTTTGGTCTTTATTTACTATTATTTTGTTTAATGTTTCTTTATTTATTTTGAGAGAGAGAGAGAGAGAGCGCGTGAGTGGATGAAGGACAGAGAGGGAGACACAGAATCTGAAGCCGGCTCCAGGCTCTGAGCTGCCAGCATAGAGCCTGACGCAGGGCTCAAACTCACGAACTGCGAGATCATGACCTGAGCCGAAGTGAGATGCTCAACGGACTGAACCACCCAGGGGTCCCGACACCCTCCTTACTCTTTCTGCCCATTTCGTTTTATGCCGGATCCTCAGAGCCTAGCACGGTGCCTGGCACGCAGTAGGTGTTCATCCAACGTATACCGAGGGGATGAGTGCATTTTTGCAGGTCCCAGGGAGTGCTTTAACCACACGTCTTGACCTGTCGCAGCCGCCCTGCCGGAGGGCCGAGACAAGTCGGGCCAGGCCCTGCCCAGGATGCATGGCTGGGGGTGTGTGTGTGTGTGTGCACTGTGTTCGTTCATTTCTTCCAGTCGAACCACTCTGGTTGTCTGCATGGACCTTCTGGGGCAAGTCTGGCCCTGGATCCAGAACTCAGTGTCCCTGTCTTCATCTATTTGTTCAGCAATTTGGAGAAGGGTGTCTTCATAACCCCCCTCCCCTGGAGCCCTCCAAACACCACCCAGGCGGAGCTTGTGAGCAGGATGGAGAAGCTTCTTTCCAGGACCATCCATGCCGATGGGGCACAGAGCGAGGGTGCGTCATTCTGACTTAGGGCCTGGGATATGGGGTTGGGGGAGGAAGGGGTTGCCCTGTCCCGCTGCGCCAGTCCCTTGGCTCCGCCTCCCCATCTCTTTTGCTCTCCTTCTAGAGGCTTCTTGGAATCTTCTTAGCATGTTCAGATTCCAGCTGTGGCCAGCTGCTGGGCCTGGGACCCATCATGGGACAGGGGTGTGGGAGGAGCTCCCAGGCCTCTCAGGCTTGCAGCCAAGGAGGGGAGGCTGTACAAGTGAGCAAGCATTGGGCGCTTACTGTGTGCCAGACATTAGGGAATGGAGAGGAACCGGCAGGGTTCCTGCCAAGGAACCCGTTTGAGAGCCAAGGCACCCAAATTAGTAAGTGTCAGAGGAAGTGGGCCAAGGGGCTCAAATGCGTTGTCTACGAAAAGGCAAGAAAGGAAGACCTAAAGAGGTCCTGCTTGAGATGTGTCTGGAAAAGATAAACTGCTTTTTTCTTTTTAATTGTTTTAACGTTTATTTATTTTTGAGAGAGACAGACCGCGAGCCGGGGAGGGGCTGAGAGAGGGGGAGACGCAGAACCCGAAGCAGGCTCCGGGCTCTGAGCCGTCAGCACAGAGCCCGACGCGGGGCTCGAACTCACGAACCGCGAGATCATGATCTGAGCTGAAGTTGGACGCCTAACCGACTGGGCCACCCAGGCGCCCCATGAGTCCCTCCCCCTTTCTTTTTTTTTTTTAAATTTTTTTAACGTTTATTTATTTTTGAGACAGAGAGAGACAGAGTATGAGCAGGGGAGGGGCAGAGAGAGGGGGAGACACAGAATCGGAAGCAGGCTCCAGGCTCTGAGCTGTCAGCACAGAGCCGGACGTGGGGCTCGAACTCACAAACCGCGAGATCATGACCTGAGCCGAAGTCGGCCGCTTAACCGACTGAGCCACCCAGGCGCCCCCCCTCCCCCTTTCTTAACGAGGACCTTCACGATGGCATCGGACCCACGCTGATAATCCAAGATAATCTTCCCATCTCAAGATCCTTAGCTGAATCATGCCTGCAAACTCTCTATTGCCAGGTAAGGTCACATATTCACAGGGTCTGGAGTGAGGGTATGGGCATCCTTGTGGGGGGGGCGCAGATCATTACCACAGATACCCACAGCGTCTGCTCTAGGCGGGCGCAGGGAGACTTCCTGAAGGCAAAGGTGTTTAGCCTGAATCTGAAGACTGGAAAGAGGTTTCCCTGCGCGGGGACATGTGACCAGGCAATGGGTTGTGCCCCTGTGCAGGCGGCCTGGGCTGTGTGGTCATAGGCCTGGCACGAGGCCAGTGTGAGTGGAACAGGGTGAGTAGAAGAAGGCGGACAGGAGGGACACAGTGGGTGATCGCAGGGGCCGGGCCAGTGGGGACCGGGTCACCCAGGAACTTGTAGTTTATTCTGAGCGACAGGGAACCCACTGGGACGTTTCAAGAGGGCGAGGAATCCGATTTGCATGCTGGGAAGAAGACTCTGGCTGCTGGCTGGTGGATGGGCTGGAGGATGGTGGGCAGAAGAGCTGAGAAAATATGCTCTCAGAGCAAGGCATGAGGTGTGTTGGGGACGGAGGAGGGGCTGGGGAAGGAGGAAGGGGGTGGGGCTTGAGGGATCTTTGAGGGGTAGAGACAAGGAGATTGGTAATCGACTGATGCCAGGAGCAAAATTAAAGGGATTCTGGGGGAGGCAATTTAGGGCCACAGACCCCAGTGATGGATTTTACATGAAGTAGCCGATCACTACATATGAAAACATCCTTGGAAAATGGGAAGGATCCCAACTCGGTCCTAGGAAGCATCACCAAGGCCAGGAACCGTGACCAGAGCTGGGGGGGAGGGGTGGGGTGGGGGAACAATCTTGGAGGTGGGGGGAGTGGGGGCACAAAAGCTTTTTCCCTCTCTTTTTTCCCATCTCTCTCCTGTCTTCCTTCTTGTGTTTCTGTGCAGCTTAAATATCTTGTATTTTATTTATTTATTTAAAAATGTTTCTTTATTTTGAGAGAGAGAGAGAGAGAGAGAGCGAGCAGGGGAGAGGCCGGGAGAGAGAGAGAGAATTCCAAGCAGGTTCCTTGCTGTCTGCGCAGAGCCTGACGCGGGGCTCGATCTCACGAACCGTGAGATCAGGACCTGAGCCAGAATCAAGAGTCGGACAGTCAACCGACCGAGCCACCCAGACGCCCCAAATATCTCATATTTTAAAGCCGAAGAAGAAAGCAGTATGAGCTCCTTCTAAGAAATTCAACCTGCCTCCGATGTGTATGAAGTAAAAAGCCACAGTCTTGCCCCACACTATCCCTTCACGGCTAACTCTTCAAGGGAAATCTGTTCCTCTGGTGTCTTGCCAGACATTTGTGTCGTGGTTTGTTAATCTGGGGTTGCAAACTCATCTTTGGCGTGACCAGAATTTACGGGAATCCTGGATGCTGTGCTTGCGGGTGTGTGTGGTACCTTCCAGAAAGATTTAGCATTTGCTTCTGCCTGGTTCGCCACGACGCCATCCTTCCTGGTCTCAGTTTGGAGCTTCCTTTCCATGTGGGGGATACAGCTTTAAATTCCAAAGTGGTGTCATTGTAGGTCCACGGTGACAAATTCTTAAGGGAAACTTTTTGTCCTCACCGAGTCTAAGCCAAGCCAGACAAAACTCTGTGTTTCTTTTCTTTAAAAAATTAAAAAAAAATTGTTTATTTATTTAGAGAGAGACAGAGAGCGAGTGGGGGAGGAACAGAGAGAGAGGGAGACCCAGAATCCAAAGCAGGCTCCAGGCTCTGAGCTGTCAGCACAGAGCCCGGCGTGGGGCTCAAACTCACAAACTGCGAGATCCTGACCTGAGCAGAAGTCAGACGCTTAACTGACTGAGCCCCCCCAGGCACCCCAAAAATCCATGTTTCTGCCCTTCACTTGTGTGTGCTGTTTTTTTCCCCCTACTTCCATTATTTCTTCAAGTCTCTTGCCCTTTGGGGGTCCTGGTTTTAGGTAGGAGGTCTTGCTCCCAATAGTTTATGTTTTGAAAGCTATAGGCTTTGCTTCCTGCCTCTATATGGTTGTTAACACTCGATCCCCTTGATTTCCAGCAACCTCCCGCACGCCCTGCACCTCCCACTCTCCCCATTTCGAAGAAATGGAAATGTCCTGTCAGCCACGATGCTCGTTTGTGTCTGGGGAGGCTGTGTACCTTCATGGTTAGCCGTGGCTTTCAGACTTCCTGGGTGTGAATCCCAGCCCCGCCCCTCACTAAGGACGTGACCCTGGGCCACGCATTACTGAACTTCTCTGAGCTTCTGTTTCCTCCTCTATAAGGTAACAGCTCTTACATCATAGGATTCTGGCAGGGGTTGAGTGAGGCCATGAATGGGATCCCCCGAAATAGAGTATTTTACGCTCTCAAAATATGCTGGCTGTGACGGTAACCGTCCTTTTGTTTTGGAATGGGAGAACAGGAGGCGCATTGTCCCGCAGGCAGCTTTTTCTTTTGGATTGTTCTGTGGCGGCCCAAATGGCTCCAGGGCGTTCTTTTTAACGACTGCATAGTACTCCCTTACACCTATGCACCTGTTTATTTAACACAGGCCCTGACGCTGAGCATTTTAGATGTTTCCAATATTTCCCTTTGGCAACACTGAGCCGAATCACGAGTAGTATTCTCGCCCGTCCGTCTTCACCATTCGCTTGTTCCCGTTGACCTCCAGATCAAGTCCATGGAGCGGGAAAGCTGGGTGAAAGTTAAAGCCTCTTTCAGAGACGGTTTCCCTCCCTCCTCATTTCTCTGCCCCCCCTTCGCTGACCGAGACTCAGGGGATGCCATGGCTGGGAGGCGATGCCCAACGCTGGCCGTGAAAGTTGCGCGCACGGAACCCTTCCCCCTCTCTCCTGTCTGATTTTTTTCTGCGGTGAAAGATATCTTGATTAGACAGTAATTAAGAGTGTTTTGGACAGCGTGAGGCACTCACAGCCTCCCAGGTGCTTAATAAGCGCCAAGGCCGCCAAGAGAAAAATTTATTTAGCATCGTAACAGGCTCTATGGATGCCAGGGTCGCCGTTAGCCATGGCACCGTAACACCGGTGGATGGAAACAGGGCCAGGGCTTTAACGCCTATGGAAGAGGCAGCAGCTGAGGCGGCCGTGTGGATGAGGCAAACACACTAGGAGGGGAGCTGGACAGCTCTGGGTTCTAAGCCAGCCTCTGCCACTTAGTTCTGTGACTGTGGCCAAGTTAGGGGCCTCCCGTGAACCTCTGTGTCCTCGCTGGTAAATCTGGGCTTGTCACACCCACCTGCGTGGGTTCTGGAAGGCCAGGGAGCACAGCGGTTTAGGATGTGGACTCCGGCTTCTCACCTGGCTACTTGCACTTCCCCGCTGATGACTCTGGGCAGCTCTTTGAACGTTTTTGAGTCTCAGTTCCCTCGTCTATAATGTGGGAATACCAATAATCCTATGAGCCTAGCTTATAACTTAATAGAATTGTGGTTAAGATAAAGGAGAAAATAGTGCTTGGCCCCAACTAAATGCTCAAAAAAATTAGTGGCTTGAGGGGAGCCTGGCTGGCTCTGTCGGTAGAACACCCGACTCTTGGTGACTGGGCCGTGGGTTCGAGCCGCACACTGGGTGCAGAGATGACCCCCCTCCCCCCAAAATGAGCGGCTTGCGTTATTGGTTCTAGAAGTTTGCTGAGTGTTAAAGCAGATGATGCACATACGACCTTTGTATATATGTAGTCATTAAGGAGATGCTGGCTGCATTGACATTGAAAATGGGTGCTTCTGTGGTCTGGCACAATAAAACTTTATTTCTCATTACATCACACCACTGCTGGCATTCCCGGTTGGGTGGCCCCCCTCTATGCAGTGATTCTGGCACCCAGGCTCCTTCCTTCCGTCTGTGGTCCTACCTTCTTCAGCATGTGGCTGGGCGTCCCGTCCGTTCGGCTGGCAGATGGGGAAACAAGGGATGAGTAAATACAGGCACTTGTTAACCATGCGGGTCCTGAAGTGATGCACACCACTTCCTCCCATAGTGCATGGGCCAGAGCGAGTCACGTGACCCGACCCGGATGCCAGGGGTGCTGGGAAATGTAGTCTTTGCCTGATCAACCTCCTCCCGGCGACAATTCTGTGGTAACGGGAAGAAAGGAAGAATCTAGGGTAGTCACCTCTACTTAGCTCAGAACTCTCATTTCCGGAGAATGGCCTGGAAATGGCCCCGGAGTAGGAAAATCCTGTCCCAAATCATCCAATGGTGAGCCCAGGCTCATACTGGTGCTGGAATCATCATCATCCTCCAGACGGACACAGATCATCTGTGTGCTAACACCCCGCGAAAGAGCCCTGATGGAGCCTTGTCATTGTTACCATCACCCGTGTCATAGATGAGGACACTAAGGCACAGCAGGGCAACGTACTTGCCCAGCGGGGCAGGGGCAGGCCCAGGACTTGAACTCAGATCTTGAGCTAAGTACAGTCATCTTGGAGGCCAAGGTCAAGGCAGAGGGTCCCACATTCGGGGGGCAGAGATCAGGTCCCCCCACCTCCTGCCCAGCAGATTTCAGACACCAAGGCATGCTGGACAAGGCCTGGGGCCCTGCAGAGCTGAATAAACAAGCCAGTGGAAGAATAAAGAGGCTAGTTTGTTCTTTGAGCCGGTTAAACATGCCCCGGCCACCTCAGTGACCCTCTTCATTGGCCCTGTAAGCCCTTGGGTGGCCGTCATGGGCATTTTTGTGTACCTAGCACTTAACACAGAGCCAGACACATCAAGGGGCTCTGCATCTATTTGCTGAAGAAAAGAAAAGAAAGCCTCCGGGAACATCTGCCTACATTACAACTAATTTCACATTTACGCGTGTCCTTGTAGACTGGGGAGGTGGAACAGGGCCCCGCCTAAGTACCAGGCCCTTCTCTGAATCCTCACAGAGCCCCAGGGAGCAAGTTGCATGGGTATTTCCCCTCAGCAGATGGGGAGAACGAGGCGCATGGGGAGAACAAGGCTCATGGGGAGAACGAGGCGCCCCCCTGCCGCTCCTCATCGGTCAGGCCAGCCCGAGTCCCTGTCCCTTGCCCCCTGTGCTGCCTGCTGCACGGTCTGGCTCGGCCAGGTGCCGCAGGGCCAGCGGCAGAGGGGGAGTGGGCCAGCCAGCTGGCAGAGACCACATGACCGCAGGGAGAACCTTCCTCGCTTGGGCAGCCCGAGCTTCCTTGGCCCTTGTCCCGAGTCACAGGAGCTGAAAAGAGACCTTTTGGGCGTCTATAATTAGGCCTTGTCTGGCGTCAGGGGTGATGGATTTTCTGTCTTGGCTTAATGTTGGCCGAGTACTCACCATGAGGCGGGCATCGCGCTAAGCCCTTTACACCCCTGCTTTGACCCTCACTGTAAGCCCCCGGCAGGTGTGTGAGCCTCTCCAGTTTTCAGTGAGGAAACTGAGGCCCAGGAGGGGCCTTGCCTGAGATCACTCCACTGAGAACGGATTGAAACAGGATTTGAACCCAGACCCTCGCACCAGGCGCTGTCATTGAATGACAGAGCGGGCAGGAGACAGGCACGCAGAGGGCTGTGGGGCACTGACTGTTCTCGCGGGCTTTTCCCTCTGCCTGGAATGCCCCTTGCCCAGACCTGCATTGCGTCTGGCTCTTTCCTCTCCGTAGAGTTTCTGGGTGCTTGCCACCTCCTCCAGGGAGCCCTCCCTGACAACACCTCCTCCCAATCTGTCCAGTTATTTTTTCCTTAACTGATCGCCAAGTGAAATGGTCTTTACTTAGTTATTGAGCGTCTAACCAGACATGAAGTCCATAAGAGTGGACCGCGTTTCTCTTCCCCCCTCTGCCTTCAGCAACCCAGACTGTCACGTAGTAGGTCCTATAAATAGTTGTCAAGTGAGTGACTGGGACTGAGGGCTCCTCTGGGAAAGAGGCCACCGGGATGGATGATGGGCAGGTGCATCGGGCTACCCGTGGGCCCAGAGTGGAGCCTCCTTCAGCTGTGGGGTGACAGGGGGCAGGATCCCGTGGGTGGGAGTCTGGACCATTGGGATGGGATGCCGAGGGCAGCCAGGGCCAGCTCTGGGACAGCCTCTCTCTGCCCAGCTCACTCCGGGGACATCGGACAGTGATAGCTCCTCAAGACTGAGCCCTGGGTATCCTAACGAGGGGGCAGGCTGCGGGGACCTGGAGGTGGGGCGGCTGGAATATAAGCAATGGGGTAGGACCTGGGGGGTAAGGAAAGAGAGGTGCCTTAGCCAGTCTGCCCCCTTTCCCAAAGCCTGGTGTCGCCATCTGTGAAGACCGTTGGAGGAGTGAATGAAGGGGCGGTCATAGGCCGACTCCAAAGTCCTTGTTCTTTAACCAACACCAGATGCTGAGCACTCGTTGCTTTAAAGTGCTTTTCAAGCACGACTGGATGTTATTTTCCCAACAACCTGCAAATGGGGTCCCATCCTTCACCCCATTTTTAACCAAGAGGGAAACTGAGGCACAGGGCGGGGAAGCGACTTCCCCAGAGTCACACAGCTAACACGAGGATCTGCACCTCGCCTTCTGGCCCTAGAGCATGTGCTTTTGCCTCTCCGCTCTGCCGCTCGCTTTGGGCTAAAACACTCCAGCGCCAAGAGGCAGCGGTTTGAGCTGGAGTATTTCCACAGGTGAGTTCTTACTCTGAAACCCAACGTGCAAACTATAGAAGATGGGAGGAGCCCCGGCCACATTAGAGCCTCAGAAATTTCCAGGCTCAGCCCCAGTCTCATCCCACCCCCCCGCACCCCACCCCCACGCCCGCCAGAGTTCCGTTCCAAGTCCTGCCCTGTATCAGCTTCTCTCAAGGATTCTCACATCCTTGAAAGCCACAAACACACAGATTGGACCTTTCAGACGCTCTCGTTGTTAAATTTTTTTCTCAGCCCCCAGAACCCTTCCGAATACTACGGGTCTGGTGAAGGGGGTTGCGCACAGGAGGCCCCCAGGCATCTTCCCCAGTTGGGAGGCCTCCGAAACCCCAGTGGGGTCCCATGCGATAAGACTGCTCAGGAATCTTAAAGGATTCTGACATTCCAAGATAGTCTATCTCCCTAGGACAGTCTCACATTCTAAAGATTTTTTGAAAATTGAGAGACAATTTGTAGACACTAAAATGCACAAATATCACGTTACCCCATAGAACCATCCCCTGAACCAAGATACGAAATGTTTCCAGCCCTTACACCTGTACGTGCCCTTTCTAGAGTTCTACCACGAATATTTCTTCTTTGTTTTTTAATATTTATTTATTTTTGAGAAAGAGACAGGCTGCGAGCCAAGGAGCGGCAGAGAGAGAGAGAGAATCCGAAGCAGCCTCCAGGCTCCGAGCTGTCAGCACAGAGCCCGACGCGGGGCTCGAACCCACGAACCACGAGATCACGACCTGAGTCGAAGTCGGAAGCTTCACTGACTGAGCCACCCAGGTGCCCCCAACACTGATATTTCCAACCTTCTGAGACCCTTATGTTTTCTGATGAAGCCACTCAAGCAAGAGTTGGATTATGGCCTGTGGGCCAAATTCGACCCGATGCCTGTTTCTGTAAATCAGGTTTTAGTGGAACACACATTTGTTTACATACTGTCCCTGGCTGCTGCTTCCTTTTTTCTAAAGCAGAACTTTCTTTGCTGACAGAGTGCGCTAGGCCTCCGCTATCCAATATGGTGGCCATGGGCCACACGTGGCTTATTGAGCGCGTGGAGTGTGGCTCGTTTGACAGAGGAACCCAATTTTTAATTTTAGCTAATGACAATTACTTTACATTTAAATAGCCTCGTGCGGTCCCAGTGCTACAGGGTTCGTTCCAACACAGGGATACTGGAGATTCCGGAGAGAGACTAACGCTCTGAGAAGGGACACAAATGTGTCCCCAGGTTGAGGCTCCCAGAAACGGCCCCACAAACTCAGGCCAGCAGCTTCGGGGTTAATTAAGAAGCAGCTTGGTGTTTTCTCCAAAGATGTTGTTTGTATTGATAGATTTTTGGATGATGCTCTAGCATTAAAAAAAAGAGAGAGAGAGAGAGAGAGAAAGAAAAAAAAAAGAAAAAGAGAAAAATCAATGCTTGGCTGATTGTACCAGGAAGGGCAGTCGATTGGTGAAAAAGCTGGAGCCACGTATTGGGAAATAGATTTTTCTGCCCTCCAGACATTAGCTTGAAATTCTTTGAAATGAGGGACCACAATCTGTGTCAGAAATGAAAGATTAAAGAAGTTAATATGCTGGGCCTCCCCTCCTCCTTTTTAATTTCCACGTCCCGGGTGCCCTTGGCCTCCTGAGGAAGGCGCAACGGGCCCCTGCCACTCTCCCCCCCCTTCTTCCTGCCCTCCCCCTGCAGCCCCCTTCCCCCATCCCTCGGCTCCTGGGGCTGGGTGCAGACAGGAGGGAGAGGTTGGCTGGCTTTTGTTCCTATTGCTGGTGGCGATAGGGGGCTCGGGACCTCCAGATCTGGCGACCTTTTCCCTGGGGGTGCTTTTCCTGGGGCTGGTGGCCAGGCCCTTGCCCCAACGCCGGCTCGTCCCAGACCTGCGGGGTCTCTGGGGCAAGCTGTGGGGGCGGCCCGTGTTGAGGACACCGCTCCCTCCAGCCCCCCAGATTCACGCCTTACTTGCGTGCGTGATATGAAATCCCAATGTGTGACTATCAAGCAGTAAGCTCTCATGATATAAAGAGGTGAGGATGTTATCCCCAGAAAGCTAAACTGTATTATTAAATCCTCGAGTAGGCTGTGTTTACACCAAGTCATTGATAGCCTTTTTTCCAGAATTTTGTACCCGTCCACTTAGCTGACTCTTTGCCTTCACAGCTGAACATACGGCCGGCTTTCAATCCAATAACGGCTGATCGGGGTGAAAGATCTGGGGGAGGGCGGCCGTTGGACATTTCCTCCGGTGGACAATTCTACCTTGGGATCCAGAGACGGGAAGCGTGGAGGCCGGCTGTCACCCGCAGCCACTGACCCTCCTCCGCGTTGGGCTCTCCCCATTCGGGGGGTCCCCCGTCTCAGGGAGGCTGCTGCAGCATCGGGTTGGTGGGGAACGACAGGGCCGTGGGCGCTGGCATGGTCTGGGCACCCGCCAGGAGAAGGGCCTGTCCGGGGGAATGTCCCCACTGCAGGTGCCCCCAGCGCAAACTGAGGGTGCGCGCAGCTGTGCGGGGTCAGAGAGGGTGAGCCAGACCCGACCTCTCGGCTCCACGGGGCTGGGCCAAGTCTCTCGGGGCGCTCTGGTAGTCCTGACACCTTCCTCCAGGCGGTTTTCCTTCCGTTGGTGCCATTCCTGAGTGATGTCGGGGGGCCAATTGATGTCTATTGTAATTCTCCAGCTCCATCCTTCTTGTTCACTGCCAGTTTCCAAGAGCTCAGCGAAGGGCAGGGACGGGCACCGGATATTGGGTGAATGCATGGAGTCCCTGGGAAGGATGAAAAGGGTAATGCTAGCGAGCACTTACTTAGGGCTTACGGTATGCTAGGCCGCCCTGAGCACTTCCCAGTTACTAACCCCGGGAGAAAGGAAGCAGCCCCAGAAAGGCACTCAGCGAGTATTTCCTGATGCCTATGGAGGTAAGCTAAACTCCCTGGAGAGCTGCCCTCCTATCCCCCCCCCCCCCCCCCCCCCCCCCCCCCCCCCGAGGCGAGGCGGGCTGTATCCCAGGCGGAGCCAGACTCAAGTCTCCCTTGCCCTGCAGGGGCGAGGGTTGCTCCGTGCAGGCACCTCTCAGCAAAGCCCAGATCTCTGGGTTGCTGAAGCCTGGATCCAGCACCCTCGCTGCTCTGGCTGTCTGTTCCTTGGGCTACGCATTTGGGCCCCGGCATGAATTTCCATCATTCCAGCCGTGCGGTTATAACAGGACAGGTAGCAACTGGCATTGGATTTCCTGGATCAGCAGGACTCGGACTTTTATAAGGGATCTTGAATTGCGAGATACGTAAAAGATCGTTTTATTCTTTCTTTTTTTTTAATGTTTATTTTTGAGAAACAGAGAGAGAGAGAGAGAGAGACAGAGCACAAGTGGGGGAGGGGCAGAAAGTGCGAGAGGGAGACACAGAATCCGAAGCAGGCTCCAGGCTCTGAGCCGTCAGCACAGAGCCCGACGCGGGGCTCAAACTCACGAACCGTGAGATCATGACCTGAGCTGAAGACGAGCTGACTGAGCCGCGCAGTTGCCCCAAAAGTCATTGTTTTCATTCATTCATTCATTCATTCATTCACCCCTGTGGCTGAGACCGCCACCTGCTCATCCAACCCATTTCCCTTCCTTCCAAGGCAAATAGACCGTATTTCCAGCCTCCTTGGCTCTTCAGTGCGCCCATGTGACTGAATTCTGACTAACAGAATGTGGGCAGCAGCCACATAAGCCACATTTAGGCCTGGCTCACAACCCCTCCCCCCAACCCCCAAATCCCTTGCTCTCTCCCCTTTTCCATCTACCAGCTGAATGTGAGAGTCTCTGGGATCCTAGGGGAGGAGAGAGCCAGAAAATGGAAGGAGCCTGGGTCCTTGGAGGGCTGTCTACCGACTGAGAACACCATCATTGTGTCAAGCCACTGAACTGGGGGCTTGCCTGTTCTAGCATCTAATGTTATCCTAAAACACACACCTCAGTCTGCAAATACTTACTGAGTATCTACGGTGCGCCAGGCCCCGGGCCAAGCTCTGAGATGTAGCAGGGAACAAGCTTGCATTCGACTTGGAGAGACAGGGGACAAAACAATAGGATTATTACAGACGGTGGCAAGCACAACAGATAAAAATAGAACAGGAAAATGGTGCAGAGAGGCGCGGGGAGAGGAGAGCAGTTCCTTAACGAGGTAGTTAGGGCAAGCTTCCTTGGGAAGGGACTATAGCATCTGTCCTGAGATCTGGAGGCTGGCCATGCCAAGATCTGCAGGAAGGGCATTCTGGGCAGCGAGAGCAGCATGAGGAAAGCCCTGTGCGGGGAGAGAAAGGAAGCCGGTTGGAGGGAAGTGAGAATGGGGAGGAGACAGTTTGGAGGGGAAGGTGGGAGCCAGATCGGCAGAAGCCAGAGAGCACAGAAAGAAATTCAGATGCCACCTGGGAGTATTTTAAATTCTCTTACAAGGAGCGCCTGGGTGGCTCAGTCAGTTAAGCGCTGACTTTGGCTTGGGTCATGATCTCATGGTTCTTGAGCTTGAGCCCCGCATCGGGCTCTCTCTGTTCCCTCTCTCTCTGCCCCTTCCCTGCTCATGCTCTCTCTCTCTCTCTCTCTCTCTCTCTCTCAAAAATAAATAAGCATTAAGGATTTTGTTAATTAAAAGAGTTAAAAAAATAAAAAATAAATAAAAATTCCCTTACAAGCCAAGCGTTGCGTCAAACCCCGACCATAAAATGATGAGCAAAAAACAGACGCCGCCCAATTCTCCTGGTGCCCAGATTCTAGGTCACCGACTGCCTGTCTGCTGCTTGAATCCTCTCGCAAGGGTCTCCCTGCCAAGCTGCCTTTGCTTGTCTGCCTCCAGTGACAGGGAGCTCACCATCTAACAAGGCAGGCCTTTGCATCTCTCTATAGTTCTGATGGTTCAGTGCCCTTCCTGAAAGTGCCTTCTGGGGGCTTTCGCTTCCACTCAGTGCCTCTGGGAGTAAATAGAGGCGTCACCCCCTTCTGTCTTATGGGAGCGGGGCAGCTGCTATGTGCCAGGCATCGGGGACACACAGGAGAATAAAATAGGCCTTCGCTGGCCAACAACTCATGGTCTTTTAGGAGAAGAGATCTTATATGCCGTACTATTAATTTGCAAAGCCAGGTTGCCTAAAGCATGGAGAAGGAAGGAAAAATGGGAACCATTCTCATTTGGATGAACCAAGGAGGGCACTATGGAGGAAGGTTATTTCAGCCGATTGGAGGGCAGGAAGACCCAGATGAGGAGGGGTGGGGTGGGGTCTTCTCGCTGGGGGGACTTGGTGGGATACGGATTTGGCTCAGGGGGAGTCCCAACTATGTGGGGGAGGTCCCAACTGTGTGCTGAGCCCCTGGATCCAGCCATACCTGAAGCGAACTTTTCAGGTCTGTGAGAAAACAAATGGCTGTGGCTTGAGCTACTGTGAGTTGGGCTGCTGTCACTCATGACCAGGAGCTCTGATCACACCAGAGAGCGGAAGGGAGCAAGAGGAGAAATTAGCGTGTGTTGAGTCGGGCAGGATGTTTTCTCACTCAAGTTTCCCTTCGGCCCTGCGCACCGGGGAGCTCTCTAATTTTACAGACAAGGCAGTTGAAACTCAGAGACAGACAGCGTGGAGTGAGCCCAGGCACAGCAGTGGCTCAGCCCAGGTTTGAACCCGGCTCTGTTCTGTAGTGCAGACCCCCTCCGTTCCCTGAGCGCGCCCCTCCCGTAGACGGCCCTGCCGGCCGATGCTGCAGCAAGAAGATGGGAGAAGGGGGGTGTCGGGGGTGTGCGCCGAGTCGCAGAAGTGAGCCACGAGGTGGGAGAGAGCCGCTGAGCGCATCTGGATGGGGGAGAGCAGCAGATGGCCCAGAGACGCCACCATGTTCTGGAAGTTTACGGCGGCAGGTTCTCCTCCCTGCTGCGTTTACAGGGATGTCTTCAAGATTTCCTTTTTGATATACGAGAGAGGCTTGTTGGCTGGGGCCCCCTCCGCCGGAGTAAATCACGGCAAACCGGCGGCCAGTGCTTGCGCAGGGCCTGTGCCCCGTGCGTGCTTTGGGATAAATCTTCTGAGCAACGTGCTTCCCCGTGTGACCCCGGGGACCAAACAGCATGAAGAGGTCAAGTACCAAGGGCAAAGAGGAGCTTGTCCTTGGCTCCTGCTCTGGACCACGACACAGAGCAGGGAGATGGTAAGAGGGCATACTGGTTTCTCTGGGCTGCTGTAACAGACAGGTCCCACAAACTAGGTGGCATAAAACAACCAAGATTTATTCTCTCACGGTTCCGGAAGCCAGAAGTCTGGAATCGAGTGTCCACAGGGCTCTGCTCCTTCTGAGGGCTCTAGGGGAGAATCCTTCCTTGCTCCTCCCGGCTTCTGGTGGTTGCCAGAAATTCTTGGGGGTCTTTGGTTCGTGGATACATCCCTCCAAACTTGCCCCTGTTGTTACGAGGCAGGCCTTCCCCTGGCATGTCTCTGCCTCTGCACCTAAATCTCCCCTCCATTCTCTGCTAAAGACACGGGCCACTAAATAAGGGCTTACTCTAACCCGTATGAGCTCATCGTAACTTGGGGGCATCTGCGGGGACCCTGTTTCCAGAGGCTCACATGCCTAGGTTCTCAGTGGATATGAATTTTGAGGGGGGGGGGACACTCTGTTTTTTAAAGTTTACTTATTTTTATTTATTTATTTTTTAAAGAGAGAGATAGAGAGCAAGCAGGGGAGAGGCCGAGAGAGAGGGAGACAGAATCCCAAGCGGGCTCTAAGCTATCAGTGCAGAGCCCGATGCGGGGCTTGAACTCACGAACCGTGGGCCGAGGTCAGGAGTCCAATGCTTAACCGACTGAGGCACGCAGGCGTTTCTGGGGAAGGGGGGGGCACGCTTTAATCAACCACAGAGGGTGACTGGGCAGTTCCTGCATGAAGGAGGAGCTTGTCTGGAGGTGGGCGGGGCTTCAGAATGTGCACATTCCCCCTTTGGGGGATTTCCTTAAGATAACAAATCTCCTAGAAGCTTCTGCTTAGCCTGACAAACAGTTCGGCCCCTATGGGGTCTATGTAGGCTGAATGAAGGTATTCTTTATAACCCAGCGACTCCACTCCTGGGAACATCCCCAGCAGAAACGAGTCCTGTGATCATCGGAAGACATGCACTAGAATGTTCACAGCAGAATTATTCATCTGGGCTGTAACTGGAAACTACCAAATGCCTGTCTCGGTAAATTGCAAAACCAGCCACAATCCTTTGCAGGCCATCCCATGAAGAAGCAGAGTCAATTTCTTTTCCCCTGGAACCTGGCCTGGTCTTGCAACTTGCTGTGGCTAATAGGACACGGCAGAAGTGATGCGTGCTGGTTCCAAGACTTCGAGAGGTGTTGCACGCTCCCCTTTGCTCTCTGGGAACTCCGCAGTCACCGTGTGAGAAGTCCCGGCTGCCCGGCTGGAGGATGGGTGAGCTTCCCCAGCTGACGTCTTCCTCGACCAGCCAGCCCCAGCCACACGGATGCAGACACGCGAGCGAGCCCAGCCGACATCAGCCCAGCTCAGCCCGGCCCAGAAGAACCTCCTAGATGACGCCCGTCCAAATCTACCAGCCGACGCACGTGCTGAGTCAATGGCTGTTGTTCGAAGGCACTAAGCTTTGGGGAGCTTTGTTACCCAGCAATAGCTAATTGATACATCACCAAGAGTAAAACGGTTACATTGTGGGATGTCATGTTCCCGGAAAGCAGCTCATTACAGCAGAGGGCATACTAGGTGATTCCTTTTATACACAAAGTACAGAAGTAGGTGAACCGGATCTATGGTGAGGTAAGTCAAGATATCCGTTCTCCCCAGCTCCGGGGGGGGGGGGCAGTGATTAGGAGGGGGTAGGAGGGGGGACTTCTGGGGGCCGGTTATACAGGTACGTCTACTCGGTGAACCTTTGTTGAGCTGTAGACCTACCTTCTTTGTACGTGTAGGTTATACTATGGTAGAGATGGGAAAAAAGTGCCACGTCTCTTGTTTTTTAATTGCCAGAGAGCCCATGGGATTGCATCTCACTCAGAGGACGGTGTGTAAGGGGAACATCACAAACAGCCAACACACCCTGGAAAATTCCTTGGGAAGCTGTCATGTGGGGGCCAACTGCTATCTCTCCATAAATCCGGTACGGCCAGTTTTTCCACCCGCGTTGGGACAGATCACTATTTCTCCTGTCAGACTCCAGACGAAGCAGAGGTTTGTGTTTAGGGGTCACACAGCGAGCCGCAGTAGGTAGGTATTCACACCCAGGCAGACGTATGGGACCAGAAGTGAGGGCTCGGCTTGGGGCAGGCACCCTTCAAATCCTGGGGGCCGGGGGATTTGCTCATCCTACGTAGCCTCCCGTTGGGGCGGGGGAGGGATGTGTTTAGTTAAGTTGACCTTGACTCATTGTAACTAAGTTCTGATGGAGGCCAGTGTGTTAAGGACTTAACTCTTGATCGACTGGTTGTTCTTCACCTATAACCCCAACATCTCCTGCTGCAGCTGGGACATCGGTGTTGTGTCACGAAGCCTGAACTGTGGTCCTAACGCGGTCCCAGGCAGGTCACCTAACCTTTCGGGGCCTCGGCGTCCTCATCTGCAAATGGTGGGGCGGTAGACTGGGACAAAACGGGTGCCCTCTGCCAGTCTGGGGTTCTAAGTGGCCCTTTGGGAGATAAAAACACCCCAAACTCCAGATCCTAGGGGCTGCCATCGACTTTCTGGGTGACCCTGGGTAGTCCTGGCTTCCCTGCTTTATTTTCTCCATCTGTGCCTTGAGTAGTTTGTCCCATGGTTTCTTTTTGCAGGCGTTGGACAGAGGCAGGGGCTGGGGCTGTGGAGGAGGGCTGACGGGCGACCATGCTCTGCAAGGTGGAACCCCGGGGTGCCGGCAAGGTGCTTATGGCTTGAGGGTGGGGTAAGGATGCAGCTTCTCCAGCAGGCTGGCCCTCTCCTTAGCCTCGACATTCCTTCCTGAACTTGTAGAGTGTCCCGAACCTGGCTGGAGAGTGATGGTTCCAGGTACTGCGGGTGGGCCGGGGCGGGGGGTGGGGTGGGGTGGGGTGGGGGAGCTGAGAAAGAGCGTCGCACAGACTTGCATTCAGTGAATATTCACTGAACGACTACTAGAGGCTGTGCTTGAGGCAGAGAGTGAGGTAGAGAGAGAGGGGAACAGAGACAGAGAAGAGATTGAAAGACAGAAGAAGAAGAGCAAAACCGAGGCACGTTTCGTCCACTCATTTCACAAGCGTTAACTGAGCACCTACTTTGTGTTAGAGGCAGGCTCGGAGTCGGGGCAGAGAGAAGCCGGCGCACTGAGTTTGTAGCTGGGCAAACTCTGCCCCCTCGGTTAGAGTCGGCTATCGTAGAAACACGCACAGACTGAGGTCTTCTGACTGCAAAGCGCCCCCCGCCCCATCCCTCCCTGGATGGCTCCTGCCTTTGCCCGCTAACCTCCCACCCCTCACATTCTACCCTGAGGACCTCGCCTGGGGCTGGGTGGGCAGCGCGGGGGTCCCCGGGCCTGGTTGCTCACCAGAAGTGTCTGGGGGACCCTCGAGAAACCATAGCGTCCCGGGACCCCAGCGTTCGCCATCGGGCTGCGGGGTTGTGGCCCAGGGCCTGGGAATCTGCATGTTAGCAGCTGTTCCCGCTGGGGCTCAGCGGGCGTGGGAGCCCAGGTGGTGGACACGTGTCCCCGGGGGCCTCCCCTGGGGCTCCCGCTGCTGTCACAGCCACACACGTCCTTCTGCAAACACACACGGCCCATGATTGATTCTCTGCCGTTCCCCCTCCCAGCCCAGCGGGTCTGATTGAATGGCCGACGTGCTGCCCAAACACCCTCCTGGAACCACTTCCCTGCCCTCTTGCCCCGGAAGTCGTTTGTTTGTTTTTAGACGCAGCCTTTATGTCCAGCTGAATGGCCACCGGCCTCCTGGGGGCCGCCCATCCAAGCTGATCCAGGCTGGAGACTGTCTGGGGCTGGGGCTGGGGTGGGAAGTGACCGTGTGCGGTCACTCCGTGAGCCTGGGGAGGACCCCCGTGCTTCCTGCACTTACCTGGGCATCTGTCCCATGTGGACACACACGGGGGTGGCCCTTGAGTAGCTATTTCTCCCTTCCCTTAACCAGGAAGGTGTTTATTAAGCACCTGAGCCAGGCTCTTGCTGTTCCGGTACTTTCTGGTCTCTAGGAAAGAATCCACAGGCCACTTTTGTTGTTAAAAGACCAGCCTCTGCAACTCAACAGACTGGGGCTTGAATCTCAGTCTCACCCCTTCCTCCTGTGCCTCAGTTTCCTTATCTGCCCCATGGCAGGGAAAGGAGGCTGGGAGGGTTCCTGACATCCTGGATGAGAGAGAAATGCCCCGCCCCGGCCTGGCACACACTGGGCGCTCAGAACCTCTTCCTTTCTCCCTCTCCCCCAATCTCCACGTCTCTTGGTCTCTGCCACATGGCCTCCCGTCCCACCCGGACCTGCACTGGAAAAGAAGGGAGTGTCTTGGGCCAGGAGTCTAGAACCTCAGGTCCTGATTCTCACTTTGCTGTACTCTGCTGTGTGATCTTTGGCAAATATCTGCCCCTCTCTGGTCTGGCCAGATCATCTCAACGTTGCTCTCAGACTATGGGTCCAGGTTGTGAGTTCCTGGGGACAGTGGAACTTTCTGTCTTGTCTGGTACATAGCAGGTGCTCTGGGAGTGAACATGGCAATGGGGTAAGTGCCTCATTAGCAATATCTGGGCACTAAATTGTACAGATTTGGTTGGAGGGCTTTGGCTTTCAGAAGGGGGCTCTTTCTCTTGGGAGAGCTGTGCGGGGGCGGGGCAGGAGAGGAGGAGGTTCCTGTATTTCTTCTTTTCACGGAAACCCTGTAGCCTGGCCTCCTCACTTTTGGGAGGCAAAAATGGGGATGGAATGGGGTTAGGGGGCCAGTTCTAGCTGTTGGGCTGGAGGCATGCCTGACTCTGCCCTCCCCTCCCCTCCTAGGGATCTCCTGGGCCTTTTCCCTCCTCCCTTTCTGGGTTTAGCAGGTCTGGGAAGCAGGGCCTTGCACTCATCTGTTACTTCATCCATCCATCCATCCCATCCATCCATCCCCCTTTCTCCACAAGCACAGCTGTGGATTTGCCCTTAAGAGACTCAGCCTGGTGGAGGGAACAGAGGCAGTGATGATTCAGGCTGTTGGGAGCTGTGATGGGGACTCACAGGGCATGTGGGAGCCCACGCGAGGCTCCTAAATCAGCCTGGGGTGTTGGCTATCAGGGCGGGCTGCCTGGAGGAGGGGGTGTTTAATAAAAACCCTGCAGGAATTAATGAGGAGGAGATGAGGGGTGGAAGCATTTTGGGTCAAGGGAATGAACAGCATGTGTAAAGTTCTGAGAATGGCACTCTAAGGAACTGGCAGCAACTTGAAATGGCTGGAACGGGGAGCCAGGAAGAGTAAGGGCAGCAGCAAGGATCATCTTTCCCCAGATGTGTTAGCTCACTGAGCCCTCCCAGCCATCCATCCCCATTTTACAGACAGGGAAACTGAGGCCGGGAGAGGTGGAGACTTGCCTGAGGCCTCAAGCTGCCTGAGCCCCGCCTCCTCACCAGGCGAAGGAGCTCAGCTGCAAAGGGGCAAGAGAGGCAGGGTTGACAAGCCTCCTCCCAGAGCTCCCCTGGGCTGGGCTGGAGGCCCCGGGGAGGCCCCCGCGGGTGGGGGCAGAGCGTGGGAAGGCAGTAAACTGGTTTGGAGCGGCAGGGCTTTCCTGTCACTGCCGGTGGCCCCCTGCCTTTGTCCTCATGTGTCACTGAGGAATGTGGCTAAGGTCTGGATAAAGGCATCTTTGTTTGGAGGCCTCAGGAGGGGGAGGGGAGGGACGGAGAGAGGGAGGAGCATGGCCAGGAAAGGGTTACAGTTCCTCCCTTCTGGCGGCCCCATGTCAGGTCTGGGCAGGCAGCACCCGTGCCCTGTGGACACCCACATCCTCTGCTATGCTCTTAATGCACTTTCTGACTTAGATGGGTAGCTTCCTTTTCTCTGAGACTCAGTTTCCCACATCTGGGTAATGGGACTCCGCTTCCAACCTCTATGTATGGTTTCGAGGCTCAGCCAAACAAGCTGCGTGGTTGACTCGTGGGGCCAGGTCTACTGATGAGTGAGAAAAAGGCAGTCCGGAGAGGTAAAAAGACTTCCCCAAGGTCATGCAGCTTGACCTTGCCGGGGGGGGGTGGTGGTGGTGGGGGGACGGGTGGTGGGGATGAAGTCAAATGCCTGCTGACGTTGGTTGAGCAGGGAGACGGGCACCTGTCGCCGGCTGGGCTCTGGGAGGGGTCTTATGCCTCGGTGAGGGTGAGGAGTGACAGGGGTCACTTACATGCGTGTACTTGCTCACGGCAGCCTCTTGAGGGCGGGCACTGGATTTACCCTTGGCCGCCAGTGCCCCCCAGTGCCGGCCCAAGGTGGGCGGCAAAGCCCAGTGCTTCAAGCCAGCCTCTGTGTGATCCCCAGCTGGTCTCGACCTTCTCGGTGTGTTGGTTTCCGTCTCCGTGAAATGGATCTAACGGGAGGGACACAAGTCACGGGGTTGCGGGGAAAGTTCAAGGAGAAATAGGCACCGAGTCGGCCCAGAGCCTGGCACCCGTTAGCAGGATTAGTGGGACAATGGATATCTGCTTGATGGCTGCACAAAGGATTTTCTCAAGGTCACAGCACGGGGAGCTTGGATCAGCCCTGGGCTCCTCCTGGCTCTTCCTGCCCAGGAAGGAAGGGCGTGGACCCTGGAGGGGCTGTGATCCTGGGAAGGGGGGGGGGGGGGGGGGGGGGGGGGGGGGGGAGGGGGGAGGGACAGTGGAATGCCGAAGTATGGTAGCCCCAGCCCAGGCCGCCAGCCTCTCCCCTTTTGGGAGGAGGTGTTAGTGGGCTGGAGCTCGGAGACATGGCTCCACACCCTCCCCACGGTGACAGGACTTGGACGGACCAGATGGGACAGGGCTCAGCATGCTAGTCATGGCCCAGATATATCTTGGCCCCAGGGGGCAGGCTACCTCTGTCTTGCTCCCTCCCAGCCGCTTCAGCCAATCCCGGTAAATCCGAGCCTGTCTTTGCTCAGTGGGCAAAGGGAGTGGGGCTGAGCTTACTCCCTTTGGATGCAAGAGGAAATGGAAGCCCAGAGAGGGGGAGTGATTTACCCAAAGCCGCACAGCCAGCAATGAGCAAAATTATGCACTCGCTCATCGACTTGGCGAATATTTTTGGAGTGCTAAGGGCAGATGAAGTCCTTCAAGAAGGGCGTTCCTGGAGGAAGCGTTGGCTTGTGCAAGAGAATGGAGAAGTCCTGGGATGGTTAAGGGTGCGGGTGCCGGAGCTGGTCTGTGAGGCTCAAATCTAAGCTCTGCCACTTACTCTGTAACTCTGAGCAGGGTGAACGGACGGCTCTGTGCCTCTGTTTCTTCACCTGTGAGCTGAAGAGACTCAGAGCGCTTATGACATGGGACGCCTGGGAAGATGGCAGGGAGATGACCCACAGAGCGGGCTCCGCACGGGGGCCTGGCGCACAGTAGGTGCTCAATAAACGGGAGCTGTTAAGAGGCAATCGACAATATAGAACGTCTGGAACTTAAGCACCATTAGTCGGAGGTGGCAGAGGGAACATCTGGGGCCCAGAGTGGGGTGTCCTGGCTCAGTGTGGGGGCTGGGGCAAACCATGGAAGGGGTCCCGCGGTTTGACTGGCTGCTGTGAGGGGCATGGGGGGGCAGGGAAGAGGAGGGGGCAGGAGGAGGAGAGGGGAGGGCGTCATCTGGGCAACACCCCCGGGGTTCTGATGGAAGGGGAAGAGTGGAGGGAAAGGGGAGACGACGGAGCCCTTGCCCGGAGCAGGGAGGCCCTCTAGGTGCCAAGCTAGGGGCTCAGTACACAATAAAGCCACGGGGCTCCGTGTTCAAAACAGCAGAAATAGTGCCCATAAAGGTACTAAGATAAAAGCTTGTTCTTTCCTTCT